>NC_139254.1:57242042-58442042 GCF_977018435.1 Lepisma saccharinum | reverse complement strand
CAAGGGGTACATGAACTATTTGAAGTGGGTACGCGATCAACTCGAAAGAGAAATGTCCAGAATTTCTTCGCGACAATATTTTTTGCTGCAGGTGTGTAGAGCAGATTTGAAAGCTTTAACACTCAACAGGAAAATATGACTGATTTTGTTACTGACACTCTTATATTTGTTTCATATGTCTTGAAATAAAATACTCGTTCGAAATCTACAATAGATTAAATTTGAAGCCGAATCTTCGCTTGTTTCAAGTGCACAACCAGACATCAACAAACTGTGTTATGCTATGCAGGCACATCCTTACTAGAAACTCTGAGGATTTACAATAAAACTTCAAACTGGTGCTTGGCAGTTTGTTTACAAACATATTTTTGTTCTTTACTTTTTTCATTAACTCTGGAAAAATATATGAAAATTAAAGTTTTTAATATATTTCCTAGCTTACATGTGTTTCAAATTTTTATTTTTGTAACTAATCGTCAAGACCGTAAACATAGGAACCTCCATAATATAATAAAATTAGGATTCTAATAACTAACTAACTCCCTAGCCTTCTTAAACCCGAAGGTTCATGGCTGCAGCAACACAGGCCTTCCATCTTTCCCTATCTTGAGCAAGTTCTATATAGTCTTTTCCATCCCTACCGATTTCCCTTAGGTCCTTCTCAACGTTGTCCCTCCATCTTCGTCTTGGCATTCCTACAGGTCTCTTACCATCAGGTTTCCCAACAAGAATCCTGTAAAATCCTCTTTCCTCTCCCATTCGTGCCACATGGCCTGCCCACCTAAGTCTTCTTGATTTCATTATTCTAATAATATCTGGACATGAATACAAATTATGTAGTTCTAAATTATGTAACCTTCTCCACTCACATGTTTCCTCAACCCTTTTAGGTCCAAATATTTTCCTAAGGATCTTATTTTCAAATACTCTCAATGTATGTTCCTCTTTCAATGTAAGGGACCATGTTTCACATCCATATAATACTACAGGCAAAATTACTGTTTTGTATATTTTAACTTTTAGTTTCTTAGATATTAAACGAGAAGAAGTTTATGAAGAGAGAAGTAACATGCATTTCCTGAATTAAGCCTACTTTTTATTTCCTCTTTAATATAATTTTCATTTGTTAATTTTACTCCTAAGTATTTGAATTTGGAAACTGGTTCAAACGAGTTGTTATCAATAATTAGATTTTGAATATTACTTAACACTTGGTTCTAAAATTCTAATATTTGTTTATTTACCATATTTGCACAAACAGCCTGAATGCCACTTTCCTCTACTGCAGTTACACGCCTCATATCAAAAATCAATTAGGCAGCCAAAAATTCCCCAAAACCCACTATTCGGAGAAAACCTATGATGGGGATACAACACTATACGTTTAATTACGACTAAATGAGAAAAACTTTTGAGAACCGCTTCTTTATATGCTTCTTTGAATTCATTACTACAAAGTATTAACCTTCCATCATATTTTGGTCCGTATATATTTTTTTCCAAGTCATCACAATTAATGGTATTCTCTCCCTACGTGTGTACAGGTTTCACATCCACACAGTATTGTTGGTCAGATTATGAAATTACAAAAATTACTTCGCATACTAATTGACGTCATGCCACTCAAGGAGTATTATATTTTAATCATATCTGTTTAAATGTCCAACAACTCAATTATGCAGGAGCGTAACAATATTCATGAAAGGGATTACAAGTGACAAACTTAATCCCGCTGTAGAGTTTCTAAAATTACTCCGGAAATATTTATTCACAATAGTTCTTACTAGGATACACATTCACTGGGAACAAAGTTAATTCCTTTTTTACTACTCTTCCATTATTCATAGTTAATAATGAAATATGGTTTTAAAAGCTATTCCGTCCTGATTTAATTCGTTTCATTTCCAGCGATCGTTAACGACCTTGTTTTATGCATTGATTGTCACGTTTCCCCATTACTGGGGCGTGACATTTCTATCTCGACCTTTATTTAGAAGTTTCATCGATACAAGCGGCTATTTCAAAGCATCATAAATTCTGTCGCAGTGTACGAACAATAATAGAAAGATATATTATTTATTCAATAATTTACTTTCTAAAGAACAATTTCGAAATAAACTATTCAATTTCTGTTTCTCTTAATAAAACTTTAAATTGTGTGCTTATATAATTGTTCTCTTCCCAAATCTTTATCTTCTTGTATAATATCTAAGAAACTAAAAGTTAAAACATACAAAACAGTAATTTTGCCTGCAGTTAAAGGATGTTGAACTTGATCCCTTACATTAAAAGAGGATATTAAAATTAAGACCATTTGAAACAAAATCCTTTGAAAAATATTTGGATCCAGAAGGAATATGGGAGAGAGAGGTGAGTGGAGAAGGTTGCATAATCTAGAGGTACATGATTTGTATTCGTGTACGGATGTTATTAGAATAATTAAATCAAGAAGACTTCGGTGGGCAGGCTATGTGGCACGAATGGGAGAGGACAGGATTCTTGTTGGGAAACCTGATGGTAACAGACCTGTAGGAAGGCCAAGTCGAAGATGGGGGGTTAACGTTGAGATGGACCTAAAGGATGGAAAAGATTGGATTGATCTTGTCCAGGATAGGGACAGATGAAAGGCTTGTGTTGCTGCAGCCATAAACCTTTAAAACTTTAAATGTGTGCCTGTATAATTGGTTCACTTAATTTAATTTTAGTAACTTCCTATTTTGTTCACTTACAAAACACAAATTCAACCTTTCGATTTGAGTGGTTACTTATTTATGTTTAAAATGTTCTTGAGTGTTTAGCGATCATGCTACTAGACCGGGCATATTATCATTTATTAAAACACTTAGAACTTATTTCGATACTCATTCATCGTGCCCTCTCATTCAGAACATTTCTAATCTAAGAGCGTTTCTCTCATGTTACTTCTAAAGGAATGTTAAAATTTGTCAGCGCATTTAACTCACACTTTAGTGCATGTTCAAGTGTCTGGGTATTTTGCCAACTCTGGTATGTGAAAATTCTTTGTTTCGCTTTTTGTACTTATTAAATAAAAACCTTCTTATTTCATTACTTCCGAAGGTACTATCCCCATACATTAGTGTTTATAATGTTTTGATATCCCACTTCACTGCTTATAAATGGGTGTAGTTCCCTGAATCCATATATTAGCTTGTCATTTTGAGGCTTGTTAGATGAATATTTTAGTGTTTGTGATGTGCTTAGTTTCCTGTTTTAACGTTAGTCTAGTGTCTGGTTTCCTAATTTAGTGCTTTCAAGTGCTTACTTCCATATTTTAGTACTTGTTTTGTACTTAGTTTCCTATTTTAGTGATGACCTGTGGTTACTTGGCTATTTTAATGCTTGTCAGGTGACTAGTTGCCTATTTTAATGCTTCTCAGGCCCCAGCTAGTTTTCTATTTAAATGCTTTCCAGGTGCTTAGTTCCCTATTTTATTACTTTAAAGTGTCCGGTTTTCTATTTCATATTTATTAGGTGCCTGGTGTTCTATTTTATTGCTTGCCAGGTACGTAGTTTTATATTTAAAGTGCCTCTCACATTCCCATATCCCTTGAATGCTTGATAAGTATTTCGTTATCTAAATTTTATTCTTGTGAATTGTATATTACTCCCTCTAATGTGTGTTAGTTATCTTAAGTATGTACTATACTTCTAGAATTCATTTAAGTGCATATTTGAGTGCTGATTTAAGTTTTTAAAGCGTACTTTCTGGGATTCGTGTTATTGTGTGGGGTGTACATGAGCGATATTATCCGATTTCATTTCCATAATTTCTCATTTTAGCACTTATTTGGAAGTGTTTTGGTGTTTTCTTGGAACTTGCAGATCTGGCAGCAGCAGAGCAAATAACAAAGGGGCTTTCAGGGGTAGCCACACAAGGTAATGCATGCCTTTCCGTTAGGGAGGAGCGCTCCTTGGCAAATTTGTTGCTTGCGACTCCCAGTTCATCAAACTTGTTTAACTCGGGCAGGAAACAGCGCAGAAGGGAGGTTCGTTACTGTCGTCTGGTTACTAATGACCTACTCCCGGAGGATCGGCTGCAGCGGCTCAATCGTCCGGCGTCTCGTTTGGAGAACGCCGTTCCGCTCGCCGGAGAGGAACGCATAGGTGTATTTCCCGTATGAATGGTAGGAAAAAACAAAAAAAACAACAAAAAAAAACTACGTTAAATTAACAACGAGTCCGCTGCGGACCAGAGGAACCAAAAAATTAAATAAAAACTGGAAACTAACACAACTCACAATTACTCGCAAATTGTTTGCTTGTTTACTTATTCATTTTGCTCATTCATATTTACTTTGTTACAGAGTACTCGCAAAAGTAGTGGACCGAACATGTTTTCGCGGGAGGTAAGTTCAACGACTCTACTTTGCGACTCCTGTAAACTTGTGATTTCCAAACACACGCGTTTATTGAACTTGCATGCTCATTATGTTATAAATTTTTTTCCTAGTGTCCGAAGACGAGGCCCAACATAATATATGTTCATTTTGGGTCATTGTAGGCCAGAAAAAAGTGGGTTTCATTTGTCCTTTTTTGCCTTTTTCAGCGTTTTTTGGCTTACTGGTCCTTTTTTAGCCTTTTTTAGGTCTTAACGGGGCTTTTTTTTAGCAACTTCACCTTCTTTCGACTACGTTTTTACTGCCCATTCTCAATTCGAATCATCATCAGTTCATCACCTCTTAAACATCCTTTCTGTAGTAAAGAAATAACAAGAAAGAAAGAAATATATTTGAAACATCCGTGAAACGGGAGAAAAACATTTTTGGACGACTGAAGCAGGTATGGTAGTACAAGGTCCTTTAACCGTAACTTGTCTGGAAGGTCGCGCTGTAAGTGGCAACTTTCTCTTGTTTTGAAGCTTTCAGTTTTTTCGCACTGTGTATTCCATATCACCAGAATGTTTTATTTTTTTATTCATTAAATATGTAATTAAAATTAAGTTTTTAATTAATTTGGATCACATTTATACGTCCTTTTTTCGGTTCTTAGGTCCATTTTTTATATTTTTAGGTCTTTTTATAGGTACTTTTTTGGCAATTTATAGGTCTTCAAGTTATGACTAAGACTCACGATTTTGATGTTTTTGCACTTTTCCTCACTTATACAGGGCGTTTCATAATTTCCTCTGAGATTTCGGAAGTGTGCTCCTCAGAGGCCAACTCACTCATGGGGATGAGAGCACGTCAGTGAAGAGAGTAAAGCCTGGTTTACATTGGTCGAGTAGACGGGAGAGTAGTAGAACGAGTAGAGCAAAACGAGCTTTTCTCCTCGTGTAAACAACTGGGAAGAGTACTGGAGCCAGTACTCGCTCCTGCAGTCAGGACAGTCGAGTGGCTGTCCATGGAGGACAGCGGCTCCACCGATTTGCTTCCTCTCACATCGATTGTTTTTCACTCGCACGTAAACTTGACATACCGCTCGATCAATGTAAACTAGGGATGTGACGAAGCTGAAAATTTACCGAATTCCGATGTACTCACCGATAATTTTTGGAACCAGTACTGATGCCGATATTTAACCGATTCCGATACATAAGATTATTGAACAGAAATGGGATGTTATTTTCTGCATGACAAAAATAAATTTGCTATGTACATCTATTGCATATCATGTATATACATATATATTCTCAAGAGATGGGAATGTACATTTGCATCTACAAAAGGTTATGTGAACCTAGAGATTTAACATTAGTACACAAGCAGTTCTTTGAAATGCAAAATGAATTCCTGTTCTGCCAGATTCAACTTCAGAAATACGAGATTTGGAAGCACTTCAGGAAGTAACCTACTTCTTCTCTTATCGCAAATCTGTTCAGCAACACTGAACACTCAATCACTGAATACTGATGCAGCAGGTATGCCCAATTATTTTCTCAGCACTTGCTTCAGGTTTGAATACTCATTTCTGTATTTCCAATACAACAGTAATGTACTGTTTTATTTCAGATTTATAGTTAGGTTGCTCCTCTGAATGAGAGTTTGCAATAATTTTATTACAAAAACTCTACAATAATGACGAATCACAACCAAATTTTCAATAAATCTTACAAAACTAGAATATAAAACTTGTTAGAAGGTAAAACTCTAGTATAATCCGTACCGGTTTAAATATCGGTTTTTTGCCGATTCCGATACCGATGCCGATATGTCAATTTCTGCCGATTTTCATACATCTGTTATCTGCTTCGGCACATCCCTAATGTAAACGCTTTCTGAGGAGAGTATGGAGCCGGTGCGGTGCTATAGTGTTGTGATTTTGTGCATATTAATAGTCCTTGTACTTTTTAAAAAAATCAACCATGAATTGGAGGTGGTCCAAGTCCGACAACATAAAGTTTGTAGAGGCGTAGGAGAAGTAAAATTGAAAATAAATAATTTACGTTCTACGTACAACCAAGAACAATTGAAAATAGAAAAATCAAGTAAGTTAATTTTCTTTCTAGACTTGTTCTCGTGCATTATTGTATTCATTTCTCGTAAAACAAACATGTGCATGAACTGTTTTAGAGCTTTTTAAGTATTAAAAGTTTACCAAATTAGAGGTGTATCCTGTTTTTAAATTGATACGTTTCTTATTACATATTTTTATCAGAAAGGTCACAAAAATAGAGGTGCGACTCGTACAAATTGTGACGAGACGGGTTCGTTACAAACTCTCCCGTAACTCGACCAATGGAAACCAGCCTTAAGCATCCAAGTTTCTCTGGTTGGCAGAGAGTGTAGCATATTTTAAGTCATAAATGCATTCTTTTTTTTTTGGGGGGGGGGGGAATTCTTAGGTCATAAGAACTGGCTCCATTAATGAGTGATATTTGAATCTTGCCTTCAAAACTCTCGCTTATGTGGTACAGATATGATACACGTACGTTATCAGTAAAACCCCCGCGTGCACTAACGGTCGTTACATTTGCAAGTTACATAAATTCACATGATCCTAGCAACGGGAGACCAACATGAAGAACGACCGACAACAGTTAGGAGACAAAGGAATCACGATTTTATGTAAGGCTGCGAAATTGATGAAGAGTTATATTCTTTTCTGGGCCTTGAAGATGATGCTGAATATAATGTATGTTCGTCTGCCTAAATCAGGACCATGAAAGATGGACTTTGTTGCGCATTTTGGAGAATTATAGCTCATTTTTCGGAATTGTTGCTGATTTTATTGCATCTTAATCATTTTGTAGACTTACACACTGCATTTTGTCCCCCCCCCCCACCGTTGGTTAATGCATTTTATTGATTTTAAAAAGCTCCCTGCACAGTGCTATAGAATGTGGAAGTATGGCCTTACACAGTGGCGGCGATTGGGTTCCAGAAGGCAAGGTGCCAGAACTAGGGAGGCAAGGACAGTTACTTTCGCTTGGTAGATTAAGTTTAATATAGTGCTGGGGCAAAAGTGGAAAAAGTGGGGGCAGCTGCTCCCCTAATCCCCACCATCGGCCCTTACACATTCATAAATTCGCCCATTTTTGAAGGTGATGTAATCTGTATCACGGCCCGCCCACCACTTCCTAGGGTTGGCCCAGGTATTCATTTAACATAGGCTGGGTGAACACAAGAACCGTTTCTGTAGGTTATTTCCACAGGGAGGGTTTTAAATTTAATATTTTAATTTTTTTCCTGACCATAAATTTAAAACCCCCTAAAACGTTTGTTCTATTAATAAAAATACATAAAAAGTACGAACTTATTGATTTGGGCTTTTATAGCGCAAATAAACTAGAGAAAAATGTTAAAATAGAGAAATAAAATCTAATTTATGAAACTTTATTGTACTTGCTGCACCTCAAGACGTGCTCCGATTACCATCAAATTTTATTTTTGTCGTTTTTACATCAAAAGGCAACTTTTCTACACTATTAGATTTTATTTTTTAAAAAAAAGTACAGGGTGAGCCATATTGATGGGACACATTTTAAATGCATATGTGGAACATGTAGGAAGCAACATTTATTACCAAATATATGGAAAACACTGCCAAAGGACGAGCGTTTTGCATTGTGTTCAGTGTTTGAAGATTACATCTCGTAGATGGACACCACCTTGACTAGAACATTTGTTAATACGAACAGCATGACACCGTCACAGTCACCGCTGAGCGGTACAACACGATGTTACGAACATTCTTCATACCCGAAATGAGACGGCTTGGCCTAAGGGACATGTGGCTGCAGCAGGATTGTGTCACTAGTCATACAGCAGTAGTGTCAATGACAATCCTTCGACGACACTTCCCGGGACGGCTCATCTCGAGATTCGGTGATGTCCATTGGCCATCCAGATCCCCGGATCTAACTCTACCGGACTACTTCCTGTAGGGTTACCAAAAAGACAAGGTGTACACCACAAGGCCCACTACCATCAATGAACTGAAGGACAACATCCGAAGGGAGATATCGGCCATTCCTGCACAAAACTATGCTGAATATGACTGTTAGAGCCAAAGAATGTTCTCGTCAAGGTGGTGTCCATCTCAGGGATGTAATCTTCAAACACTGAACACAGTGCAAAACTCCTGTCCTTTGGCAGTGTTTTCCATATATTTGGTAATAAATGTTGCTTCCTATATGCTCCACATATGCATTTGAAATGTGTCCCATCAATATGACCCACCCTATATTTTTTTTCGTTCCACCCTAATGAGGATATTTAATGATACGATGCAATTGATGAAGGGACACTCATAAAGAATACCCATGTCCTGACCTGGATTCAAACCCGGGGCCTGTCGAAAGCAAATTGATAATTCATTAATCTAAGGATCAACTTTCAAAGAATAGTATCTTATATACGTTGCCTGCATGCAACTGGACATCGCCCAAGTTATATATCTTGCAGCGAACGTCTTCCGCAAGGGTGAAAAGGGAGCGGGGAAGCTTCTTTATGCGAAACACAATAAACGCAGACCATGCATACTTCATCCTCCCCCTTGGAAATCCCTTCTTCCTTTAGATCCGACGAGCAATGAGAGCAAGATATAACCAGGTCGCAGCCCTCCCCGTATTTTCAATATCCAAAGACACATTTTCTATCCTTTCGCTGGGGGAAAAAAGGTGGCAGCACAGATCTCCTGAGTGTTATCTGGCGAACGCAGCCATTCCCGTGCAAGGAACCCCGGCTTCGATCGGTAGAAGATCCTGGGATATATGACATATGAATTTCCATTCCTTCCCCCCACTTCTCCTTGCAATATCCCCCGTCTACGCCTTTTCGCGTGGCCGCACTCAGAAACTCGTCGATGGTTTTTCTTGAAAAATTGACCGTCTTTATCGCTCGGGGTCGAGAGTTGGGGAATTACTAAACCACGCTCTGTTGTAAGCCGCAAGAAATCTTGTGGTTACGACCGTTTCTTCCCCCCTGTAACTGTAAGGGAGAACTATGATAACGGTAAGTTATGTATCTCAGGAGGAGGCGTATCTAATTAGTATTCTTAAGAGGTGTGGAATTACATAGGTAAAGAGCAGATTTAAGGATTCCTCGAGGAAATGTTTCTTCTTCAATTGAATAGTGAGCATGTGCACCAATATGAGGAAAATGATGAAAGTAAAGGTTAAACTTTAAAGTGGATTTGTACAATAAAATTTGTGCAATAAAATTGGGACACTTAGATCCTGATATACTAGCTTCCTTGCATGGTGCTACACGTGTTGACTAACTCTTAGGAGGAAACCGAATTTGCTGTTTCAGGATCTAAATGTCGCATTATGACTGAACTTATATATTTGAAGGGTCAGAGAAATAAACCAAGTAAGTCAACACTCCTTAAACTACAGAAAAATAACATTTTAATTGAAAAACAAGTAAACGTAAAGGTACAAAAAACATATGCTATGATTTTTAGAAGTGTCAAATTTATGAAACGAAAGAAAGCATGTAATATCCAATTCAGCATTCACATGCCAGGAAATGTCACTACTGAAGAGTGGGCACAAAGTAGTTTTACCCAATAAATGAAGAAATACTTGTTTTGGGGAAAGCGACATTGTGCCCACCCTGTACTTCGCAAGCGAAGAAACCGAGTTACCTCTGTTTTGTTCCCCTGACCCTTCTTTTAGAGTATGCAAATTAATTTTTCATTCCTTGTAGGTGTAAGATACCGGAAATTGCTGGATGTAAATATGAAATTCATATGTAATTTGCAAAAATATCCACACTCTTGACATTTTCTGAAGTCACTCAAATGATACCCTCTCTCGTACAGTCAACGGCAAAGATAATACTGTAGTAGGTAAATTGTCCGTCACTATATTCATTAATTTTTATTTCACATCCTGTGTTGTTTTAAGGAATGGAATTCTGTTGATGGAAAGCAGATGTTGTCCTATGCCTATTGACGTTTTTATTTCAATTCATGATCAGCACATTGTGAATAACAGACCGAATGAAAATGATGATGGTCAATTCGCCTACTATTTCTTCTGCCAATGAGTGAACGTATTTTTACATTGGGACTCAGGCTTGCAGACTAACGAGGCTCTGACGTCTGGATTCACAGCCAGTATATTCCTCTGTGGCGGTAGTCTTCTGTGTCCCGACCATGTGTGCTTTTGATTGTCCTCTCATTAATTTTAAACAGAGCTGTCAGACATTCTCAAACTATCATTTCTTCTACGTTCACCCATTCCACTACTCTCTGCATCTGGCTACATCACGTCAACTCTCCCGCCAAAATGTGCAGAAAAAGACAAAATATAACAACACATCAACTAATCTCTACTCTTTTTGAAGTGATAAATGCACATTATTATTGACGTTTGAGTACGTTCAGAGAATATCACCCCTTACACGCCTAATGGTAAGAGACCAGTAGGAAGGCCAAGACGAAGATGGAGAGATAACGTTGAGATGTATCTAACGCAAGTCGATAAGGATGGAAAAGAGTTTATAGATCTTGCTCAGGGTATGGACAGTGGAAGGCCTGTGTTGCTGCAGCCATAGACCTTCGGGCTTAAGAAGCCTAGACAGTTAGTTAGTTACATGCCTGACGAAGAGGAGGACGAAACGTGGAATAGAATAGATCATAATAGAGAAGACTGGAGTCGACGCTGCGATGACCAAATCATAGGAAGAGTTGTTGAACAGAAAGTTAAGGCGAGGTATGTATAAACAACAACTTTAAAACCATATAACAACTACATAATGAATCATGCATTTGGTCAAACAAATACATGTTTTTGTATATATGAAATGTTAAGCTAGTCAAATATAAACATAAAATGTTGACACCACGTCTAAAGGCTATAAATGCCTTAGGTAGAAGATTCGGGCAATGCAGACTGATTGATTGATTGACTTTACTTTACTTCTCTTTTGTGCCACTTTTGGCTAATTTGCGAAGACAGGAATAAGTGATATGATAAAATTGATGAATGGACACTCAGAAACATCCATATCCAGGCCGGGATTCGAACACAGGACTCCTGGCGGGGTAAATCAGACGAAGTATATTCATCTTAGTTTATTCACATTGACATCTGCATTAGGATAATTTTCATCCTGAAAGATTATGCAGTCCTATAAGCGACCAACGTAAATTTGATTACACTTTTACGCTCACGGTCGAGAAATTTCGGTCCAAGACCGTCATTTTCTGCTGCCGTACAACTATAGCAAAAATTACCATGTTTATAAAGTATTAACGGTTATTATTACAAAGTTAACAATAGCCTAATTAATGCAATTCTAACGATTTCCTTCTTTAAAACAGATATTTGCTGTGCACGCAACAGCATTGTAAAATCATTATCTGCCTGTATGGATATATACACCATATATCTCTGAATGCAAGACAACCCCCACAGTTTACAACAAGGGATTACAGAAAAAAACTATTTTCAAAATTTACAAATGGTTACCTTATTACATGTAACTGAAGGAGACAATAAAAGTACCGGTACACAAAGAATAAAATCGCCACAACACTCACTGCGTGCTATAGCACAACAATGCTCAAAGCGCATGCGATTGTTGAAGGCTAAAGCGGTAAGCGTGGCAGAGGGTAGAGTTAGAGCTTAATGGAAGCTTGTGGTTCTGTTCAGTAAAGAAAAAACGAACTGCACATCATATGCCGCGAAAGCAAGACGACCTCATACTATGGACGGCCAGATCCGGATCCTTAGAATCCGCATCCTAAATTTTTGGATCCGTTTGGCGCTTTTTGAAAAGTAACAATGTGTTTATAACATATTGTTACCTGCTAATATGCATATATATGTATAATATACATACACACATACATACATACATACATACATACATACATACATACATACATATATATATACATACATACATATATATACATATATATATATATATATATATATATATATATAGTGTGTGTGTGTGTGTGTGTGTGTGTGTGTGTGTGTGTGTGTGTGTGTGCGCGATTTGTAATTAATACACTTACGATGGAGGTTATCTAAGTGTCCCCCTCCGATTTCCATGAAACTGACCCCTGCGTCCCACCCCGATTTCCATGAATTTTGGCAGGTGTATAGAGGAGCCAAAAGGAGAAGTACGTGTTTTTGTGTTTCAGCTAAAAAACTGTTTTAGGGGCAACCCCCCTTCAAATGTAAAGATGAGGATATATTGAAGTGGGGATCTGACCCCGAAACCACGTAAATATTGCATAGGAAGAAACAGGGGGCATAGGGCCCCTCTATACACCTGCCGAATTTCATGGAAATCGGAGTGGGACATAGGTGTCATATCCCCACGTCAATTTGTCCTCGTCTTGACATTTGAGGGGGGAGGGTTGCCTCCTAAAACAGTTTTTTAGCCGAAACAAAAAAACACGTATTTCTTCCTTTGCGCCCCTCTATACACCTGCCACACAGGGGTCAAATGTCAACTTCAATTTGGCCTCATTTTAATATTTGAGGGGTTTACCCCCTAAAATAATTTTTTAGCCGAAACAAAGAAACACGTATATCTTCCCTTGGGCCCCTTTATGCACCTGCCAAGTTTCATGGATATCGGAGGAGGACACAGGGGTCAGATCCTCACTTCAATTTGTCCTCATCTTGACATTTGAGGGGGTTTTGCCCCCTAAAACAGTTTTTAGCTGAAACAAAAATCACGTATTTCTTCCTTTGGGCCCCTCTATACACCTGCCAAGTTACATGGAAATCGGAGGGGGACACTTAGATAACCTCCCTTGTTAGTCTAACACTTTGTAATTATATAACACTGCATGTATTATAATGTTTTATTTTAATTTTTAAAACTGTAACTGTAGAACAATTGTATAATTTTTGTATAATTTCTATCTTGTTAAATGTGTTAAAGGTTTCATCCTGGAATGGAATGTCTCACATTTGTGTGTGTTTGCATTTCCAATACATTCGAATGAATACATATTCGTTTCAATTGCATTTACAAAATCACCTCGGACATTTTATATTAAGCACGTAAGACTATTTTTGTGCACGAGTTTATTAGCCGATGCGTAGCAAAGTATTGTAGGAACAGCACTTGAAAAAATCTTGTAGGACTAACTATTGAAAAATTTACTTGTAATAGAAGATCATAATACCTTTTAAGGTGTGGTAATATTATAATGGGATTGAGATTCGAAACTTTCGGATCCGGATCCGTTTGGCCATTCCTACCCCATACTTGTGGACACGAAATTGCGGGAAGAAACCTTGTCTTGGATTCAGAAATATAAGGTAAAATATTCAAATGTAAATTTCAAAGTTAATTGACTAGATTCATTTTATTTTCTATTTCTGCCACTTTTGGCTAACTGCGAAGATGCAGACGAGGTATGATATGATGACATTGATGAAGGGACTCTCAGAGAGAACACCCACGCCCAACACGGAATTCGAACCCTTGACGTTGTAGGGCTCTGTGCTAACCACTTCACTGCGGAGGCCGACATTATTGGGTCATGTATGTTAGCATTGGAGTCTAACAACAGAAAGTAGGCACTATACCTTCTCCCACTATCTCTGGAACAAGGTCGCGCATAGCTTCAGACAAGTAGGGGAATCGAGTGGGCCGACCGAAGCAGTACTGGCAACTGCAGTCGCTCCCGCCTCCACGCAATGGTTTCCTCTCACGCGTTCATTGGTGGAGCCGTCTCGCGTCACTACTTGCGCAAAGACTTCTTTTCGTTCGTCTGCTACAGAGATAGATATGACAGAGTGTAGGTGAAAAAGTCGAAATGGGCAAAATTATGGTTTTGGCATTGGAGCAATGATATGTCGCAATGCTATACTACATGCCTACATAACATGCATTAGTGTGTGTCTGGGTATTCCAAGCGTTACCAACTTAATGTTTACTTCTCATTCAAGCTATAACAGAACATGGATGCGCCTGTTAGAACGAAAAAAACTGCTGCGTTAGTTTTTTCTTTAAAATTATGCAGGCAAATTGTTAGTTTAACCGTACCAGATTCTGAACATTACGATAACATCTTATGTCTGTTTTTCAGACTGAAGAAATTTAAATGAATGATTAGAATCACAACATGGATAAGGAAGAACAAAGATGAATAAGTTTAGTCATAAAACTAATTCAGATTTAAATTACATAACTTTAACGACAGTTGTTTTGAAGATGCGAGAGGAGTCTCAATCGGTTAATGGAACCTGATTAACCTTTGTACTTAGAGTCTCCTTGTAACGCGAGAAAGTAACTTCAAATTAGTATTAATGCGAATACTCTTCCCTCTTAGTGACGGCAGAGAGATGAACTGAACAAAATTGTGGGTCATTTTATTACCCAGAGGCGCTTCCTTGTCCCCCATGCACCATTCCTTCACAACTGCAACCGCCGTACATTGAGTGAGCGCTGTAACTGCGCCATATAACTTCTTCCTAATTTCACCGAAATGTTCTTGTTAAAAAAATTTAAGACCGCGGCAGTGCGGTTCGCGGAATTAAATCCTTTTCTCATTTAAATCACAGTCTTCTTAAAAAAACGTCCTCTGTGCAAAATATACTTCCCAGTGTGAAGATAACAGTTTTAAGACAGACAAGAATTTCCGAGGACGTTTTTCTAAACTACAATGTCATAACCGTTCAACCACTCATTTACATCGTTACACGCGCGGCATCATCAAAGCTGGAATTACTGAATCGTAATTAAAACTTTCCGCAAGGATCGCCATCTTGAAGGCTGACACCAACAAGTAAATCTTGTTATCTCTCTTCCGCAAATCTCCGTCATTATCCACGGAAACAAGTGTATTAAATTAGTTGATAAGAATTTTTCTTCGCTGCTGTGTCCTTTGTGTAAAGAGAAGGATCTAATGAAGAAATTTGCATTTTTCCCACCGTCCTTCCTTCGTCGCTTGAAGATGGATTATGGCAGCCACGACTTAATCCTTTGGCGGTGACTCGTCTCCAAGTTTTCCTCGCTTCAAGCTCTAACGTACTCAGAATTGTTGATGTTATCGAGATTTTATTTCTAGCCAATGACAGAGGCAGAAATTATGTATTTGCATAACGATGCTCATGCGAGTGGACTCTAGTAAAACGAGATGAAAGATGAGGGAAAATACAGCATCTCTTTACGCACACACGTTTTCATTAACCCAGTCTGGTAACTTACATTTAACGCCCTTCGTTGGTAACGGGGGTTACTCGTCACCCCAGAGGTTTCGTACACAATGTAAATATGATTATACATGCCAGTTTTGTTTTTTTCCTAAGTATTAACACATGATAATAACCCGTGGCCCAAGAGCCCATTGAGGGTACGGGACTACCTACCGACTGCTGGCCTCATTCGCTCCTACTCACTCGCTCACCCGAGGTGGGAGATCATCCAACCAAGTCCGGGGTGACGTGTGGTCAGCACGACGAACCCCCAGTCGTTGTAGGTTTTCATGACCGGGTTGCGCTACTCATTCGTAACTCCCCAATTTCCTCACGATGGTGGGTGGCCAGCGGTCACATACACAGGCCGAAATCTCAGGAGGAAAGTTGTTACGCTTCTCCCAGGAGGCTCGAACCTGTGCGCGTCCGTTAGCCACGGTGCGGGACATTTTTATCTGATAAATTATTTTGTAATTTATTTAATTTTTATACCATTGGAGGCAAAATTAAATGCAACTGTTCAGTTAAACAAGGTAGGGTTAAGACTGGATCCGTACACACATCGTGAGAGAGTTTTGACATGCTCTTCTACATTGTCCTTAATTTCAGATTCTCCGTAGTTATCATCATCAAAGTCATACACTTCTTTCCAAATTTGACACACAAAGTAGCTTATTCATGCTAGGTCTACCTTCTTGAATGTAATTTTGCACATGTGTAGAACAAACAAAGATAACAGGGATGATGCACCACCAGAGAGGTCCGATTATAAACACCAATAATGTTCTTTCCAACAACTGACTGCACATAATAATAAAGGTTATTACGGAGGAAGATTACGTAATCGTGCTTTAAAATTTTCGCAGGGATACCAACAAAACAAGAAAAAAGAAATTACTCTGCGGTAGCTGTAACTATCCTTAAAAATGACCTGGTAAAACAAGGTAGAATATATTATGAGGAAGATAGATTCACCTTTGTCAGTCGTCAGTCATCGTTGCAATTAGCCAAAAGTTGCAGAAAAGCAACGCTAAGTAACACAATGTAAGTACTATTTACTGTCCCGTAAATCTCTAGAGCAAGATATTCTGTCAAATTTCCCTACAAAAAGGGAAATTTCCCTTCATGTGGCAACACTGCTTTTTAAACCTCTCTCTGCTCCTTTCATTTATCTCATTTCCAAGGAGGAGACCCCACAAGTGCGAATTATATTAACAGGATAGAAGGAAATAATAGATTAAGTCCATTATGAATTTTCCCTCAAAGAGAGCTTAGAAGAAAGAAACACAATGGATATTTATTATGGTTAATTTTGTGCTAGGATATTATGCAATACCTGAGCTACGATAATTTTTACCTAATTATATCAGCCATTTTTCTTTTCCAAAATTATAAAGAAATTCTTTGTCATCTAGAGCATAATTCCTTCCCAATTTGGGTAATTTAAATAAGTTATGAGCATGACTACGGAATGTATTCCGAGATGTATATCTCTCTATATATTAAAATGGATGTACAGTATGTGTGTGTGTGTGTGTGTATTTGTTTGTTTCGTCATAACTCTCGAACGCCTGGAGCAATTTCAACTAAATTTTGTACACGTATCACTTGCAACATGGAAATAAATACTGTAGGTGTAAGATACCCCTGGCTCCCCTAGAGGTGGGGTGGGAAGGGATGACATGTAAAAATAATCTAGAACTACCGATATTAAATTCCGCACAAACAGGCATCCGTGATTCTATGCAATCCGCACAACGATAGTGTTTCTTGGGTTGTATAACATTCAGGCTGTGTTGCGAATGGAATCCATAGTTTTTGTGACACTCCCAATGCGGTTCAACTCCAAGTTCATCACCTATCGGCATGGGGGGCGAGAGGGGGTGAAGAATAAAATGCCACAAATGACGTAGATTAGTGTCGAATCCATAGTTTCCGAGTGACTATGATAATTCATGATCACATTTATAATTCGTTACATTTTACTCTATAGTTAGAATTCATTATTTTCCTCTCTAATAAAAGATTGGGATAAATAAATACTCGGACAACGCTAGTCTTGAAATCAAGAATAGGTATTTATGTCTGAAAGGTTTAGTTTTCGTATAGCGGAAGTACGTCATTAGAGGTACATTTTACAATCACACACACACAACCCCAAAACCACAAATGCAATGCAAATAAAATTTTTAAAATATAAATATTGGGCTAAATGTTGAAATACATATATATTCGTATATAATTTCACAGGAAAACTCTGCAAGTCTTTCTAGATAACTTCTATAGGTGCATCGTTCGTCACTACACAGACATCTCACAATAGTCCTTTTTATGGCAAGTTAGTTAAAAGTATGTGATCGTAAGGTGTTAAAACTTGAATCATCTTTAGGCGACAGAGCTTAATTCTCCGTAAAATTTGACAAACTCTCGGTTTCGGCATTTCATGTTCATTACAGCATCTTCCAGTTGATTTTCGAGGTGTTCGTTGGGAAGCCTCTCCAGCCTGGTCTACTTGCGCTTCTGTCACGGACGGAAGGCCACTACTTTTTCCCTCAAGGAGGCACCCTGTCTGCTCAAACTGTGCATACCACCTGTGAATGCAATTGTCAGATGGTGTATCTTCTTTTGAATTTTTTGCTGAAATGCTGGTGGACAGTTATATCTGACTGACTTCCATGACACTGGAGCACACAAAATGTTTGCTCTTTGTCATTATCTTGCAACACATATACCCTGTCTCAGCTAACTGTGTAGCAAGTTTGCGCATTGCGTCAGAGTAGCGGTGGAAATCGAGTGGAATCGTTGGTGGAGCCGTCTCACATCACTACTTGCGCAGAGATTTGTTTTCGTTCGCCTGCTCCGCAGTTAGCTGGGACAGAGTATAGTTCCTATGTTTTTTTTTTCACTTTGAATGTGCGGTGCAAGGACACCCACCCAGCTCCGCGTTTCCCTCTTCCTCTCTCCCACTCCTATGCATTCCCCGTGCAGCACCCAATGAACGGGCAGAAGGCAGGTGTTTGGAGGAGAACAGGCGACTGCGTGAGGAGACAATGCCGTGACCTTGAAGCGCAGTTTGGCAATGAAAGCAGTATAGCAGCCAAGTGCTTGACTGATGGAAACTGTTTGTAACGAAAGGAATTTCGAAAATTTCTCCGTTTAATGGTTAACTTATAAATTTAATTAATTTATTATTTTACTTCTCTTTCTTGCCACTTATGGGCCTCCCGGATGGCGCAATGGTAGCGTCGTCGCCTTGTAATCAAGGGGTCCCGGGTTCGATATGCGGTGGGTGTACAGAGTGGTCTGAATCGCACTTTAAACTGTAGGTCCAGTACCGATTAGCCTTACTGTGCACAAAGTGGACTTATAAAAACAAATCAATCCAATCAAATCAATTTTCTGACACTTTACTCATCTTGAACGTGAGATGAATGATGACATGACGAGATGGATGAAGAGACAATCCCAAGCATATAGGGACAACACAAGTCAAGACGCCAGAGCCTTGCTAGTATACGAAACACAGTCCAGGGTGTATTAATTGGAAGAGAGGTTGACATTTGTGTGTCTTCGGACAGGGTCACCAATTGTACCCATCCATCCTCTGGTGCACCTTAATTATTATATCTTTCATGACTACGTATAAAAAATATTGAAACTCCAACAATCATTATGAATAACTTTGTGTGTGTATGGGTGCGTTTCGGAAGGGGTTTCAATTGTAAAGATTGATAGTACATACCTGCTTTCAAAAGGGTGCCATACACAATACGATATTTCGTATAATTAGAACGTTCTACTCTCAAAAATGACAATCGGAGGCCATTTTAAGAGGGGGGTTGCATTTAGCGCTATGTCTTTTCCTGACTTCTTCACGGCTTTTATTTGAAAATGTCCATCTTCTCAAAATTTCAAAGGGTGCTGTAGCCGCATCAGCACCCCGTTTCGTACGCCAGTGCGTGCATGCTCGTGTTTTCTTCACATCGTTATCGAGACATTAAACAGGATCCAGCGTTCAAATTTCTCTATGAAGGTCTTTGTAATAAAATGTGTCTCTTCAGAAAGTTCACTGGACAGTTGCAGAACTCTAAGCCAAGAGGGAGTTTACTCATGTTACGGCGGGCGCTCTACATGCAGGCAAGGGAAGTGGGGAGCGGCGAAGCGGCCAATCCAGCGCGATAAGCAAAACAGCAGCCTGTAGAAGAAGGTGCGCGTATTACTTCCTTCCGCCATGTGTCATAACTCTCGGCGCTACCGCGTATTCACAGCTTTCCAATTCCCTTGCCAGCATGTAGGCTGCCCGCCGTAAGACTAGACAAAGAGCTATAACAATTATTTTAATGCCAAGAGAGCAGAGTAGTAAAAGCAAAATGAAGCATGCATTGTGTAACCAGATGAAATGAATCGTGAGTGGACAAAGGTGACTTTACTCGCTTAAAAATTAAAATAATTATCCTCTTTTGTCGTATCGGAATCCGTCAAAGCTATCCTAGTTCACAATCGGATTAAATACTTAATCATGGTCGAGCCTCAATGTAGATCTGAATGAGACTTGACAATTGTGCATTCCAACCTTGTGCGCGTTTCCGATGTGAATGATTCAAGTGAAGCAAGATCGGTCGGCCACACATGTCGGAAACGAATCTTCACTGTTTGATGTCGTCCTGACGGAACAGAAGCTCTAACAAGAACCTCCATCCGAGGAACATATGCAGGATCGCTTGATAACTTGTGTTGTGTTATTCAGTATTAAGTTGCTTAAACTTGCATACGCTCCCACTGTCCTGGTCTTCTGAATAAAACATGCCCGCCACTACAAAGTAGGTCTCGGCAATGACCATGGGAAACCAAGTTTGAAACAATGCACTATGTAAATGATGCAATTCAAACTGGTGTTCTGCATTGTGTTAGCCCTTTCCCCTCTAGGCTATGATTAGCCTCCCTGTCTTCGCCTCGGCACACGAGCCAAACGAGGTCTCCTGGACATATCCTTGTCACTTACACACTTGAAAGTCGAGGATTTGCGACAAATATCCGTCCCGCCATTACTTGGCCAAAAAGACTGGTGGTCGTGAATAAAGGACCACAAAGTGATTCTTTGAGGAAAAGTGTCGCATGTGGGTTTTCCTAGAATTCTCTTACAGGTCCTTTCCTACTCGTTACCAAAGATAAGACGCGTCAGAACGCACTTCCTCTTGTTGTTGGATGCTGTTCCAGTAGCATTTCAAAAATGCTTTTGAAATTCATAAAAGTTGCCCAAAGAAAACTGAGCTGTGATGCTGTGATAACCACTGCACCACAGAGATCGGGTAGAAGTTTGGCCCCACACACGCTTGCCCATTGGTGAAGGTGACGTGATCAGCACCAAGCTCAAGCCATTTTTATCCACACTCTTCCCGGGAACCCATTTATTAGAGGCTGACATGAGTGAACCCCCGGAGTCATTCGTGCGAACATTGCCTGAAAAATTTCCCACTCAGCCTGGGAATCGAACCCTGGTTCTCCGCGTTGCAGTCGGACACAATACCTACTAGATCACAGTACATATTCTTAATAAAAGGACACTCACAATGGAAAAGAAGTGCCCGTACCGGGACTCGAACTCGGAACACTCAGGGGCAAGATCGTAAGCTGACCGTTTAATGTCCTCAGCCACCGACGCGACTCGAGAGGAAAGTAGTGTACTACTAGATTTATAATACTGATCGCAGAACTCCGTGGACTAGTGGTTAGCAAAGCGGGCTACGACGCAAGGGTTCCCTGGTTCGGATTCTGTCCGGAGCATGAGTGTTCTTTGATTGTCCTATCATCATTTTCATCAATCATCCTCATCGCCACCATTTGCCAAAAGTGGTACAAGATTGGGGTTAACTAACTAACTAACTCTCTAGCCTTCTTGAACCCGAAGGTTCATGGCTGCAGCAACACAGGCCTTCGATCTGTCCCTATGCTGAGCAAGATCTTTTCCATCCCTAGCAATTTCCTTTAGGTCCATCTCAACATTATCCCTCCATCTTCGTCTTGGTCTTCCTACTAGTCTCTTACCATCAGGTTTGCCAACAAGGATCCTGTAAACTCTTCTTTCCTCTCCCATTCGTGCCACATGGCCTGCCCACCTAAGTATTCTTGATTTAATCATTCAAACAATATCTGGGCATGAATACAAATTATATAACAAAATAACAAGAATTAAATTGTAATACTGTTCAGGATCCTTCTGTGATTTTCTGTTGATTTTGTGGTGCTGTAGTTTCGTGTTACATAGGTGTATCTGAACCTTCAACAGAGCAGAACCTTGCGACAGCATTACTTCCTCTTATACTTGCATGAGGAGCGCGAATGAATTTTCACCAAATGCACCGAATGGACTAAAATATGTCGTAATGTATTCCCTCTCTCCTTTCCTGAAAGACCTAAAATTCCAGCAAGCTTTTGGCTGCAAGTGTTTTACGCAAATGAGGACGAAAGAAAGTGTTATTTCAGTAAGGACAGCGGATTAAATGGTTGGATGTTATCTTTCACAGAGCACACGACAAAACGGATCTTAAATCTTCCCTGGCCTTGCAAGTTTGAAGGGCGAAAATTAAGGATTATAAAGCTTATGTAAATAATATACTCATAAGAATAGGTTTGGGGTTTTTGTAAATCTCTTTCTTCCTCTTTTTATCGTGTTTGCGTGTGTGTGTGTTTCTTGTATCTTCTGTGTGAAAGTTTATAGGCATATGAATGCAAAGAGAGAATTGGAATGGGTTCGAATAACCAAAGGCATGAGTCAAAAATACGATTTTATGTTACCCCGTAGCTCATAGGATTCCACAAGCTCAGAGGTACCAACTTAAGATAAATGGGGGGGTAAGATGGACACAAAATATACTTTATACAGGGTGATAGGTAATTCGACCTATTCCTGGAAAGGGGTAATACTAGAGCACATTTGCAACAAATTTGACCCTATGCACAGGGGGTCGGAAATCAATGAGTTTCGAGTTATTGTAGTTTGTAGATTTTCGTGACATATTCCGACTTGCGACCAAAAAACTACTCCACCCTGGGCACTTAATCGACATGTTGCTAACAGCTGACGAATGAATGACTACTGGAGAAAAAAATCGTGCCCAGAATTCCCATACCCACAGAAAGAAACATTCATTGGAGCACACGTCATGAAGAAATTTGGAAGTTATCGTTTAAATCGAAGAGGATTACTCAAAAAAAATGGTAACACACTTAGCGTAAAAATTACGGAAAAAACTTCCTCGTTTCATAGGCTCTCCAAAAAGATACAAATATTGTCAACTGACACATGGGTTTGGGGAAAAATCTTAATAAAAAGCGGAGAAGGCGCGTTGTGGACCTCTTTGTAAAGTGAAAAGAAGTTGTCGGTTGTGAGAAATAAAGGAAAGAAAATGCGCATTTTTAGACTCCTAAGGGTCATAACCCAAGAACATCTAAAGAAAAGGCTCACCAGAGAAAATTCTCAGTAAATGTGTGGATGGGAATCATCCACAATCATGTGATCGGGCCATTCTTTCTGCCACAAAACCTGAACGGCATTACCTACGAGAACTTCGTAATGGAAGAATTGACGACGCTGCTGGAGGATGTGCTGCTCGCCACAAGAAGGGGTATGATTTACCAACATGATGGCTGCCCAGCCCACTATTTCCGGGGTGTGCGACAGTGGCTGGACGACAATTATCCCATGCGATGGATTGGTCGAGGCGGCCCGACCCCCTGGCCGGCGACTCGTCCGGATTTGACGCCATGCGACTTTTACATTTGGAATGAAATGAAAGAGTTAGTCTACAGTACTCCAGTGGATTCCCAAGAAGAGTTGAGAGAGAGAATTGTGACAGCCGCCCAATACATAAGATACTGAGTGGCAACGCGAGTGATTGTGTCTGAAGTACGTCGCAGGCTGCGTGCTTGCATACGTAACCGGGGGAGGCAATTTGAACAGGATTTGTAGTTTTTGTAACAGTTAATTCTGACAACCTTGAATAATGAGAATGGTAAATAACATTATTACTTCACTCATTTTCGTTCCTTTATTTCTCACAACACCCCCCCACCCCCCCCCCCCCATTACTATAAAACCACGGCGGACGCTCAAATGCGCGCGCACGCTTTGATTTACAGTGAAGCAAACTCACATCGTCGTCTGAACCACCAAAAAGTGTACCTCGAAAAATTGCCATGCAAAACGTGCTACGACGTCAGGGGTCCCGGGTTCGATCCCGGCCTGACCATGGGAGTTCTTTTTTAGTGCCTGTTCATCAACTTCATCATATCATTACCTATCTTTGCGATTAACCAGAAGTGGCAGAAAAGCGAAGTATATAAAAAAACAAATGAAATTAGAAGCTACAATAATGAAGCAACGCTTTTTTGTCATTGCGAACACGAATTTTCTAGAAGTATATGAATGTCAAGAACCTGCATAGGTATCATGTAGGAAGAGGGTTGCTAGACATTTGTACTCTACGATCTGTTTTGTGCCTGTAAAAGTTTATATTTTATATTGTTTTAATGATAATTATAATGTACGGTGTTAGAATATACATGTTGTATGTCAATGCATAAAAGGTGTATTTTGCGCCTCGCTTCATTCAGTGCCCTCTATTGGCGAAAGAGAAATATGGAAACCGTATGCATAAGTGATAATACGAGGGCTGTACGGAAAGCAATGCAAAAGTGTGTGTAACATTTTTTATTAATTGAAATAGGTTCTTCGAATTGCAAACGTTGGTAGAGTAACTTCTCCTCTGACTCTACTGGTTGTGATAGTTACTCATCTCCATCTTCGCGATTGGCCAAAAGTAGCTAAAAAGTGACGTAAAATTAACCAAATCAACAACAAAAACAACAACCGATTTGAAGGAAGGAAGGGTTAGAGTCTACTGATGTGATGGAAGCATTTGAAACCGGTAGAGAAATGTTTTTGTCGCATCTGGGGAAACATGGGCGTATCTTTATGATCCGGATTCGGTGAAGTTCTTTGAATAACGTCACACCTCTTCTCCAAGTATCAGTGTTGGTGGAGATTATGTTGCAAAATAAAAACTGTTTTCAAGTCAGTATTTCCCTCATAATGTTTATAAATAAACATTTGTAACCCACTTACTGACTTACCGTTGAAAATTAATAATATTATCTCCTTCAAAATTTATCTCATAACTATCATTCATTACTTAAAAATGTCTACCTACCTTCTTACCGTTTTGAGATCGGGGTTCAAAATTATTGTTCTCCCTTTAATAACGTAATGAATTTATTAAGTTTTAACGAATTGCACGTGGCTGCAGAAGGTTCGGGGGGTGGAGGGTGTAACTGCCGCCTTGGGTCTCTCGTTATCTTGCTCTGGGCTACAAGTTAATTAACCCCGCGATAACGCTAACACCTCCTCCCCAAAGTCATCACTTCGATACAATTTCACCCCTTCCATCCACCCTCTCCAGTTATTGCTTGCTGCTTCTTAATTACGGCATATTTCTACGTCAACCCTTCAAGCTTCTGCACTGCGTTCGGCGAAATTCTACTTTCTTACCAGGTTCACTTGCTGGCGTTGGAGCAATACGTTTCCATAGTGCAATTAGCTTTTCACTTCTTGTTCCTTTGGGTTCTTTATTTATTGATTCCACTTACTGTATTTTTCATTTACTTGCCTCTTCTTTTAGGATACTGATCACTGGGGCTCGGATTTTTATGACATATCATATTTTCCCAGGTCTGGTTTTCTGTTTGTTAAGTTAGTTTAAGCACGTTTGTTGGTGTTTTGAAATCAATAACACTGTTTCTATTGGTCACATAAATGCATATTTCTACTATATTTTCGGTTTAGGGCATATTATGGCTCAAAAGTGTGCAATAGGGCATATTATGGCCCAAAAGTGTGGAATAAAAGCATATTTTCATGTTCAACACATACTACTTCCAGTGTTTAAAAATAAATTCCTGGCTTGTTTTGCAAACTTATCTAAACGGCGGATTTATTTTTTTCAGTTTGTTTTATACCTTGGTTGGAAAATAACCAACGGTGTATTTTTCCTGGACGAGCTTTAAAAAATATATGTTTTCCAGTCGTTCTTTTCGTTGTCCGCAATCGGCTTAAAGATCGTTAGACTATTGTTCATTACTTATCGTTAGCTGTTCTGCCTCTCACCTCCCCTTCTATACACGGCAACCAGCGTACGTTATTTTAAGTGAGGGAGCGCATCAGTGCCAAGGGGAGAAATGACGTTTAGAGTTTGGAAGCTTCCAGTTCTCAGTGCATCCAGAGACCATCTTTGCTCCAGAAAGTAGGGGAACGAATTTTGCAGGTAACGCGTACGTTGTTATAATTTCAAGATGCCGAAAGTGAAGTGCCCAGAGAGTGTGAAATTAAAAAGTTTTGTGAGAAAGTTCAGTGAAAAGTTTTTCAGTACTGAAGGCAGAATTTTATTTTGTAAATTGTGTTTCATATATTTTTTAAATGTCAGTCATTTTTAATTTTACATATATCCTATTCGTCATATTTTCAGTTTTTAAGATCATATTTTGGTAATTTAAGGGCATAAATGCATGCATATTGCGGAAGTTTCTAGGTCACAAAAATCTGAACCCTACTGGTCACGAAACGCTTTAGAACTGTGCCGACCGCGTGGAAGAATGGTTAGCACATTGCGATCTCTATCTTTCATGGAGATGGCAGCAGTGTCCAATTATGTCATAGAATGTACAATGGAAAAGAGTGATAAGTTACTTGGTTAGTACATCGCGCTACGACACCATCGGTCCCGGGTTCGAATCCTCGCGTGCGCATGGGTGTTCTTTGTCAATTCCTTCATGAATTTGATCACAGCATCGCTCATGCACTCCCTGAGGAGTGGTTAGCACAGCGTGCTACGACGACAGGGCTGCCAGTTTCGAATTGCTGATTGGGTATGGGTTCTCTATGTGAGTGTACATTCATCATATCATCATTCATCCTCGTCGTCGCGATTATCCAGAAGTTACGACCTAGTACCTATATATTTATCCAATTGCTACCCTCACAGCATATGTACAACTGTTTTGGATCCCTGAATGTTTTTTTTATTTACTTACTCTCAACCCTCCAAGAAAAAAAAATATAATTAAATTTCATCTAATCGCTTCTCTATATACATAAAAATGGATGTGTGTGTGTGTGTGTGTGTGTGTGTGTGTGTGTGTGTTTGTTCCCGCATAACTCTCTAACGCCTGGAGCAATTTCAACCAAACTTGGTACACGTATCACTTGCAATCTGGAAAGAAGTACTGTTGGGGTAAGACACCCCTGACACCCATAGAGGTGAGGGTGGGATGGGGTGACATGTAAAAATAATCGAAAACGACCGATATTAGTGTGGAATCCATAGTTTTCGGGGTCGCTAAGATGAATAGTGACACTCCCACTGCCGTTCAAGTCCAAGTTTATTTTACACTATAGTCCTGTCTAATAGAAGATTGAGATAAATAAATACCCGGGCAACGCCGGGAAATCAGCTAGTTATAACATAAAAAACGTACATACAATAAATAACCAAATTCCAAACTATCCATATGCTAACAGAGACTACTTGTTCTTTATACCAATATAAGTCTTGATATTAATACACATTTAATTATTATAGCATAAAACAAATCATAACCAAATTATGTGTGTAACATTGTTTTATTTCTTTTCTTTTGCAGTATATATGTAATTGTATATATTAAATAAATAATTTAAAAAAAGGAAAAGCGGGGGAATCGATTATTTCAGAGCAACTGACGTCCTGGTTTATTTAAAGGCACCAGGACCTAAGCGAATGTATACGGGTGGAGGCGAGCTTCCTTCGGGGGTTCCCCCTCCATTTTTCAGAAGTGGAAGAGAAGAGATGCTAAATAACAAAAAAAATTGAAATAAAACGTTGGAGCTCTGTTTACTGTTTAACTGCAATACTGTAACTGCATGGTTACAAATCAGAAGATTCGCATGTATAGGTCTACCACTTCTTCATTTGTTTGCGAGAAGAATCCATATGCAGTATATTTTCATCATCAACATTACTTTGAGGATCTGGGGAGACATCTTAAACAAACAAGAAAAGGGAGGTTTTACAAGATGTCAATATCGTCCCTCTTAAAGAAAGGAAAAACCAGATTGGTATCCTGGGCATCGATCCGACGCTCTCTATGACGGGAACAGATATGGATGATTTCTGCGTTGCCCAGGAAACACATCCCGAGGGAGTTCGACCAAAGTTTCCCGACCGCGAGTTACGAATTGTCATTTTCCCCTTAGAGCATCGGGATGGGTTAAGCCCGGATCCCCGCGGGGTCAGATTACAACGTTTCGGGACGGGAGTGTCGGAGTCGGCAAAGATGAAAGGCAAAATAGCCGGGGAGATTCTGCTCCTGAAGTAAACAATTGTCGATACCGCACGGGACAGAGGCTGACTTTCTCGTGTCTATTGTTGACAGAATTTCTTGGAATTGGAGCAGTCAAAGCCTGTTCGTCTCTCTCATGCATGTGAATCACAGTAATAAAATGCTGACGTTTAATAATGGTAGTTAGCAGTTTGTGGGTTCGAACCTATTAACAAAGGTTCAAAGATCTATCTCATTCAGAAAAAAAAATGCGTAATTTTTTTTCATGATTTTTTCATTGCGTCATACTTGTAATGATACAATCACTACAAGATCCTTTTTATTATTAGTCTTTATGTATGTTCAATGTTAGTGTAGCTATACTTCTTTTTTATGCAGTTTCCAATGTAACTTGATGTAGGGATGGTCTACGTGACGGTGAAAGCCAGCCGGAAGAAGGGGGTAGTTTTAAAATCTTGTACTCTCAACCTGAGGGCTGTTGGAAAAATTTATGTTTAATGTTTTTTTTCGGATCGCCTATATAAGCGAATCGATTGAGTAACGTTTGTTGGCATTCTTACGTTTTTTGTGCTAGAGGGGAGACCTTTGGAAGGTTCTTCGGTGCCGGTAGAGTGGTGGGATAATCACGTCTTTTCGTGATTCGTTAGGTGACAAGCTAAAGCTTAGTTTCGGTGGACATTTGTTATTATTATTAGCGAGACGTCGTATCCGAGGAAATTAAGGGACACGTTTAATTTCAAGTACAGCGCATAATTACTTGTTGTAATTTCAAACAAGTTTATTCTATTTCTTAGAGGCCATTTTAAATATAAAGAAGAAAGGGAGAGAATTAGAGAAACCGCCATTCCTCCTGAAGTGCAGTCACCAACCCCTGAAAGTGTAGAAGGGCGAGGCGATCGCGACCTCAATCGGTGCTCCAGTTCATCCGATAGATGTTCGTTCGATAGGGTTGAGGTCAGAGCTCTGAGCAGGCCAATCCAGTCGGGTGACATTATTTTCTGCATACCACTCCTTGGTAGCCCTGTAAACATGACAAGTCGCACTATCGTCCTGGAATACACATCCTTCGTTTCCATAGAAATGCCACAACATGGGGAACATGAAGTTGTCGAAAATATCTCGGTAGGATGCAGACGTTATATGGCCATACACCGGTACCAGTGGACTCACGCGATGCCAGCTGAAACAACCCCAGAACATGATGCCGCCACCAACCATATTTCACTGTGGGCACTACACACTCTGGTAACAGACGTTCTCCATCTGATCGAAACAGTGTGAAGCGTGATTCATCGCTCCATAGGACCTTCCGCAATTCTTCCACCGTACAGTTTCTCCGCTCTTTACACCAGCGTAGTCTCTGCCGTTTATTGTTTTTGTGTTATCAGGGGTTTGTGTGCAGCGGCTCCACCATGATAACCGAGCGCATGGGCCTCCTTGCGAAGTGTCTCGGTCGAAACAGTCAAATTGGTCACACTTAGAAACTCTTCTGCAATCGAATGCATCGGACAGGTCCTGTTTTTACGAATCTCCCTCTTCAGCACTCTCCTGCCTCGGTCGTTCAATTTCGTGGGTCTTCCACTTCGTGGTGCATTGCTGCAGTATCTCTTCTCCTTCCACTTCTTGATGACAAAGGCTACAGTTGATTTAGGGACCTGTCGGGCATCAGCCATGCTACGTATAGTCATGCCTCCTATGGAGCAGCCTACTATGATCCCTCTTTCAAACATGTTGAGCTCTTTCCTGTCCGTCATTTTATCAGCGAATGATCTGAGAAGATTCCTGCTGCCGTATATATACACCCGTCTGTACTCTCTTTTCCATGAGGAGTTCGTTTCAAAGTTGAAACGGGGGTGTCCAGTGACTTTCTTCCATATAGTGTGTGTGTGTGTGTGTGTGTGTGTGTATATATATATATATAAATATGCAGTGTTTCAACTAAAGAGGCAATTTTACATTATAAACAAGAAAGGGAGGGAATTCGAGAAACATGTCGTGTATACTAGTGACAAGCTAAATACATTTTTAACTAGTACTGATGATCTACGCCAGCGTACAAACCTCTCTCTCTCTCTCTCTCTCTCTCTCTATATATATATATATATATATATATATATATATATATATATATATATATATATGAGAGAGAGAGAGAGACAGATAGAGAGTTTCAATTAAAGGGGATCATGTCATTTATCATGTTGGGTTTATTTCATATGTAATTCTGTGCACATATTTAATCAACGAAATAAATAGTATTTTATATATATTTTTAAACTGAACGTCTGACATATCATTCAAGAAAAAAGAACTGAGTTTTTCCCTAATATAAATGGTAAAAAATTGTGGTAGATTATTCTATGACTTTATATTAGATTGAACCTTTTTGTTAGTTTTTTAAGTGTTACGCTAATTATTTTGCCTGGGGAATTAACGAAGACAAGTAACAGGTCGAGCCAAGGCAGGTTACTTTCCCTTGAAGAGATATAGAGCATAGCAAACTTGCATCGTTAATTCTTCAATGCGTCAAATTTGCTTCATGAATTCTTGAATGCGTCAAATTTGTTTCGCGTATTCTTCAAAAGGCAAACTTTTCTTTCACGGATTCTTCAGTGCGTCAATTTTTGTCTTTAAAGCATCAGACTTGTTTCAGACATGTTTCGTTAAATGTGTTGCATGTTTTTCTCAATCGTCAAATTTGTTTCGTGAATTATTCAAAATATCATTTTTTTTCAGGGATTTTATAACGCGTGAATTTTTACCACGAAATCTATAAAGCGGAAAACTTGTTTCAAGCATACTCCAAGGCGCCAAATTTGACATGTGTTTTAAACTCGTTACATGTATTCTTCAATATGTAAAATTTGTTGCGTGTATTGTTCAATGGGTGGAACTTGTTTCACGCATTATTGAACGCATCGAACTTGTTTCATGCAGTTTTCAAGATGCCGAATTTGTCTCATATATTCTTCAATGTATCAAGTTTGCAACATACATTCTCTAATGTGTTAAATTCGTTGCCTTCAGGTCCTCCCCGATGGCGCAGTGGTAGCGTCGTCGTTTTGTAATCAAGGGGTGTCGGGTTCGATACCCAGTGGAGGCGCGTAGTGGTTCGGATACTACTTTAAACTGTAGGTCCAGTCCAGATTAGCCTCCCTGTACATAAATTGGACGAATAGCACCAACCAACCAATCGTTGCGTTCAGACTTCAGTGCAACAAGAAAACGCAATAAATTTTTATTATACGAATTGACACAATCTGATTCAAATTGTTGTTTTTTCAAAAATATGAACATGCCGGGCAATATGAACCTGAATGTTATCGTACAAGTGTGAATATGCAATTCATATTTTATAAGCAAGAACTCCTATAATTGGAAACAAATGTATGTTTCCTAACTATAACATTTTGGAAACACTTTCAGATCAAATGCACTGCCACAAGACAGGGGAAGTGGAAAGGGTGTGACGTTCCCAACATGATAAAACTTGCTAATATGTCAGGTTCGTTTATTATCCTCACATGGTTTAGCGAGATTAATTCTAAAACATACAACATATGCGCTGCGTATGACCGAACTGCTCCTCATAATGTACTTTATCGTCCAATTTTACTACGGGTATCGTTTGGAAATTGACCTGCAACAAGATGATGTGACAGTAATTGAAACAATATTTGGCAGTTATTGGTCAGCCATGGCGATTTCCATTTGGATTATCGTGTGGTTGCACTACATAGGATTATTCTTTTCAGTTAACAAGCCTTTGTACCTGATAAGTAGAGTGGATATTATTAACCCTCACAGAACAGGTAATTATGTTTACAGCTTACTCCCAATGGAGCCTACTAAGATACTGGGTTCAATGCCCGGGGAGAGCATGGGAGTTTATTCTTTCATGTCACGTGGTCTCTTACTGAGGAAATAATTTAATGCAAATGCAAAATTCAATTAACTACCAGAGTAACTCTGTGGCATTCCTAAACCAGAAAGTTTATTTCTGTGTAACACAAGGCTAACTATTCTCAGAAGACCCAGTTGAATCTTGTCCATCGTTACCAATTAACGTTACGATAGTGCAACATATATAGGGTGTCTCACTCGCTCTGCCCCCATTTCCTGCGACAGTCTGCGGAACGATTTCTTTGGTGATGCCAGCAATGTGTTTTTCACTTCCTGCACCGTTCCTTCTGACAGTTTTGGACGTCCTCCTTTATGCACATACAACAATGTTCCCCTTCTTGCCAGTTTCTTCACCAAATATTGAATGGAAGTCTGGCACGCCTTTATGGACTCAGTTTTTCAGTACGTGCGAGCAGTATACACAAGCTGTACCACTCAGTACAGACTCATACTGTACTGCTTTGTTACTGTGCTGTAATGACGAAACACTGATTGCAAGCACGAACTTTCAACCGGACCCAATAAACACGAACCACTATCAGATGCGATGCGTCACAAGAGCAGGGCCAAGAACTCAAACTGAAAGCACACGTCCGTACGACAAAATCGCCCAGACTGATGCGCATGCCCACGCAGGAGAGACTGTGGCGCCATCTCCAATGACGTCACCATGCTTCTCATACACCAAGGCATGTCCGTAACAAATTTCAGTACATTGTCACCAAGAGTTTCATTTTTATAAGCAAAAATCAGGGGCGGAGAGCGACTGAAACACACAGTATAATAGGATGCAATATACGATAATCACCTTAAGAGAAAAGGAAAAATATCAATTTTACTTTTCTAATTGTTTTACAAATATATGACGAAATATCAAGCATGTATATTAAAGGTATAATATTGTGATTTGAAATTTAGAATAATATAGGAACATTGACACTTAATTTGAAGACAGGGCTGCAATTGGGATCACATTACTTTACTTTTAAGAAATATTTACATTTGCTTTGATATAGGGGAAATATGGTTGAAATATAACACTACACAATATCATAGTCAATTACTACTACTCTTAGACAAGGTAAATAATAATTTATGATGAAAGAAATGTAGTGGAGAATATTAATGATCAAATAACAAAATGTGCAAAAATCTATTATATTGCACCTCAAAATTCCTTATCTACTAACCAAGGCATACCCATCCTTTTTCCAAGGGGAGGGGGGACAACACTCACCCAGGGAGGCAATGATTTATTTTGAATTATTTGAAAGAGGTAATAATATTTACTTTCCATCTGGATAAGCATAACAGAATGAGATGTTCCACCACTTCTTTACCAGGGGTCATATGTTCTCCTTGCCCCCCGATATAAAAAGTTTTATTATTCCGAATACAAAAATTATAAACACTTTACGAATACATACCATAAGAAGAGCGTACAATTTACAGATCAATAGATTCATCTCAGAAAATGGGTCATACGGCATTTACCTGCAAGAAAGAAGAAAACTTGTTTTAGCTTCCTGTAACCAGCTGATCACATAGTAAAATATTCACCAGTATAATTTGCGATAAAAGTATATTGTGAAATGCAACTTAATAAAGTTTCTGATTGGTCACCGAGACGCCATACGTGCTGCGGAGAAAAGGTATTGGCCTATCTGGAGCTTCGAAAGAGAAAATAACCACGAAGCAGCCGATATGCATTTGAGCCTACCGAACAATTATTTTTAGTTAAGATAGCTTTTTGTTACAAGTTCACAAGATAATATTTACTTCTATAATCTAATTGGTAACAATCTATAATTATGAATTAAGCAAGGTAGCCAAGATTATTTAGTGTAAATCCCTTACAATTTAAAGGATAAGGCATACTAATAAATAACCCTGGAAGGGCTTTGGTCATCTCCGGGCTGCCAGCATCCCTCCCACAATCCTACCTAGAGGTGTGTAAAACTTCAACCGGTAATTGGGTGACGTGGGGTCAGCACGTAGAACCCTCAGCCGTTTAGGAGATTTCCCATACCGGGTTACGCTACTCGGATGGAGGATTTTCGACTACCTATGAAGACAGATGATTTGCTGATTACATTTACTTTTATTTTTCATTTCTAGAACAAACATTGCCTTTGGATTACATAAAATGTAAACATGAACAATGTGCACACAATTATTTCTTGAAAATAACATTTTTCAAATGACGTCCCTGGCAGGCAACACATTGTGCAAAACGGTCTTGAAAGCTACGTATGACACGTGCAATAACATCTGTATTAATGCGTGCAATCTCTTCTTTGATTCATGCCTTCAGATCATCAGTTGTCTCCGGTCTGGTTGCAAAAACTTTCTTTCTCTTTCTGTCTGAGCATGATGCCTTGCCAAATGCCGAGGACTGCGAACCACAGCAACGTGCACACGTTCAATGTTCTCTGGTGGTCTGACTGTTCTTTTTCTCCCATGCAGTTTATTTTGAACAGGTCCAACTTCACGCCATTGTTTTCACCATTCATTGATTGTTTTCCTGTTAGGAACTCGTCCAAGGCATTGTTAATCTCCGTACTCCCTGCGGAATGCACGCTGCACCAGTACAATTGACTTCGTCAACACGAGCTGCTCCACACAAAATATACGTTGCTGTAGAGGCCAACGTTCCATTGCTACTCAAATCCAAGGTCACAGTGTACACGGGGCAGGAGGAAACTGCCTTCCCAATGCATCTATTTTGCAGTGTTGCCAACCTCAAACTGTGTAGTCGAAAATGCTCCACCCTGTATCTCCCCAATTTCCTCACGATGGTGGGTTGCCACCGGTCCTATACACAGGCCGAGATTATGAAAAACTAAATATGCTGACTAAGACAGTCATTTATTTTATTAAAAACATAAACTAAACGTAACGTTTCAACCTTCTAGCAAGGTCTTCTTCAGACTCTGTATCAAGTACAAATGTAACAAGATACAAAATCAGGGCATTATATATACACAAACATTATTCCCTCCAGACTATTAGAAAGTTGTTCTGGAACTTTCTAGAAGGTGGCTTTCCGTTGTCAACTGTACTCTCACCTAAAAGGCTAAACATATTTTCTTCCATCTAGAATGTGGTTGGACTCTTTATCTTACTCTCTTTTTCCTTCATTTTTCATCCTTCTTCTCTCCTCTTTCTCCCTTCCACTCTTTCTAACACCTTCTTCCATTCTTTGTTTAACTTCAGTCCCCCATTCCAGTTCATTGTGTCTTCTTCCCCTTTCTTCTCTATTTCCTTGGCCTCCTTCCATTTTCTCACTAGCATTCTCGTCTCCCTTCCTATCTGTTAGCCTCATCCCACTCTATGTCATGTTCTGTTTCTCTCGTGTGTTTAAATAACGCATTTCTCTCTCTCTTAAGTCGTACATCATCCCTACGTTGTTTCAACCTGTCTTTCAGCCTCTTTTTCGCTTCTCCTATGTACGCACTCTGACATTCTTTACATTTCACTTCGTAGATAATCCCTTCCTCTTCTCTGTTTTCATTTTTCTTGTTTTGCATTCTTCGCTTTTCCTAAGATGCTTTTCCCTCCCTTCCTGTAAGTTTTAATGCCCGCTTTCCTAAGCACTTTGCATCTTTTCTGTGGTCTTCCCCATACTCCTTATTCCAAACCTTCTCTCTTTTTCTTCCTCTTCCTCTTTTTCTTTCTCTTCCAAATCTCCCTGCCCCTTTTCTTGCTTCTTCTGTTTATGTCCAGTCTATCCAGCAGTGTGTCCATAGGCTATTTATTTTGCCTTCTTTTCACATTCTTTTGTTCATATTTTCTTTATTCTGTCCTCCATATTCTTTAAAAAATTTATTTTTGTCACCTCACTTACATCACTTCTTTTGTGGCAGAATACCCCTGCTGCACACTTCTTCTGATGGCAAGCGGTTTCATTTTCTTGTCCTCCCTTTCGTTTCATCAATATATGTAGGTAGCTTAACTTGTCTTCTTCTTGTATTTCAAGTTCCAATAACATCTCTCTTTCTTCATTTTGTATTTCTTTGACAAAAATCTCGAGCTGCCTCTTCGTGCCCTTCCATATGCCAAAACAATCGTCCACATATCTGCAAAACAGAATTATTTTGTCACCTCCTTTTCCTATCACTTTCTTTTCCCATTCATTCATAACCAATTCAGCCAATACTGGGCTTAGGCTAGAACCTATATTCAGTCCTTCACTCATTAACTTTATTTTATCTCCCATTATACTGTAACCCTTATTCCAAATGGTTTCCAGTGCCTACACTACCCTTTCACTATCCCATTCTCCTATAATTTCTTGTCCCATTCTCTTTTTAATAATGTCCAAGACGTGTCCCCTCTTGATGCTCGGGAACATACTTTTCACGTCTAAGTTAAACATTGTCGTCTTCATCTCATTTAACTTAAGCCCTTTTATGAGGTTCAGTGTTCTTAATTGCTCTGCTTTCTTGCTGTGTTAATAACACTTCAATAACTTTCTTTAATTTATTTTGCAAGGGTTCCAAAATATTGTTTCTGCAGTTCATTACTGGTCTTAACTTAACTTAAGATGGAGGCCCATGATAGATAAACCTCTCATAACACCATTAAGCCTTGTTTCCATGATTATGAAAACCTAAGTATGCTGACCAAGGCAGTAATTTATTTTATTAAAAACATAAACTAAACGTAACGTTTCAACCTTCTATCAAGGTCTTCATCAGACTTGATACAGAGTCTGATGAAGACCTTGCTAGAAGGTTGAAACGTTACGTTTAGTTTATGTTTTAAATAAAATAAATTACTGCCTTGGTCAGCATATTTAGTTTTTCATAAACCTCTCATTCAATAGATCCTCAACGGTACAATTCATATTAAGACACACACACACACACTCACACATTGCAGTGTTAACTCTTAAGGGTAGGCTCGCCAATAAGTTCTGGTAAACTGCTGATGGAATATGTGTCCATTTCTCCTGTATCACAGTAAATAAGGGTGTTTCATAAAGTGCGCAGTTTTTGAAAATGCAATAACTCAGTCAAAATTGCATGAAAGTTTCAATTTTTATTTTTATTATTTTACTCATTCACTACGATTTAATAATTGAAAAGTGAAAAGTGTCCAGCATATGCCCTTATGCGATTTAAAAGTGAAAAATGATGTCTGGCATATGCCCATATGGCATATTTCTTCGTTTCACATAATCGGTTGCTTTGATCTCTTGCGTCAACTGAACCTTGTAAAGGTGCATATGAAGGTCTTCTTTCAGTATTCGTTGCACTGAGGATACCAATATCCCCAACTGTTGTGACCGACAGCGAAGTGATTTCGCGGGGCTAACATTCACACTGTCTTGCAGTACTACAATATTTTCATCTGTGCGACGACTACGTTTTCCGCAAGCGAATTTATGGTTGCAACTGACCCGGATATCTTGAATTTCTTCACCAACCTAACTGTTGTTGCAGTGAGGGCATTGTTGCGTCCGAAGATCGCGCGAAAATTACGAACTGTCTGTGCATAAGACTCCTCGTTTCTGTAATGTGTTTTCAAGATAACAACGCGTTGCTCGATAGTGCACCATAGCAACTAAACTGAACAAATGCCAAAAAAATGCTCAAGTAATGATCGGAGTGATCAGAGATTACGAAAATCATAAGAACAGTGTAGCCAACCTTCAAACAAAAAAATGACAAGCGATTTAAAAACTGCGCACTTTATGAAACACCCTTTACTTGACGTGTATTTAGTCGAGTGGGTCTGGCACGTAACATAAAACATATTTCACAAGAACTTAATTTGCGTTTCTGTATTTTGTTATTTATCGTTGCTTTTTCGGCACTTTTGACTAATTTTGCAATTTTTGAGCAGGATTTGGTTTTTGTATGATAAAAGAACAAATGCAAGATCACGATTGCTTAATTTGAATATTTGTGATTATTTAATTTGTCACTTGTATTCGCAGTCTATTTATGTTTGCATGTATGACATTTGTATTAGTTTTATTTGTGTATTTTGTATAATCCAATATATGTTTGTTTTCTCGTTTCTGTAATTAGAGTTTTTTTTCCCTGTTGAGATCAGTAATTTTAAAATTTAAGATTTTTAAAAATGTAAGTTTTCATTTATCACGACGATCGCGATGATTTTGATTTTGTCTCATTTTTCGCTATTAACATTGCTATTCTGCCACTTTTTTATAATAGTGACGATGAATGATGGTATGATGAAATTCATAAAGGGACACTCACAAGGAACAACCATGTCCGGAACGAGATTCGAACCCAGCAACCCTGGCGTCGTAGCGCTCTGTGCTAACCACTCCGCCAGGTAGGTCGACTCGCGACGATGAGATGATTTGGTGAAATTGACGAAGAGACAAAAGATACCCAGGCACAGTCCTGGACTCGATCCCGTGAACTTCGATGGCGAGATCGAAATTCGACCACTTAACGCTCTCGGCAGGAACTTAAATCCTAGTGTGACATTTATATCGTGGACATATAGAGGAGAAGGTCTAAATATGGACGAAGGTTTAAATATGGGTTTTGGAGTTATCAGCTCTCCCGGATGCTGCAGATTGGTAGAGGCTATGGAAACTGGTTATCTGCCAAGGACAAAGGTTGCGGCGCCAATTCGCAAGAGAAAGTGGTTGTTAGTTGGTTGATTTGGTGTTTTAAGTCCACTTTATGCACAGTGAGGCTAATCGGGATTGGACCTACAGTTTAAAGTGGAATCCGAACCACTTGTGCCTCCACCGGGTATCGAACAAAGTGGTTGTTAGTTTCGGCCTTGGATGCTGTTATGTAATTTCGACCTCCGAAAACTTTTTGCAGGTATGTTTTAACTCAGCGTTTTCTGAATTCTCATCTGCTTTGTATAGGTTATGATATTAGCGGTACATAAAACAAATGTGGGCTTTTATAATGCTATGATTTGTTTGTGAAATATGTACCACAGAGAGCGAAAATAAATTGAAGAAGAAAAATAGCGTGATGGTCTAAATATGGGCTATGACGTGAGGTCTAATGTTGAGATCACATTTTCAACAAATATTTGGATGTTTTTATTAATTTCGATTTTTCCCATTCCGCGTGATTTTCAAAACAACAGATTATTCAAAAATATGAATTTTATAATGTTTTAGAGATAAATGACTGTTTTTTAATTTTAATTGCTTTTTGTGATATTGCCACTATAGCCTGACAAGTTAAGTCCCGATATGCACAGATCGCTGCGGAGCACTTCCTATTACGTCATCCTCCCCACCACTCTTCTACGTACTGGTCTTCCTTGAGAGTACCAGTGGTGCCAACTCAGCAAAATTAAACTAAAACAAATATAAGAAACGATTTTCACTGTTTAGCGTGACGGTGCATGCAAGCTCCTATTATATCAGTGGTTCATTTTATTTAATCCGGCCTTTGAAAATGCGTGCGGTGCGCCGATCGTAAACTGTAGTATTACGCACGTGCGTTAAGGTTTATAACGAAGAGAAACTACAGGGCGAATGACTTCATTTTCTAAATGACATCGAGCAGTGGCCTGTTTTTTTTTTGTTGTTTTTTTTATAAAGAAAAAATCGAGTGGGGTGGTGCTTTGTTTGTTTATCGTACAACAATCACTACGAGAATGCAATCTGATAACGCTCTTGCCTGTGTTCTTTTCTAAAGCATTGAAATGTTCATGCTCTTTACTCTTGGCTACAAGATTCTTACTTTGAGAGAGATGGACTTATGGATGAGCGTGTAGATGAACTGACTTGGTGAAGCCGATTCAGACACGGACACAGATTCATCGTTAGACACAGACTCGGTTGAGTGGGAGAGTGAAACTGAAGAAGGAGAACTGGAAAACATTTAGAAGGTGAGCTCAGTTCTATCGTTTATATACTTTTCATTTTAATTGTCGTTTTATTTCATACATTTCTTATGCTGGTAAGAAATATCCCTAATATAACTTAATTCGTTTAAGGTTTACAAGGGAAATATCAAAATGTATTTAGAATTTAGCGTAATGAATAGGTAGCGTAGGTGAGGGGATACTAAGGTAATTCATGCCTTTCACATTCAAATTTCGTTGAAAATTCTCAGACGATTCCGCTCCCTCCAGGTTGCAACATTGCGAACGAACGTCGCCGCAGACAATGGAGTGGGGAAATGTGATGTGAGGTGCGCAAACAATGGATTGCAGCGTCTTGTTTTTAAACTTGTCAAGTTATAGTAGCCCATATTTAGACCACAATTTTGAAATGCCAAAAAAAAAAATGGAGACTTTCTATACTTTAGCATACTATTACATTTAAGTATATACTTCATAGATATGCATTTTATAGCAGGTGATTGATATAATAATTTATTTTCCTCCGAAAATGTCAACATAAAACGGTGGGCCCATATTTAGACCTTTTCCTCTACGTATAAAACATCACCTTTCCAAGAATTTCTCATTACGAGACGTTAGCAATTTAACACTCTCTGCACTCATTACGAGGTGCACATGTAAGGAATGTCGCTGCTAAACGTTCTACAGCAATCTCTACACGCCTCTCTTGGTCTTTCAATTAAGAACCTAACGCGAGGGAGTCCTGGAACTATAAATACTCATTTCCAGACAAGCCAGGTGGAGCTCTGTTCCCCCGAGGCCATGAAGCATGTGGTTCCTTGCCTCCAGAACCTCTTCCTCTCGCCATGAATTTAAATCAAATATGGATCTGCGAGGGGGTTGCGGAGACGTACACTTAGAGGCTGCTCAATATTAATTTCCAACGGCCGACCGTGTACACTCTTACACACACGGGGGTTGGTGGTGTTGAATATTTGTTTAACGTGTGTTAGTTCAATTTCACTCGTTCTGACTGAAGCTGGGTTTGCATTGCGGTATCAGAAATTATTCTACTTAAAGGGGGTAAACATTTTTGTTAATGGGGTGTAATTGGGGAGTCCATCCAGTCTGAAATGTATTTTCTTTACACTTATCAAACACGTGTGTGTGTGTGTGTGTGTGCGTGAGTGTGGGTGTAGGCTATCACACCACACACATTAAAATCGCACACTTTCTCTCTCTCTCCCCCTCTCTCTCTCTCACACGCACATGGACATCCGCGGGCCTCCCCGATGGCGCAGTGCTAGCGTCGTCGCCTTGTAATCAAGGGGTCCCGGCTTCGATACCCGGTGGAGGCACATAGTGGTTCTTATTCGACTTTAAACTGTAGGTCCAGTCCCGATTAGCCTTACTGTGCATAAAGTGGACTTAAAACACTAAATCAATCAACCAACCAACATGGATGTCTGCAGGACTTTTTCCCCGGAGGGGCAGCATGGTATTCTTTCCAGGGGGGGAACAGTTATTAAGATTGAAGCTATAATGTTTATCCAGCACCTCTGCAATAATTAACATAAACTGCTGTGAATGAAATGAATTGTGTGTGTGTGTGTAATATATAAATTAGTTGTAATATCCAAACTGTCTCCCCTTCGGACACCCATGCACACACAGGAACATATGTGTCAGCCTACTCACGAAGTGCATTTGGTTGGGATTGTGCCCGTTATCCGGAATGGCACATACCTTAAAGTTGACGTCCTGATTCGAACGCCACTTACTTCAAAGAAAGTTCCGAATGGTCACTTTCCCTCTGACAACCAAATGGTAAGTCCCTGTGAACCCAGTATATCCTTCCCTCAAACATTTCCCACCAATACCGTGCGTTTTAGGAACTGACAGTACTTGTCAGGTCCACGTGGAGTAAATAAGATGTTGCCAATTCAGTTTCTCTAGAGATCTCATAACGTGAGGTTGCGGTTATCTTCGCTAGGCTGTGTTACTGTTTTGTGCTATTTTGTACAATGTGGACACCTTGGGAGTGCAACGTCATCGCAGTTCGTGTTGGATGTTGCATACACATGTTCTTTTCAGTATTTTTTTCTAGGGGTTGCAGAATAAAAAAAGGATCGATTTGATGTCCTGTATGTGCTGAAAAGTTAAGATTTATCGCCGACACACACAGAGGGTGATTCTAAAGTCCCTGGCCACAGGATAATTCCGTGATTAGTACAGATACCGATAAATGGAATGAGGTAGAAATTGTTCGAAATATGTAGGTTTCAATCTAAAATGCTTCAGTTTTCAGCGCAGAATCAACCGTTGAGGCTATAACGTATAACACCAAAGGCGCGATTCGAACACGGGACCCGTGGCGTCATAGCTCGATAGACAAACAACTTCGCCAAGGGGTCCGCTGTAGCGCCGGAAGTAGCTTCTTACAAGCATATTACACCGGCGACCTTCAGCGGATCTTTAAACTCCGCTGACACGGGAATCGACAGGAAATCACTTGAAATAACGTAACGTCAGCCTTATGCAAGAAGCACGGTTAACGACAGGATGGAACTAGCTCAACGGCTTTAACGATCGGACATCTGAATCCCCTTTAAATAGATCGCGATAACAGATCTCATCCCAGTTGTAGACCGAAATTTATAGAGTAAACAGTGGTTGTCTTCAAGTGATAGATTGTATAGAGTTAGAAGCGAGGATTTGCGTTCCCTAAAGCGTCTCATTTCCGTGCCCAATCTACCAAATCAGCGGAGACGATCATCTCTACAGGAATCTACAAGCAAAGGAGCATCCTTTCTTTATCATGACCCCGCCCTGTCCAGTCAATAGAAGTGTTAAATAGTGAATGTCGTTCTTGTTCTTGTTTTACAGGGGTGAGTCCCCTTATATATATATATATATATATAAGGTACCTCTCGTAGAGGTGGGTTGCTTTAGGCTGGCGCAGCCTGGATTCGATCCCGAAAACCCAGTGTGGGATTTTATACGATAAACTGATAACTGGTACAAGGTTTGATGAAAATGAAAATGCCGTTGATTGACTTGGTTAATAACTTCACTTTTCTGCCCCTTTTAGATAATCGCGAAGATGAGTAATGATACGATGGAATTTATGAAGGAACACGCACAAAGAACAACCATGTTCAGGGGGGAATTCGAATGCGGGACCTCTGACATCGTTAAGCATTGTGCTAACCACTACGCCACGTAGGTCAGTTGAACATAACATGTTGCTACGCTGTCCTTTTTCGTTATCACAAATCGGTACAGAGTTTTTCTATTGCCTTGAGTGTAGTTTTGTGGTAACGTAAAATACCGTCTTTGAGATAGAAGGATGTGATAACAAGGCATTTTCCATTATCGTTCAGGTTTGTCGTGTACAGCCTCAACTATGCATTCAGCATTGAAATTTCAAACACATCTTGTTGAAAATATCACACCGTATTTCCAAGGCGGTCTCCATGGCAGTGTTGTTAGCACGACGGCAGGGGTGCCAGGTTTGGATCCCAGCCGGTGCATGGGTGTTCTTTGTGAGTATTCCTTCATCAATTTCATCATATCATCACTCAACCTCATCTTCGCGATTAACAAAAAGTGACAGAAAATAAACCAAGTCAATCAATAAATCAACACATTTCCAAGAACGTTCACCTCTTTCCATTTTTCGCTATCTTCACTAATAAAGGAGTTGTCGGACTTTTGAGTCACCCTGTACACACACGCACAATCTTTGTGTGGGTGTCTAACAAGTGTTTTACACTACACCGAACATATTTCCCTGTTCTCATACAAAAACGAAGCATGTTCTGAAGGGAATTGCTCCATAATTTATTTTCTCTGTTTTCTTCATCGTAACGTAATCGATACATATACATGCTTCTCATCCATTGGTTCGTCTATTCAAACCAAACAGTACAAGACCATTTCCTCTAAAAGTTGAGGTCGGATAAACTATCCACATTGTTTATACACGCACACTGTTTTCCTTTCTCGCTTACATACAAGAAATCAGTATACTGTACAAAGAGTTCACACAGTATCCAGTTATGTAGGATCTCTGCCTGTTTCAATTCATAGCAAAGTTGGATAATAATTACTTACTGCATGACTGCTACAGGCCACATACATAAAATTAAATGTATCAAGTCTATTTGATGCTCCAGAAATTTTTTTTTTGCCAAGAATCAGGCTTACAATATGATGCATTTTGGCAAGCCATTTTACCATAATGCATCATATGATGAAAATGAATATTTTTCCATGCTAAGCTGTACTTTACTTTGCTCCGCCCACTCTTTCTCTCTCCTTTTCTGCTCTTATGCATGGCTTTGCATTGTTCCACAGATTTCCTGAACAGCTTTCTTTTAGCCAAAATTTTGAAATATTGTCTAAAACACAGTGGTAGTGGAAGCTTGGTACAGTGGGATCCATGAGCATTACCGTGCAAATTGTCCATCATCATGTTCGTGCACATTATTTGAGTTTCAAGAATCAAACGAAAACTCAAAACAAGCCATTGACAACTTCTGCACCAGCATAAATAGAAATCCATCGCTTAAAAACACATAAGATGTAATTGAAAAATTAATGAAAATAGTCATGGGCAATTTGCACTGTAATACTAATGGATTCCACTGTACACCGTAACCTAAATTACTAGGAATTATAATTAAAACGTTATTATTTTTCTCGGGCACATGTAGAAAAATAATTTGACAGTTTTAGCCCACAGATAAAGCTCTTTTTCAGAATTGCAGGCATGTCTACATTGTATAGGTGTTTGATATTTTTATTTGATATATTTTTCTTCGCTTCTTGTGCCACTTTTGGCTAATTTGCGAAGATGGGGATGAGTGATGACATGATGAAATTGATGAATGGACACTCACACACATCCATGCCCAGGCCAGGATTCGAACCGGGGTCCCCTGGCGTCGTAGCGCACATTGAATAGGTGTGTAGGTATGTATAAGGTGGATATTACGATTTTTTTTCAATTCTGCGAACAAAATCTCTTCCCATGTGTTTAAGGTCGCTCACCTCACCTTCCACCCCTCTAAAAAGAGAGAATTCGCGAACTTCTGGAGCGGCAATGTGTACGGAGTCTCCAGATTAAAACGCACGTTCTCTTTTTCCACCACACTTTTTTTTGCAATGAAAGCAATAACGTGTTTTCTCTTCTCCCGAATCCCAACACAACGCAAGTTTTCCAATGCGAAACAAATAACACAAAGGGTTGCGTCCATCGATTGGATAGAACGGGACCAATTGGACCATTCGCCGAGGCTGAAGTAACAGGAGGGCTGGGGTGCAGACGGCATGGTGTGCGCTGAAAGCAAATTCAGACAGGGAAAAAAACCTACAAATGTAACGTTGGTTGGAAATAATGATTTGAGAGAAAGACGCAGAGAATTTTTTTTTGGTTTAATTTCTGGACAACGGTACTCATTTGTCGTTAAGGGCGTTGTAGCAATAAATTGTGGGAAGAAAATATTGGATTTTCTTTTTGAGGCCAATGTGGTGGTATGGTGAACTAGCGCGGGTACATGGAAAATATATTGCTTCAAATTCAATGTATGCTTTTCAAATATATGGATGGTTACAACTGAGCATGCGATTGTTGTTTGCTTGATTCATCATTCATTGAACCATCTGATCTGATGTATTTTAATGCATCAAGAGAAATTAAAGCAACATGTGAAGAGAGACTCTATCATACTTTTCTTTTACTTGATTAAATATGTGATGCGTTTTGTTGCATTTATGAGTTTCTTTACACCAGAAAGCCAAGTGACTGCACACAGGAAAGTAAATGCATCAGCCGTAACGAAAAATGCATCAGCTGAAACGAAAAAATGCATCAGCTGAAACGAAAAATGCATCAGCTGAAACTAAAAATGCATATAGTCTGTAGCCCAGACCAAATGCTTAAGTGCGTCAACGAGAAAGATGCAGGAAGCTGCATGAAAAGAATCATCTGCAAACGGGTGGTAGCTGCAGCCGCGTTTTTCCCACCGTGCACACACTTCCCCTCTCAAATGTTCATTGGTTACTGCAGTGAAAGTTACATTATTTCGTATTTTTATTGGTAAGGTTTTAGGTCCTTACACCCTCTGTTATCTCTTACTTGTTCGAGCATATGCAATAGAATATATGTGACAATAATAGTAGGCACATGTGTGTAAAATATCCGTCAGTGCAGTTTCAGCCCATAGCCATATATTTCATTTCCATATATCACTGTGTTGATAAGATATACTAAACTACATTTTAGCATGGACATAACTTCAATTTCACTCCATCTTGCACTTCACGATCCATATTTGAAGGCCAACTACCACAGACAAATTACGGTTATACGTGTACTACTGGGTTTTGAGTCTATAATGCTCGTTTTGCCTGTTCGAGCTTTATTCGCTCGAACGAAGAAGTTCTCAATCCCGTACGCTATCTAGCGTCGTCCGTACGAAGTATTTGGCGTTGGAGCGAAATCCTCTTCCTGCAGCACCGAACACCTACTTTAAAGAGAGTTTCGTTCGTTCCAGAGAGAGACAAACACAGCAACGAAAAAATATATAAAATCCACTATACCTGAAATGAATATTTTATAATAGTATATTGAAAGGAATATCCTCCCAAAAAAATATTTTCACTTTTCACCTGTGACATTTTTAAGGTAAACAATACTTCTATTGAGATATCAATTAGAATTACAATTCATTTTACGTCAACCTCCGTGGTGTAGCGGTTAGTACAGCGCGCTAGGGTGCCGGGTTGGAATACCGCCCTTTGCATTCATTGGTATTCTTTATGAGTGTCCCTTCCTCAATTTCAATCAACCATATCAATCAACCATTTTACAACATTCAATGTTTATCAAATACAGCGTGGTCATAGAGTCTCTTCCTGATTAAGAACATTTATAGCGTGTAAACTATAAAAGCTATCAACGTGGAGTTTGAGAGTAATACCTAAGGCAATGATGCAAGATTCTTGCTGTACAGTGCTGCCATCCATGAAGTGCATTTTTGGTGCTGCAGACCACCACTTGCACCATCTAGTTAGCTACACTTTTTGACATCAGGCTGGTGCAAGGAAACTGTGTTGAACCAAGCAGACGCTGTACGCAAGAACGTTAGAGTTCAACAAATTGATGTCTGCTGCTTTGAACGATCGTTTGATTGGACAACACGTTCCACATGACCATATACCACACTGTATTCCGCTCTAGAACGTAGTGCAAACGGTGCAGGCACCAAATACACTACATGACAATAATAGAGGGTTGACCCACCCTTAGAATGCCAGCATACTTTCGGGGCTGTGTGCTTTATGCCCTGGTGCCTTCATATATAAACCAGGGCGTCAGTTTGCTCAAAATGTATTTTTGTACTTTATTTATGTTATTACCTTATGGTAAGAGACCTGTAGGAAGGCCAAGACGAAGATGGAGGGACAACGTTGAGATGGACCTAAGGGAAATCGGTAGGGATGGAAAAGAGTATATAGAACTTGCTCAAGATAGGGAAAGATGGAAGACCTGTGTTGCTGCAGCCATGAACCTTCGGGTTTAAGAAGGCTAGAGAGTTAGTTAGTTAGTATGTTATTACACATGTTACAATGAGTGTGAATTATAAACATACATAAACATAAATAGGTTAATATATGTAAGTACCAAGACCATGGTCGTATATATAGTTCATGTAAGGGGTGAGGGTTCAACTTTTGGTACGAAAAGGGTTGCTATATTTCATAAGTGAAAATACGGGACACTGCTGACCGAAAGCGTGTTGGGGAGTGGTGGGGGGGTGCTTAAAAAGAAACAGAAATCTACTTCCATGTATATCATTAATTTTGTAATTCCTTTTGGGTGCCATAATGAACTTCTATCTCACAATGTCGAAACTTTATTCGAGAACTGCGGACTGAACAGTGCCGACACTCAAGTACTGACTGTTTGCAGTAAACAGCTTACTATGCAATGGAAGAGATTTACAACTGAAATTCAGTGCTGGTAGCAGACGGCCGCGCTGTCGTGAAGTCAAATATCTTTGCAGCATCTTCTTGTAGCTCGATAACTCTTGTATTATCAAGAGGGAGCAGAGTTAAATTGTTTAGTATTAGGCTCAGTCAGTAAATAACGAGGCAGAGGAACCAAAACTATGGTAGTTAGAAATGGGTCGACGGGCCAGAAATGGAGGTGCAGGTGTGACGAAACTGATTCGAGCGCGGTTTCCCGCTAGATGGCGTTACGTGTCTGGAAAGGTGTGCGCAAAGGCTGCTAACCGAGCGGTGGATGTGTCCAGTCATTCCGTGTTTGGAAGCACGCATATTTCCCTCCACCAAAAAAGTTCAAGACCCTCAACACTAGTGTCGGCAAGGTCATGCTTTCGTTCTTCTTCTATCGCAAAGGACCGCTCCTCGTCGACATCCTTGGAGGATGGAGCTACGGTCAATGCCCACGTCCCGGTCATGTTTCTCGTGGTGTCGTCCTATTGCACAAGAACGCTAAACCACACACAGCCAACGCAACAATGGAATGCCTGAAAAAAATGAAGTGGGAAGTCCTGAGCCACTCCCCCTATATTCCAGATCTGTCCCCGTGTGACTTCCACATCTTAGTTGAGCTCAGAAAACCACTACGGGGACAACGGTTTCAATCGGACGATGACGTCAAGGGGTATATGCGCAATTTGGTTCCAACAGCTGCCAAAGGAGTTCTACGAGCATGCCATTTTGCGACTGGGGTCACAATGGGATAAATGCCTAAACAGTGACGGACAATACTTCTGAGGTTCATTACGTAAGTACTGTGAAATATCCTCTGCCTCGTTATTTATTGACTGAGCCTCATAAAATGAGCATTTTTATATTACGCATTCAAATATAAATAAAGTTGAGGAGAGTATAGCTTTAACCATTTCTTCTTTCCTACCCGATTCGAGGACATTTGTGTATCCCGAAGAAACTATTAGGGACACAAAGACAAATTATATCATTCCGGGATTGTCACGGAAAATCTGGGACGTATAGCACGCATAGGTATGATCAGGCTATCAAAATCCAATCTATTTACCAGGCCATCCAACATTTCGACAGACTGTTCCAATAAATGAGGGATAGCCATTTAACATTCTTGGAATAAGTTGTTGCAATTTTGCAATGTGTTCAGAGAAAAGTGAGTTCAATTCTACTTCAAAATGGTCAAACAACGGACAAGGAAATGTTTACCTTGCGTAATACTCTCTTGTGCTCTCAGCTGGTGCATTATTTCCTCAGATTTAATGGCTGAGTGTTCTAGGTCTTCGTTTCTTCATCATAGTATCTGAGTAGTTTCTCTGCTTTGGATTAAATTTCATTAATTTTCTCACATCTCTGTCAGCCTTTTTTAAAAATATTTCTATTGGCCGCAGTGGCTCAGTCGGTAACGCGTCTGACTATCATGCTAAATATCCCGGGTTCGATCCCCGGCCGGTTCAAATCCGGGAACTGTTCTAACGGTGGAAGCGGCCCCGGCGCCCACCCAGCGTCGAATAACATGGGTACCTGAGGGAAACCCTGGGGGGTAAAGGCGGTCAGGGGCGTGATGCTGATCACATCACCCCCACTCACGACCAGATCAAGAAAGTGTGGGGCGTTACCCCCTATACGCCTTCATGGCGTGGTGCTATGCACAGCGGAACACTTTATTTTTTTTACTTTTGAATACTGTCATGTTCACAGTACTGAACAGAACAGTCCATTTTTTTAGGGGCCCAACATAATCTTGCACTGCATGAAAATAATTTGGTTAGAACACAGAAATTCGTAAACTGCAAGGAAATTGGAAACATTTGGTTTGCAGTGCCATCTGGTGTGTGGAATTATGTAATTGTCTTCCCATCCGTATCCCATTCCATACGTCTCAAATTTAGGAGTATACAATAAGTCCTAAGAAATTTTTATGAACAAGAGGGAGGTTTGGACCCTTTGAACCCCCCATTAAATACGCCCATGACCAAGACTTATCCTTGTAACCAGAGTAGGTCTTGTTTACAAAATATATCTATTACAAATTAGGAATTTCTTAGGTTGGCATGTTGGGATTTTTCCGAGTATATTGTATGCACATTAATATTTTACCATACGATTGTTATATATTTACTGATAAATCTCTTGGCTTGGTTTCTATTATATATTTTATGGTTTTGGCCTGAATTATAAATTATTTGATAATAATGAAATGGAAGAAAATATTTAATAATATATATTAATTGTATTTACTGCTGGTTAATTCATATTGAATAGAGAAGTGTATTAAGATGCAAATTTTAAATGTATATCAATAGCAAGTACATACCCACATATAACATGTTACATACTTATATACAAGAAATGTAACACTACATGACACTAGGCGTTTTACTTGGCAAACAACTATAGGGTGTTCCGTATAGGACGCCGAATTAGAAAATTAAATAAAAATAAGGAAAATATCATGAAAATAGTTATATTTCACATACCGGGTGGTCCAAAAGTCCCGGAACGGATAAATATCGTGAGAAATACACATCGAATCGGAAAACGAAAAAATACGTGTATAATATGTGAAAGAAAGCTATGCGATGATATCACATTTGATTTCCCACCCCCGCCCCCTGGGGGTGAGGCGGGGGGCAACTGTAAAATTTGAAATTGAAACACCCATTTTGTATTGTAAAATTGGATGTGATCGTAGACCCCCTTCCATATACTCTATTGAAAGGTCTTGACGTGCAGATTCCGAATCTTCAATCGCTTTCGCTCTAGCTCAATTAGGGGCAGAGCGAAAATTTAAAATCGCCATATCTCCGTTCCTAATTGAGCTAGGAGGATGGTTTATAGCTCGTTGGACTCGGGATGAAGTACTCTTTCCGATTCTATAATACAAAATGGGAGTTTCCATTTAAAATTTCACAGTTGCCCCAGGGGGCGGGGTTGGGGAATGAAGTGTGATATCATTGAATAGCTTTCATTTACTTATTATACACGTACTTTTTCGTTTTCCGATTCGATGTGTATTTCTCACGATATGTGACAGTTCCGGGACTTTTGGACCACCCGGTATATGTGAGCAATAACATCTCCCATTAACTATGAAAGACAATGTCAGGCATATGTCCACCCCTACTGAGTCTGCATGCAATTATACGCTCCACAAAATTATTTATAACCCTCTCGCAAATGTCTGTCCCGATGCCTCCAATCACCAGTATGATTTCCGCCTTCAGTTCCAAAAGGGTTCGTGGTTTGTTGGCGTACACCTGTGATTTCACAAACCCCATAAGAAGAAATCACATGGTGTAAGATCACACTCCACCTGCCAAAACCCACACCACATAGTCGTTCTCAGCGGATGGATGGATTTCACGCTCCTGGATTATTCGAGTATTCTCGAAAGGAAACCACAAAAACGAGTCAAAAGAATTGAGACTACATTAATCGGCATGACAACAGATGCCAACATTGGTAAGAACAGATCTGCCAACCTGGAAACAAAACAATAGAACTCGATTCAAATTCAGCGTCCTATACGGAACACCCTTTAGATAAGGGAGTCAAAAAGTGGAGCGAACGATATGGGGCCAGAGGCTGAGGATGTGGATCTTTGTAGTTAGGACATTTCCTACCGACCAAAGGTCGTCCCAAACTAAACACAGTCAAAAAAGTTTTGCATAAGGACGGACAATGACAAAAGATATATCAAGCACAAGATTTATTGACAATGACAGTGGGAATACAAAAGAAAAGATGAAGAACAAGACATACTGAATGAAAAGGGAACAAAAAACGTACAATTTTCTCAAAAATGTCTTTAAAACGAAAATGGCACAATTCATGATGGAGGCGAAAAAACAAAGAATTGTCACAAGAAGACTGTTAGTCATAGCGGATACACCAGAAACATTGTCTACCACCTGGTGTGTACTCCCCTGTCTGCAAGAAGGTCTTGAACACGCTGTGGCATACTGAGGATGAGACGATCAAGGTGATCTAACGGTAAGCAATCCCATTCGTCCTGTGCGGCAAGAAGAACTTCACGAAGATTGGTGGGAGTCACAGGACGGTTTGCAATGGCATTTTTTTTAACAATGCCCATGCATGTTCGATGCAATTCATGTCGGGACTTTGCGCTGCCCAGAGCATGCGACTGATATTCGCTGTCTGCAGATAATCGTGCACAATCTGTGCGTGGTGTGGACGGGCATTGTCATCCACCAAGACAAATTCGTCACCAATTTCCTGATAAAATGGTTCCACAGTCCTCTGGAGAATGTCCCTGACATAACGAACAGCTGTTTGTCCCCCTCTATTGAAATTAGGGGCGTTCGACGTCCGAGCATGATTCCTGCCCACACCATGATTCCTCCTCCTTGGTATGGATGGACCCCCTGGACACCACGAAGCCGATCCTTCAGTCCAGGGCCTCGCCACAATCGTCCTCTTCATGAATCTGGCCTTAGAGAGAGCCTACATTCATCGCTGAAGAGCACATGAGCCCAATGATCGGGTCCCCAATTTCGATGTGCATGGACCCAATGCACACGGTCGCGCCGATGTCGTGGCAATAGGTACTGGCGCCGGAGAGGTCTTCTGGAACGTAAACTACTTTCTCAGAGTCTGTTACGGACAGTTTGGTTTTGACACACACACACACCAGAGGCTGCCTGAAGGGCATGAGTAATGTTCCTTGCCGTCATGGTATTCTGTCGTCGAGCTGAGAGTCGTACATAGCGGTCTTGTGCTGGTGTTGTGACCCGTTGACGATCTGCTACTGTTCCTGTGTCTGTATACCGTCCCCAGGTCCTACAGACATCGCTTTGTGCCACTCCAACAGCCCTAGCTAAAGCCCGTTGTGACATGCCAGTCTGCAGTAGCGTGATGATCCTGGCCCGATCAAACTGCACTATCGTACACCTAGGCATGCATTGTACACAGCTGCACTCGCTCGCCTTCGCTAACTGGACGCAAGGAACACCTAACCAACCTTCGCCGACTACCGTGGTGCTACACTCGAACAGACGCATGCGCTTGCCGACTCCGGTAATCGTCTGTGGTGATCGGTATTGCGCGTCGACCGCGTTACTTCGCACAATGAGCTCTGCTTCATCGTTTCTTGTCCGGTTCGGCATGTTGCGGATTCGATTTTCATCACTTCTCGTTTGATGCAAAACTTTTTTGACTGTGTTTAGTATACCTGAAAACGTAGCGAAGATTCAAATGTTGTGCAGCGTGCCACCTGTCACCCTAAATCTCATGCGGCAAGCGGGATTTCCGCCACTGAATCAAAACAGAGATTGCACTGAAGTAAACTCGTGACCTCCAGCAACCTGACAATTATTGGATGCGATTGTCTTTCCGGTCCGCCGAAATTTGCGGCCAAGCCAGTCACGTGATGCCTTTTCATCTCGGAAGCGATCCATCAACGTCATCTTAACAACTCCCGCCCACTAAACCCTTCATTACTCTGCTTCGATCACCGTCAAATATAGAGAAAGCAACTTCTCAGCTCGCCTCCCTTTGCGTCTCATCATTCACAACACCCGTGCCAAGGTTGCACCAGAAGGAAGTTGTGAAGAGTGATTTCTTGCAGCGGAGGAGACTTCAAATGAGCTTCCGCCCAGAAAGAATCGCTTGCTACTTCACTCTCGTACCTTGTCCTGAACGGGAACAATGGGAAAACACCAGTGCGGAAATGAGGTGGCTAATCATAGGCACGCCTGTTGTCCTATATGCTTTGTAGTTCTACATCACAAGGGTACTAGATCAGCTGAGGAATAAATTATTTTCTGCTTTTCTAGAAAATTAATACAGTGAACTATTTATAATTCGAACTTGGATACTTATATATATATAAAAGCGAAGTGCTCCCCTGTGCTTTGCACTACACCATGAAGGCGAATAGGGGGTGAGGAGTTAGAGCCTCACACTTTATTGATCACGGCTAAAGGCGGGGGTGATGTGATCAGAACCACTCCCCTGGCCGCCTTTACCCCCCAGAGTTTCCTCCAGGTACCTACTTCATACGACGCTGGGTGGACGCCAAAGCAGCTTGAACAGGTAGAAAAAAAATTCCGGTTCTCCTCGCTGGAGTTCTCGCATGGTAAACAGACGCCCTAACGATTATTTGTTTTTGTTTAAATAAAGGAATGTCTCTAAGCGGCAGTATCCCCCGTTTCTCACTTTCTTCCGAATTGTCTCTATATTCTCTGTTATCTAATTGGGACAAACACAAACATCCATATCCGAACCTGGATTCTGGCATTGTAGCGCGATGTGCTAACCACTACGCCACGGAAGTCTACTTCCACTATCGTTTTTCTTTACTGTAAGAACGTCTGAGCTACAGCGGCTGAGTTGGATAATTCGAAGCATTCGGTAATTCAAACAGACGTTTATTCCCCTTGAAATTCCTATTTAAACAAATGTTATAAATTAATATATAATTCGAATTTTCGAACCCTTATTTGGATAATTCGAAGGCAGTTATCCACAGACAGTCGTAGGCAAGACAAAGTTTTTGTTTGCTGGTATGGAACCTCTATGTTCTCCTCAATAGAGTGGGACTGCCCAAACCTTTTGTGTGAAGGTGTTCATCCTTCAACCTCTGTTAGCCACTTGCGAAAGTCTTCTTATCTGCTCTCAGTTGTCACTTGTGATTACTCAGTGTACGGGTAGCCAGAATTAAAGTTACTCAACTCAGAGCCCTCTGTAGCCTGTTTGAGGCATCGTAGAACTCTGAAATTTGGTGAATCCACTATGCAGACCATGGGGACGAGGATGGCGAAAAAAAGAAAATAGTTCAATTTTCCGCCACCAGGTTGAAATGTGGCGCTGTACTTCCATGATGGGTTGTATAAATAATCACGTTAAGTGATTTAACTGAGTTATTAATTAGAAAGACATTTGTTAGTGGCTGGAACTTGCGAGAAAATAATATCTCGTTTATTGAAAGATTGCAAGGTAAAGGCAAATCTTTAACCAATTGTAGCATTTCGTCATTATTAGAACCCATCATGGAAGTACAGCACCACATTTCAACCTGGTGGCGGAAAATTTAAATTTTTTTATCACCATCCCATACAGCACCAATCTCCCAGGGATATACATTAGATATCCACAATGTCCAGATGAGATCCATGGATATCCATTGGATGTCCATTAGATATCCATTTCTGGATAACCTTGGGACGTCTATTGGATATCCAGACCTGGATATCGGAAACTCGACCAATTATTGATATCTAATACACAGCCTAAACGTGTGTAGAACTGGCTGTTAGAAGCATTGTCCAATTCCGAATATCCAACACGTCGCCAGATCTCTTCCAAAACTGGATATCCAAAACACATCCAATTCTGGATATCCAAACAAATATCCCAATCTTGTCCAAAACGGTATATCCAAAACACATCCAATTCTGGATATCCAAAACATATCCCGATCTTGTCCAAAACGTGGTATTCAAAACACACCCAATTCAGGATATCCAAAACATATCTAGATCTTGTCCAAAACGGGATATCCAAAATACATCCAATTCTGGATTCTAATACATGTCTAGAACTGATCCAGAACTTATTATCCAACAATGAACATAAATAGGATGTGTTTCGAATATTAGAAAATGGTCGTAGTATTCCCGTTGTGTATACTTTCTCATACTTTATCTTGGAAGTGATCCGGAAATGTCCAAAACATATCCATTTCTGGATATCATGTATGCGCACAAATGGATGTCTTTTGGACATTTGTGTGCTGTGTGGGCTGCAGTCGCTAGATGACACTGGCAAAATGTATAAATGAAAGTAATGTTACTTAAAAGTTTATGTAATGGTATATTTGATTATAAAGATAATAAAAATATGTGTTTTAACACTCTTCGAAAGATTTGTGAACATTAAGCTGCAAGGATGAGAACAAAATTTAGAGCAGTGAATAAAAGTGAATCTCCCATGACCAACCCTTCTGATTCATGACTATATAATCAGAAGCTATAGCCTGTACGTTACCGACACTCCTTCCAGAGATGCCGAGGAGGAAAGACCTCGGAAACTTACACACGCCGTGGTAGATAGGGGAATGCATGATGTCGAACGCCCCAGTCATGGATCAGGGGAAACGACCGAAGAGACCCCGTAAGGAACGACTTCACAACGCCTCAGAGGGGGATGCAGCCACTAGTAGCGAGCTCGATAGCGACCAACAGAACGTGTCGCAGCCCAGCGGCCCGAGTAGCAGTACGACTAGAGGTAACGCGCCAGTTACTTCCAAGTCCAAGAAGAAGACCCGCAAACCGCCATGCATTACTATATTCAATACGACCAGCGCGGAGATATCTTACATGCTCCGCACGCTCACTAACAACCGGTGCTACTACCGCTATACTCGTGGGAGTTGCAGAGTCACCGCCCTCTCTCAGGAGACATTCACGCAAGTTTGTGATTATCTCCGTGCCAACCATATTGGATTCGCTTATGGATCATCCGCTGCGGAGAAACTGAAGGTTGTCCTTCGAGACCTTCCGATCGACATCGATCTCACGAAGACTCAAACATTTTTGACGCAAACACTTGGAATCCCTGTCCATAGTGTGAGCAGACTTAATACAAGAGATCGGAACCGGCAGAACCCTGCCACCGAGAGTTCGAGTCATAGCACGACTAGGCGACCACTACCTTTAATAATGGTCGTCTTGCCCAACGTTCCGCAATCTCGACAGACTTTGAAAATCACCCAAATCGGCCCATATCTGACCAGAGTGGAAAAATACCGCTCCACCCAGATCCTACAATGCCACGCGTGCCAGCGGGTTGGGCACGGGCAGCGGCACTGTTTTACGACTCCCCGATGCGTCAAGTGTGCGTGGCCGCACAAGTTTGCTGATTGTCCCGAAAAGGACATGGACTCACCACCTAAATGTGCCAATTGCAGCATGCAACATTATGCCAGTTATAGGGGATGTCCCCTATTTAAACGGATCAAGGAAGAGGCCCGGACTCCATCTAACCGCCAGCGCCCAGTTCCTGCGAGGCCCATACGACAAGACGTACCTGTGACGACGCCCGCCCGGGAATACCGTCCACGCACCACATCTCGACCGGCCAATCAACAGCCGCCACTACGCAGGACGGACGTACGTCATCCAGCACCACGACCGCCAACAAGCAACACAACACCTTCGACACCAGACCACGCATCACTGCTGGAACTACTAAGTCAACTCGCACAGCCCGACGTCCTACCAGGCCTTATACAGCTACTACAAGGACTACAAGAAATCCGACAGACGCCGGATCGCTCGACGCGTCGACGAGTGATTACTCGACTCGTCGACACTCTGGTACCCTAGGGTACCATGTATTGTCCTGTATTGTCTGCTTTAATGTTTTTCTCTGTATCCTTACCTTGTACGGCCCATCGAATTGGCCCTGCGACAGTTGCGGGTTGGTACGGTGGGACTGTGTATGTCATTTACTGTAAACAGCCCGGTTCTCATCCTTCACAACCTCACTTTATACGAGGAGAAGGGGGAATCGTGTTTGTCAATATCATGTATTTGTAAGTTTAATGAGATCCCGGCTAAAAATAAAAATTGATGCCGGAGCAGAAAAAGCTCTGACAACGTATAAAAAAATATATATATATATAAAAATGTACGTTACCAGTGCGTAGTTACAAATAGGTTATCTATTGGATATCCAGAACTTCCGACACAAATATCCAAAAGATATCCACTGGATATCTTTTGGACAATTGTGTGCTGTGTGGGATCCTCTTCACCCTGGTCTGCATAGTGGATTCACCAAATTTCAGAGTTCTACGATGCCTCAAACAGGCTACAGAGGGCTCTGAGTTGGGTAACTTTAATTCTGGCCACCCGGTATGTTGTTCGCAATGTAGAACCGTGGCGAGTATACTAGCTTAACGTTAGCGATGAAAGTAGAATTTCTAAGAAAAGTGGAAAGAGGCGTGAGGGAGAAATATTGCATCGTTCAAGAGCATAGGATACTGCGAAAAACACGTTTTCAATTATTGTTGGCTTGCACCATAAGACGACGCACAAAATACGGCAATTTTTACTCTTAAGCCGCATTCACCCTGGGATTGCTAACAAATGTTACCAATAAATGATGGTAACATTTCGAAAAACGCTTGTGAATTTGTTATCATCTCATGCTAGCAACAGATTTCAAGTGTTCTGAACAGAAATTTTGTTATCCACAAGAAGTCGGTAAAGACCTAAGAATGTTAGCAACATTTGTTACCAACACATGTCAACAGAGTCTTTTCGATGTTAGCAACATTTACCCCGCTTCCCCTTTCGCCACCATCACGCCAGTCACAGCCAGTCAGCGAGCACATTCTACACGTAGACTATTTTATACTCGTAGAAGACGTAATCTATGTAAACAACATGGCGAAAGGTGAATACTTAGCAAAGGGCGCTGTAGAAATAAAATATAATTATACTGTGTATAATTTGCTAATGTTTGAGAAGAAACTTTCATAACCTTCCTTGCAATTTTGAACAATTTCTCACCTAGGAAGAACTTATCGTAGGAAATATTCTACTGGTTTATGGGAAAGAGACTACTTTTGCCTCGCAACTGCCATCTGCTGTTTTTCTTGCATACGATTTATCTTCTTCCAAAGTTGATGAGAGAAGAGAAGATACATTTTGTTGTAACTAGGATTCTTGTCAATTCGTTACGAACAAATATTGTTAAAAATGTCACTTTCCTTTCATGAAAGCCTTGAAAATTAAGTTCAATGTACTTTAGATTGTCTACGTAGTCTATGTAAACTGTAATCCAATGTAATCTACGCGTAGATTAGTGTAGACAACGCATGTAGACGTAAACTTATAGTGTACGGCACACCACTGGCAAAAGCATCGTTTCGTGCGAGGTGTGTTTTGTTTTGTAATTTATTTATCAACGAAAATCTTTGAGTGAGATGGAGTGGTCAAAGGATCAAGTGCTGAACTTAATTGAATTGTTCCGCGAGCCCTCTGGGACCAAATTTATCTACAATTTAAAGACAAAAAGCAACAGGTCACTTCCGCTATAATTAGCTCTTGCCCGCAGTGAAGGTCTCACCAAGAATCTTCTTGATCATCTCTCTTGCGCTAAAATGACACATGCTGCCGCAGGGAATACATCTTCCTCCACAGTCGACATCTTGCAGCCAAAATTTTAATAAAAGTTATTAACAAAAATAAAGTGAAACTAGTGTTCAGGTTACCAACATTTGTCGTCCACATCTGTTATTAACCGTGAAAACAAAGAGTTTATAACATTTGTTGGTAACATTCGGTGTAAAAGCGGCTTAAGGTTCATTGCATGTTTCATCGTTTTTGTTTATATCGTGGTACAGTAGTTTTGTTTTATTGATTTTCTTTAATAAAGCATGTTTTATTTAATTTGCATTTTTTTGTGCCCCCTTGGAGTTCGAATTAAAAATAGTCCAGTGTGTTTTGTAATGCTGTGAATATTACCATACAGTTGTATGCTAGCTAAACATAACTTGGGAATTTTGAATTCGTTCATTTTGCATTTTGTCAGTTTAGTGTGTTGCAGAAGGACAAGTGGATAGAGTAACCTGTAGATGTCAACCTGGCAAAAAATTAAATAAAAATGAACAGCTTATTCCTCGATAGTTCCTCTGGGATCCAAGACAAATTTATTTCAGGCAAAAAAGAGCACAGCACACCAATTTTTCATTGGAAGGCAATTGGTAGCAAGTAACACCTCACTACTTGAATGTCTACAGAAATCACACTGAATTTGGCGCTGACAAGGAAGAAGGGTCTGCCGATGGTATTGTCTCTTGACCCGCCCACCACGATCGCCTGGAAGAAAGAGTGCAAAGGAGGTATCGCTCAGAAACAGGTGGTAAAACGGAATTATAGCTCTTTTCCTGTCTTACGGCTTGCGCTCTACATGCTGGCAAGGGAAGTGGGGAACGGGGAAGCGAACAATCCAGCGCGACAACAAACGCAGCAGTCTGTAGAACGAGGTTCACGTAGTACATCCTCCTACCACGTCGTAGCTCTCGGCGCCACCATTGTTGCCTGGTTGGTCTGCTGCGTATTCCCCGCTCTCCACTTCCCTTGCCAGCATGTAGAGCGCCCGCCGTGAGAGTAGAAAGGATCTATAGAATTAATCCGCCGCTACGGATAAAATAAAAATTGACGATCCGTAAAAATAAAGATAAAGTGTCATCAATGCACATTTAGGGGATGTGGGGGTAGGGTACTCTCAGGTACCCATTGATTTGAGGCTGGGCGAGGCCCAGAGCGCGTTCAGAAATATGACATTTTCAAATATGGAATAATTGACGTCCCGGGAATGATCTCAAGGAATGCTGGACGTATTACTTAATTAAGAGACTATCCCTTAAGACCCTGGACTTATAGCAACCCTGCTTTCTTGTGACATACCACGTGGGGCGCGGAGAGAAATCTCCCTAAGACGGCACTTTACATCAAACTTGTTACTGAAACTGAGGCTTACAAGACTGACGGTAAGACATCAAAAGGACGGAGAAAGGTGTGGTAAGATTCGAAGTAGTTCTTTAGAAACCCGAAAACACCATCACCTGCTTTCCACCTAATAATCCGCAAACCATTCATTCTGCCTGCTGATTCGACAAAGGAATTAAGGTTTTCCGTACACAAGAGCAAAGAGGCTCCTGAGCGCAGCATCCTACATGGGATGAATCTCTCTGCCTACATTCCTCAGAAATCTCTTCCCTTAGCTCCTTGAAGCAGAGAGAGAGAGAGAGAGAGAGAGAGCGAGAGAGAGACCGAGTAATTAAAAGTCGTGTTGCAGTCTTCCCGAATTTATGACATCTTAAAGCCAGCGGTTAGGGAGGAAAGAACGGAGATACAAGTAGAGAAACAGCTCGAACAAAGCCGTTATCTAGGTTGCCTTTGCTGTTGCGCAACCTGTACTAGGAAAATTAGATATCAAGATTGGAAGATTTATTTTTCTTACGTCAAATATGGTCTGTAAATAATGCGCTCATTAATAATCCCGCTGTCGTCCTAAGCATATTATTATTTGTTGCCGGCGTCACAATGTAAAACCCCTTCCCCGGATAAAATACGAACAACACTTTACGTCCATTAGAATGCAATGTTAATTGAATATTATCCATTGTCTTGTGTTTAAACCAGTGATGTGCGTCTACGCGTAAACAACGATAGTCTACATTCTACACGTAGACTATTTTATACACGTAGATTACGTAATCTATGTAAACAACATGGCGAAAGGTGATAACTTAGCAAAGGGCGCCGTGGAATTAAATGAAAATTATACTGCGTATCAGTTGTTGATGTGTGAGGAGAACTTTTCATACTCTTTCTTCTAAATTCGAACAATTTCTCACCTAGGAAGAAACCTAATATAGGAAATATTCTAGTGTTTTATGGAAAAAAAGACTACTCTTGCCTCACGACTGCCATCTGTTGTTGTTTTTTGCATACTCTTTATCTTCCTCCATAGTTGATAATAGAAGAGAAGATAAATGTTGTTGTAAATAGGATTCTTTTCATTTCGTTAAGAACCAATACAGTTGAAAATGTCACTTTTCTTTCATGAAACCCTTGAAAATTAATTTTAATGCACTTTAGATTGTCTACGTAGTCTATGTAAACTACAAAGAATGTAATCTACGCGTAGACAACGCATGTAGACGTAAACTTTTAGTCTACGGCACATAACTGGTTTAAACTATATTTATTATAACTCTACTTTCCGAAAGAGCACCTCGTCACTCGTCTTCAGTGAAGTTTATTTTGCTGATGGTGGGAATTGAACTTACGACAGACCTGTGATTTTTACTGCAAATCCATTGCTGTAACCAACTACACAAATTCTGGGTGGCGCTGTGGAGGAGAGAAGAGGTGCCTCTTAAAACAGTGTTAGAATTAATATGCAGAGCATTCCCTGACATTCGCTACGAGACTCTGCGGCAAGGCCAGGCGTCTGTGCTTGTATTTAACGGTGAACGGGGTCCGCCACAGTCGCTAGAGTCGCCTAATAAAATTACAGTTTTCATATTGTGTACTAACCTTGACTGCAGAAGGTGTTGAAAATGATGTCTCTCTGCTGCAACACATTCCTGTCATCTCCGAAAGAAATTGGCATTTACACGTGCAAGTTCGTCTAGTGTGATTCTCCCGATTTCTCGTACAATACTCTCTTTTAACTCACGGATGGTGTGCCGATTGCCTCTGTATACTTTTTAGATTTTTTATTTTTTATATTTAGATTTAAGAATTTTAGCGGCTCTGAATGCTGTGGTTTTTGAAACACCCGATTCTTGTGAGAGGCGGCGGATAGATTTCCGAGGAGACTGTTCTAACCTTTGTCCTATCTCATCGAGTTTTTCCTCAGTAAGTACACTTGAGTTTTTCTTTCCACTTTTATACAGAACTGACGCTGTTACTCTAAACTTTTTTACGAGGTTTAGTATAGTGGTCCTATGTGGAACGGGAACATCAGGATATTTCATTGCAAAACGTCGTCGCACTTCTCCACAATTCGTCTTTCCGAAGTAACAGTCGACAAGATAAATCCTTTGTTGTAATGTAAACTTTTGTGTGGTGCCATATTAAGCCACAATCGACAACACACGGACACGACGCAACACAACTTCCGAGGGAGGAAGTGTGCAACGTCAACAGAAAGGGAAAGAGAGCGAAGGCAGGGAGAGCGTGAGACTGTCGCGGACCCCGTTCACCGGGAAAGACAAGCACTGACGCCGGGCCGCTTGCCGCCGAGTCTCGTAGCGAATGTCAGGGAATGCTCTGTAGTTTGAAAGCACTAGAAAGCGAATAATGTCCAATTAACATTAGCACCATTGTCAGTAACAAACAGATAATTATGTCCATTGTGAACTTTCCCCTTAATGGTAGAATCGAGCCTTTTATCACAGAACCAGAGGGGGACAGAACACAGTGGGTCTTACTTATGGTATACCTAGATATTATCCTCCGGACATTCTATAATAGGTGGCCTATGGACTATCGCCTTCACCCCCTCCTTGAAATTTTGAGATGGGGAGTTTCTCTCATGACTAGGGGAACGTTTCAGATCACTGTACTTTCCCCGGACATTCTACAATAGGTAGAAACCCTAATCTCCTAGTAAGTCTTGAAACTTTACTGGTGACAAATGATGAAACGCTTCTCTCGGGCGCTCGACTAGGTAAGTTGTGGAAAGATTTTACATTCGCATATTTCTTTCCACAACACACCTAGTCGATAGCCCGAGAGAATCTATTAACTCTAGTCTCCTAGTCGTAGAAACGCCTTATCTAAGAATTTGAATGGTGGGTGGCGAAATACCACATGTCACCTATTGTGGAATGTCTCCTGTATATTTCTTCCCAACCCCTTGTCTTTTTTCTTTTCTGGTTATTTCGCTATTTCCTTTTATACTATTTCACTCCCCCTTCTTACTGTATTTCTCTTAATCACTGTTTCCCTCTACTTTTCTTATATATCTCTCCTTTCTCCCCTTCCTTCCTTCTTTTCCTTTAAAACACTTTCTCTCTTTTTCTTGTGTTTATCTTTTTCTCTATTTTCCAATTCTCTCTCTTCTTTCTTTCTAATGCTTTTTATCTTTTCTACTATTTCTTTTTCTCTAAATGTTTTTCTCTCTCTCTTTATTTCTAATACTTCATTTCTTTCTCCCTCTTTCTCTTTCTCTTGAACTCTTCCAACACAATAAATGATTCTGAAAATCACTTAGTCCATTTTGGGTGGGCAAAGACTATTTCACGGTGAGCTAGAGTCCAAAAGGCGACGTTTTTGTATTTTGTGCGATCGTAGGGTTTCGAATACAAATGATGTGTGAATAGGCCTGGAAGAATCCATTCATAAAACCTCAAGTCAGTACGAACAGGAATATCGCCGGCAATACTGTAACTATTTAAAGACAACAATTGGCGATATTATTTCTGTATATGGAGGGAGGGGATGAAGGTTGGATATGAATTGTTTAGAACTCTTTGGTAGCTTTATTGAATTTGTTTCAAATTCTATGACGTTCTCAAAAAAGTGTACGTATTAAAGCAAGAAAAAATGTAGGCAGGCAGGTTTGTAAGTTCAATTAACTTTAGGTCTGTATTGCAATGTGTGATATTACAAACAAAATCCAATAAAACAAAGCAGTAGAAATAATCTTATCGATGAAAACAAAGGAAACTCACACACATATATTAAAATAGCAAGTCAAACATGCAAAAGTGTGTAACTTGATTACTCGCATCAACGTAACGTGTATAATATAATTTAGAAATCAATACAAAAAATACTGGCTTCAAGACTGTCTAGAAAAGGTTTCTTTGAGATGTATTTCATGATTTGTAGGTACGAATAATTTTCAAGCAAATATTTAAAAAGGTTACACAAATTAGACCATCGAAAGTGTTCACGGAAACAACTTTACTCTCTTCAATAAAAATGGTTGCCTTACGCTCTCTGTTTGAGTTATTTTGTTGTTGTTGTTTAGTGTAAAGTCCACTTTTTGTACAGATAGGCCAATCGGGACTGGAACTAACGTTTAAAGTAGGATCCGAACCACCAGGTATCGAACGCGGGATTCCTTTATTATAGGAGGACGACGTTACCACTACGTCATCTGGACGTCCATCTCAAAATTTGTCGAAGTTTTTTGTGATTCAACTGTATGCTTCGATAAGCTAATCTCCACTGGATCTACAGTTTAAAGTGGTATTGCAACTGTCCCCACTGTGGAGCAGTTTGTTGCAATATTTTAAATAAAAATAACTTTTCAAATGTTACTTATCACATTAGTATATTAACCAATTTTCTACAGTCACTATAGTAACGAATAACAAACAAAATAACATCAACATTGAATAGAGTAGCACAACAGAATTTTCTTCATTCTTTTCAGATTATGCTCAAAACTAAATAACAAAATATAATTGTAAAATGTCTTTGAATTAAAGAACTGTTGCAGTATCCGATACGATTGTGCAATGTATTTCCACCGGGAATCGAACAAGCAACCCCTTGATAGCGCAACGCCATATCAGGAAATCCAAGTTAGTGATGGAACCTGGGCACTTTAAAGACATATGTTCGTACAAATTTACAAGACCGTATTGAGTAAGACCTAGGAGGGCATCTCGCGTGAATTCAAATGTCCTGCCGGACCTTGCAAGGCGGCACATCAAAGGAAAGGACTTGGGGCAACGTTCTCAGCCGTTGTAGGTGGCGTGCTCTTGTTCCTAGTCAGAGGAGAAAATATTCTTTGACGGAAGGTTCTCTGTTAACGAGGGACAGCAGAACTCTCGCCTTCTAGCTTGTTCCGCCGATGAAATATTAAAGCCTCTTAAGTACACCGTATCACCTTGACACTTCTTGCAAGTTCAAAAGTACTTTGCCATTAAAGGTGAGCAGTCGTTACAGAGGCTGCTGGTGCGAGAGGCTCTGAAAATGGCTCGAGTAATGGATGTCAGTGATTCACAAGTCAACAAAGGTTTACTCTCTTTCTGTATCTTTGATGAAAGCAGCTAATCTTTTTGTTTTCGAGGGTGCTGAACATGAAAATGATCATGAAAATGCAAGTTTCGCTCTAGCTGTTATTTTAACTTTTCAGAATTGCCCTGAAAAGGATATGCATGTATTTACCTTGTTGTTCTCCGTCGGAGGAAGGTCACTGAAGGCGCAATCGCTTTTCCTGCCGTTTGTACTCTGCTGCTGGTGATTCTCTGATGAGTGTCCAGCAGTAATCGGCTAACATTGATTCACTCCACTTTCCCTGGTATATTTCTTCCATGTCTGAAATTTCTTGGTGGAAGCGTTCCCCATGTTCGTCGCTAACAGCACCACAGTTTTCGGGGAAGAAGTCCAAGTGAAAATGTAAGAAGTGTAACTTTAAGGACATGTTACACACCACTCTATCGTAGCACTGCAAAGACTTTCCACAAGATCCTTTTTACCTCCAAAGAAGTTGGTGGACATTTCAACAAAGCAATCTCAGGCTAACTTCTCATCACCTGCGAGAATATTATTGAAATGTTTATCCTTGAACAGTTTGCGTATCTGCGGACCAACGAAAACCCTCTCCTTTATTTTGGCTTCACTGAGACGTGGAAATGTCTTACGCATATACAAAAATGCTTCCCCAGTATTATCCATGGCCTTTACGAACTTTTTCGTAAGGCCCAGTTTTACATGAGGAGGAGCAGCGAATACAACTTTGCTAGATTCGACAAGTGCTTCGTTAATAACATTATCTTTTCCAGATTGGAGTGATTCACGCATAGGCCAATCTTTCTGTTTGTAGTGACATGCCTTGACACGGCTGTCCCACATGCACAAGAAGCAACAGAATTTGGTGTAACCCTGTAGCAGGCCAAGTAATATGGCGATGACTTTGAGATCACCGGAAATATGCCACTTAAACTTGTAATAGTTTACTGTCCATAACAGTTGCTTCATGTTGTGATACGTTTGCTTCGTGTAAGCTGCGTAACCAATCGGAACTGATGGAAACAAGTTGGCATTATGCAGAAGGACAGCCTTTAGACTTAACTTTGATGAATCCGTATCAATCCATAAGATTATATGTTTATTTTATTTAAGTCTCTCTGAACGCTTCACGTTGACCAGAGCATTCACTTGTTTTTCTCAGTTGTCTCAACCTCTGAGGCATGTTTACAATGCATTGTGTTGTGCCATGCAAAACTCCTGAGCATTCAGGAAACAGGTAATACTTTTGGTTATAGAGTCGGCGGTTTGCATGGTGGCAATTAAAAACATGATTCGGCATAGAGGAAGAGCTCGATGGCCTAGTGATATAGAGGTGAGACAAGCTGAGAGGGGACTGACTTTCGGGATTGAGTTGAGAGAGAAGAGGTGGTCAGCAAGGCAGTAGGTCAGAAGTGGAACGACGCTTTGGTCGACGAATTGGAGAAGCTTACAGAGGACTTCGCTTATTTGATTCAGCTTAATACTTCAGATAGACAGGTAATTATCCTAACACCCAGCCATGATTCAGGTTCAACGGTTAACAAAACCCAACGAGTGACCATTGTCTTTTCTGTAGTTTAGTTCCTTAGTGTGATTTTGTACCTTTCGCATTGCCAAGCGATAACTCGTCATGCCAATGACAAGTGGTCTCATCAAGAGGATGAATGATGAGTTATTTACATCACCCCAGCAATTAATTGCATAAATAACTGGTTCAGATCCCCTCATTCTTTAGAATGACACGAATCTATGAACAATCTCCAATCATCTATTTTGTAGTCAATTAACAGAGCTGCCATGAGACCCTTTGTATTACTGCAAAATAACAAAGTTATTTTCACTTTTGAAAAATGGAAGGAATGGAGTATGACGGTCACGGAACGCAGTCACATTTACTATCTGGTGAAGACAATTCCACTGCTGCAGTCTAGACGCCAACAGTTCTGCTTTACGTTTAGGCAATTGTAGATCTCTTACCAGATCATTCAACTCACACTGTGTGCTTTTATGTCGCTGTGTAGACTTCTTGTTACACTGGAAATCAGGATCTTTCGTTGTACTCGGTTTTCAAGGTGATGGGGTAGCACTTGATCCACTACCGCTCTCGTTACTTACTGTATAAGACTGACGTGGCAGGCAGTCCGACTCCATGAAGCACTGGTCGCATAGCCGATGATATGTTAGGATATGTCAAGGCTGACTTCTTCTTCATTGAAATACCTTGTGTTAATGGAGTTGTCATAAAAAAATTAACAATCATTTACGTGGTTTGATGGTTCTCTCCAGATCATGGGGATGGCAAAGCCCATTGATGATGTTTCATGATTCAACCCGGAACGAATACTTGAGGCACCAGATATGCAACATATGTGAGAAGACCAGGGCCTGTCCTTGTCTCCGATTTCGCAACCAAAGTACAGACTGTAAGGTTTCTTAATCATTGACGTTATTGGTCGCTTTTGTGATTTCAAAGTTACCTGTCCACAAATGTAACAAAAATTGCCAGCAGAGTTTACGCATTTGCGAGGCATTTTGAATCACATGAATTACATTGAACTGAAGCACTATTACGGCACTGTTGTAACCAGTGGCGTGCCCAGGATTTTCGAAAGGGAGATGTTATGTATACCTTTTCTTGGTAGTCAGCCCTAATTTTGTCATATTTTCATACCTTTGACGTTCGTTTTTTAGGAATACTAATCCAAAGAGGAGGGGTTATAACCCCCACCAACACCCCCTTGGGCACGCCAATGGTTGTAACACGTCTTGAACCGCACACGTAAAGAACACAGTCGCTACAGACAGAAACTGCGTCTCAATGTGTCAACCAACACAGCCACCACACGCCCCCCCCCCTTTTCGCCTGCCCTGTTGCTACCTACCCAGGCTAAAAATAGACTACATACAATCAACAACACATCAGCATGATTTCTGAAGGGGACAACATCATTCTGTTTACCATCCGCGGAATTTTGAAGACAATTTTGGGAATGTAAAATAGTAGTGTTTATCATTAACTGATACACCACCTCATATCTTGGAAACTAGAGCAAATCGGAGATTTTCATGGTCGTTTTCGTGATCAGCAACCCTCGAAAATATAAAGATTAGCTGCTTTCGTTCAAGATACATTTTCACTGTTGACTAGTGTTATGGTTGTTAGCATGCAATGTTAATTGGACATTATCCATTGTCTAGTGCTTCTACGGCTTATACTTATTCTAACACTACGCTTTTAAAGAGCGCTTCTAGGGCATTATCCATTGTCAAGTGCTTCTACTGGTTATGTATATTAAAACAAGCTTTTAGAGATCGCTTCTAGGTCATTATCCATTGTCTAGTGCTTCTACGGCTTATACTTATTCTAGCACTACGCTTTTAGAGAGCGCTTCTAGGGCATTATCTATTGTCTAGTGCTTCTACGGCTTATACTTATTCTAACACTAACACTACGCTTTTAGAGAGCGCTTCTAGGGCATTATCCATTGTCTAGTGCTTCTACGGCTTATATTTATTAAAAAAAGCTTTAAGAAAGCGCGTTTAAGGGATTATTCATTGTCTAGTGCTTCTACGGCTTTAATTATCTTAACTAACACTTCGCTTTTAGAGAGTGCTCCTAGGGCATAATCCATTGTCTAGTGCTTCTACGGCTTATATTTATTAAAGCAAAAGATTTTAGAGAGCGCTTCTAGGGGATTATCCATTGTTTAGTGATTCTACGGCTTATACTTATTCTAACACTAACATTACGCTTTTAGAGAGCGCTTCTAGGGGATTATCCATTGTCTAGTGCTTCTACGGCTTATATTAATTAAGAAAAAAGCTTTCTGAGAGAGCTTGTAGGGGATTATCCATTGTTTAGTGCTTCTACGGCTTATATTAATTTAAAAAAAAGCTTTCTGAGAGAGCTTGTAGGGGATTATCCATTGTCTAGTGCTTCTACGGCTTATACTTATTCTAACACTAACATTACGCTTTTAGAGAGCGCTTCTAGGGCATTATCCATTGTCTAGTGCTTCTACAGCTTATATTTATTAAAAAAGCTTTTAGAGAGCGCTTCTAGGGGATTATCCATTGTCTAGTGCTTCTACGGCTTATACTTATTCTAACACTAACACTACGCTTTTAGAGAGCGCTTCTAGGGCATTATCCATTGTCTAGTGCTTCTACGGCTTATACTTATTCTAACACTAACACTACGCTTATAGAGAGCGCTTCTAGGGGATTATCCATTGTCTAGTGCTTCTACGGCTTATATTAATTAAGAAAAAGCTTTCTGAGAGAGCTTGTAGGGCATTATCCATTGTTTAGTGCTTCTACGGCTTATATTAATTTTAAAAAAAGCTTTCTGAGAGAGCTTGTAGGGGATTATCCATTGTCTAGTGTTTCTACGGCTTATACTTATTCTAACACTAACACTACGCTTTTAGAGAGCTCTTCTAGGGCATTATCCATTGTCTAGTGCTTCTACGGCTTATATTTATTAAAACAAAAGCTTTTTGAGAGCGCTTCTAGGGGATTATCCATTGTCTAGTGCTTCTACGGCTTATATTTATTAAAACAAAAGCTTTTAGAGAGCGCTTCTAGGGGATTATCCATTGTCTAGTGCTTCTACGGCTTATACTTATTCTAACACTAACACTACGCTTTAGTCTTAAGTTGTAGCTTCTAAATGTTTAAGTTTCTCTTTTCTTTGATATATACGTGTTTTGCTTCTTTTATTATTGTTTACTACTTTCAATATTTTAATCGCAACTGCATAATTTTGCAGTTTAGTTTCGTAAATGTGAGATACGTTCTTGTACATAAGCAAAGTTTAATTGTTAGTAAATCAAAAAAACATATTCATAAGTTTCTAATGATCAAAAGTACCGTAAAAAGCAGAAAACTTTTATTTGTATTTGTATTTGTAACCTTTATGCATCTGCGGATAAATGTAGTGAGTTTGCAACCTCTCTCTGCTCTGCAACCCTCCAGAAGTTACTTCTACCGTTATGCCTCCAACAGAACCTACCACCCCCCTTGAAATGAACTCCACTGCTCTAGGGCATGTCCTCCGTCACCTTCTCGCCGATGACAAAAGAACCGACTGCTCCCTGGGTCTCAAAATAGCAAATGTAAACGTCAGGTCATTATTCCCCAAACTTCAGGAAATATGCATGAAAATTACAGAGAAACAGATTGACATTCTTGTGATAACAGAAACGTGGTTAACTTGCAATATAACGGATAATGCATTGAAAATTCCAGGTTATGACTTAATACGCTCTGATCGCCATTGCAGCATGGGTGGGGGTGTCTGCATATACGCACGGGAGGGACTAAAACTGCATCCGTTGTCTTTCGAAATTGAAGGAGAGTTTGGCGTTGAGTACCTTGCAACTACGGTTGAAATAAAAAAGGAACGTCTCGGTATTTGTGCCGTATACAGGCCTAAGCGTATTCCATATACACAGTTGTCAATTTTAGAAGATATATTGACCGAAATGTATCCCTTAGTTAATGACCTTGTTATAGCTGGAGATTTCAACATTAATTTCTTACATCCAGACTGTGCTGACGTCGTTTACATTCAAAATTTGTTTAATCAATTTCAATTAACGCAAATAATCAATAAACCGACCAGAATAACCTCCACGACTAAGTCATTAATTGATCTGACGTTTGTCAGCAACATGCAAAATGTAATCCAACATGGTGTCGGTGAGCCAGTCAGCAATAGCGATCATAGAATGACCCACGTTGTACTTGCGTATACCAAACCAGAAAGCGTGAACAGAATTATATACCACAGAAAATACGGTGATATTGATTATGATAAATTCGTGAAGGATGCAGAAAAAATTGACTGGGGAAGAATATATAACACCGATAACTTGGATATGAAAGTAGAGTATTTCAATGTCAACTTACTTGATCTCTTTGACAAGCATGCACCAGTTCGTAAAACACGAGTTCGTAACAAACGTATGCCGTGGATTACATCGAATGTGAAGCTGTTGATGAAACTATGGGACAATGCGTTTCGTAAATTCAAGCGAATCGGAACTGAATCTGCATGGAAAGAATACAAAGAATTGAGAAATTTCACGACATCCGTTATTCGGCAAGAAAAAAAGTGTTATTTTGAGCATAACATCAATAAAACACCAAGTCAACCAAAGCATTTATGGAAGCAGCTGAAATCTGTAGGCATTGGCTCAAATAAAAATGATCTCCCCTCCACGTTTGACAATGCGAACGAGATAAATTAACACTTTATTAATTCAATTGATAGTCTAAATATCGACCAACGTCTGATATCTCAAGAATGTTTAAAATTTAGTAACCAAAAGTTTAATAATATGCTTCCCGAATTTGCTTTTAAAAAAGTGGATGGCTATACTGTAAGAAAATGTTTGTACGAAATCAAGTCTACTGCTATTGGTGCAGATGGAATATCAACTACGATGCTGAAGTTATCGCTACCTTTTATTTTGCCTATTATCACACATATTATTAACTTTTCGCTCGAGAAATCCGTATTTCCCAGGAAATGGAAAGAAGCTTTGATAACACCACTCCCTAAGACGACCCGACCAACTAATGTAAACGACCTTCGACCTATTAGTGTTCTGCCTGTGTGTTCAAAACTACTAGAAAAAATAATCTATAAACAGACATTTAGCTTCATTGCCCAAAACAATATTCTTCCACCCTCACAGTCAGGATTTCGGCCGGCACACAGCACTGCTACGGCTTTGCTGAAAGTCACAAATGACATCCTCCAGGCTATGGATAAGAAATTCCTCACTGGATTAATATTATTAGACCTGTCCAAAGCATTTGATACGGTACAACATAAATTACTGCTCAGTAAACTGAAATATTACAGTTTTTCACAATCTACCCTTAACTGGTATTTTTCATATCTAAGTAACCGAAATCAACGTGTAAAACTGTCGCCTACTTTATTATCTAATAATTTATATATTTCATCTGGTGTTCCACAAGGATCTATACTAGGTCCCTTATTGTTTACGATTTATATTGCAGACCTACCCTCAGTTATCAAATACTGTAACGTACATTCATATGCTGATGACACTCAACTAACCAAATCATTCAATCCAACAGAAATTGCCATAAGTATTGAATACATAAGTAATGATTTGGGTGCGATAAAAACATGGTGTGATGCAAATGGCCTTAAAATTAATGCTAATAAGTCATGTTATACATTTATTGGAACTCGAAATGCTATTGGTTCGGTCGAGTACACTAAAACAACAATTACAATAAATGATGATGTCATACCTAGAGCTCAAGTAGTTAAAAGTCTTGGACTGATATTTGACACTCGTCTATCATGGAGTGAGCATATTAGCCGCCAACTCAATAAATCATTTGGAACACTTAGATTCTTGTTTAAATTTAAAAAACTATTATCTTCAGAAATCAAGCAGCGATTAGTTGAAACACTTATATATCCATTTCTCGACTATTGTGACGTAGTGTACTCTGGTAGAATAAATAAAACTTTACAAGCAAAGATTCAAAAATGCCAAAATGCGTGCATGCGGTTCATATTTTGCATCCCGAGACGTGAACATATTTTACCTTCCATAAATAATAAGAATATCCTCAATATGTACCGTAGGCGGCTACTGCATACATATTGCCTTATACATAAAATTATTACATCTGGCAAGCCGTCGTATCTGGCAGACATGTTGATCCCTCGCACCAGTTTTCACAGCCACAATACAAGAAATAATTTCAAATTTAACCTTCCACTCTGCAACACACAGGCATATCAGTCGTCGTTTTCATATTTTGCTGCAAAAATATGGAGTGCCCTACCTAAGACCATGTCGAGCATATCTAAAATAGAATCTTTCCGAAATGAAGTAAAGAATTTTCTTTTGGCAGAGCAGAGATTGTGTTCAAATACTATGATGTAACTTGTATGTTTATATTATGTATTTTGTCTACATGTTTCTATTTTTATTTATTTTTCATTCATTTTATTTTATTTTTATGTAGTTGTCTTTTCACAATTTTTGTATCATTTTATTCATACATTTATTACAATTATTTTATCAATAGATTTTGTAACTAAATCATACAGTTTATTGCACACTGTATTAATACTGTAATAACATAAGAAATGTAAATTTAAATGTAATCGATGACACGGGTTAGGTGGCAGAACAGCCTCAGGCTGAACCTCGCCCACGTAAATAAAGAATTTGAATTTGAATTAGATAGCGCTTCTAGGGGATTATCCATTGTCTAGTGCTTCTACGGCTTATACTTATTCTAACACTAACATTACGCTTTTAGAGAGCGCTTCTAGGGGATTATCCATTGTCTAGTGCTTCTACGGCTTATATTAATTAAGAAAAAAGCTTTCTGAGAGAGCTTGTAGGGGATTATCCATTGTTTAGTGCTTCTACGGCTTATATTAATTTAAAAAAAAGCTTTCTGAGAGAGCTTGTAGGGGATTATCCATTGTCTAGTGCTTCTACGGCTTATACTTATTCTAACACTAACACTACGCTTTTAGAGAGCGCTTCTAGGGCATTATCCATTGTCTAGTGCTTCTACGGCTTATACTTATTCTAACACTAACACTACGCTTATACAGAGCGCTTCTAGGGGATTATCCATTGTCTAGTGTTTCTACGGCTTATACTTATTCTAACACTAACACTACGCTTTTAGAGAGCGCTTCTAGGGCATTATCCATTGTCTAGTGCTTCTACGGCTTATATTTATTAAAACAAAAGCTTTTAGAGAGCGCTTCTAGGGGATTATCCATTGTCCAGTGCTTCTACGGCTTATAGTTTATTCTAACATTAACACTTCGCTTTAGAGAGCGCTTCTAGGGGATTATCCATTGTCTAGTGCTTCTACGGCTTATACTTATTCTAACACTAACACTACGCTTTTAGAGAGCGCTTCTAGGGCATGTTTCATTGTCCAGTGCTTCTACGGCTTATATTTATTAAAAAAAAGCTTTTAGAGAGCGCTTCTACGACATTACCCATTGTCTAGTGCTTCTACGGCTTATACTTATTCTAACACTAACACTACGCTTTTAGAGAGCGCTTCTAGGACATTATCCATTGTCTAGCGCTCTTATCATTTACACCTATTCTACACTCTGTGCCTTCTATCTGCGGAGCAGACGAACGATAACAAGTTTCTGCGCAAGACGATTCTACCAATGAATACGTGAGAGAGAACGGAATTGCGTGGAGGAGGAGCGACTGTCTTCCAATAAGTGAGCGAGGGCTCATTGATATGTTGACAATGGCCAGGAAAACGTCACCATGTATGGTTGTGATTATAACTTAATCAATTCCACCTAATGATCACCATTTCTCATCGTCACGATAAGCAAAAAAGGTAAAAAAGCGACGTAAATAGTGAAAAACAGCATACATTGTGATTGTTCATGTAACTTTACATATATATTGAATACATAATCCAGATATGTAAAACAAGTTACATAATGGGGAAATATCTCCCCAAAATAACAAAATTAAGTTAATACTTATATAACCATTCCACATAGTTTAAAGGTTTGGAGGTGTAATTCTCCACACGCGAGAGCAGCATCAGCATACTTTTTTCAAGGCCTCAAATCGCAAAATCAAGAGGGTTTTTCATCTTTCTTTTTAGCAAGCGTCCAGTAGGTTTTATTGCATGCCATCCGATATCTGCCTTTCAGAGCAAGCATTGAATTACTACCCGTTCCCCTCCACACTATTCAAGTGGACACTCAGAGTCTTTTCTCGACAAAACAAACATTTCAGCAGTGGTGCTAATCTTATTTCCCTTACAAATTCCCTCACCGAAAGCCAAAAATTCCCATCATCGTATAGAGCAGGAAGGTTTTTTTACACCAATCAAACACGAGTCACTTTATACCGAACTTTAATAATCTCGTTTTCAAACGCTAAAGTAAAGAGTTTATTTTGTCCCATTATCTCCATTTACACAGAATACAAAGCACATAAACCTATTACATTAACTCACTTGATCTGTGCTTTAGGAAAACTTTACAAGGAAATAATACTGTTTCAACATGAGTGCAGAAATTTAATATTTAAACTATGATAAAGTCAAACACGGGAAACGGATTGCATTTTCTTTTTCTGTTACGTAATTATATTTCTAGACCTAGAAAGCAATGATAAAACAATGTAATTCAGAAAGGACAGTGGGAAACCTCTCTTAAGTAAATCAGTGAAGATCTTGTACTTTTATCTTCTACTCACATCTTCCCAAAACATGGAGAAAAGATTGTCAATCCTCCACCTTTCTAAAGTTATTCCATTCCTCTCAGCATTAACTTTTCTCAAAATTTGCTACTTCAACTTGGTTACATTTATAAATAAGATTTTCCATCAATCTTTGGTTCCAATTTTGCAAAGGAATTTTCAACTTAACTGGTTTCTAATTTTCAAAATTTTCTTCTATCTTGTTTCGTAATTTCTCTTTTGTTTTATTTTTTGGATTACTTATAAAATGTATCATTCCCTCTTCACTTTTATGTTTATCTTAAAATGTAATTTTCTTCCTTTATTTCAATATTTGTCGAAATCCCTGCAGTATTCCTTCTTTTCAAAACTTTCTTCCGCAAATTTTCTAAATTTTTTTCACATTTTGAAATATATTTTGTTTCTACTTTCCCAGGTAGTTTAACTTTTTGTTTTAACTTCCCTTGATATTTCTTGTTGGGAAACCTGATGGTAAGAGACCTGTAGGAAGACCAAGACGAAGATGGAGGGATAACGTTGAGATGGACCTGAAGGAAATCTGTAAGGATGGAAATGATTGAATTGATACTGCCCAGGATAAGGACAGATGGAAGGCTTGTGTTGTTGCAGTCATAAACCTTCTGGTTTAAGACGCCTAAGTTGATATTTCCCTATCTTTCACTTACGTGCTTTATAATTTCAAATTAGCCTTTTGTTGCCTCGAAACGTTACGAACCAAGTCATTTTTGGAAGCTTACCTCTTTTTAAATTTCAGTTTAAATTTTTGGATCTATGCTCTTTCCAAGTAGCTCCAGTTCTATCGAAATTTCCCTGCTGAGGGAAATTTTCATGAATCTACTCTCGCCGTCCCTTCTGGACGAAACAAACCCTTTAGTCGTTTCCAGAAGGGGATGCTGAGAAGAGACACTCCATCCGTTTCGGGGGGGGAAGAGAAGAAAAAATAGCAAATGAAGGGCAGCGAACCACTTACACGATATTTTTTCTCTCTCCGGCGCGTATAAAGTTGGAAAGGGGAGAAAAAGGGGAGCTCTGAAGCGCCGAGGGTCGTTTTGTTATTTGACTCCGTCCGAGGGGTTGCCGGGATTTAGAAAGAAATGTCTCATGGCTCGGTCCGACACAGGGAACGTTCCCTCCAAAAGTGAAAGAATTATTTAAGAAACGAAGGGAATCGGAGCAGAAGCCGGGCCGAATCTTAATTGTTGAAGTTTCCAAACCTATTAATAGAAACCAAACGACTAGTTCTACTCCTAGTCTATGGTGAATGGCCTTAGGGAAGATCTTAATCTAGGACCTTGTTCTACGATGAATTATTTGCTTGCTTACGAAATATACCATTTATTCTATTTATTATTGTTATCTCGTGACTGTTATATCTTACAGCACAAGTTCATTTTGTTCTTGTACTTTTTAAATGTACAATTATAACCCTTATCTATTTTGAACTTCAAATGTTAATGTTAAAGTTGATTTTTAATAATGTTTATTTTCGCTTTATGGTAAGTTGTATTACGTAATGTTCTTGGCAACATTGCCGTTGCCATGGGAACAGAGATAACAGTTGTAAAGGTTTGTGATCAAATTTCTATCAGTTAATAACAGTACACGTATAAATAATCATCGACGGCAACAGCACAATCTACACCTTAGGATTTAGTCTTGCAGGCTAACGAAGCTCTGGCGCATAACCTTACATGCTCGTATATGCTCTGTGGTGGTTTGTTTTGTGTCATTTTTGTCCTTGAGACACATAGTGGTTCGGATCCTTCATTTAACTGTAGGTCCAGTCCAGATTAGCCTTTCCGTGCATAAGTAGACAATTAAATTTAAAAAAACTCAAACTTGGGTTTGTTAATTTTCTATGTATTTAACTTCATAGCACATACATAAAGTCAAAAACAAGTTATCATGACAACAACAATATCTAATTTAATATTATGGCCGAGTACATCATTGGCTGCATCCAATATACGTATAACAATCTAAACTTTTAATATTACACCAAATGTCCGAAAAATTCTAGAAAACCTATATAAGAAAGAAACAAATGTCATAAACAGTAAGGTAATAAATTGTACACTCATCACAAAACGTTTGGAGTATAGTTACGTTAGACAATAGGTGATAGACACTGCCTTGGAATGCAAGAACACATGGTATCTGTCTGATGGACGTTCTCGTCAATATGCCACGGTGCCTATCACCTATTGCCTCATATAACAATACTCGAAACTTTTTGAAAGGAGTGTATTTCCTCAAATCTTGAAATTTTCGTGTCTGATTAAAAAAAAAGCTGTTAGTAAACATATTCCCCAGAGTTGAACAGCAGTAACATTGCATTCACGGAGAGATTAATTGAGTGCTAAACTTGGAAAATTACTTTGGACAGCCCTATATAATTCTTCCGGGAGCTGTCAGTTCAACTTTTAGAATTTTAGCCAAGAATTTGTACCAGAAAAACAGCCGCAATATAAAAAGAATCTCATTTCCTTATAAATCAACATCACGTCACTTGCTTTGACTTACACCTCCTTGGTGCGGTAGAAATCAATTTCCTTTACAAAGGATGCACGACATTTATTGTTCCAGATGAAGTAAGCCTGTACTGGGAACTACCGCCTCTATTACACCATCAAGGTGTTTGACATTAGACTTATCTGATCAAAGCTCCCGCGAGATAAGACGATTTCACAATCGCATGTTTGCCTCTCAATTGTCGAATGCTTTCGAGAAATCGTTTGCACAACTTTGAGCTCACACACGAAGATCAACGCCTCCTTATAACAAGGCCAGTGCTCACTCTCTCTATTTACCTCTGACGTCATCACCGTAGGTCATGGATCGCAACATGATCAGCACCACAGTAGCAAATGTGTGTTGAATAGAACGGAAACTGACATTGCTTGAACGTAGTATTCTCAGACCGCGTCCGAATCGGCAAACCAGCGATGTTCCATTGCTTTCCTATACCGTCGAAGTCGACCGAATCGAAAGGCTGCCGAGAAGTATAGTTTCCACTTATTCCGCCAGATGTCAGTTCGAAAGCCAACCACCGAGCTCTTAGGCGCAGGCGCGCAATACGAAGAAGATGGCGGGATATTTAAATTGGAGTTGTGCGGAAGGTGTATTTGGAAACGTTATCATTATTTACAATAATTGCGATCTAGTATGTAGTGACCCCTAATACTTTAAACACGGATATAAGTATTTTTACGGTAGTTTTCAAATCGTATTTTACTTTTTCACCTGCCAAAGCATGGAATGAACTCCCCCCTCCAATACGTTCCACTCTAATTCTAACACATCTTAAACGGCATACGAGCCTCGCCAATACTTGACACATCCTTAACCATATCACAATACAAGTATATTTATCTATGCATTGTCTGTATAACCTCACAAACATAAAATATAAAACTAGAGCATTAAGTAGAAAATGTGATTTGTAGAATACTCTTTGATTTCAATTAATAACCAGGCCTTAGATTTCTCATTGCCACTCAAACTTTATTAAAAAATGACTAAATCACAATTATAACAACAAATACATTGTACTCATTTCCGTAGAACTATTTTATTTACCAGTATATTCCACAATTATATTCATATATGTGTGTAATTATTACACAAGTCTTAATTCTTTTATGGTGAAAGACAAGTGAAGGATCCTGATTGGTTAATTTGTTTATTGCAATTATGTAATTGATTATTTGTATCATCGGTCTATGGGTGATATATTGGTTCTGTTTATTTTTCCCTCTGTATAAACCAATACATGTGTGTGCTTATCTGCAGTTTGTAATTGGAGGTTTTACGTCTGTTGATGATATTTAAGTAAATAATAAATACGACTAGCATAATTATGAATATATATATATATATATATATATATATATATATATAAAGCTTTTGCTTAGAAAGTTTAGTATGTGTCAATTTCTTTTTAGTGTGAGTATTCAATATGTATTATTTTCTATTTAGTTTCTGTTTGTTTCTTTGTACATTTTTATTTGGTTTATGTGTAAATTGGGTTAGATGGGAGAAGAGCCATATGCTGAACCTAGACTTTTAATAAATTTGTATTTGAAACCGTCATTTTCCAGCGAACTGCTTGCAATGAGAGAGTGGAAATTTGATAGAACTTGCCAAACATTTTTCTTAGAAGAATCCATAATAAAACATAAGAATATTCCCTACGGCTTAGATGGAAGTAGCTTTGAGCACAAAGATATATAAATGGGAGACAAACTGATTCCTTTTGTAACTGGAGGACTGCAAAAAAGTTGACTAGAAGAGAAGAGAAGACCAAACTCTGTTCACTGAATCTCCTCTCGGTTTCAAAGTAAGGATTTGCAGATATGCGGCCCACGTTGCGCTCCCTCCTCCTTTATTTTTTCGCTGAGTGTCGACGATCCTGTCAACGCGTCGACAGGCTAAATCTCGACACGTGTGAACAGTCGTCTCTGTGGACTTCTCTACTCTTCCCAAAAAAAACGTTCCTCTGTAACGTAGCAGGGTGATTCTGTCAGACACACACACAAACACAAACTGGCTCTGTATTTCTCACTCACTTTCACGCTTTCTCCTTAAACCATTCATTCACGCTCTAAACAATATTCATATTTAAGTATTAATATGTAAGACTCCATTTTCAAATGTAGGTTCAATTGAGATCAGCCATGTTTTTGGGTAAAAATAGAATTAGCACTCAGGGGCGTCACAAATATATGGGCGCGAATGGTCTGGAGCCCATCGTGAAACAGTCTTAGACCACACGAATAATATACATGAAAACAGTGGTAATTAGCATTTTAACGCGGCAATTTGTTGTTTCTACTAAGATTTAGAAGCATACAAAGCAGGCAAAAGAAACAGATGAAGGAAAATAGGAATGGAGCAAGAATGAAAAAGATAGAGAAATATAGAGATGTGGAGGGAGAAGGAGATTGGGAAACAAAGCACAACAGAGAGAATGGAAGAAGGGAGGGCGAGTTGGAGAAAAATTATGGGCTACAAAGAAAGAAAGAGATAGCAGGAAACAAGAAAAAAGGAAAAATAGAGATAATGAAAAATAGAATCAAAGAGATGAGAAAGGTATGTAGGAATTATAGAAAGAAGGAGAAGCAGTACATGGAAAAAGAAAGAAAAGGGGGATACGAGGATGAAGGGAGCAAAATATTGGAAAATTAAGCAAGAGAGAGATAAGACAAGAAGGAGGAGTGATGCAACGAAAGAGAGAAAATGAAAGAAAGATTATGTGTGTACTGAACTTGAAGTGTAATAAATATTACTGAACGTTGCATATTGTACAACATATTGTACAACATATACCCCAGTCACTGCAGTCTTGCAGCAGGACAAAGTCAGCAAAATATGTGGGATCGCTTTTCTTGCATTTCCCCTTACTTGTGCTGAGTGACCCTTTGCAGCCTTGGCTTTTAACCTGTCCAAGGAGATTTTTGTTTCACATAGAGTATAGTGGTTCTTGTTCTTGTTAAGAAATCTATGATTACATTCGTTTTAAAATTAAGTGAGGAAGCTTTTGACAGAAGTATTGTTTTTTTCTTGTTAGGGCCTGGCTTCACTTTCGTTTTAGTAAATGTAGTTAGATCTTGTCCTGGCAAAAATAGCCTATTTGCTGATGTGTCAATAACATAAAAATCAATCAATCCTTTAATAAAAAATAACACACAATCACTAAATATTTGTAACGGTAAGTAGTAAGACAAAACTGAATTTTCTGTTTCCAAATATTAAAAAATGGATCCCTTGCTGCAAAATTCTACATTCTATCACCAGAGAGAACTTCTAGTATCGTGAGTTAGATCCTCTACAAAATAAAATTTCAATCAGTCCAATTTTAATCAAGCCATACAGGGTACAGAAAGATGTAAAAGAAATGTGGGATTAATCCCAGATAATCAAACCGATCGCTTCTGCTAAAACTACCATTGGTCGATTACCCGAATTGTCCAAGGGGAGTGGAACAGACACAGGGGGAAGGACTGGACAGCATACACTGACCGCTGTGTATCAGCGTCTGTTGATGTTTGTGTATCCAACATCAAGCCATGTATATATGTGTATTTGCAGTAGCCGCCCACAGAGAAGCTATTACATCTGTTTATGGACCCGATCACGGGTCGTAAATCTCCTGGAACTGCCCGGCCACGGTTCATGGCCAAACATTTCACAAGCCGCAAGCCCGTCCGCTGTCAGATTTCCCGGAGATAAACTGTGACATTTTGAAGACAAGCGGGGCTAATGGAAAACATTGTTTTGCCGTTCGTCTTTTCGCCATCGGAAAGGTTTATTTTGATCTGCCGGAAAGGACTAAGAAAAAACTCAAAAAATGTTGAATTTTACATCAAATAAGAACAAAGGTATTGATTTGATTGATTGGTTTGTTTTATTTTACTTCACTTTTCTGCCACTTTAACTAATCGCCAAGATGTGGATGAATGTTGATATGCATGTAAAGACAATCACAAACACACAAGGACACCACACAACACTAGCCCTTAGTACACTGTCGTACGCAGAAATCTTATGAGAGGGGGCTGGAATTTAAAAGGTGAATATTGCGTAGCTGCGTTCTTGGGAGAGGGGATACACTATAAACATCTTTCTCGTTTTACCCATAGATTTTCTTCGAATATTGGGTTTTGGGGATTTTTTTTTGCTGTTTGATTGGTGGGATGTTTTTGCTATGTTGGAGGCCTCTATCGGCAATAGAGCAAAATGGCATTGAGGCTGTATGTGGAAAGATGATAAGCAAATGAACATAAGAATCCTACATTTATTGCTGGGTATTCCTACGTTTATAGTCTATATGATTAGTTACATGAATAAAAATATGAAACGGTAAGAAGTATACACAATTTTAAATTTTCATATATTTTTTCCAGAAATGTTGAAAGAAGAAAAGAACAAATATAAGTTTGTAAACAAACTGTGAATCACAATTTTGTAGTTTTTATTTTGAATCCTCAGACTTTCTAGTCAGAGGGATGTGTCTGCATAGCTTGATACAGTTTCTTGATGTCTTGTTGTGCACTTGAAACTTCCAAGCGGAGATTCGGCTTCAAATTTAGTCTGTTATAGATTTCAGTGACAAAATCAGCTATATTTTCCTATTCAGTGTTAAAGCTATGAAGTCTTTTCTACACACCTGCTGCAAAAATCTTGTCGTGTGGGTATTCTCGACATTTCTTTTCCGCGCTGATCGTGTACCCCCTTCAAATAGTTTATGTGCCCCTTGGGATACGTTTACCACAGTTTGAGAACTACCGCTATTAAATATTTCATAATTATCAATTTATAAACTTCGTATTGGAGGTTGTTAGAAGAAAAAAATGTAATCGGAAGTCATTTTAAGACGGGGTTTCAGTTATCATTTTGGTTCTTTAGTGTCTCCATTTAAAAAATGTTGATTTTCTTAAATTTTCGGGAGGGGCTGTAGTCCCATTAACCCCCTCAACCATAAATAAGGAAACAATAGTGTTAAACTCTTGTTTACGACCCTGGACATAGAAACATGAACAATACTTACATTATAAACATAAGTCATCAAAAGATGGCAGCATATATATTACTCATATAAATATACTTCAGATTGTCGCGATCTACATAAACGGACCAATAAACATGTCTGTTGTTGTTATGAATCCTAATTTCTAATATTTTTTGCCGTTTTACTAAACTTATGCTTCATTATTATTGATGTGAATTCTAATTTCTGATACATATTAATATTGTCCTCAACTAATTCTTCATAGTTAGTTGCTTTTTCATCCATACTCAGCATAAAAGTCATACAATCCCTGTGTGCATATCCTAACAATGTTACGCAAGATTTGAACACTTAAGCAAGATATCTGAAGTAGATGATGCTACTGCCCAAAAAATATTATTGCCCCCTACAGTTCTGAGGCCACTTCACAACATCAATGCCAGAAAAATCCCTCAAGAACCAGGAATAAACATTACGAATTACGGAAGCAAATTGCTTCACTGAAGGTGCAGGATTCGAGTCCTGTTCTGGGCATGGCTGTTTGCATAACCCATTCACGAATTACATTTCCATCGTCGCGACAAACCCAAAGAGTCAGAAAAGCAGCGTAATGTAAGTTCAAATACAAATTTACACACCGCTTGAAATCAAATCTTAAGAAACGAGTACAACATTTCATACCATTGTGGCACGCCATGCTACAATGCTTCTTGGGGATCGGTTTGAGATGGGGTACCATGTGGCGCGCCACGAGCCATGCGTCATTAGGGCGTGAAGGCGCCCTAAAGCAGATTAATTCCCTCCGCAGTTCGTTGCAGGAGGACTTCTTTCCAAAGAGTAATTCCGGTCTCTGTGGTATTACTTCCCTCGCAATAACGCCGCAATAAAGGAGACAAAATCTAATCAAATTGTCGTTGGCTGCAATTTGTGGAGTTTATACTCAAGAAAGTAATTAAGATTTGACAATTTGCGGTTTTCCCCGCTCTTGGGTAGCCCTTTTATTATTCATTGTCGCTCTGGGTTTATTACAACCTTACGCCATATTTACAGTGACGCTGTTTTTAAAATATTGACTCCCGGTTTATGGATGTCTGAGGTCTCTGTGTCTTTATTGCAAAAGAATATTTGATAATATTTTATGTGCAAGAACATAATTTTTATCACCAGAAGCATAAAAGGCACTCATTTAATGTTCTTGTACCAGTATGTTTCGTTCCGCCTAGAAGTTCATTATTTCAGAATCGGATGCTTGATTTTACATTCAGTATAATTTGTGTCTCATATTCTGGTATTTCTGTACTAAATAAATGCTTTGTAATTATTAATATGACTGCTAATTTGTGATACGTACTCATATTGTACTACACCAATGCTTCATATTTATATACTATCCGTTCATTCTACAGGGTGGCTCAATAAGTCACTTAACACCCCCAGTACAAGACCACTGCAGCACGCAACATGAAAATGGTGATGACCAATCGTTATCAGGCCAAGGGGGAACCACATTGACGCCACCCACACGGTCGGCGGCCATCTTGATGTCCGCCATCTTGAATTCAACTTCAGAATTTTAAATGGGAAGGGAGTCGTGCGACATATCAAAATGGGCTAGAATTTCACGAGAAATGCAATGGTGAAGGTTTTTTCGACGTATCTTTAACCAGTAAAACGTTATGACTGAATTCTTGTACCAATTTGCTCCTTTTCGAGGTGTTAGAAAAATGCATTAAAATTTGTTTAGCGCTTCGGTAATGCATCGAGATCAAAGTGACGTTTATGGAGAGACGTTCGCATGCCATTGCACATTATTTTAATCGGATACATCCATGAAGAGCTGTGCATTATGAATGGTTGTCGCGAACAATTTACAGTGTGACGCTTCCATTGAATTAAAAGTCCTTCACAGTGACAAGGCTAATGTTTATGTTCATAAGGAAGTTCATAAACAGAATATGTGACCCTTGTCATCTGATAACTAACTTTGGACAAAAACTGGTTCATAACGTTCCCATAAGTGTTCTGGTGTTCTTCCCTATTGAAAAAACTCTGTAAAAAGTACCTTCTTCCATAAGCAAGGAGGAAAAAACTGTTTATTTAACAAATCCAAGTAGCCCTAAGCATTTAAGGTTCCGTTGATGGAAAATTGACTAACCAATCGTGTTCCACTCAGCACGCCACACCATTAACTTACCAACACTAACCATTCAGCTTTGATCTGTCGAAAATGGGTTATCAGATAAAAATCATCGAATATTCTGTTTATGAACTTCCTTATGAACATAAACATTAGCCTTGTCACTGTGAAGGACTTTTCATTTAATGGAACCGTCATACTGTAAATTGTTCGCGACAACCATTCATAATGCACAGCTCTTCATGGATGTATCCGATTAAAATAATGTGCAATAATGGCATGCGAACGTCTCTCCATAGACGTCACTTTGGTCTCGATGCATTACCGATGCGCTAAACAAAATTTAAGGCATTTTTCTAACACCTCGAAAAGGAGCAAATTGGTACAAGAATTCAGTCATAACTTTTTACTGGTTAAAGATACGTCGAAAAAACCTTCACCATTGCATTTCTCGTGAAATTCTAACCCATTTTGATATGTCGCACGACCCCCTTCCCATTTAAAATTCTGAAGTTGAATTCAAGATGGTGGACATCAAGATGGCCGCCGACCGTGTGGGTGGCGTCAATGTGGTTCCCCCTTGGCCAGATAACGATTGGCCATCGCCAATTTCAAATTCCATGCCGCAGTGGCCTTGTACTGAGGGTGTTAAGTTACTTATTGAGCCACCCTGTATATTGTAAACGTGACTAGAGTTTGTCATTTGTGGGAGAGCAGGGTAATACCGAACAATGGGCTAAAGCCTGATCGTAGTAAACCTCGTGATATGAGGTTGGTAGCTCTGTTTATGAGTGTTGGATGATGGTGATATTTATTGGTTGCCTGTCTGGTTCAAAATTGATTGTTTAGGAAGTTGCAATGTCAAGATTAACCCTTTAAGAGGTAAGTTCAGATTCTACATCAGAACCACATATAAAGTTCGTGTAGTAGGGGAAACCGGGGCAATGCCGAACACTTAAGCTTTGATGGTGAATTATGGGATCATCTTAAAACATATTAGGCATTGCATAGATTCTACGGAAACCTAAACACCTTCCCTTCAAAACAAACTCAGTAACAATGTTCCCAAACTATTGTTTGGCACATGAAACTAAGGAAAAAAACACAGCTGTCATGTTTGGCATTGGCCGAATTTTCCGGGGTAATGCCGAACATCGTCATTACCCCTTATGAAAAATAGTTAGTGTAAAGACAAACTAAGTACAAAATAAGGAATATTGACCCTGTATTTAAGTATCTTCAGAAATCTCCTTGGTCATTTTTTTTCTGCAGGAAGGCTTGTTGATGGCAGGTAGGTCTCTTCATTTCATTCTGAAGATCTATTCTTTGCCGAACACCTGTTTGTTATTACCCCTTTCTGAGCCTTGTTGTCTTAATTATTTAGAATGTAATTTTGTAGAAGCAAATACAGCACATGAATTACGAGCAAAGTTGTGTCACAGAATAATGACGAGGCCAGGACTTTAACTCATTGTCCGTGATAATCACTAGGTGGCGGCACAATTGGATTACCCTTATCAAGGAAGCAAAGCAGAAAATCTGTCGTACATCATTATTTCTATGCTCGAGATTATCCAGGATTTCTCTACATCTGAATATGATATAATGAAGAACATGGTTTTTCTTTGTCCCTTCAACACATATCACATGAATGTAAATCTTTCATGTACATTTTCTTACGATTTCCTCTCATTTGATCAATTGCATTATGGAATTCACACTGCTATCCATTTTAGCAATTGCCACAATTTGAGATCATTCAATTTCATTTTTTCATTCTTGAAATCAAATAAAGATTGTAATGTATTAAAATACGTTTTAAGCATTTCAAGAAAGGACTTTACTAATTCAACATAGCCTTATTACGTAGACGCAGTAATATGAGAGAACGTGTTCGGTATTACCCAATGTGACGCATTTTACCATTTGTTCCGAGTGAAGGCGGATCAGCAATTTTTATCATAATGCCGATTATTGTAAAATACATTCCTTGGTACTTCAATTTATGTCAATTGCGTGAAATTTCCTCCAGATGAGTGAGCAAATCTAAATCAATGGATATACTAAAAGAGAAGAAGGGAGAAGGGAAGGCTTTGTAGGTCAGTGTAAAAAATCGAATGTTCCACCTCCCAGTAAAGAAAAACAGTACTTTACTATTATTCGGACTACCTCATTTCACACCGTCTGTTTTAACCTAAGGTAATGATTTATATATTGTAAACTTTCAAATAGGTTAGGTTAGGTTAGGTTAGGTTAAAACAGACGGTCTGAAATGAGGTAGTCCGTATAATACTAAAGTACCAGAAAAACATATTGACGACCAATATATACTTAGTCAAAATTATTACCAAATCCAATATTCTTTATTAACTTTGGAATTTTTGAGAATTTGTATGTCCATCTATGTGTACACCCGGACCCCTTTCTAAAACTTCCCGGTAGGGCCTTCCAGATGGCGTAATAGTAACGTCATCGCCTTGTAATAAAGGGGTTCACGGTTCGATACCCTGTGGAGGCTCATGATGTTTCATGATCCAACTTTAAACTTTAGGTTAAGTCCCGATTAGCCTTACTGTGCATGAAGTAGACAAACACAAAATCAATCAATAAAACTTCCCGGCGTGGGTGCTGCTGAAAAGAATCCCCTTTTTTCGACTTTTGCTGCGTTTTTCGTAATTTATGCATTCCTAGTTTGGCTTACAAATCTGAAAAACTGTAACAGTCTATAATAACTGCAAAGTTGGTTCAATGAAAGTTTCTATTCTCGTTCAAATATTTTTTTCTTCTGCGTGAGCGTTTCTACACAATCTCCTTCATATATAGAGTAATGTTGGTCTCGCTTTACGCAAGTCGAATGGAAAACACTGGCCTTGTTCTAGCCACGTGACCTCGAGACTCTTCTACAACATTATATTATGCATTAATTTATTTATTAAATTCAAAGGGTACATATTAATTAACGTATAAAGTTAATAAATAAGAAAGCTATTTAAGAGTAAAATGGTTGAAATAGGCAGGATTGTTAAAGGTCCAGAAACCAATAAATTCTAATTGGTTCTATTGGGTTCCGCTGCAGGACCGAAAACTCTTTTCATGCACAATTTAAATTCGGTCCCAGTTGCGTATTGTTTCATTGATAAAAGGTTCCTGGACCGAATTTAAATTGATCCAGAAAAAACGTTAATGGACCGTATTTAAATTGACCCAGAAAAATGTTACTGGACAGTATTTAAATTCATCCTGAAGAAAGGTTAAATTCTGCAGGAAAAAAGGTTCCTGGACCGAATTGAAATACTTTACAAATAAAAAGGTTCTTTACGGTCCAGAACCCATTTACGCTTCCTGATGTTCTCTCCTGGACCGGAATTGAATTTATTTAAAATTCCTGCACCTTTAACAACCCTGGAGATAGGGTCATCGTCTTTTAAGAAACTAATTTACCAGGCCGCGGGCTTACAAGGTTGAGAACTACTGCAGAAGAACATAGAGATAACATGTAAAGGAACACCCACCACGTAGCACCATTTAAGAAACATGTTAAGTCGTTCATGTTGGATTATGCATGCAATTGTAATACAGACATTACCATTATTCCTAATTTCATGTACGCTATGTCTATAAACTAAACTCTGTACCTGTAATCTGGCCAGCAACGCCTCGCATAACGGTAGGTGAGAGGAGAAAGCGAGTGGGCGAAGCAAAGCAGTGCGCGCTCCTGCAAACTGTTTGTAGCTGTAGCCGCGTTTTCGACTTCATGCACTCAATTTCGCTCTCCGGCGTTCATTTCTTCGCTCGAGCCTAACTTAAGTAAGAATACTTGTTTTCATTCGCTTGCTCCAAAGGTTTCCGGGACAGAGTATAGAGCGGAGATCGGTTCAATGACTCTAGTAATACTGTTAATTATGTATTAAATCGTAATCATATACGCAATGCATATTATTGCAAAACATTCTTATACAATGAACTCGTGCAAATACCATGTTTACAAAAGTGAAAGACTTAGATTGATTGATTGACTGAATTGTTGTTTTAAGTCCACTTTATGCACAGTAAGGCTAATCGGGACTGGACCTACAGTTTAAAGTGGGATCCGAACCACTATGTGCCTCCACCGGGATCGAAAGACTTATAGTAACTGTTTAAAAGTTATATTTATTTGAGAATTGTAAGTGTTTACAACTGAAAAACACCTTTCATTGAACTTTAAAAAAATGTTTGACTGCCACGCGGGAAACCCGAGTTGGTGAGTTGTCTAAGGTGGTATTTTTTCCCACCTTGTCGCTACAAAAAGCTACTCTGCGATCCACCCAGTTTCTTTTAGGTTTCATTTGGTTTATTTTACTTCGCATTTCTGCCACTTTTGGCTAATCGCGAAGATGAGAATGATAAAATTGATGAAGGGAGACTTTCAAAGACCTCTTATGCCCAGGCCTCGATACGAACCCGGGATTTCTGACGTCGTAGTGCACTGTACTAACCACTCCGCCACGGACGACGACTACCCAGCCTGTTGTAAACGGATTCCTGACGCAAATCGGGCGGAAGGTGGTACTGATTACAACACCCCCCCCCAAAAAAAAAAGTCCGTGATTGTGAATGTGTGGAGTCCTTTCTCCACACTCCACCATGCGCCACAGTACAATATACACGAGGAACTTTATATTATCTTATATTATCTCATTTTCGAGCAAGAGCAAACAGGCATGATTGGATATTGTTGAGAAACATTCAGTGCTTTTATTAATGAAACTTTGGCGCTGACATTGAACAGAATTGATGACTTTGCTTCGGAATTTCAAAAAGAATTATTTTTTCATTTCGGATCAAAACTAACAATGTACGATATACTTAAAGTGCACAATATTGAGGAAATATGATTCCATATATCCAGCTCAAATAACAAAAAAGGAAATTTTACACAATAAAGGAGAATACTCGTCCGCAACGCCATGAAAGTGAGATAGGATCAAAGTTTCAAGTGGAAGCATATGTCTGTTCCTGTCCAATATATGCCAGTACCAAAGTGATGACGACAGAATTATTAAAATCGTGAACCCACAGGTTTTATGCGAGCTGTTCGGGAGTGCGGGCAGATAGATTTCTGCCCGTTTTGAAGTTTGAACTCCCTGTGAAGTGTTGGTATTTTTATTCATCAATGTGTAGTTAAGGACAAACTTAAAGAAACTGGGACCTTGTAAACTGTTTTCTGTCCCGTTTGAAGTTTGAACTCCCTGTGAAGTGTTGGTATTTTTTATTCATCATTGTATAGTTTAGGACAAACTTCAAGAAACTGGGACCTTGTAGACTGTTTTCTGTTCCGTTTGAAGTTTGAACTCCATGTGAAGTGTTGGTATTTTTTATTCATCAATATATAGTTTAGGACAAACTTAAAGAAACTGGGACCTTGCAAACTGTTTTATGTCCTGATTGAAGTTTGTACTCCCTGTGAAGTGTTGGTATTTTTTATTCATCATTGTATAGTTTAGGACAAACTTCAAGATACTGGGACCTTGTAGACTGTTTTCTGTTCCGTTTGAAGTTTGAACTCCATGTGAAGTGTTGGTATTTTTTATTCATCATTGTATAGTTTAGGACAAACTTAAAGAAACTGGGACCTTGCAAACTGTTTTATGTCCTGATTGAAGTTTGTACTCCCTGTGAAGTGTTGGTATTTTTTATTCATCATTGTATAGTTTAGGACAAACTTAAAGAAACTGGGACCTTGCAAACTGTTTTCTGTCCCGTTTAAAAGTTTGAACTCCCTGTAAAGTTTTCGCATTCTTATATTAATCAATGCATAGTTCCGGACAAACTAGAAGGAATTCAGAGTTTTGATAACTTTTGTAAGAATGCCTCAGTGGACATGGGGTGGCCATATGCCTCGTCAAGATTGTGAGGAAGATGAGGTCTGACTTCATTCACGATTTATTTTTCTGGACATGATTCAATTTCAATTTCTGCAATGAATATTATATCAATTTGTTACATTTTTAATTATAATTTTAGCTGCAGAATCTCCGAGAATTCCCCGTACCCCTTGATTATATTACATAGTACATATTACTCCTGTGTGTGTGTATATATATATATATATATATATATACATATATTAATATGTATGTGTGTGTGTGATGGTGTATGTGTGTGTGTGTGTGTGTATTTGTTACAACATATGTAGGCCTATCTATTTATTTACGTTACAACAATACTTGGAAACTTTACATTATGTAGTACTATATAGTTTGGAGCGTACGTTGGTTTTTGATTTAGTTTAGGTCTACTTTATGCACAGACAGGCTAATCGGGAGTGAACCAAAAGTTTAAAGTGGGATCCAAACCATTATGTGCCGTCACCAGGTATCGAACCCCGGACACATTTATTAAAAACAACGACGTAACCACTACAACATTCGGGAGGATTGTAAAACTGTTGTAAAGAAGTATTTAGTTACCGTGAGAGGTGCAAAATGATACAAAAATGTTAGATAATTTACGTTAAAGGCCAGAAAAGGTTGTATTGAAGTATTGAAGTATGAACGGCTTTACTGCCACTGCATGCAAACAAATGAAAGGCGAAAGCGAAGAGGCGTTGTTTTCTTGTGCTTATGGCGTTGTTTGTTGTTTCTGCGGTTAGTGCTTTTTCACAGTGAAAACAAACTGTAACCTTACGGGACCGTGGGGACAGATCTAACCTTAATCATTCTAATATTTTTTTTCACGCTTTGGTAGTAGTGATAATAATAATGAAAATATTAATAATAAAACCGTGTAAATAAATGTCACATATGCCTCCCCGATGGCGCAGTAGTACAGTCGTCGCCTTGATACCCGGTGGAGGTACATAGTGTTTCGGATCCCACTTTAAACTGTAGGTTCAGTCCCGATTAGCCTTTCTGTGCATAAAGTGGACTTAAAAAACCAAATCAATCAATCAATCAATAAATGTCACATATAAGAACCCAGAGATATGTTATTGGTCTGGTAATATGGTCGCTCAAAATGTTAACTATTATTTATAATGTAATAAGTAAGATAATTATCTGTTGTATCTCTTGTACGTTATCACCAATGGTATGTAAATGTGTTAACACACGTATGAATAAATAAAAAAATAGAATATTTAGTATATTTCAAAACTTTTTCCAGAACAAATGTAAGCCTAGCCTGTCCTGCAAACCAGAATTGTAGAAATACTCCAAATCGTAACATGTTCATGTAATATGATAACTACCAATACTCATGTCATATGTAATTTGATCATTCAATTTAATTTTCTATTGTATATGTTGTATTTTAATGCCAAGAGTTGTAGCAACATGTGTATACACGTATATATTAAGATGTTAGAAGTTTCACGATTGTACTGTAAACCTCCCCTATCATGGAAACCAGAACAGGAAAGGTATTTTAGCGGAAAATGTATCAAAAAGTGGAGGAACAATTATTAGAGAAACAGACGCCCTGCCCTGGATTGAAGTTTCAGGTACATACCAGGGCAAGAACGCATACACCTGAAAGTATGCGGGTGTGGGCGGGCTCTTTTTGGGTGTGTCCCCCCTTTTTTTGGTAACCGTACGGTGACACAGTGGCGGCCTACCTGCTTATAATTTAACCGTAAAATTACGGTGAAGTTTTTACAGCGCATTCTTGATCTTCGAGTTCAAGAGTCATAAAAACGAGAACGTACAGAAACCAATCCAGCAAAGGAAAGTATATACATCTATGTCGGTCTCTGCAAAGAGAAATACAGCCCGGAGATAAAGAAAAATTTAAATATATTTGTATGCATGACCTCCGTATATATATAAACACGCCAGCTCGAGAGATCGGACTTGTAAAAAAATCAAACGTCCGTTCCTTGTGATATGTTCCCTATTTTTTTCAGCGGAAAAGAAGAGGCAATCTATGGGAAGGACACGGAACGGCGAGGCTGTAAATTTTCGTTTCGCCTTGGCTGCCGAATGATTGTTTTCCTCCTGAGGGTTCTTTGGCGGGAGATTGACGACAAGGTAAGCGCGGGAAATGGTGGAAGGAGGGAAAACAAATGCAGGAAACAAACTTCTTATTTCCGACGCCGAGGATTCGGCGGCGGGTTCAGGACGCGGGAATGATAACATAGGTGAGACTCATATATCTTCCGAAAATTCGCAGACGAGATCGAAAAAATTCTCTGTTTCTTGGTACGCAGAAAATAAAATCCTTAGAAAAATATTTGGACGTAGGATACAGATGAGTGGAAAAGGTTACATAATTTAGAACTACATAATATGTATTCAAGCCGTGATATTAATAGAATAATTAAATCAAGAAAACTTAGGTGCGCAGGCCATGTGGCACGAATGGGAGAGGAAAGAGGAGTTTACAGGATTCTTGTTGGAAAACCTTATGGTGCCAAGACGAAGACGAAGATGGAGGGATAACGTTGAGATGGACCTAAAGGAAATCGGTAAGGATGGAAAAGATTGGATTGATCTTGCTGCAGCCATAAACCTTTGGGTTTAAGAATGGTAGAGATTTCGTCAGTTTCTTGGTAAGCTACATCCAAGGGTCGGTTGAAGAATCCAGTTGTTTTAAATATCAATTATTACTGATCCAGCAATCATAATTACTATTCTTAACTCTACACAATTTTTTTGTTCACATTATCTAAACCTTAATATGAGACTGTATAATATGTGTACGCCATATTAACATAAAACTAATATCAAGCTCAACAAAAGTGAAGATGTGGAGACAGTCGGAGACGTCCCAGAGCTCATACTGCATGTATCTGTTGCCATCCTGTTCAGAATTGTCCGTTATTCGGTTGCTTGGGAATGATTTCGTTTTCGTGGTTGGCATCCCTGCTCTGAAGGTCATATGGAACGCTCGCTCGAATTCGTCTGTCAGTTGTTGCGCCATGGCTGATGTGAGCGGACATTGTTACAGTGCAAGCAAACGAACAAAAAATTTCCGAGCAAAAAGTGACTCCAGAGAACTCGACTAATGAACGCGTGAGAGATGAAGTGAGTGTGATTGAAGATAAAAACGCGGCTGCATCTACAAAACGTTTGCAGCAGCGCGTACTGCTTTGCTCCACCCTCTCGGTCTCTCCCTTTTCCTGCCGTTCTGCGAGGTCTTGCCGCACAGTTTCCGGAAACAACATGTACTCTATTTGGCATCATTTGCAAGGCCACGAAAAGAACACGGTATTTCATCAACTTCCGATATCCTTTCTAGGTCCGTAGCTAGGCAGGAGCCAGGGGGCTCAGCCTCCCCTGGTGCTGCCATTAGCCCCTCTTGACATTAGGTAAAACTATCTTGTATAATTTGTTTGTAGTGAAGAGTGTATATATAGACAGCTCACAACTTTAAGGATAAATCCACAGACCATAAACAGCAGCTATCACATTTGCTCATGTTGTTTATGAGCAGAAGTCTAAAGATTTTCTAGATTTTGAAAGTTCTGTACCTTCACTGTCCCTGTTGCGACCTACAGTTTATACAGAAATCTGTGCAAATCATCAAGCAAATTCTATTCGCATCTGGATCAATGGTCAACAGCTCCCAAGTTTTGGGAACGAAGGTAAGTTTCATTGCTTGGGCTGGGGGTGGAATGTATTGTAGGCACTGTGATTGAATATTGTGCTTCTTTTTTGTGTGTATCATCTAATGTAGTGTGGATGATTTCAGTATCAATCAATTAACACGTCAAGAGATGTTTCAAAGATGTAGAAAAATGTAGTACTTGTATGATATTTATAAATTTTATATAACTTAATGTCCCCCCCCACACAAACACGCATAGTTTACCTTCATTTAATACTGTTAATTTTTTAAATATGAACTTGGTTTACAAAGCCCCTGATAACGTGTGAGCCCCATCCCCCCCTGGAGATCAATTCCAGCTACTGGCCTGACGTGTTCATGAGCCACCAATTGTGGTCCTTAAGTCAACATTAACACAACATGTCCTCATTTCGAAGCCTGGATGAAGAAATATAAATTACAGTCTTGAGTAAGCTTCATTTTGTCTTCCATCCGTCCAAGAACAGAACCCCTTTGCTCCTCATGATGTCTCTGCATGGAGAAAGCGGTGTTTTCAAAGAAATAAACCCAAGCACCGCTGAACAAGAAGCCGCAGATCCAATTAAGGAGCGGACTGGGACTCGTTCTCAAGAGATTGGACAACAACCGGAGGCTCCAGCTGGAGAATCTGGAATCCAGATTCAAGAGGTAGCGGATGGACGTAATGGCAGAACAACCTTGCTGAATGTAATTAGTACGACAACGTGTTGTGGTGCTGCGGTGATGTTAACAAGCTCTCAACAAAGGAATGTGAATAGTTTTTTCTAGCATCTGATTTTCAAGAGGGGAGACAAGATGCGATTTTTGTTTTTACATGCAGAGAAGACATGATGTCTTATTCATCTTGAGATATCTTAATCAGTACAAGGACTATAAGATAAAAATAACCACAGTTCGTCATAGAATGCAATAATGCACTCAAATCTAGAAGTTAAGCATCACTCATCATTCTAATTCCATTTCTCTTTCACATCATCACTGTGTACATGTTCTATTTCTCCACGCAGAATTAACTCAGAGACAAGAACGTCGTGTATGCTCGACATAAACTCATTCGTTAAAGAAATAACACCACAATAAAGTAACATCTAAAAGCGAAAATAAGAAATTAAAAGTCAAGTAGACCAATTCTTTATAGTTTCTATGTTCTCAGTCCTTTTCCTGCCTCTGTAGGATTATTACAGTGATGGGAATCAATTAAATGAAATTGATGCCGGGGCACTATAGGTCTCGCGCGACAACTTGAGCTCTAGGGAAAGTGGAAATCCGTCGTGGCCATATGGGTTTTGTCAAGAAAAAGGCAGGCTGGTGGAGCAAAATCCCAATGTTGCCATCTACAGATGTAAACAATTAACTGGTCACTGAGTTTAAATGTAGATTTGCATAATTCGGAAAAAAGGGGGGGGGGGGTTCTGCATTGCGAAGCCAGGCAAGAAATGTGGGAGAAGCATCGTTTCCCAACATACTTGCCGATATCCGTGGCGGAGAAGCCCCGGGTTTGAATTCCGGCGTGTAGTGTTTCTGTGCGTGTCCCTTCATCAATATCATCATATTGTCACTCATCATCATCTTAGCGATTAGCCAAAAGTGGCAGAAAAGCGAAGTAAAATAAACCAAATCAATGAATCCAATTTTGATAAAGGTTTATTAATTCATTGTTTGATTTAATTTATTTTACTTCGCTTTTCTGCTACTTCTGGCTAATCGTGAAGATCAGGATGACTGATGATAAGACGAAACTGATGAAGGGACAGTTACAAAGAACACCCATTCCCAGGCCAGGATTCGAACCCGGGACCTATGACGTCGAAGCGCACTGTGGTAACCACTCAGCCACAAACCGTAAGAAAGGGTTGTTAGAAGACTTGTAAGAGATTCTCACGTTGTGGACAATACTGTACCTATCAAAGTAGTTGCGAGGTCACATCATGTATAAGTTTACTTGATCTTTGTTTTTCTTATATAGAACTGAATCCAATAGGAGGTTTTGATGGAGAAACCAGATATTATTGTTGTGCGCCCCGATTTTGTTAGAGATATTCATGGACTGCCCAACCATCTACGCAACATAGTTTGCAAGTAAAATATTTGGGTCCCTTTGTGAATATATCGAGAAGTGACGTATAATGCATTGATGATGTCAGAGGGGTGGACAGACGTTTTAACCCAATAACGTCTATTAAGAAAAGGAGAGAGAAGGAAATGGGGGGAAGAGGAGCTCGCGGCATTGCGTACAAAGCAAATATGGCGGTAATAGTTTAGGAGGTCGATATACTTCCTTTTTATTCAATTAAAATGACGTAGCGTATATACAGCTTTGCTAAGAAATGCTCTTGGTTATCACAGGCCTTCTGGTAACTGAGAATAGCAAGAAATTAGTGCGGTTGCAAACACTGCTATTGAAGGGCGGAGAACTCATTATGAGGGTTGTCACTGCCTCCGCGGTCAACTCGAATACTTTTTCCCCAGAGCTGAAGTTGTGGCGCGAGACCTATAGTAATCTTACACCATTCTCAACTTCAGACTCCAAGCCGAAACATTCGGTGGTGATGTCGCGAGTCTACCGCTTAATGTTTTCTATTCCTAACACCATGTACCTTTTAAGTAAGTATGTTATAGTTATGGTACATTCCAGCGTAACACACATAATATTCAAATAACATTGATACGTTCTTGCTATTAGACGCGTTGTATTATTATACTATTAATATTAACTTAATAATACTCAGGGGTGAACGAAGAGACTCGGTGAAGTACACAGACTCCTCTCTGGTACAGGGATAGTGTTAGGCAAAAACAATATTCACAGCACAGAGAAATAAAACCACATTACTGCAGTATGTATAAACTGAAAGGTTTTATTCTTTATTTATTGCAATTATAATGCAAATATACTTGAGACGAAGGCGAGGATTTCGCTTTGTCGATGAATTGACTCAACTAAAACGCATAAACTCAATGCGTGGCTATCGGCATGCCTATGATCACATAGGCCTAGCTTGCGCCCCGAACTACGATACCAAGATGTATGCACAACACTGAGGAGTTCCTTTTAAGTGTAAAAGTTTCGTCGATCCGTGGCGAAAAAGTGTGTGATTATTTCTTACGCGATATCCTCGCTTTTATACTATTTCGAGAACACAGATTAAAGTACAGATGAATCACTCACTATCTACAAAAGGATACTATCAACAAAACTGACATCTATACATCTTTAGAAATACAAATTCGTATAGTGCACTCTCGCAAACATGAAGATACATTAAACTACTCATAACAGAGCATAAAATACAATAAATATTAAACAAAAGATATACATTACAAAGAGGGTGCAATATTACATATAATAACACAACATTTAAGTGTCCTTTCATAAAAGTATATTATATCAGTAACATATTTTAAAGTTGTGACGTCTCATAAAAGTATGGATCATATCAACATTCTTACGCTCTTGTTACTTGGCCTCAAGTATAATAACCGTTGGACTTGTGTTCTGTTGTCTAAATATGTTTGTCATTGTTCTATCCTCCATTTCATCTAATTCATCATCATCTTCGCGATTAGCTAGAAGAGTCAGAAGTGCGAAGTAACATAAAAAAAATCGATGAATCAAATTGGTCAACGAATTTGATTCTTGAATAAAAACCGGTATGTCACCTTGAACACTATATTCCTAGTGATGGAGTACAGAAGATTGATTGAATAATTTTGTTCACTTCATCTTTCTGCCATTTTTGGTTAATCGCGAAAATGAGGATGAGTGATGATATGATGAAAGTGATGAAGATTGTAATCCGGGACCCCCGGGTACAGAAGAACAAAATACGTAACCAATTTTGACATTAAATCAAGTACAAACAACATATCAATGTCTAGGGTGTTTCACATTGTCAAATGCTTCAGTTATATCTACTTTCTGGAAACCCTGTCTTGACAGCGTTCGTAAATAAATAAAAGCCTAATGTGAGTGATAAGATTTGGCAAGATCCAATAAAGTACTCAGAAAGCAAGTGAAGATCTTCCAGCGAGGCCATCGCAGATGACATTTGTAGAGCGAGAGGAGGATTGCGAAGACGTGAGGATGAACAATCTTTGCAGAGGCTGTAAAAAACCCTTTCATCGCCGAAAATCAGCTTCCTCCGGCTCGAACGACATCTCCTCCTCATAGATGTCACTGCGACGTGACAAATGCAATGCACATATCCCGTGGAAAGGGAGCCGCGAGAGATTCTAGACATATGTCAGGACGTGGAGTCTACTTTCTTCATCTTCCTCCAACGGAGAACCTTCTCAGGGACCGTTCCTCGATCTCATCTCAGCTCTTCTCTTCGGCAATCATTCCAGTCACGGAAGAACAGTGAACTCCTTCCTAGCTAATGACAACCGTGCTTTGCTGGTAATTCCAGAAAAGTGGCCGAGGTTTAACAGCGCGCCCGGAGTTCCCGGACAAAGAAGGGGAAATGTTCTTCAGCCATTTCGACATGATGTGCGAAAGTCTATGGAAAAAATGCCTTCCTATTGAAGCTCTGCATGGCCACTTTTCTTGTCCGATAGCAGCGGGTGCATGTCAGGGGCTGCGAGTGAAGAAAACGCTTCTAGATGTTTGCATAATAGTTTCTTAAGTAGATGGAATAAAGTAGGGTTTATGAGGCATTATCAAAAAGTTCCCGGAACTCACAGCAAGGAGGTGCTTTCGTTGGAAATTTAGTCACCCTCTTCCGTTCTTTGATTTAGGTTGTTTTGTGCCGCTTTTGTACCTCTTGGGTTATTGAAATGGATGATGGGACACACACAATGATACTTCCGTGCCTTATCCACGCTTCTAACTTCGGAGTCTCGGGTTTAGTAGCGCGTTTCGTAGACATCAGAATCACTTTTGGTGAAATTACATTAATCTTGCAATCATTCAGTGGCGTTTATTAGGAACTAACATGCTCTAACATTTTCAAAGGAAAGAAAATATATAGAGAGGTACTGTGCTTTGCGCCATGCTATTAAGGCATGTATGGGGGTGATGTGATCAGCACCACGCCCCTGGCCGCCTCTACCCCCCCCCCAGAGTTTCCTCCAGGTACCCACTTTATACGACGCTGGGTTGGCGCTTGAGTCGCTTGACGAGGTTGAAAAGGTCCCGACTGGTGATCGAACCCGGGTCTCTCGCATGGTAGTCAGACGCCGTAACGACTGAGCTACCGCGGCAGAGGAAAGTAGACAAACATGGAATTGGGTGATAAATATGGAATACAACGTATCTAGTTTAACGTGTGTGGACATCTGGCTAAAAGCTGATAAACCACATCTTAGTAGCCGACCGTTAGTTGCGAGACTGCTCTGGTGGAACCTGGACGTGCAAAAGAAAAACTGTTTTTGGCTGTCGAATAAGTTTTACAAGGATGTATATAGTCGCATATATTTTAGTGTATGTGTGCGTTGTGAATGTGGTACGTTGGTCGTGGAACGTGTATATTTTAAGATATTAATAGGTGGAAGCATTGAAATATCTTTCGTAGAATGGTGGTTGCTGCAGGGAAGACAAAGCCAATATGGCGGATTGACAAGTATGGAATACCGAAGGAGCCATAAATATGAAATGGTATCATCAAGGTGAGCAGTGGGTCCAATGTGCCCTGTATCAAGAATGGGGACACAACGAATGTGCAGGATATTCAGGCGGAGTGTATGTTTGTGATTTCTTCATTAGACACATCTTGGCGGGTGGAGCAGTTCGTGCTGTTATGTCCTTCATCTAGCAGGGTATATTTGACCAGACTGTCATGTTTCACAATTGTATTAGTGTATCAATATATTTATCCTTATCGTATCACGTGGCCGAAGGCGTGACTCGAACCCAGGACCCCGGGGGTCATAAATCGATAAGCTAATCACTTCATAAAGGTCCCGCTGAAGCGCTGGAAAAGAGCTTCTTAAAAGCACACCACGCCAGCGACCTTCAGTGGAGTTGTAAAACTCCGCTGACACGGCATTAGGTCGATAGAGTATGAAATAGAGTAAATCAGCTGTAACGATTGGTAAATTTTGGTAAATTTCTTTAATATTTAAATTACTTTTCGATAGCCCTCGTACAAATTCTTTTGGAGTTTTAATCTTTTGAATGTACATTTTTATCTTTGTTAAAATTGTAACGCAGTTTCTGCCAAGCGAAAAAGAACGCGAAGCAAGTTGAAGCTTGCATTATTTTTCTTTCTTAACAACAATGGGTTCTTTTTCGTTCGGCGCTGCGTGGGTTTGTAAATAAGTTTAGCTTGCATTGTGTTTTTCGATATGCCTTTTTGGAAGGGGTAATTGTTGAATGCTAAAAATAACTTTTCAGTTTGTCGAAATCTTTTGTTGGGAAATAGAATTGCGCAATCCCGCAAGAATAAATACCAGCCGTTTCGCTGGCAAAATAGTCAGTATAGCAGTGGATTCCGGAATCGTTAGGTGATTAAATCGCTTGTCGAGGTCCAGGGCTGGGAGAATACGGGCGTTGTGTGGGGAGTGGCTGGTCAGCTCTCCCTTCCACAATGTCCGAGGTTTTCCGTAAGCCACCTTTCAGGATTTGTGCTGGTCAGCATGATCCTTAAAGAGGATTTAGCGAGCATATAAATAATTTGATTCATACTTATTTAATCTTAATAATTTAAAATTTTGATTCTTAAATTCTGTCGAAGTTGGCACTGGTCAGTGTGACTCCGATATAAATCAAGATATACATCCTTCTCGTCGAGTAATTATTCTTAAATCATTCTGAATTCTCCTGATCAGGAGGTTCATTTAAATAAATTTGTTTCTTTGATACTTAAATCCGAGAGCATACCTCTGGTCAGAGGGTGTCTTTTAAATCTGATAGCTTATATAGTTTCACGTCCGTTTTTAAAGTCTGAGTATCCGGAACGTTTAGGTTTTATTTAGATGTAATTTGAAACAGTTATAATAGGTGACCGGTCGAGTATATGTTTTTATAGAATTTCTTTTAAATGTAAAAGTCTATTGTTTTGCTTTTGCAATGTGAGTAGCCAAAAAGGGTAGACAGTGTCCCCTGTTATGTTAAGGAATTCCAGGTGGACATTTGTAATTTGTGACCGAGATATGGCTTTGGTATTGGGTAGAGAAAGGCTCCCCTTATATTTTGTTATGAATGTTATTGGAGGTTGGCCCTGAAGAGGGTAGTATACCTCATGAGTTCTAGAGAACATAATGCAGATGTGAAAATGTGACAGAAGCACGAATAGATATTTACGGAAAGATGTTATGCATTTTTTTTCTTTGGTTTTGGTTAATTGAAATTTTGTCGATCATTACTGAATAATTTGTCACCTGTTTATTGAAACCAAGTTAAGCTGGGTTAGTTCTATGATGGGATATGGACAATATATGTATAAGAGAGAGCTCTCTGGATTGTATTTTTTCTTGAAAGCAAGTTTCAGTCTGTTACGGAAGTAATTTTTGAACAAAAATTTAATTTTGGCATTGTAGTTTTCTCTTGATCAGAAGATTGTATATTTTTCTTTCAACCTAACTAATGTTTGGATTTGTAAATAAATTTATAATCGTTAATTGGTATTTCCTTATAGTAAATTTGTCTAATAAGTATAAATTAACTGGCATCCTTTTGGTTGGTGAGGTGTCCCGCCGTCACTGGTCAGTGAGGCGGAGGCTTTATCAATCTAAAGGACGTCAGATTCGATTATGCTTATTTCGCTCGCGACTCGCATGCGTGTCCTTACTGGTCAGTGGGATGCGGGTGCGATCACGATGGAGGTTCAAGCATGAGAATGGTTACCTTATTTTGGAGTCTTAGTTAAGTAAGCATAAATTTAATTTTAATTATATTGTTATTCAAAAGCAGACCTTTACCCGAACTTTGGGATGCGGGGTCTCATGTCCCGCAGGAACTGAGCTTAGTCGTGGCATTTATATATTTATAACAGAAAGATATTTGGTAGGCAGCGACGCCCGGTCTTTGTCTGTCGAGGGGACCGAGCCGGTGCGTCGTGTGTCTTGGCAACGGGCTGACGGCCTTGTTTGTTGCAAGTGGAGCCCATAACGTGGGGCTAACCAGCTGTTTGTTGCACAGCGATATCCACAAAAATCACCGTTGGCAACTTACGAGGTCTCGTCAACGGTTTTAACGATCAGAAGTTCGAATTCCAGTTAAATAGTTTTACCGTCGATGCAGTAATTGCTAGTGAGCTTCGTAATGGTTGTTACAAATGAATAGAAGTAACGATTGGAAAGTTATAGTTTAGAATACCGGAACTACGCTGGTTATAGAAGTACAGAGTTGCGCTCCCTCGAACGTTTGATTTCAGCGTAGGACCACAACGAAGCGAGGACCAGCGGAGAAGAGTATTTCAACAGAACTACAGGTGCGAACATTCCTATGTCTTCTCCTCACCCTGCCTGTCCAGTCAGTAGAAGTATTTAACATTAAATTTTGTGAGTGGTACTTCATTTATCTGAGGTGTCTCCCCTTAACCTTTGTGTTCCTTTTGAGAGCCTTAAGAAACGATCCCCCTAAAATCTACTTTAGATTTTAAACGGTATAAAGATAACATTTAGGTCTTATATTTTATTTTTTATCTAGTCGTCATGTATCTCTAGGTTCAAAGTATTGTATTTCCCGAGGAAGACAAGCTCAAAAATAGAAAAATCTGATGATTCTGCAACTAAATAGATAATCTGTGCAGTAACGTTGGAATTGTGAACGCTGGAGAGGTTTTTGCAGAGCTTGTAAATCCAAATAGCTGTATTAAACGTCTTACTTCTCGCCTTCTGTGTTGATTTACCGAAGATAAAGATCTCTTACAGCAGCTGGTGATTTACACTGTTTATTCTATCTGACCGTTGTCTTAAGACCCCCCGTCCCTTCCTCTCCCTCCCTCTGTGTGTGTGTTGTGTGTGTATCTGCCTTCTCGGAACTGGATTGCCAGACCAACCGCGAAAGTGAAATTTTCGCACTTATTTTTTTCTCTCTTCTTCCGTTCGCGCTTAATCCGTTTCTCGATTTGCTCTTACTCCGCTTTTTAATTTTGATTTCGGAATTAATCCGTTTTTCTGAAATTCCCTTCGCGCTTATTCCAATTCGCGCTTGCTCCTTCTCGTGTTTTCCTTTCGCGCTTAATCCGTTTCGATCTTGTTCCTTTCGCTTATAATCCTGTGTTAAGTTTCGCATTCTGCCCTTTCGCACTTAGTCAGTTTGGATCTTGTTCCTTTCGCTTATAATGATGTGTTAAGTTTGGCATTCTACCCTTTTGCACTTAGTCCGTTTCGATCTTGTTCCTTTCGCTTATTATCCTGTGTTAAGTTTCGCATTCTGCCCTTGCGCACTTAGTCAGTTTCGATCTTGTTCCTTTCGCTTATAATCCTGTGTTAAGTTTGGCATTCTGCCCTTTCACACTTAGTCAGTTTCGATCTTGTTCCTTTCGCTTATAATCCTGTGTTAAGTTTGGCATTCTGCCCTTTCACACTTAGTCCGTTTCGATTTTGTTCCTTTCGCTTATAATCCTGTGTTAATTTTGGCATTCTGCCCTTTCACACTTAGTAAGCTTCGATCTTGTTCCTTTCGCTTATAATCTTGTGTTAAGTTTGGCATTCTGCCCTTTTGCACTTAGTCCGTTTCGATCTTGTTTCTTTCGCTTATAATCCTGTGTTAAGTTTGGCATTCTGCCCTTTCACACTTAGTCAGTTTCGATCTTGTTCCTTTCGCTTATAATCCTGTGTTAAGTTTCGCAGTCTGCACTTTCGCACTTAGTCAGTTTCGATCTTGTTTCTTTCGCTTATAATCCTGTGTTAAGTTTGGCATTCTGCCCTTTTGCACTTAGTCCGTTTCGATCTTGTTCCTTTCGCTTATAATCCTGTGTTAAGTTTCGCAGTCTGCACTTTCGCACTTAGTCAGTTTCGATCTTGTTCCTTTCGCTTATAATCCTGTGTTAAGTTTGGCATTCTGCCCTTTTGCACTTAGTCCGTTTCGATCTTGTTCCTTTCGCTTATAATCCTGTGTTAAGTTTCGCAGTCTGCACTTTCGCACTTAGTCAGTTTCGATCTTGTTTCTTTCGCTTATAATCCTGTGTTAAGTTTGGCATTCTGCCCTTTCACACTTAGTCAGTTTCGATCTTGTTCCTTTCGCTTATAATCCTGTGTTAAGTTTCGCGTTTCGCTTATAATCCTGTGTTAAGTTTCGCGTTCTGCCCTTTCGCACTTAGTCCGTTTAGCGCTTAATCTCTTTCGATGTTATTCCGCCACCAACCCTAGTATGATCTGAAGGGCTAAGAGATGCGAGCATCCCAAGCAGAGTGGATCGAATCATGATTTTTATTTTAAAAAAATATCTTTTATTTTACTTTCTTAAATCGATTTTTTTTCTTTTGTAAAGAAGCATGATTAAAATCGCTTTTATGTTTGTGTGCATCGTACATCAATATATTTTTTGTATAAAGGCTTTTTCTGTTAGCGGCCCTGCAAAATGTTTGAATAGTATGATTAAAGCAAATAAAAAAATATGCATAAATACACGTTTTTCTGTTTCTGATACTGTATGTCTGAACCTACTTTTAGTTGTTGTGTGTGTTAATTAAACTATAATAATTTCAGTAACATTCTGGATGTATTATGTAATTGTAACATAATTTTGTAGCTGAATTTTGGCGATGTTTTTATTGATAGTTTTTCAAATATCATATTTACAGCTTAATGATAATGTAATTATTTTCGGTCATTATTGTTATTTTGTATGTTATTCTATACAAAATATTTGGTATTTTACCTCTCAAAATTATTGAATTTTAAATCGAGATAAATTTAAGCGTGTTTACAGTTTAAATATTACATTTTCCTTTCGTATGAACTTCATCCCATCAGTAGAGTAAAATAGACAAATATGAAATACCATTTTTGTTTTGAGTCATAAATAGTAAAAGAATGAAGTAAAAAAAGGAAGATTTTGCTCTGATGTGTAGGGAGACATTTTAAGTGTAATGTATGGTATATATCTTGTTTAGGAAGAGATAGACACTTAGCAGAGAAGCAAACAAAAGTAAAAAAAAACAAAAAAAAAACAAATGTCGATAAATATGGAATACCTGGTGCTATGTGACGAGTGAACCTTAACTGTTCTTAACATGTAATTAAAGTTAGCAAGAATATTTGCAATAGAGTTTACGTGTGCCCGAATGAATGTGACATGCATGCCATGTGGCAACTTTCCACAAACAAAGCACTGCAATTGACGCTTTCGCCTAGTGCATTCCTAAAATACTGTCACTAATCAAACGCCAAGAAAGTCAGTTTGAACACATTAAATTAGGGATATATAGTATATACAGCATGTTTCAAAATGATTATCGGAGTTTCAAGTAGTTGGTATACTGCAACAGACGAAGAGAATGTTTACGTCGTAGATATATGATAAGAACGGCTGTGGAAGTTTGCTACACTAAGCGCTTATTATTTATTTCCCATCGGTCACAGCGGCGTAGGTCTATTACAAGATGGCGACTCCCGTGCAGAAATCCTTTTTTGTCATTGAATTTGCAAGGTGTGATTCTGCTGTTTCAGTCCACCGAGCTTTTCGAGGTCGATTTGAAAGTGAACCTCCGTCCGATAACGACATTCGTCAATGGTTTAACAAGTTTCAAACAACTGGATGTGTCTGCAAAGGGAAGTGTTCTGGGCATCCAAGTGTGTCGAACGAAAGCGTCGTGTGCTGTGTCACGAAAGGTGCTCACATAGAACATTTATAAGGTACACTATGCAAACATGTTATGTTGTGGTTAACTCCCATATAAGCTGTGTCCTTGTACCACACATATAAGTGAAATTAAACGACTATGAAACTCAGATAATTATTTTTGGATACGCTGTACATTAAATTCACTAAACGAAGAAATACCGCAGTAGGGCGCGTGACTGAAAGACAGGAGACGCGAGTTCGATTCCCTAAGAAGGAAGATTTCAGGTGAGAATATTTCCTGCAATATTTCTGAATAAAGCAGTTCTGAGGATCACTCAGCTTCCAACCAATGGGTGCCTGGAGGCAAACTATTGGGACGGTAGTAAGGGAGCCAGAGTGTGATGCTGATCATCTCGATATCGAGAATGTGTGCCTTCTCAGAACAGTACCTTTTAAAGTAAAATATCAACTCCTATTTACTACAATGATTGTAGGAATGGTGATGAATGCACCTACTACTAACGCCTACAATCTAACACTGCCTGCATAAACAAAGGAATTAGATGTAATTCTTTGTACACCTATGCAAAAAGGATTTGGAGTTAAATCAAATATTCATGCTCCCAAAACAAACTACGGTATATATATTTACCCAATGTGGTTGTGAAGCCCGCTAATTGCTTCTGGCTGGTGTTCCTGTTTGCAAATCAAATGGAGTACTTTTCTCTTTCTCTCTGAATGTATAATCCTCTGCGTCTCGAAATTGATGAAAATGAAAACAGATGAAGGTTGATATTCCCTTTGTGAGATTTACACACATCTGCTTCATGACGGATGTGTTACAAAGTAAAGACAAATTTCATACTTCATCGCAAGGTGACAGCGTCAACACTGCACCATCGGGGAGGTACTCTGTAAATAGGCTATGTCTTGTTTCTCCAAATGTATAGAGATATCTTGTCATTGTCATTTTGTGAAGTATTTACCCTGAAGTGTAACCAACATTTATTTGAGATGAAAGTTTAATTGCTTTTCTTGTCTGGTGAATGCGAGTCGGTAAGGGAACAGATTGGCCGATTGTTTTTCCACCGTCGTCATTACTTGCATTAATTAGATCAAAACATAAGTTTTGAATTTTTTTGTAGCAAATTAAAGGAAATACACCTGTCGAGTTTTTACAGGTGACAAATCTAGACTGTTTGGGAAAGCACTTAAGTCAAAAAATTCAATTTTACAAACAGATGTTGTTGTTTTTTATTTGTCTTTTTAATAGCAAATTTTACAGACATGATATCGTACCATGCCCTGTTCGATTAAGAAATATTGACCCTGGCAGGCCTTGTCAGCTCCTGCTCAGAAATGTGTAGAATAAGCTTTCTACAGGAAATGGTAAGAACACTGGCCTTTGGCAAGAGGTGACGAGAGGCCAAGCGAGGGTTTAAATAGGTGCGCATGAGAGCGACACGAGGCCTTTTAATCTGGAATCATCGGAGAAGCAGGAGCTACTGGTCTTATTTCTAAACCGAACAGGGTAAGCTAGTCTACACCCATTCTGCCATTTGCATTGCTCACTTCAGTCTAGAAACGAATCATGAGTCTATTTTAATGAATAGTTAGATATTTGTACCTGCCCGTTCAGGGCTGTCTCTACCATCAACTAGTACTAATAGTACATCCCTATTTAAGATTCCCGCGTTCAGAGGAACGGTACGTGGTGGAGGTGCGGGGCATCTTCTTGACCCCTCCTTGAATAATTCCTATTTACATTGCACTAATTGCATTGTTTCTAAAATCTAACTAAAATACCCGAGAAAATTTTAAGTTAAATTTATTTTGTGTAAAAATATGTGATTTATCAAATTTATTGATTTTATATTTATTGGCCGTAAAGTAATTAATTTATTTTCAATAATAACTAGAAATAACAGTTGTGGTCATTTTAGCAACTTTAGGTTCAATAATTGCTACATATTTCAACAAGATGCAGTTTTTCCTATATTTATTAATTTTAATTGCATTTATCTCTCATGTCAATTCCCTATCCTTCAAGGAAGTGGTCATAAGATCTTTCCAATACCCGTACATCATTTGTTCAGTAATTACGTTAACACTAGTTTTATTTGTATGTTAATTATTGCCTTCATTTGTTGTCGGCGAAGATGTAAAAAGTTAAAAGTTTTGAAAAATAATTGCCCAAGGGAAATGGAAAGAGTAAATATGTCTTCAAGTGTACAATTTTTAAATATATCCCAGTCGGATAGCGACTCTTGGCACAGTGGTCCCACCCAACCCGTTACATGTCGAAATCTTGAGTCAGTTTTTACCTTTCAAGACCCCTTTTATGACCAAGCAGATACTCCAAACGTAATTATCCCACTTGAAATTCCTCCCGTCCGTCTAGATACATTTAATGTTGCATGTCAAACTCTTAATCCATTAAAGTTACATGATGTTAACACCTCATCTCGCTCTGTTCAAACTAATCCCGTTAAAGTAAAAAGAGTTAAAGGAGTTACGGTGAAAACACAAAACGTAGATGTGTCTCGAACCGACGACACCCAGCCCCACTCTGAACCAATTGTCCCTTTCATTCAAAACATGTTTTATGACGACATATAATCAAGCTGCTTTTTCACGCACTCCCCTAGCCGTTATGCAACCGAGTTCGAACTAGCCTGGGGCGCCGAGCAAGCTTCCCCCCTTCTTTTTATTTTCCTCTGATTCTGTCTCGATGAAATCCAGGTACATCAAGAACCAAAAGTTCATGAAAGGTACTCTCTTCCTCTTCCTATTTGCTCCTTGGCACCGCCTCCCTCGTTACCAGTCCTAAGTCTCTATCGTCGTGTTCCCCGCAGAGAAAGAACACGTTCCTGTTATTGGTCATCACTCACGAGGGGCTCCGCCCATCCAGAACGGCCGCTATATACTTTTCCCCTTTTCCCCCTTCCCCCCCCCCCGACTCAGATCCCACATCCAGCAGAGATGAACGATGTCTTTAGCTAGACTCCTCGAGTTCCTGCTTTATGCTGAATTGCATTTCACTCGCAATTATCATCGTCGAGGCCACTTCGGTGCGCAGTCTCTACTCCACATTCGAGTTAGCGGAAGACACATATCTTATTTCAGTCTCGGAGAGAGAGAATTTGATGACACCTTTCTTTGTTGTGGATGAACTTTACACTCAGCTGGCTTCGGCAATGAAATTCCTAGTCTCCAAACGAGGTGTGAATAATAGCCTCTTCAAGGGCGCTTATTTATGCGATTTTTTTTCTCGTCCCTTCAGAATTTTCAAAAGTTTCCCGAATGAAATTTAATTACTTCTTACATATTAATTTCATGTTAATCTTCGTAAAGTAGGTAATAGCGAGTAATTGTGCTTATATTTTACTCTCCCACACGTCATAGACTTTAGTTGAAGTAATATCATACGAAATCCTATACTTTTCTCCCGGCCCGGCGTCATGATGTTCATTTATGGTTCCGTTTCAATTTTTTTCCTCAGGCGACCATAAAAAGTAGTTTTGTTTACCTTATTAGGCTAAAACCTCAAAGAGTGGATTTAGACGCCTACAGTTGTCATGGGTCAAGTGTAATCTCTTACGCGGCGAGCATTTATGCTAAGTGACAAAGAAAATACACGGCGGGCTATAGCATGACGTAGAGTAGTTTTTCCTCTTTTCTGTTTAACGCAATGCCTTATATTTTTTTCCCTTTATTCTCAGAACCGTAAATTTACTTCACAGATAGCCAAGAAATGTTTTCTAAATCGATAACCCAGGTTAGTTTCAGTTTTAAATTTAAATTTTTACCTAAGAGAGACAAATGCGCCCCCCATCCTATTTTGCCGACGGTTTCAGACCGGTCAAGGCAACCTCCTAGGGTCACACCCGGGATGTTTATGGTTTACTTTGCGCAATTTTAATTTGATTTTTTGTTTGTTATTATTGTTTATCGTTTTTTTCCCTTTTTCTCCGTTTATTGAGATCAATTGATTTTTGATGATGAAATTATCCACACTCGTAGAGTTTTAGATACAGAAATAGCTATTCGAGCAATTTCTCCACTTTTAATACCTCTGTAAATTTTTCAACTGTAATTCTTCCAGATTGGACTGACTTTCGACTGGCAATGGAGAAATTAAATCAGTCAATCGCGAACGAACCCAAATTTCATGAAATATTTTTGTCCCATTTGGAACTTCATTTTAACTGTTTATTTATGCTATACGTCAGGCGTATGCAAGCGCAAACAAACCTTGACTAGTGAGCGTTAACAGTGCGTCACTATGTCGCCTTGATTTATTCATCCATTTTTATGTATTTTTCGTAATTATTTGATCTTAACGTCATTGGAGCCATGTCATTTACTCTTTTATTATATCTTAATGATCCCGAATTTACTTGTGGCTAGGTCCGTTTTAACGGTTGTGACATTACCAAATTTTGGGTTAATTATTTTTTTCGTCAGTTTCTCATTTTTACAATGCTTTGACACTTCTGACATGATATTAATGGATTTCGTCGGGTTAATTTTCTGATACCAGGGGATATATTTTATACCATCTACATATTACTTTTATATATTTATCAATATTTAATCCTACATATTTTCGTTTATTTTATAGTGCCATGTCATAACTTTAGTTTTATATTGCACATTATTTTAAATTTGGGAGAAGCCAGGGGCTATATATATATATAATTTAGTCAATATATACATATATTACTTTTGATGAAATCAGATTTTCATTTTGATGGTGTTCCAGTGTTAAGGCGTCAAATGACATTTTCCGCCTTTTATTTTCTTTAGCCTTCATTCAAACTTTGTTTTATACCTTATATCACTTACTGGGCAGTTAATTTTATTTTAGTTTACTTATTTTTACTCATGATTTTCACTTGCCTATAAAAGACGATTACTTTACACATTTTTTATATATTTTCAATATTGAATGACTGAGAGCAATGCAGTTTTTCCCATGTCCAACCTGTTTCCTCCCCTGTTCGGGAATTCCACGAGTTCAAGGAATTTCGAAAGTCGCCCAGCGATTTTTTTTGAGGCCGGGAGAAGAACGCATTCCTGAAGGCTTTGGAGCTCACCAGCCTCCTTTGGGTTTCAGCGGTGTATGTCACGTAGCAGCACCGAAAACCCTATTGCAAGTGACATCCCAGGATCAGAAGAGCGTCAGAAACATAAAAAGAAATGTCATCTTACAGAGCAAACCCCCCCACGACTCTAACCCCCCTTAAGAAGAAGCATGAACATCTTTCTTGTACATCGTCCCCTTTTGCTCTGTAAGGCCAGGCAGTGTACTTCACCACATATTGGAACTTTCCGGGTACAGTCAACGACCCAGCAACGACCCAAATGTGTTGAGACCCACCCCTGTGGATCAGCAACCTGCCAGGCCACCTGTGTACAGTTTCATCCTACCAGTGGCCATATTTACTGTTCCCCTTCTTGGAGTGTTCGCAGCACGGTACACCTTCCGTTTTCACATGCAACCGCGTACGAAATGTGTCGCCATTCGATGTGTGCCGGAAATATGCAATGGCGTCTGCTGTGAACTTTCGGGGGCCTTTCATAGATACCCCCCAGTGTTCGCCATTGGACAACGCATATTTTGGGGCTTGGAAACGCTACTTGGAGTGGCTTCCCATGGACTACCCTGTGTTCGCCCGCCCCACGGCCAACGTCTTTTCATCTGACCTTTGCTGGACAGTATTCCAGAACTTTCCACACCGGAATTCGAATCCGGTCCCCCAGTGCAATTGTGATCGGGCAAGGACCGTGTATGTCCCGGAACAGTGCTTCGTACCCCAGGACTCCGGGGTTTGAGTGTATTTGGATTGCCCTGCCTTTTGATTTCTCAGGTCATAGTGTGCACACATAGTGTGCTACGAACGTCAGTGAAAACATCATCTTCAAATATTTTTTTTTTAATCTTCGTGTGGTTGTGCGCAGTCCAGTGGAGCTTGGTGTTTACCATGGTCCTTTTGCTCTCGCCTCGAACTGTCATCCTGATGAGGCGGAAGATTGCGAGCATGCGGCCTTAAGGTTTCTCACGGATTAAGTTCGGTGCTTAGATAGCACTTGTTCTGAAGCCATTCGCATGTATCGCGTTACGATGCAGTGTGTTGAACTTTCCGCTGACTCCACGGACCTCCGAACAACACTTTATATCGCATGTTGCCCAACCATCAGCATTGTTGATTACGAAAGACCCTTCCAGCGTGTGGCTAATGAAAACAAAAGACTCTCTTTCAGCATTCAAGCTTGAGCTTAATTCTGTTCCATTTAATTTTCGGTGAAGGGTCTCCGACATTTTTTTTATTATTATTTTATTTTATGTATTCTTTTTTGTTCATGTAATAAACAAAACCTTTTAAATTTTGGTGAATGGCAGAAGGTTCAATTTAAACTTTTAATTATTACAATTTCAATTTTGGAAATTGTTTCGCAAGAGGGAGTGTCGTACCATACCCTGTTCGATTAAGAAATATTGACCCTGGCAGACCTTGTCAGCTCCTGCTCAGAAATGTGTAGAATAAGCTTTCTACAGGAAATGGTAAGAACACTGGCCTTTGGCAAGAGGTGACGAGAGGCCAAGAGAGGGTTTAAATAGGTGCGCATGAGAGCGACACGAGGTCTTTTAATCTGGAATCATCGGAGAAGCAGGAGCTACTGGTCTTATTTCTAAACCGAACAGGGTAAGCTAGTCTACACCCATTCTGCCATTTGCATAGCTCACTTCAGTCTAGAAACGAATCATGAGTCTATTTTAATGAATAGTTAGATATTTGTACCTGCCCGTTCAGGGCTGTCTCTACCATCAACTAGTACTAATAGTACATCCCTATTTAAGATCCCTGCGTTCAGAGGGACGCTACGATATAGTACATATTGGATTATCAATGTTTAGAATCATTAAACATGTCAAATATAAAATTATACTTATAATATTTTCTTTAATTGATTCAATGTCACTGTGAAAGCGACAGAAAATTTCAGTTCGCGACATATGTTACTTTTCCAGAACACGCTAGAAATACAGGCAAGAAAATTTGCATCCCGATGCACAAAAAATCATTTTAGGTTACTATTTCATTATGGAGCCAGGATCATAATTTGTATAAGTGAACACATATAGTACTAGAATATACTGTTAATTTGCAAAGAGTTAATGGGTAGCTCTGTCTGATGTGTTGGATTTAATATACATCTCTATAGATGACAACACTGCATCCATTGTTTTTTAATTATTTTTATTTGTTACTAGCTGATTGCCCAGCGTTGCCCGGGTATTTATTTATCCCAATCTTCTATTAAATTTGTCCGTGAGAGAAATATGGCGATCTTAAATCCACTCCGCATTACTTAATAGAATTCCCATTTGACTTGTTGATAGTGATCGAGAAAGTAAGTCTCTCTCTCTCTCTCTCTCTCTCTCTCTCTCTCTCACACACACACACACACACACACACACACACATGTAATCGTGAATGTCAACAATTAGCTTAGCGACTCCGAAAACTATAGATTCGACACTAATGTAGATCATTTTCGATTTATACATGTTACCCCTTCTCACCCCTAGGGGTGTCAGGGGTTTAAACGGCATTCGTAGTGTCACTATTCATCTTAGCGACCCCGAAAACTATGGATTCCACACTAATATCGGTCGTTTTCGATTACTTTTCACATGCCAGCCCCCACCCCTAGGGGTGCCAGGGGTGTCTTACCACCACAGTATTTATTTCCTGATTGCAAGTCATATGTGTACCAAGTTTGGTTGAAATCACTCCAGGCGTTCGAGAATTATGCCGGAACAAACACACACACACATATCCATTTTTATATATTAGAAATTAGATTGAGCCACACTACACTGCAATAATGTTCTTCTTATCACACTCATGAGTAGTGCTCGGAAGTTGAGGAAAAATCGTTTTTTTCCTAGTGTCCGAAGACGAGGCCCAACGTAATATATGTTCATTTTGGGTCATTGTAGGCCAGAAAATGGTGGGTTTTATTTGTCCTTTTTTGAATTTTTCGTCGTTTTTTGGCTTATTGGTCCTTTTTTAACCTTTTTAGGTTTTAACGGCTATATTTTGCAACTTCACCTTCTTTCGACTACGTTTTTACTGCCCATTTTCAATTCGAATCATCATCAGTTCATCACCTCTTAAACATCCTTTCTGTAGTAAAGAAATAAAAATAATAAATAAATAAATATATTTTTGAACGACTGAAGCAGGTACGGTACAAGATCCTTTAACCGTAACCTGTCTGGAAGGTGGCGCTGTAAGTGGCAACTTTCTCTTGTTTTGAAGCTTTCAGTTTTTCGCACTGTGTGTTCCATACCACCAGAATTTTTCTTTCATTCATTAAATATGTAATTAAAACTGAAGTTAATAATTAATTTGGATCACATTTATACGTCCTTTTTTACCTTTTTAGGTCCGTTTTTGATATTTTTAGGTCTTTTTTTGGCTATTTTAAGGTCTTCAACTCCTACTCATGAGTTACAAATGGTACACATGGTTATAATCTATCAAGGCTCTGACGTAATCTCTTAGATAGCCAGGTAGAATAGAACCTTTCATTTATTTATTTCAAATAATTCCATTTAGTACGTTCTCTGGATTATTTTGTTGCAAAAGGGGAGTTTACACGTTTTATGTAATTGAATAACGTATGGTTTTCTCGTCGGTGCAAAAAATCACACCAACACGTCATTTTGCACATTCATGTGGGAACGGTGCGGAAGAGAAAGTTTCCCTACGAAAGTTAGAGAAAGGGGGAGTGAGAGAGGAGGCTGGAGGAGGTTCTGTCTACGTATCCTCAACCGCTCTCTCCCTCTAAGCTGCAGATTAGGCCAGGATTCAACGCAATCCCCTCTGAATTACGAATGATTCGTATTAAAACGCTGCTGCAAGCGAAGGCACCTGAAAGACACACTGCAACGCTCCAATTTCTGACGCATTGCTTGAGTGAGACACGTGACAAGTTAGATCAGTCTTTACTTTTCTTCTTGGTGCTCCCAATGGCGCAGCGGTAACATCGCAGCCTTGTAATCAAGGCGTCCCGGGCTCGACACCTGGTGGACGGACATAGTGGTTCGGATCCCACGTGGACTTAAACTTTGCTTCTTAAATAAACTTTAAAAGTAGGGTTTTATAGCCATGTGTCTTTTCTCTTGAATACACTGTTGAAATAACATTATTTTAAGAAATGCAACTGCCGATTAGCATATTTATGTAGAAGTCACGTTGATTTGTATTCTCAACTCCGACCAGCTTAATAAAAAAAAAAAACAGGTCCATGAATGTGTGTCACGTCACACATTTTGTCTACAGCGTGTTCCAAAAATAATATTGACACATACAAAGTGTATGCCATATTTATTGTGACATTTGTTGACATGGAAATGTAGTTTTCAAACAAAATCCTTTGCTCAACAAACAACCGTAAGTGAAAATTCTGTACATAAAGTTATGGTGGCCGCGGTGGCTCAGTCGGTAACGCGCCTGACTACCATGCTCAAGGTCCCGGGTTCGATCCCCGGCCGGTTCAAATCCGGGAACTTTTCTAACGGTGGAAGCGGCCCCGGCGCACACCCAGCGTCGAATAACATGGGTACCTGGGGGAAACCCTGGGGGGTAAAGGCGGTCAGGGGCGTGATGCTGATCACATCACCCCCACTCACGACCGGATCAAGAAAGTGTGGGGCGTTACCCCCACACCCCCTATACGCCTTCATGGCGTGGTGCTATGCACAGGGGAACACTTTACCTTTTTTACCTTTTTAAGTTATTCGTATCAGCATGGTCAGTTTCCCTTGTACAGGAGTTATAAGAATGTCAAAATAACAATATAAATGAGATTATAAAAGTACACATATTTTTCACTCCCCACAATATTTGGAGAAAAGTACATTAAGCAATCACTTAATTCCTATACCCGAAAAATATATTAGTTTTCCTCGTACAGGGTGTTCTAAAAGTAACATTAACAGACAGAAGAAAATTTTTATTATACTTCAAGTTTGACATTGCGCAATATTTCTTCATGATATTGTTTCACTTCTTACAAGTGCCGTTTAGTCTCATAAATTATGAAGAAGATATAAAGAGCTTGATGTAAATGACTAATGGATATATACGGAAAAAGAAAATCCTCAACGGATGACTGTGAACCACAGTTCAGTGACGAAGATGTCATCTCGTCATTATCAAACACAGATTCAATCGTTTTCACGTATGTGGGATCGAACTAATGGGTGTAATGTTAAAAGTAAAGAGCTCACCTGTGCTATGCACCACGCCATGAAGGCGTATAGCGTGTGTGTCATCCTTGACTTCCCACGCTGAGTAATTATAACCGTGACTGTACGGTGCGTTGAGAGTTTGGCTTGCAACTCGCCCCAACGTTTCCTCGCTCAATCGTAGATCTGAACCTCTCAATGTTCGCCTCAAAACTCCCTCATGACCTCTCTCCTCCCAGATCTGATCGATTTTACTAAGCAAATGCAGAGTCAGTTACCCGTATCCTCTTCCAGGTTTCACCTGTTTACATGTTTACGCCGTTGGTGACCAGGAAGAGCTTAGATAATGTCTGATGCTGCATTCCTGATTGTCAAGTTCCTGTCTGGAAAATGATGGCTGGAAAACTTGGATTTGGAGGTTCATTATATTGATATTTCTAATTAATTCATAGATCGTTACGCAATTGATGTACGAGAACAGCCATAACGTTTCATGATTTTAAATAAATATTGCATATTTATATATATTGCATACATATGTGTCAATGTTATTTTTGGGACACCTTGTACACAAAAATTTGTGAAGTGACACACATTTTTGAACCTGTTTCTTGGATTCAATGTATTCAAGAATATCCATCAGCAAAACTTCTACCAAAAGTGAGTTGGCTAGTGTAACCTACCTACTATCAAACTTTCCTAGTGAATCTATCTTCTATATATACAGGGTTAGTCAAAATTATCGGGACAGGCCAGTAATAACGAGACGCGTGGACGGAGGAAAATCACATGTTGCAAGTGGGTATTGGTGCGGAAACTGCATTGAATGGGGGCGTGGCCATCATAGCAGCCATCTTGGATTCCGACATATTGGATATCACACAATATTTTCAAACGGAAAGGGGTATGTATGACACATCAATTTAGGCTAGAATCGTCCCACAAGTGACAATCCGAACTCATTTTGGACCTATCGCCATTCGTGGAAGAGATAGGGTGTACTACGTTTGACTGCAAAAAATTATATTTGTCTGAAAGAATTGTTTACTTTATTCCTGTGGGCAATTGTACACTGCGAATTGCAGAGAGCATGAACAAGAAAACATGACATTGAGTTACAGAATGCCTCAAAGAAAGTGCTCTAACTGCTTCCCTTCGACTGTCTGACAAAAGTGCCAAACTATCGCAAAAACAGCAAAGTGCACGTCGTAGCACATCCCGAGAAAGTCCTCTTGTTTCCTCCACAATGAGATTCCGTAGATTATTCAGGGAGTGTGGTTTGGTGCGATACACTTTGTCATTCACGTGCCCCCATAGAAAGTAATTCAGGGCTGATAGATCGGGAGATCTTTCAGGCCATTCGATCATACCTCGTCTTCCAATCCATCGTTGTGGAAAGGTTACATGTAAGTATTGTCGAACATCCCGTCCATAGTCTGGCGGCTCTCCGTCCTGTTGCAACCAAACTCGATTAATATCCTGTGTGGACACTTGGATGGCAGGGACAATCTGTTCACGAAGCATTGTCAAATACTTCTCACCTGTCAGATTGCCGTCAATGAAGAAAGGGCCAAGAATGATGCCTCCCATCATTCTTGGACACACCCCTATTCATTGCAGTCTCCGCACAAATACCCACTTGGAACATGTGATTTTCCTCCGTCCACGCGTCTCGTTATTACTGGCTTGCCCCGATATCTTTGACTAACCCTGTATATAGAAATGGATGTATGCGTGTGTGTGGGTCTGTATATTTGTTTGTTCCGGCATAACTCTCGAAGGTCTGGAGTAATTTCAACCAAACTTGGTACGTTTATCACTTACAATCTGTAAATAAATACTGTGGGGTAAGATACCCCTGACACCCCTACAGGTGGGGTGGGAAGGTGTGACATGTAAAAATAATCGAGAACAACCGATATTAAATTCCGCACAAACATACATCTTTGATTCTATGCAATCCGCACAACGATAGTGTTTCTCGGGTTGTCTAACATTCAGGCGGTGTTGCAAATGGAATCCACAGTTCTCGTGACACACCCAATGCGGTTCAACTCCAGGTTCATCACCTATCGGCATGGTGGGGTGAGAGGGGGTGAAAAATAAAATGACACAAATTACATAGATGAGTATCGAAAACATAGTTTTCGGAGTCGCTAAGCTAATTGGCGACATTCATGATCACATTTAAAATTAGTTACATTTTACACTATAGTTAGAATTAATTATTTTCCTGTCTAATACAAGATTGGGATAAATAAATACCCGGGCAATCAGCTAGTTTGTTATAAAGTAAATCCAAGCTCATATTTATTACCTGCCTTTGCTGAGTCAATCCAGAGCAGGTTAATCAACTTCTATGCCTGTCGATAAGTTTGGAAGAGGAGGTTCGACATGCGAGGGAAATTTGTTAGCACGAATTCAGATGCAGCTGCATACGAATCCATTAAACTCCTAATGAAATTACCTTCGAGGGCGCGGGACTTCCCCTTGTTAGCCTTCATTCACGAAGTGGACGTTGCTGAGGGAATCCCCTCTTCACAAAGCGTTAAAATCCGGTGAAATTGGCCGTGACGTTCCAATTCTACTCCATTTCAACTTTTTTCGCCGGTTGACAGATCAGAAACTTCGAGATCGTTTGATAATTGTGACTGTAATACAAGGAAGTGACATTAAATGGAGGAGTAACGCAAGGTTCCACTCTGGCCCCCTATTTTATATACCTTATACGTTGCTGATATATCAAATACCATAACCCATTGTAATATGCATTGTTACGCGGATGACACGCAGTTGATGATATCGTCATCGCCATCGGATTTATTAAATAAGGTATATAATCTAAACAATGATTTACATGCCCTTAACAAGTGGCTCACTGCAAATGGGCTCGTAATTAACACGAATAAATGCGTATACACAATATTATTATCTTGAAAAAGTAAATTATGACACAATTAACATCAAAATTAAAAACAAGAACATAATTTATGCATCAACTGTTAAAAATCTGTGGCTTACTTTCGATGCAAACTTTTCCTGGTCAGCTCATATCTCAGCGCAGTGCACAAAAGCACTAACGATAATGAGATCACTCTGCAGGAGAAAAGATTTTTCACTAGAGGAACGAAATTATATCTCATCGAAACTCTAATATATCCTATTTTTGATTACTGTGATGTGGTGTACGGCACGAATTTACAACGTAAAATATCGAACAGAATAGAAAGAATACAGAATTCTTGCATTCGTTACGTTCTCTCGATCAGGAGAAATCAGCACATCCTACCCTTGCTCAATACATACAAAATCCTTAACATGTCTAGGCGACGCCTTCTGCATCAGTGTTCTACAATATATAAGGTATTAAAATTGCAAACACCTAGCTATCTCAACGAGAAACTGACAGTTAGAAATTCCACACATCCATACAATACTAGAGGTCGGCGAAAAATCGACATTCCCCGCCACTCTGCTGTCAGCTTCGAAGGCTCCTTCTCCCTCTGGTCTGCAAAGGTTTGGAATGCTCTTCCCGATTATGTTTCTTTTGCTACAACACCCAAAAACTTCAAAGAACAAGTCGTACTATTTTTATTCCGAAGACAACAATTGAGCATTAGCTCGTACGGATAAGCAACAGGAATAAAGTAAAGAAAAACCATGTATTTTTCAAACACTTATCTGACACAACGAATATTTCAACCTGTGTGCATGCTATTTTAGTATCGATTTGGAAATTGCTTATATACACGTGTGTATGTGTGCGTGTGTGTGTGTGTGCGTGTGTGTGTGTGTGTGTGTGTGTATGTATTAATGTATCTGTCATTGTATTCTCTTAAAATTTTATTATTTTTCATTTATGTCAAATTCATTCATGTTATGTTATATATTTGATTTCAGTATTATAAATATATGTATTGTAACTTTAAATCACCAGAGTTAGGTACTAGAGTAGCCCAAGGCTGAATCTCGCTCTGTAGCAAATAAAAAGACTTTTCAATTCAATTCGATAGTCATAGAATTCCTTTCGGGTATGTTCAAGAGAGGGAGAAATAAAAGGATCAGTCAGTAAATAGGTTACCATTGAGACTTGTTTCCATGTTAATAAAAACTCAATATGCTGACCAGGGCAGAATTAATTTTATTTAAAACATAAACTAAACGTTACGTTTCAACATTCTGGCAAGGTCTTCTTCAGACTCTGTACCAAGTACAAATGTAACAAGGTACAAAACAGGAAGATATATATATACACAAAAATCACACCCCACAAGATTATTAGAAAGTTGTTTATCTGGAACATTCCTTTTTAGGATGTCAGGTTGATAGAACATAGGGATGATGTACGACTTAAGAGAGAGAGAAATGCGATATTTAAGAACACGAGAGTTACAGGAGATGACATAGAGTGGGATGAGACTAAGCAGAAGGGGGAAGAGAGTACTAGTGAGAAAATGGAAGGAGGCCAAGGAAATAGCGAAGAAAGGAGAAGAAGACGTAATGAACTACAATGGGGGGCTGAAGATAAACAAAGAATGGAAGAAGGTGTTAGAAAGAGTGGGAAGGACAAGAGCGAAGGAGGAGAAAAGATGAATGAAGAAAGAAAGGATAAGGAAAAAGAGGGTGAGATAAGGAGTCCAACCACGTTTCAGATGAAAGAAAATGTTTATCTAAAATCACCTTTCAGATGAAGCAACAGTTGACAGGAGAAGGCCACCTGCTAAAACACCTGGAAAGGAACGTCCAGATAAACAACTTTCTAACAATCTTGTGCCTGGAAGGGAGTGATTTTTGTGTGTATATATACCTATATCTTCCTGTTTAGTACTTTATTTCATTTGTATTTGGTACAGAGTCTGAAGAAGACCTTGCTAGAAGGTTGAAACGTAACGTTTAGTTTATGTTTTAAATAAAATAAATTCTGCCTTGGTCAGTATATTGAGTTTCTTTAGTAAATAGGTCAGAAACTGATGTGAAAGGCTAAAAATACTGGAGAGTAGTTCCTAAAGATGTCATTAGGTGGCAGCACAATTCAGCTTGATGACATTCAGTTAGCAGTTCGCTAGATAGCGGAGGCATGCATGGGCAGCTCAGATTAAAAATGCCCACCATACTGGAGGAGCGTAAGCTAGAAATGTAGCCCGCTGTTGTGCGGTTAGCAAATAGATTTTTGCTAAGGATATTCATTTCCTGTTTACATTGAGATGTTTTTATCATATAAATAAGAACATAAATAAGAACTTAGTCGATAAATTCTTCCTAGGATGGTTAAAAATTGATGATGTTGAACGTGAGGTGCGACTGAGGGTGGGACATCAGTCCAATTAATTTATGTAGCAGGTTTTGGGGCACTCATAAAATAGTGAGATTAGTGTTTCATGTCCACAATGTTGGTGCACATAATGTTGAAAAACAAAAACGTTTTCCAAACAGTATCTCATTTAATATTTTGTTAAGTAAACGTTTCTGACCTACTTACCAACTTACCCTCGTATATTCACATTATATTTTCCACTTTAAACAATGGTTTAATCTTGTTTGAATTGTTGTTTAAGTCCACTTTATGCACCGACTGGACCTTCAGTGCCGACGTTACTACTACGCGATCGGGGAGGCCCCATTGGTTTAAACTATATACAGGGTGCGTCTATAGCATGTCCCAGATTTGAAACATATGCTACTCACGTTTAATGGAACCCAGGTGCAGAAAATTGATACGGATTGAAACAAACTCACAACGTTCATGTGGCTCTACATGACAACCACGTATGCACTGTTCGTTGGCAAGGAAGATATCGGAGAAAATAATTGTCAATCAAGACAGGAGAGATTTTCTCACATTCCCAAATATGTTATTCATTTTATTGTTTTGATGATTTGTTTCATTTTACTTAGCTTTTCTGTCACATTTGGCTCATCGCGAAGATGTGGATGAGTGATGATATGATGAAATTGATGAGGTTACACTCACAAAGAAGTTACTAAAACAAAACGTCCGTTGTAATCACAGCATTGCAGCACTTTATACTACTCTACTTAAAAACTGGCGTTACATCTGTCTAACCCTGTACGCGTATTCAAATGTGTTTACTTTAAAAATTATATCATGTATAATTGAGGAAGGATGAAATGTGTACTTGGATGACAAACGTTGTTGCCTGGATAATGGAATTTACTTTCAGAAAGTTGAATCTCTGCTACTTGCTAATAGGTTAAAGAAGTCAACGAAAGGACACGAATCATGTTTCCGGAATGAAAATCAAGGATTGGAGATGCAGAGAGCGCTCACTTTACACCCCAGGTGACTCTTCAAATTAATTTAATACTAACAATCTGTTACATGTGCCACAAGTAGAGACATCTGGTGCCGGAGCCTTGTAGCAGGATGCGTCACCTTCGCCTTCCGAGATATTAAGTACCTCATTAAATTCCGCGTTCCTCCCGCAGGAGAATGCGCAACCTCACTTCGTCTGGTGGAACAGTTCGTGTTCGAAAATGAAGCCTCTGCCCGCAATTACTCCTGACAGGAGGCGGCCTGGAACTTGGATACCGACGACCGCTGGTGGCAGGGAATCATAGAAACCTCCCCCTTCATCCCTCTTGGAATCCGACGTCTGTAAACCTTCGAAATGACAACGCTGTGTTATGTTCGTAAGAAGGAGGACAGCAAACAAGTATCTGCACTGCCGAGGATTACTGAAAGTCTTCGCCAATCTTCGTGGCGGAGTGGATAGCACAGCGTGCTCCAACGTCAGGGGTCTTGGGTTTCAATCCCTACCCTAATGATATTGTGAGCATCTCCTCACAAATTTCATGATATCATCACTCATCATCATCGTCGTGATTAGCCTAAAGTGGCAGAAAAGCGACGCTAAATAACACAAAAATTAAATCACTGGAAGCTTTCACACCAAAGTGGTGAACCGTGCGTGGAATGACACGTGGCATGAAGTAGGTGATTGATTGACCTCGTTTATATTACTTCGCTTTTCTGCCACCTTTGGCTAATTGCAAAGATGATGATGAGTAATGATGTGATGAAATTGATGAAGGGACGCTCACAAAGAACAAACATTCCAAGCCCGGGATTCGAACAGGAGGTCACTTGGTGCAACAATATCGTTTGGAAAAAGTGAAATCTTGGACAGCAGAGTGCTGTGTTATGCTGCATATGCCTAAAATGAGTTCACTTTGGTTTAACCGCACCGACTTTCACATGAAGTGGTTATCTCATACCGTTTCGAAGTGGCCTCGCCGTCAATCTTCGACTTCGCACTAAAATCTCATCACCCTCAGGATCACAAGTCGACTTTGAACTCACGCGCCATCACACTCATGGGTCAACTAAGGTATCTCACCCTTAGGTCTCACACTAACTCACCCTCACGACTCGACATATCCCTCGCGCTCCCAAGCTCTCATCCTCACAGTTGCACATTTCCCCCCTACCAATTCAACTTCACCATCAGCCTCACATGCACTCTTTGTCTTAACCCTCACCATCATTTGAATGTATCCCTCAATATTATTATTAATATCTGGGCCTCCCCGATGGTGCAATGGTAGCGTCGTCGCCTTGTAATCAAGGGGTCCCGGGTTCGATACCAGGTGGAGGCACATGGTGGTTCGGATCCCACTTTAAACTGTAGGTCCAGTCCCGATTAGCCTTAGTGTGCATAAAGTGGACTTAAACACCAACTCAATCAATCAATATTATTAATATTTATTGATAAAATGAACCAGGGGTGAGCTCTAGCCCACGCAAATAGATACACGAAAAACTTTGAGGATAATTTACAATATAAGAATAATTATACAGAAGGTTCAAAATACAAATATATGAAACAGGGCTGCCCATCCCACCCAAAATCAATCCAAAATCATGTCATGCGCCCCCTTCCCCCCGAAATCATATACGCAGAAATTGTAGTTGACAGTAAGACCCTGTTGCGTCTCAGGTAACAAATGTCGTACCACAGTCTCGAACACGAGAGTTTGCACAATTTCAGCTTTTTTTCTTTTCAGTTAAGAAATATTCAAGCTATGTACGAATCAGTTGCTAGCATATGCAGATGATGTAGACTTATTATGGGATGATATAAATACAATTAAGAATAATGCTAAAATATTTTTCAAAACTGCTAAAGAGATAGGTTTGGAAGTTAACAAAGAGAAAACTAATTAATGACAACCAGTTTCCAAATTCAAATACTTAGGAGTAATATTAACAAATGAAAATTATATTAAAGAGGAAATAAAATGTAGGCTTAATTCAGGAAATGCATGTTACTTTTCTATTCATAAAACTTTCTCTTCTTGTTTAATATCTAAGAAACTAAAAGTTAAAATATACAAAACAGTAATTTTGCCTGTAGTATTATATGGGTGTGAAACTTGGTCCGTTACATTGAAAGAGAAACGTAAATTGAGAGTATTTGAGAATAAGATCCTTAGGAAAATCTTTGAACATAAAAGGGATGAGCGGACAGGTGAGTGGAGAAGGTTGCATAATTTAGAACTACATAATTTGTATTCATGTCCAGTTATTATTAGAATAATTAAATCAAGAAGACTTAGGTGGGCAGGCCATGTGGCACGAATGGGAGAGGAGAGAGGAGTTTACAGGATTCTTGTTGGGAAACCTGATGGTAAGAGACCTCTAGGAAGGCCAAGACGAAGATGGAGGGACAACGTTGAGATGGATTTAAAGGAAATCGGTAGGGATGGAAAAGAGTATATAGATTTTGCTGAAGATAGGAACAGATGAAATGCCTGTGTTGCTGCAGCCATGAACCTTCGGGTTTAAGAAGGCTACAGAGTTAGTTAGTATGTACGAATCTGAGACTTTTGATACTGCTTTGGTTAACTCTGTTATGTGATCAGTCCACTCTGAATTGGAGATAATTGTTAAACCAAAGTTATTAACTCTTAGTAGTCTTTCGAAAAGAAGAATTTTCAAAAACGACTTCTCTGGATTAAGTCCAGCTTAAGGTGTATGCCCAGCCAGCACCAGCAAAACTTACTTACTGTATATTACTTTTAAGTAACTGTAACATGTTGCTCTTCGAAATTAGCAACTCAAAACTTTCGTAACGTTCTCCTAGGAACGTGGGATCGAACCAGGACCTCGACTGTCTTGATGGGTAGATGTTGGTCAGTAATAATTCATCTTCATTATTAGAGCACTCGCTATTCATGCTAAGCTTGATGGTAAGAAGCGAGAGGTGACAATTACACACACACATGAATGGCAAATACACAAACACTTGGATTTTACACTTTCCAATCTAGATCACACATGGTTAGATATAAGGATAATTACCTATCAATGGTTGATGAAGATCTCGTCGTGGAGCAACTTAAACGTACAACTGTACAGACGTCCCCCAAGCTTCTTCTATTGCTCACTTCTTTTCTCATGCAAAGACAGATTGCCTGCTCGATAACCCCCGATGATTTTCCAATAACTTGCAACGTCCACCCCGGTTGTACACCAGTCGTCACAAAGTTAGTTCGCAGCTACTTTTGTCGGGAACATGAGACTCTTATATCACTCATCAGGGCTTGCTGGGTAGAAAAGAAACAACAGTGGTTTCAAAGTTAAAACGCAGTTTTATAATCGCGTATATTTCATAATCACTTACCAATAGAAACACTAGAACATTCAATACTAACGTGGGCAAATCACTCACATATAACGAAAGTCAAATGACATAATTAATTGTTTACTTTGAACTTATCGGCAAGAAGAAAACTCGAAAACCAAAATCTATACTTCAATTCTCTCCGTTTTCAAGTTCTTATTGATTCTTCACCTACACCGGTATTTCAAACTCCGTCTGTCGTCAGGTGAAGAACATTTAGGTGAGTTCACTTCCTCGGCTGAGATTAGAAAGTGACGTCAACACAAACAGATTTTGACGTATTTATAAACATACATAAAAGTTCTAACTAGAACTGTATCAGTCTAACTATAATTATCTGTGACAACTTGCACATTATTTGAAATAACAAACATTTTAAAAATCTTAACTTCTTACAAAATCTTAAACTCTCAGGTTCGTTACAAACTGACCCTTCCTTTCTTCTCTTCCTCATTCCTGACTCATTACTTTAAAATACCATTTAGGTCAGCAACATGACCACTTGTACGAGGTGCATTCAAGTTATAAGGTCTCCTGTTTTTTCTTCATTAATAGAAGGAGTTATAAACGTGAGAGTTGTTTCATATGAAGCATCCATTCTTGAAGATTGATGAGGCCAGATGACAGCACGATACGTCCCATAGGCGCTATCTAACGACGGACATGTTTTTGATACTGGGAATGACATAATTTGCATCTAAAGAACAGCGTGTTATTATCAATTTTCTTCACCTGCGTGGAGTAACATCCATCGATATTAATCTTAAATTGACTTGAGATATGCTGTGGTGGTGTCATTGACGTGAGCAATGTGCGTTCGTGGGTCCGATATTTCAAATAATGTCTAACGTAGTATGAAAACAAACCAAAGGAGCCTCACCCACGATCCAGCCGCCAGTTACTCCATTACTGAGAAAAGTGATGTTTTGGGACAGCGAAGGCATTATAGTCGCGCATTTCTATCCTAAGGTTACCACAATGATGGGTACAAGCTGTTGAACTGATTTGAAGACCGAGTTGCTTCCAGCAATGCGATATTGCACTCGTATTCAATATTATGCAGCATTCTTGAGTACAACGGCTAGTGATAATGTTTAACAACTTTTATACTTGATGAAAATTCTTTGACAGTATGATCTATAGCATACTGTTACGCTTTAACCGAGTTGATTTGATTTTGAAATGAATTCCAAACACCGAAACGAATGAAGGAAAATATCGGAAAGGAACTCCCGGTCGAAACCGCTCCCAATGCACAATAACGAAAAACAAACCGAACAGCAAAGCATCGGCAGACACGGTTTGACAAGCGGTTAATCAAATTAACAGAATAGCTCACCGTCGAGCCTCCCAGTCGACAGACCTCGCCTACAAGCCGCGTTTGATGGTCCCGTCGCCATGACGACAGCACGTCTCTTCCTCCATGGTCGCCGGAGGGATTTTGCACCTCCCAACCTTCCACCGTCTTCTCTAAGAACTCCATTCTCTTCGGGAACAAGTAAGTACGTGTTGCGGGTTGGCCTCGAAATGGCCTTCCACGTCTCTCCTTCACGGAGGGTTTCTTTTCAGGCCTCAAGAACTCAACTGCCTTACGTCATTTAGGTTAGGTTTCGGACTGAATGGAAAACCGCAACTGGTAATTACCGTATTTACTCGTGTATAGGCCGCACTTTTTTTTTTTTAAATCGAAAATTTGATGACTGATTGATTGATTTGCTTTATTTCAAAATCGTTTCTTGTGCCACTTTTGGCTTATTTGCGAAGATGGAGACATGGGCGTCGGGAGGGGGTGTCGAACGGGTCGTTCATTTATATATACAAGAAATCCGAAACTTTTTCCTCTTAACAGAAATAAAGTTCATTTGGTTAGTACTCGAAAAGAATAATCAAAGTAAAAATGCATTGCATCGAAAATATTGAGTGAAAAATATAGGAATAAGGTTATATTCTACCATTTCATGCAATGTTTTCAAACAGTTTTCAAAATTCTAATAATTACAGTTTTAGATGAGAAGTCACACAACAAACTTTATGAAAAAATTCCCCCTCTCATTTAAACCCTATTTTTGTACGAGATTGTGCTGGTATTCATTCGTTTTGTGGATCGAGTTTCCACATTTGTATAATAATAATAATAATTATTATTATTATTATTATTATTATTATTTCATGAAAATAGTGTTACTTACATGCACCTGGCAACCATGCGATAAGTTTTATTCTTCATCCGAATATGTAATTTCTGTCAATGTTAATGAGAATAGCTTATTGTGATAAATTCCTGATCCATCGCATGGTTGCCAGGTGCATGTAAGTAAAACTATTTTCATGAGAATTTCCAAGTTTCTTTTTAATGTTTTCAGTAATTGCATGATGTATATAGTTCCGAAACACACCTCTTGTGGCACTGAAACAACAGCAGTGTTGCCAATGCAAAGTCTTAATTTCTAAAAACAAGGTTTTTCCTAGTTCCCCCTTAAAAACGCCTCATCTGATTGGCTATGGGTAGAAATGAACATCTTTTTTCACTGCCATAGATGCCAAGCAAATCCACCTGACCGAAGTGAAAGTTACTGATGGCGTGTCCGTACATGTGTGTTATGTGCCATATTTCATGCTTTGTAAAAAAATTAATTTTCACTTCCCGTTACATCTGGCAACACTGCGTGGACACTAATGAAATCCAATCCTTGTTCCCCGGTTTAAAAATATATGCATGAATAAGGCTTGAATTTGGTATAAGGTTTATGTGTTTACCACTTCCGGTTAAAAAGTTGTACTATCCCCAACTCCGGGTTGCGTTGTAAATGGAACACCCGATAGCATTGAAATGGTGATTGTTTATAGTTTCAAGTTATACGTGTAACTCCATCTCAACGAAACGTGGGTTCTGTACTTCACATATAATGTTTACGGGTTGTTGTAAGACAGAAATGTTTCTTAATGGATATATAGAGAGAATATATTGTCTTGTTGTTACTTTACGTCTCTCTTCTGCACTTATGAATAATCGCGACAATGAGGAGTGATGATTAGATGATAAAAAAGACACAAGGAAACACCCATGCTCAAGCCTGGACTCGATACCGGGTACTTCCGTCTTCACTGTACGTACCTATGGGGCACGAACGTTCGTATATGGACAGTTCTCTGCAATAAACATGGATCAGGCATACTCTATCTCTGGAATCTCTGGAGCAAGGACATGCATAAAGGTAGAAAAGGGGAGAAAGCGAGTAAGCAGAACGAAGCAGTACACGCTGCTGCGAAGACTGGTAGCTGCAGTCGCTTTTCCCCCTACAGGCGATCTCGCTCCCTTGCACGTGTTCCGTAGTCGATCCCTCTGGAATCGCTACTTCCGCAGAGACTTCCTTTCGTTCGCTTACTACAGAAATTGCCGGGACAGAGTATAGAACCTGAAATATACTTGCCCTTCAATGTGTTATGTGAATTGCGTAACTCTACGGCAAAGAGCGACCTTCCGAGGATAGCCTACTTTTCCATAGCAAGTGCTGCCACCAGCGAACAGTTAGGCAACCCACGTAACGTCATACAGGGAGGGGGGTGTTTTAAAATGTAGATGTACCATTATTATTGCAGGCGACTGTACGTCAGGACAGTACTTTTGTAAAGTATGATTTCCTTGTTATGTATTGTCAGTCACAACAACTACCGAAGTGGTTCGCTGGTTGTTTACAACCCTCTCGCTTGTTTTATGTGTTCTTGTTTTGTTTCTGGTCGAGGAAACACAAAAAGAAACATGCTCTAATGCACGCTCATGACCGTTGGCGATAGCAAGAGATGGACCCTGTAGCATAATGTTGCAATATAATACAAGCATTGTATATTTTCCATTTTCAGGATGAAAAGAGTGGGCTGGAAAACGAAGAGAGGAAATAAATCGAGGCAAAAGTATAAAAATGAACATACAAACCTGAGAACAAACAGGCACACCAATAAATCAAGCCTTCCACTGAATGAGAGGTTTCTTCTCACATTGGAAAAATACAGACGTATCATTCATCATGCTGCATTGTGTAGGGGGTTTATCATCATGAGAACCAATACCCTATTGGTGATTGGGCTTTCTGGTGACGTAGTGCAACATCATCGCCTTGTAAAGGGAAGATCAAGAGAGAGAGACAGAGAGATGAAGACACAGAGAGAGGGAAAGGAGGAGATGAAGGGATGAAATAGAAGAGAGAGAGGAAAAGAAATCGCTGTTTCAATCTTTATCTCTCTCTTCTATTGTATCACTTCATCTTCCCCCTATTTCTCTCTGCCACTCCATTAATCTTTGTTTTCCTCTTTATCACTTTCTCTTTTATTCTTGCTCCATATTTCGTTTGCTCTCTCTTTCTCTCCTCCCTCTCCTAGAGAGAGAGAAGAGGATAGAGAAGACAGGTTGAGGAAAAAAAGGGAGAAGAGACAGAGGTAAGAAAGGAGAAAGGAAAGAGTGATAAAATCCAGGGGGGGAGAAAGAAGAAAGGAAAGAGTGAGAAAATCCAGGGGGGAGAAAGGAGAAAGGAAAGAGTGAAAAGATCCAGGGGGAGATAGAAGAAAGGAAAGAGTGAGAAGAGCCTGAGGGGAGAAAGAAGAAAGGAAAGAGTGAGAAGATCCAGAGGGGAGAAAGAAGAAAGGAAAGAGTGAGAAAATCCAGGGGGAGATAGAAGAAAGGAAAGAGTGAGAAAATCCAGAGGGGAGAAAGAAGAAAGGAAAGAGTGAGAAGATCCAAAGGGGAGAAAGAAAAGAGTGAAAAGATCCAGGGGGAGATAGAAGAAAGGAAAGAGTGAGAAGAGCCTGAGGGGAGAAAGAAGAAAGGAAAGAGTGAGAAGATCCAGAGGGGAGATAGAAGAAAGGAAAGAGTGAGAAGAGCCAGAGGGGAGAAAGAAGAAAGGAAGGAGTGAGAAGATCCAGAGGGGAGAAAGAAGAAAGGAAAGAGTGAGAAGATCCAGAGGGGAGATAGAAGAAAGGAAAGAGTGAGAAGAGCCAGAGGGGAGAAAGAAGAAAGGAAAGAGTGAGAAGATCCAGAGGGGAGAAAGATGAAAGGAAAGAGTGAGAAAATCCAGGGGGGAGATAGAAGAAAGGAAAGAGTGAGAAAATCCAGAGGGGAGAAAGAAGAAAGGAAAGAGTGAGAAGATCCAAAGGGGAGAAAGAAAAGAGTGAAAAGATCCAGGGGGAGATAGAAGAAAGGAAAGAGTGAGAAGAGCCTGAGGGGAGAAAGAAGAAAGGAAAGAGTGAGAAGATCCAGAGGGGAGAAAGAAGAAAGGAAAGAGTGAGAAGATCCAGAGGGGAGATAGAAGAAAGGAAAGAGTGAGAAGAGCCAGAGGGGAGAAAGAAGAAAGGAAAGAGTGAGAAGATCCAGAGGGGAGAAAGATGAAAGGAAAGAGTGAGAAAATCCAGGGGGGAGATAGAAGAAAGGAAAGAGTGAGAAAATCCAGAGGGGAGAAAGAAGAAAGGAAAGAGTGAGAAGATCCAAAGGGGAGAAAGGAAAGAGTGAGAAAATCCAGGGGGGAGAAAGAAGAAAGGAAAGAGTGAAAAGATCCAGGGGGGAGATAGAAGAAAGGAAAGACTGAGAAAATCCAGAGGGGAGAAAGAAGAAAGGAAAGAGTGAGAAGATCCAAAGGGGAGAAAGAAGAAAGGAAAGAGTGAGAAAATCCAGGGGGGAGATAGAAGAAAGGAAAGAGTGAGAAGATCCAAAGGGGAGAAAGATGAAAGGAAAGAGTGAGAAGATCCAGGGGGGAGATAGAAGAAAGGAAAGAGTGAGAAAATCCAGAGGGGAGAAAGAAGAAAGGAAAGAGTGAGAAGATCCAGAGGGGAGAAAGAAGAAAGGAAAGAGTGAGAAGATCCAGAGGGGAGAAAGGAGAAAGGAAAGAGTGAAAAGAGCCAGAGGTGAGAAAGGAGAAAGAAAGAGTGAGAAGAGCCAGAGGGGAGAAAGAAGAAAGGAAAGAGTGAGAAGATCCAGAGGGGAGAAAGAAGAAAGGAAAGAGTGAGAAGAGCCAGAGGGGAGAAAGAAGAAAGAAAAGAGAAAGTGTGAGAAGAGGCAGAGAGAGAAGGATAGATATTAGAGACAAAATTGGAAGTAAAGAAATCAGAGATAAATGTAAGGTGAACGAAATTCAAAAATATCAATTAAAGTGAAATCAACATGTTCTGAGTATACCCAGATAGCATTTGGCACCAAAATTATTAAATTACGAGGCAAAAGAAAAATAAATTTAAGAATACCATTTCGCCCATGGAGTGATTATTTTTTGTAGTCGCAGAACGTGCTTTGATTAACAAGATCTACAAGAGGAAGATGAAGAAAGAAGTCGTAACAATTTGTGAAAACAGTAACCCTGCTCCATTCGCCTTTGGTATGAACAACGATAGCGAACTGCATTTACAAGGAGCAGGTGCAGATGTGGCTTAGCACAGAGGTTTATTGTGTTACCAGTGGTTTTCGTAACAAGTTTAACATCACTGAAGAAAGCCTAGGAATTGCCATTTCTTATTACTCACTATTGTACAAGTGGTAGCTACAGTGCTCAGTTTTGAATTTTTGCTGTATGTTCACTTTACACACAGATACGCTAGTCGGGACTGGACCTGCAATTTAAAGCGGGATACGAACCACCATGTTCCTCCAATGGGTATCGATCGCCTCTTGGATCCCTTGATCATAAGGCGACGACGTTAGCACTACGTCATCGAGCTGGAAGATGAGTTGAACACGGTGATTGTGAGAAAGTTGAGCGAGCAGCCTATTGGAAGTTACATTTGCTAGTGTTTTGAGTATTTTTGTTTAAAAATGGAAGAACGACTATTGGTCGACAGCCAAAAAGATTCACAAGCAGCTCGTTTGTGAAACCAACTGAATTTTCTTAATTGGAAAGAGCTCGGTTCTTACTTCGGTAGGCCTGTGCTATTTTAAGATTTCGAAGGAAAGAGGTACAATCTTAGGCTGTTCTTTTGTTACTTCGTTTGTTGCGCTCAGAAATATGAGGATTAATGTTACACTTGTACCGTGCGTCCATTTCAATCTGCAGCCGAGAGATCGGGAGAAGCTTGGCGGGCGGCGATGGCGGAGATGCCGACATTTGCGGCCTGAAAGCCCGCTTATTTTTATGGACATATGCAGACATTTATATAAATATTGCACAACGAGCACTAACCTGTGTTATAAGAGTATGGTTTTAATTTTAGTAGCTTAGTGGCTGTATGTGCTGATGATTTTGACACTCCCATCTCCTGTGAAACACGGCGTACAGGTTTGTTTGGATAACTTTCTAACGCTGCCCCAATTTCATCGAGTTCATCAAGGAAGCTCACGAAAACCATTGACTTTTAATGTTTTCGTCGGCAGCGTAATCTTGATACAGTGTTGCACATTCGAAACCTCCAAACGATCCCCATCGACACAAAACTCTTTCAAGGATATAAACTTAAGCAGGACGTTGCTGGTCAAAACTATGATTAAAATGTTTTATTATCTGTGACTCTTATCGTCACTTCTAAAGCGTATTTTTTTGTGTATATAATTGCAGAACGTGGATGAATTACAGATGATGAATTATAACCCAGGTTAGTGCTCGTTTTGCAATATTTATATAAATGTCTGGATATGTCCGTAAAAATAAGCGAGCATTACAGGCCGCAAATGTCGGCATCTCTGCCAGCGCCGCCCGCCACGCTTCTCCCGATCTCTCGGCTGCAGATCGAAATGGACGCACGGTATATGTGTAAAAATGTTCTTTCTATTCTTCTTCCTTTTTTTATAACCGAAAGACTTGTACTATTTGCATTTTTGTAATTTAGCACCGATTTTATGCCACTTTTGGCAAATCGTGACGATGACGGATAATTAGATGAAATTGTTGAAGGGGAATACGCAGCAGACGAACCAGACAACAGCGCCGAGAATTACGACGTCGAGGGGAGGAACCATTAGGTGCACCTCGTTCTACAGGCTGCTGTGTTTCTTATCGCGCTTGATTAGTCGCTTCCCCGCTCCCCATCTCCCTTGCAAGCATATGGAGCGCCCGCCATTTCCAGGCCGGGACTCGAACCCGGAATTTTCCGTCGACAGATCGTAACTCGACCACTTAATGGACTCAGCCACAAAGACCTGTAAATAACTAATCATACACACACGCATACAAGAACATAAGAATATGAACAATTCCGGAAGAAAATTTAATCTCGGATTCAGAAAGACGTCGGTAACTAAGTCCCTCTGTCTACTACTATAATAGCCGGGCCCTAGCCACGCACATGTCTCTACCATTGTGAAGCAACCCGACTGTGTTTAGCGCCAGAAAGTCCAAAAATGTCCAATGAAATCTTCTGTTCCCCCGGTATTAAGTAGAGCGCACGCGAGGTTTTTCATAAATCGCCACTATAGTTCGCACGAACGACGGTAGATAGCGTAGAACATTGAGAGAGATATTCCCTCGCTCCAGAGTCACGAGCAAGCAGAGCTCGGAGTACATCGTAAACTAAGAAGCGTGAAATGAATTCAATACTTATTGTATAGCCTATTCTTATTCTATCTTAGTATTTGATGAAATAATACTTTCAATTTCCCCATTTAACAGAGATGTACTCATATAACGAGATGATGTTTTGAATTACTTATGTAGAATTATCAGCAGATTTCAATTTTACGTTTCAGTTTGGTGTTCATATTTTAAATTTCAAAATAAATATTTTGCTTGGGTCTTACATAGCAATTTACGGAATCATTATATAGAAATGTACTTGTTTGAAATAATTTCCATCCATATATGTGTTGGACCTTTCATGAACTGAATTAGTCCAGGTGTTGTTGGCATTTTTCTGTAATTTGTGGGTTAAGGTTTGGCTAAAGGATTGAACAATCCCAAGTTTCAAAAATATATTCTGTATACACGAAATAAAACACTGGTCCTTGTCAACTGCATTTTTTTACTTGCAAGAAGAAGCCATTGTGGAGGCAAAATCAGAACGTACCTGAAAATAAAAGAAATGCACAATTAATTACCCTATGAAGAAATATACCATATTCTATACTCAATAAATAATAACAGGCATAGAAAATTACATGTATCATTTTGAATTAGCCTGTATATATTCTTCAAGGGATGACTATAGATCTTAAAGTAAAAATTGAGTGATTAATATTTGGGCCAAGCTTTATGTAGTCAGTTCTTCACTTTTTCCGAAGCGAAAATGCAGACTTCGTAAAAAATCGTTTTCAAGTCTCTAGCCTGCAGCGCCTAGCGTAAGAGACTCGACTATACTGGCACAGTACGCCAGGGATGTGGGTTCAAGTTGTGGTCGAGTTTGCATTATTTACCGGTCCAGGCACCCATAAATTATAATGGGTTCTATTAGGTCCCGCTGCAGGACCGGAACGTAATAGAAAAAAGGTTCCTGGACCGAATTTAAATTCATTCTGGAAAAAAGTTTTCTCGACAGTATTTAAATTGATCCGGAGAAAACGTTCCTGGACCGAATTGAAATGCTTCAAATATGTTTGCTGATTTTCTCTCCCAGTCAGAGATTGAATTTATTTACAATTCGTAGACCAGTATTGACCGATTAAAAGTTGCCTTCTAAAAATGTCCGCGAGTACGTTTACACTAGAATGTCACACTGTGGTTGTAGAAACTGTATCGCAGGAAACAAACCATAACGCTGTTGATCTCTCGTGGGCCACGTTCAAAAACTCCCTTGTCGGAGAGTTACTGTACAGTACACAACGCAGTGGACTATATTAGTGTGGCCGTCACATTGAGTTCAAACAAACCCGTCACGTGTTGCTCCGGCATCCGATCCAGGAACCGCAGCCAATAGGAGCCGTCGAACAGGTAACGTGAGGCTGCTGTGTTTCCAGATGATATCACAACACGGACGGGCTGTGTTGCAACAACCAAGGGAAGAAACGCGCCCGATATAATGCGACTACATGGAGAGGAGTAACGTGACTGCAGCTTTTGCGGACAGAATTAAACTAATTTACAGATATAAAAGGTTATTTACGGCCCAGAACCCATCTACGCTTGCTGATTCTCCCTCCTGAACCGGAATAAAATTTATTTAAAATTCCTGGACCTTCAAAAACCCTGTTATTCACACACTTTCTGCAATAGTTAATCTTCTGTGTGTACACAATATTGTGCAATATAGATCTTTACGCAACTACAATGGCACAGCCAGCATTTAAATACAAAGAGTCTATAACAAAGAATTGTAGTATTTGTCAGCTCAAAGCAAGATAAAGCATACATTGCAAGTGAACTGGATTTCATCTCTATCCATAACAAAATGAGAAGAGAAGCGAATTGTATGTGCTGTGTCGATGGAAGCCTCTATTGCAGTTATCTACAGTCGGAAAATGAAACATCCCCCCGGAGAGGCTTCAATATTTGATACTGCAATCATGAGAAGAAAGAAATGAAAAACGAAATACGGGAATACCAGGAACTTATTAGATATTTCATTAACAAGAAATATTTTCCGCTTCCGATGAACACAATGAAGGAATAGCGAAACAGCGTCTTCAATAATAAAATTTCTATTCGCCTTCAGTCAGAGAAATGCACTCACAATTTTCCATAAATATATTATACAGAGCGTTTCAAAATTTATGGTTAGTTCCTATGTACAATCATCTCAAATGTGAGTCACTATTGCTACGAGAAAATGCGATGTTACTCTGTGGAGGAATGCTGTCGTTATAAAAGATAATTTGTTTTTGAAGCAAATGCGAAGAAATACGGAAATTGAATAATTAATACGAAAGTATGCTCTTAAAGGGTTCAATAAATGATTTCGCGTATAAAAACATGTGCTTTTACTAGATTTATAGGAATTCGGTTTATTTCTTACCCAAAAGAATGATAATAGAAATAAATAATTTGTTGTGCGTGAAAAATCAAATGAAATAAACAAAGAAAATATAAATATGTAAGCAAATAAATGATTTGACCGAGAGAAGAACTAAAATAAGCACAAAAGACAATTTCGTTGAACGAAACTAAAATGAAAAAAACAATTGTTCACCAACGAAACTTAAGAAATTAAATGAAGAGCTGTACAAACTGCAATAAATACACTAAATCACTTTCATAATACAAACACAATGGAAGAAAACCTTGTTACCTTACTAAATTCACGTCTAGCTGTTCGCTTGAAGAACATGAGAGCCATAGTAAGATATCACGCGATGATGCTGCCATCTTGCGGTAAATTATGTATGAAAATGAGCAAACTGGTTGCTGAGTCGTATTGGACATCCATTTCATATTTCCTCACAGTACCTCATCATATTAGAAATATATTTTACTTCTATTCTTGAGGACTGAAAGAAAGCTAAAAATTTTCAATCACAGGAAGCCATTTTTCTTCGTCCTTCTTCACGTTTCGTACCCTGAAAAATACAAATCGTCTTCGGGAATGCAGAAGAACGAATTATTGCCCTACGATAAATTCTCCCTAATGGTAAATCGATATCTCGAAAACTGCATTTAATGAACGCAAAAATAAGTGGATGTGCATTTTGATCCAATGCCTGGCGATGGTTTTCAGCCAAAAAATAAAGCACAAAATTCAAAGAACGACAGGTGCATCGGAATGGAAATAAATTTCTCTTGCTGGAAATAATTCATTGTTAAATTACTTATGAACACTTTAAATTAAAGGCAGAAAGCTTTACTCAAATGTTTTTATTAGTAATTATGTTCTTATAAACGAACTGAAGAGTTCATTGACATTATGGTTTAGACCGGAAAACTATTTGTTTCTCTACATTTCTCTAATATAATACACAATGACGTAGCCTGCGTGGAGTGACGTCGTATCCCGATAAAACAGTGAAGTGTATATGAACGAACCTTTACGTAGCTTCCTGGAAACAGTGATTAAGACGTAATCAAGATGGGTATCTCCACAAGAACTTAGCAGCAATGAAGAAATGAAGAAAGTGCAGCAAAGTTGAGGTGGGACAGAAAAAGGACGGGTGAGCTCTTTGTACAAAATGCAAATTTAACATATTTCCAGAAGTTCAGAATCTAAAATTGCTCGCCGCCCTAAGTGCGCAGCTGAATGAGCTGGAAAACATAGCTGGGAAGTCAGACAGCTTCTGGATAGGATAGTGTACCCAAAGGTGATCTCGGTTTCCACAAATCAGATAAAAAGTTTAAACTTGCAAGATTCCACGTCACATCATGATTACAATTCACCAAACATAAACATATATTTCTAGGCAATTTGGATACATTACAGTCACTGCAATAGATTCATCATCAATTAATTTAAATACTCTGAAGGATTTATGTAAGTTCGTTCGTACCTGTTTTACAGTGGCGTAGGTATACTGGGTCCAAGATCTCGGCTATCTCGCAATGTCACGTGATACTAGGCTGTGAATAGAAATAAATTTACCAACTCCTAAGAAATCAGGTTGCCAACTCATAAGAAATCAGGTTGCCAACTCATAAGAAATCAGGTTGCCAACTCATAAGAAATCAGGTTGCCAACTCATAGGAAATCAGGTTGCCAACTCATAAGAAATCAGGTTGCCAACTCATAAGAAATCAGGTTGCCAACTCATAAGAAATCAGGTTGCCAACTCATAAGAAATCAGGTTGCCATCTTATACGATATCAGGTTGCGAACTCAAGAATCAGCATCATCATCTCACTGATATGAATCATATTATTTACAATTTCTGATCGATATTTCTCCTGTATTTCATTCTCTAGACTACAGGCTTCGCAGATATCCTACCTAGCCTAGAATATAGGCTCCTGCTGTTTTAGACCTGAATATAGGCAATTTATCAGCACATTTTTTGCACCTTCTTGAAAACATTTTCAGAACCTTCTTTTCCCTTTCCCGACCATAATATTGCACCTTAAAATCCCTTCCCTAATAATAACTAACGGACTCGAGAAGAAAAAAAAGACATTCTATTAAACAGGAAAAAGGCAAGAAATTGAAAATACATAATTTTGTTGTATTAAGCGTGGAATCAATTTTGGGTTTAATCAAACCTTTCACTCATTACTAGACCGAGGATTTTATGAAATATAAATGTACAAAATATGTACATAGATATGTAACAATAATTGATAAAATATGTACCTAAATATATTACACTGTTAAGGCTTGTTTCCATATTAATAAAACATTACAATGCTGATCAAAGCAGACTTTATAATACAAGATTCACAATATATTAATTGTGAATATTCGTCTGAAGAAGACCCTGTTAGAGGCTGGAAACGTTACGTTTTTAGTGTATATTTCTATGCTATAAATTTTGCCCTGGTCAGCATTTTAATGTTTTACTAAATATATATTATCAAATGGATATGTAGCTAAATACGTAGTATCAAAAAATATGTAATATTAATATTATCAAATATCCAACCAATTTCATGAATTCTACTACATATTTATGTTATTTGAACATATTCAAAATAATTTTAAGAACATAAGTTGTTCAAATTAAAATTTAAATCAAAATAAACATATTTAAGAAACCAATTTTGTGAACTATTAATTACTTTTCACATTGCAAATTATTGTAGAATATGTAAATGTAGGGGCAGATTCAAGAAGAATTAATGAATACAGGACTTACTTATGTTTTGCTACAGAGTGAACCAACTTGGTACTTTTCCATGTTTTCAGCTGTAATATAGTGCCGTCGATCCGATAAAATGTTCTTGTAAGTTGAAAATGATCTTCCAACGTCACAAGAAGTCACAGCTGAGAATATCAGAAGGTAGATAAACTCAGAAGAGAGAAACTCCAGCACCCTTCGATAAATAACAGTTCCGGTTTTGTTTTGTCCCCCCCCCCCAGCCTGTCTCTCGACTTGGCAGTCAATTTTAGGTGACTGTAAGCACCATGCATCTCGTTGATTATAAAATTTGACCTCACATGACCTACAAATTTTCTTCATTGTATTTCAGAGAACGGAAATGTAGGAAAAAGGATCAAGATAGGAAAAAAAATACCAAAATATTTTGTTTTATGTAAATTAGCAAATATGTAAAATATGGAATATCCTGACAAATATGTAAAAATATTTAACATAAAACTTATGCAACGTCATGTCACTTGTATAATTCATTGGCATTGTCCTGTTCAAGGTATGTATCTATAAAGGAATAAATTATGTAATTACATACAAATCCGGGTTCTACTCATCACCATGCAGCCCGTGCTTACGAACAAGGAGCAAAAGGAAATTTCCAAAAGGTATAGAAGTCAACCATAGGAATTTAAAAAAATTTAATATACTTGGATTTTCAGTTGATATGGGATTGGTGGACAGAAATGGCAAATTAATATGTACAGGTACGGCAGTACAGTTATGTACGTGTAGCAGTATATAACAGTTTAACGTAAAATGCAAAAATTATAGAGGTGCAATAGTAACTTTTATGTTCCAGGTTTCCAGAGGTAAAATGGCCGACTCGACACCCAGACCAAACTCCGCCCGATCCCTTGAATATCTTGTATACAAGTCAAAGACTTGCAACGTTGATGAATTGAAATAAAATATTTTGAATAGGTCAAAGTTTGCTGTAAAACGTGCCATAATATTGTTGATAGGGTACGTGAATATCTTGTACGAGATGGACAGAGCTTCAATATTTAGCCTAAAATGTCGTTTGACCTGTATTGGTGGAGTGGTGTGGTGTCATATTCGATTATTACATTCTTGTTATTTTCTGTAAGACGTCTTCACATATCTGATCCTGTAATACCAGATTTTGTGTAAATTACCAGGTCATGAGGATCGTGAGTTACTTCTGCTGGGTCCTGTATCTACCTTTGAATTATTTCATAAGTGCCATACTATATGCCCTGATTATGAACCCAATATGTTTATATATTATAGAGCCGCAGTTGCTCAGTCGTTAGGGCGTCTGACTACCATGCGAGAGACCCGGGTTCGATCCGCGACGGGGGAGAACCGGGATTTTCCCCACCTGTTCCTGCGTCGTATAAAGTGGGTGCCTAGAGGAAACTCCGGGGAGTAAAGGCGGCCATGGGCGTGGTGCTGATCACATCACTCCCACCATTAAGAATGTGTGGGGCCATAACTTCAAACCACCTACATGCGCGTCGTGCAAAAGCACAGAGGAGCACTTTACTTTAAATGTTTATAGAATTAGAAACACGCAACCAGTACAAATCAAAATTTTTACCACATAAATAAACCAAGTTCTCTATTAATTATATGCTTTTATGATTCATTTGTGGCTACTTTTTCATATTCACTGAGAATGCAATGATTAATCAGATAATTATTTACACAAAGAAAAACGCTCGTACGCGCAAAGCATCAGGTCACGTGCTAACCTTGTATTGCTTTAATAAAACAAGTTAATACCCTATCCAGTCGCCCGCGCATTTAATATATTTTTAATTACAACTCCCGCATTGTATCGTTAATTCAAATTGGTAGCAAGCAAAGTGAGAATCCTCTTTCGCGGGAATTTTGCTTTGATCCCTGTTATCCGTCTGGTCTGTATACCGCACAACGAATTAGTTATACTTTAATGCAATCCTCACGGTATATTGGGAAGTCCAAAATCCCTCTGTTATTACCCACGGGATATAGGGAAGTGGGAAATTAATTTGTGTGTTTAAGGAAAGTATCATGTTGTAAATTGGATATTAACTGCATCAGGTTCTTGTAATTTTTAGTACAGTGTAACTAAATTGCTTACAATGGCAGATGCGTATACCTCATCTCCTAAGTTGTGGCTTGGTAGTAAAATTAATTGTTTTCCAATGGAATATCAGGACAAACGAGTTTAAGCTAAGCTGTATCGTGTTTGCGATTAATTGAAATTAGGGTTTGGTATTTCGAAAACCTAGAACACTAGGGAAGGTAGGACAATCTAGGAAAAAGTTATTCGATAGTGGATGAAACCAGGTTAAGGGTATAGATGGGAAAGTCTCGTGTAGGTTCCCACGTAACATTATATCACTACTCTCTCTCCCTGAGAGAGAGAGAGAGAGAGAGAGAGAGAGAGAGAGAGAGAGTATGTATGTGTGTGGATGTGTTTGCAGTGCCGGATCTACAAATCTTGGGCCCCCGCAAAATATTACGAAAGGCCCCCTCTACCTACCTACCTTAAACCATTACGCACACACACTAAACCCTCCTACACACAAACACATGTATATACCTAGTCTTACCATAAATACTGTCACAAAGTTTGAAGTAAATTGACACAAAATGCTGAGAGATATTTTAATATCCTAATAACATTACTGAAATGGATGCATGACAAATCAAAATCACAAATCTTTATTCAAAATGGCCACCCTTAGCACGCACACATTCCGTAAGCCTTTGTAGCCACGCATCAATTGAATTACGCAACACATCGACTGGAAAATGAGCAACTGCCTTCAGAAGAGACCGACCGCTTTAAACTTTCAATATTGGAATGTCTCTTCTTGCAAGCCATCTCCTGAAGCTTGAACCACAATTTGTAGTCCAAAGGGTATAGGTCCGGACTTGCAGAAGGCCAATCTGAAGTGGAAATTAAGTCTGGTACATTTGCCTCCAGCCACTGCTGTGTTGTTCGGGCCTCATATGTTGGGGCTGAATCCTGCTAGAAGCTCCAGTTCTGTCCATGGAAGAGGGTGTTGTTGAAATTATTGACTAGTCTCTCAAGCACTGTCTGTTGGTACACTTTGGCTGATGTTTTTACCCATTTTCACAGAAATGGAGCGTGCCCTCATAGCAAATGTTACAGACTTCAGTTCCACTTCAGATTAGCCTTCTGCAAGTCCGGACCTATACCCTTTGGACTACAAATTGTGGTTCAAGCTTCAGGAGATGGCTTGGAAGAAGAGACATCCCAATATTGAAAGTTTAAAGCGGTCGGTCTCTTCTGAAGGCAGTTGCTCATTTTCCAGTCGATGTGTTGCGTAATTCAATTGATGCGTGGCTACAAAGGCTTACGGAATGTGTGCGTGCTAAGGGTGGCCATTTTGAATAAAGATTTGTGATTTTGATTTGTCATGCATCCATTTCAGTAATGTTATTAGGATATTAAAATATCTCTCAGCATTTTGTGTCAATTTACTTCAAACTTTGTGACAGTGTTTATGGTAAGACTAGGTATATGCGTATATTAGTCGGCCGCAGCGTGCTGCTTGCTGATCACATCACCTCCTAGATGGCCGATATCAAAAATATGTGGGCCCACATACCCTAAATATGCCTTCATGGCAATGTGCTATATGCACAGGGAACTTTTACCTTTACCTGTATATAATGTATTCGTTTTTGTGCCCCTGAGTAACTACGTTCATTTTTTACATACGCATATAAGAATCCTCTACTATGGAAATAGCTGAGGGCTCCCTAAAGGCTTAATAGCCTCATCACCCCCCCTCCCCAACACTGCGGGGTTTTGCGACTTGTAGCTCCGGCACTGTGTTTATGTGTAATGTACTCTCCTGCAATGAGTAAATGTAGGTTAATTCTACTAGTGTCAAGGCTGATAAAACAGGGGAAAAAATTGTTGAAAACAGTCTCAAAGAATTTTTAACTGGATATTTCATTTGAGTTCATGTATGTACCTGTGTCTTTTTCTGGCCCTGGTTTTAAGGTGTTACCAAAGAAGGAAATTGTTAACCTCACCCCTGTTTGATATGAACAAATATACCAAATTCTCTCCGAGCAACCACTGTTTTTTAACTGAAATAATGAATAGAAACACTATTCTCTTTTTCAAAGTTGAGAACAATATGTCGATTGATTGATTACTTTATTTTACTTCGCTTATCTATCAATTTTGGCTATCGCGAAGATGAGGATGAATGATGATAAATGAAATAGATTAAAGGACAATAATAAAAAAGGACAGCACACAACATAAGCCTCACGGAGGATTTTACTGCCCATGAGTCCAGAGCCAGATCCTAGCTAGTCTGCAAAAATACATTCCAGGTTGTAAGGTTCGTTGACATTTGGGTGTATTTGGAAAAGGGTTAGCCCTTACACCCCAATAACATGTCGAACAGTGAAATGCATTTACCACAAAAAACACAAAGCCAGTCTGAAATTTCATAGAATTATTTTCGAAAACTTCTTCAAAAACTTTTATTAGCAATACTTTTTCCTGCAACACATGTCGACATTGTGAGATTATTACATGTTCGGACATTGTTGATCATTCTTTACTTTATATATTAAAGAGAAGAAAGGCAACTATTGTACTACACTTTCACTAGCCTCCTTAAACAATCAATAACGCTGAAAACGGGGTGAACATGAAGAAAAACGTTTGCAATACAACAACTTGACTCGGTTAGCGCATTGGCGGGAGAGAATACATGTGCAGTCACTGTCTGATAGAGCAATGAATGCTTGAGAACCCCACGCAAACGATGTTCTTGCCTGACCGCTGCACTGTGTTTGAATAATGCCAGCAGCTCCAAACACAGAGAATTGAAATCCTAATGTCACAGTCTACTTATTGAAAGAAAGATACGTTCTTTTTCAATTTTAGTTTCCTTTGGGAGTTCACACACGACTTGCACAGCCAGAGAAAACGCCACTGGTCCCCACCACAGCCTCCTGGTGAACCTGGCCCCCTGTTGTGCAGTTGAGAATTAATGAGAAGAAATAACTGTTGTGGAGTGGCCTTATTGCTCTCGCAGTGGAAAACAAATAGGTGGGGAATGACGCGTCTAGACAGTGCTGTCCTCGCTGACTCAAATGTCTCCTAATTCGTCTCAATATATCACTGTCATGTCCTCAAGTTGAAGAGGTAACTGCTCAAGTCGTGAAGTGGCACAGGATCGTCATATCGCCTCACTGGCTGTAGTCCTTCTATAGCTAGCAGACATAGGTGGCGGACCGCTTAGCACAGCGCGTTAAGAAGCCAGGGATCCGAATTCGAATCCTTGCGAGACATGGGTGTTCTTCTTGAGTGTCCCTTCATCAATATCATCATATCACCAGTCATCCTCATCGTCACGATTAGCCAAAAGTGGTAGAAAAGCGACGTTATGTAACAGAACTCAAATCAAATCGTCCCAGAGCTCGCTCTACGTTGTTGACACAGTGCCTGGTTGCACCTCCATCTAGACACTAATCCTGTTCACAGAAATTTCATGAAACCACTTTGAAGTTAGTTTTGGGTTTAGTAGTTGCGCAATGGGCTAGTTTATCAGAGGCGGCAAAAAAGTTAAGTAATCTCTCTTGTTTCCTTCTCTGCGATTAGTTGCCAGTCACGGACCCTTCTGGCTTGTAATGCCGTTGCTACAACCCAGAAGAGTCTGTGACTGTACATGGGCTTGTATTGGTGATAGCTTCCCAGATAACAAATCCTGTCCGATGCTTCAAAGGAAATCTCCGAAACCATTTCAAAACAATGTTTCTCCATCACCTTGAGGTCCTTTTTCAGAGCCAAACTTCCCGAATCATCTCTGAATTCTCAGATACTAACAGATTTAAAACAGGAAAATCCCTTTTGAGCTCGTGTGTAGATAGTGGGCTCTTGGACCCAATCACATGAACTCAACGACAGCGAATACCTGCCAACAACCAGCACATCGTTGCACCTAGAAGATGCTACTCATAAAGAAGTAATCAACCGCCATATGATTCTACCATCTTCCCATTGTTCCTCTTGGTATACTCACTATTGCTCTTCCTTAAGTGACAATCTCCGTGGGGGAGTTGATATCACAGCGCGCTACGACGCCAGGAGTCTGGGGTTCGAATCTCGACCTAGGCATGGGTGTTCTTTATGATTTCATCTCATCGTCGCGATTACCCAAATATGGTAGGAAAGCGATAATAGTTTTTTTTTAAAGTGCTGATCTCAGAATAAAATCAAATACAATACTACGTCAACTGAATTATACAGACATATAAGATGTAAAAATAGTAGATGAGAGCTCACATATTAAAAATCATAATTATTATTTATTTATTTATTTCGTCTTCTTTTACATGGCGAAGTTAAGGCTGTGGAGCCTTTTCTTCTACTTGACTAATTTTAAAAAAAAATAAATGTGCGATATTGACATATTGAAAAAAGAAAAAATATATAAAAATTACAGAGGAATGAAAAAAATACAATGAAAAAGCACATATAAGAATGATAATCTAACCTATAGATACGGGCACTCACACTCATACATACCAAGTTTGCCCTTACACATACGCACGTACAAGCAGATACATAACATTACACTTACTTACCAAACCGGTATACTTTGACGATCATTCATCTTAACAATTACGTTAAATCATTTTTGCACCTTACGCCCTTCTATCATTCTCTGCACCCGCCACTTTATTAAGGAAGTCAAACATTTCATTTTCGTTATATGTGTAACTTTAACAATTATTTGAACGTCACAATTGAGGAAGAGACATGAATTTCAGGTGGCAACTTGTTCCAAAGACCTGCTGAGGTAACAGTAAAAGAATTTGGATAAACGTTGGATTTTTGGAGTGGAATGGAGAGCAAAGATCTTTCGCGCGATCTGGTGTTGCGGCTGGTTTTACACGTCGTATGTAAAGTTTCTTAAATGATTCAACATTATCAAGATTTCTCGGCGCTACTAAAGACAATAATCCGCTATCATGGTCTTTTGAATTGGCGTTTTAAGTCCACTTTATGTACAGTAAGGCTAACTCTCATGGTCTAAAATTGGAGGAACTACAGTGTTAAACAGGCACATAAAAACACTCTCAATTAAAAGTACGTACAATCCATTATAAAACTATAACTTAATATTTTCTTACCTCGTTCTAAAATAATATATTTTATAATAATAAATTATTATTAAATTAGCCTTTTTCGAATCTTATGTTTCTCTTTTTTTTTGTATCGATGTCATCTAACGATTGTACCTTCAGAAGGACAAAGAAAAATAACTTCAAGATAAAAACAGCGACTTCTTCCGTCGTATCGTGGAGAACATTCAAGCCAGGAAGAAAGAGAAAGGGAGAGAACGAGAGAGAGAGAGAGAATCGAACAAGTAATCAGCTCAAGCAGCCCCGAGAAACCTATTCGTTCAATTGAACTGATTTTCTGCACGAATCATTTTGCTAAATTGAATCAGAAGGAACCGAACTTCGAGAAGAATTCCTGTCCCATCACCTACTTCAACTTTCCATTTGTACTTGTCGTAGAAACGCAGGGAGACGATTTTTGACCCGTGCACATAGATTGGCTCCCACTGCAGCAATACCAGCTTTTCTTAATTTATCTTCAGCTATACAAAGGGTATTGGAGAAACAAAATCCCTTTGTTGTTTTGTTTCAAGAATTCGAATTTTCTACTTTTTTTTTACAAGAAAGGACAATATAATGCGGCGAATCAAGAATAATTGGAATATCTTTAAGATACTTTAAAAGAAAAATATAACGGCGAAGCTTAAAATTCAAGATCCATACGTATTTACTCTTCACTGCGCCAGTAGCATGTAGAAGTCAAAACAGTTACTTGTGTCCATAGCAACTCTCAACCGTATTATTACTGCAGGCAACTTACGATGTCCCGTTGTACCGCCTATGAAATGAAGAAAAGTGTTTTCATTATCATCTCTCACCAGCACATAACAGCACTTATCCAGTGTCAAGGCCCATTGCGACTCCATTAAAGGCAGCTCACGCTGTACCACAGACATGAAGTGAAGTGAAATGATCTCATAATCAACTCTCAACCACACAACATCACTTATCCAGTGTCAGGGCCCATTGCGACCCAATTACAGGCATATCATGCTCTACCACAGACATGAAGTGAAGTGAAATGATCTCATTATGCACTCTCAACCACACAACAGCACATATCCAGAGTCAAGTCCCATTGCGACTCCATTACAGGCAGCTCACGCTGTAGCACAAACATGAAGTGAAGTGAAATGATCTCAGAATCAACTCTCAACCACACAACATCACATATTCAGTCAAGGCCCAGTGCGACTCCATTGCAGGCATCTCATGCTGTACCACAGACATGAAGTGAAGTGAAATGTTCTCATTATCAACTCTTAACCACACAACAGCACTTATCCAGAGTCAAGTCCCATTGCGACTCGATTATAGGCAGCTCACGCTGTAGCACAGACATGAAGTGAAGTAAAATTTTCTCAGAATCAACTCTTCACCATTCAACAGCACATATCCGAGTCAAGGCTTGTTTCCATTCCATTTCAGGCAGCTCATGCTCTTGCACAGACATGAAGTGAAGTGATCTGTTCTGATTAGAAATTTTCAAGCACGCATAGTCGAGACTTTAGAACATAAGGTAAAAGTGCAGCTAGAAATTTAGCTCTCAAAGCTCTTTTGCTATTTCTTCTACCTCCAGCTTTACGTATTCTGGAACGCAAACTTAATACGTTTCTTTAGACTAGAAACTCGCGATTGTAAGAGGACGGGGACTTCCCAAGTGGTGCCAAAGAAAGCGAAGGCTGGGCGAACTTCCACTTCTGGACAAACAACAACTCCATTTCTCCCTACTTTCCCCTTTTTCTTCTGCTGGTTGACGGCACTTGGTTGGCTGGAAGTGGAAGCCATTGTTGTTGAATACTTCACGGTACCTCTTATTCTCCTCTACACCCCTAATGTGGTGGGGAAAGGGTGTATGTATATAGTTCTGCTGGAATTCCATATCACAAGAGGCTCTCGCTACCACTGCTTTCCAATACCAAGATTCTCTTCTTGGCATTCAATGCTCACAGTGTTGCCAGCGGCTTGCAAATAATATGGTAAACATGATTTTTAGTAACCATACGGCAAAAATGTTAATAAAAATACTCTTTAGAAATCTACATTTATGAATGGTGTCTTCTGAGCGAATTTATAGAAGAGTGTACACGCCGAAGGAGTGTCCTACGCACTACGTGTAACGTTGACACGATCAATTCTATTCACTTTTAAATTAAAACAAATGAAATCATTTGCAGAGATGTAACATAACGCTACTTGATTTTAATGTAAATACTTTCATTTCTTGCTGTACATCATTGAAACGAACAACATGTGATATGTCTGAGCAGTGTTTTAAGAGTTCATAAAACCATTTGGACAGAGTTGTGTTTTATTTTTGTTTCTTTTAGAGAATGGAAGGGAGTATGGATGGGATAGAAATAAAGTCAGATACTCTATTCGCTTCCCTAATCGTCTTGTAATCAAGGCTTTACGGGTTCGATACCCGTTGGAGGCACATAGTGGTTCTCATCGAACTTTAAACTTTAGGTCCATTTTTTCTTAGGTTATCTGTGTATAAAGTGGACTTATCTCAAACAATCAAAATATAAGTCACTCCATTAGCGACAATTCTAAGTTTGTGCTGCGTGGTTGTATACTATATTTTGAGGACAAAATGAGATTTTGCGCTGCCTCTGGGTGTGTAAACGGGGGTGTAAAAAAAATGAGTTACTTAGAAAATATGTTTCCCGCAATAGGCTATGGACGTTGTACGCTGACTTACAATATACGAGTACATTATATCCACTAGATATATCGTATGTTGAGATGAGATCTGGCTTGCTTTTCGACATCAAGATGAAAATGAGACAAGCATTTACAATTCAAGAGGAGACCGAGAGGTTGGCCAGTCTCGTCTACGTACTGTGTAGCTGCCTTAGCCGAGACCATGGACTTAAGTGCGCATGCGGCAACCGGACGCGTTCAGTGGCTAAATAGGGGTGACGGAGCATTGGACAGGAAGCGGGTTCCTTGAAAATCGTTTGTTGTAGAAACAGCAATGAAGTTTCAACGTAGTAACATTGCCGCCAAAATGCATACAGAGATGTTTACGAATTATGTAAGGGTTAGGTAAGCCAGTCATATACTCTATTAGCAAACAGAACATATCAGGACAGTATTCATATCGTCACATTAGTAGATAAATTTGTTTGTAAAGCAGTAGCTTTATTTTAGATCATTCAATTAAATTGATCTTCTTAGTTAATATTATAATTAGCACAAATGTACAAAACATTAATCAGGATAGTCTTTAATAATAATAATAATATTGTTGTATATATTATTATAAGTATAAATGTAGTAACTGAATGGCTTGTGACATTTTCTAGCATAACGAGGGTGTTTTGTAGAAAGTGCGACAGGGGCCAAAACGTCCCAATTTTCCTCATTCCACTTCGAAACGGTTTGTTGTGAATTGTAAGAGCCATCACAAACACAACACAGAAAGCGGTAATAAACACAACAAGCAAACCCACACAAGCGAAATACCTCAGGGTAGTTCGGCGAGTGATTCTCCCTTCTTCCCCTCTCGCGTTTGGAATCGTCCTTTCCAGGTAGTTTCGTCTTCCTTGACCGGACTGCAGTCTCTCTTCGTTACCGCGGCTACCAGAGTGGGAGTGGGATACATGAGAAGATGATAAATATATATTGAATGGCTATGGAAGAAATAAGTCATGGTATTTTTTGTTTTACGAAATTTTCATTACATTTTATTTAAGTCATTTTTCTGTTACTTTTGCTAATCGCAACGATAGGGATGACGATGGTGATAAGTTGAAATGGATGAATGGAAAATAACAAACACATATCGACAACAGAACACAAAATACCACAGGATCAGTGGCGGTGATTGGGTCCCAAAACCAGGATTGCAAGGTGCCAAAACTGGGGCAAAGACATTTCTCTTTATAGATAAGATTTAGCGAAGTGTGGGGGGCAAAAGGGCGAAAACTGGAGGGGGCAACTGCCTCCCCTCCCCCCTCTCATCGCCGCCACTGCACAGGATCCATGCGTCAGAGCCTGGTTAACCTGCAATATTGCACTTATCAGTGTGCACTATGTGGAAGTAAGGTTGTCGTCTGGGTACTTTCTCAAAAGTCACCTCCTTACGAGAGTGTTCTCATCATTGAGGTTTTAAAATTGCATACATGACAGAATGTATGACGCTTTTCTTCGGAATCGTATAGAATCTCCATCCTGTAATAAGTCTTTGTTCACGCTCTATTCACTTAAAAGGTTTCACGTTTAGATCACGCCTTGGTACTCGGGACGTGTGTTTTAAATTGTGTGATCTATAAAGAAGAACGAAATTTGCAATCACATATTTTTCCAAAGAAATGTTATGCCAAGGATAGCCCTTATTCACCCGTCTATTAAATTACTATACAAATCCGGAGAGAACCTTCAAGTCTGAACTTCATGCATCGCAACATTTGTGACTGTGTTTGATCTACATTTGTATTTTCATAATGTCTGCGCTCCATATGACGGAGCCAAAATCAAATTATACAGACTCAATGGTAAAAGTATTAGTAAGAGACAAGAGCGCCCGCAGGATTTTTCTCGGGGGGGGGGGGGGAGGGAACAGAGTCATACAAACTTTTATTATTATTGTCATTATTATTTTCTTATTATTATTATTGTGGATTGATTTAAATCAGGTTGATTCTTTGGAAAATGTCACTGATTTAAATCTCTAAATAAACAATTTATAGAATAACGTGTGTAGGATTATGTAGATATCAAAATCACTTTTGGTGAAAGTATATTACTCTAGTAATAATTTAATGGTGATTATTAGGTTCTAAGATAGGAAAATAAAGGAAATAAAAATATATGTACTGATGGTGTGAAGCTCATACGAAATTAAATGTAAACAAAGGATTTCTCTTGATTTGAAATTCAATAATTTTTATAGGCAAAAATAGGAAACATTTTGTGTAGAAAAATATACAAAATTCTAATCATGTTAAACCATAAATAGTGTCAATACCATTAAACTGTAAATAAACATGTTAGTTGATATTTTTTGAACGCTCATTAAAAAAATCTCAAAAATTCAGGTACAAAGACTGAACAAATATTTAAGTTAATATTTTAAGTTACAATTTTAGAATGTATCCAGAATGTTTTGTTTTCACTGGAAGAAAAGTTACAGAAATTATTATTAGTTTCACTAACAAACTCAACAAACATTTACATGATAGTGACAGAATGAGAAACAGAAACATGTTTGTTTGCGTGGCGTCTACGAGTCTATCAGTAACGATAACTTCTGAAACCAGGTAGCTTTGGTATTCTCCGTCCCAGTACTTTTCTGGTATGAGCAAATGATTATTCAGAACGAGTTACGACAGTTCAAGTTTGAGCGGTGACAAGTTATTGTCTGCACACAGTCTCTCAGACGCCACGCGATTACTCGTTTTACAAAATCGTACATACAACATATGTTATAAAACACGAGTTCTAGAAACAACAAGGCTAATAATGTGTTTTATTCAACGAAAAATGTAAGTTTTTGTTGTGTATTGCTCGAGTTTTGTATTTTAGAACACTCAATGCATATTTGTTGCACTTGTGTCCAAAACAAATAATGTGTTTTATCTAACTAAAAATGTAAGTTATTATTGTGTATTGCTCGAGTTTTGTATATTTATTAATTATGTATGTTTTGTATTTTTCAACACTCAATGAATATTTGTTGCACTTGTGCCCAAAACAAATAATGTGTTTTATGCAACTAAAAATGTAAGTGTTGTTGTGTATTGCTCGAGTATTTTATTTTTTATTAAATATGTAGGTTTTGTATTTTTTTAAATAAATTTATTGGTTTGAAATACAATTGTGTTCACGCTTCGGCTCATCTGAACCGCAATAATCCTAAAAAAAAAAAATGTTTTCAACGCAAGCATCGGTGTTAGGAATATTGGCACAAGCAAGGGAGGGTTAATAAAAAAAATCAGATTTAAATAAAAAATCAACAAAAATGTTTTTTTTTAAAAAAAATAGAAATCACGTTGTTTTTTCCAACCCTGACTAGTATTGTTCATCGCTATTTTCATTCGGGGGTGAGGGGTGTCCTTCGCTGTAGGCACCCTAATGCCAACCTCTCTTCCATCTTGTACACTCCTGTAACTTCAATGTTGCAGGCTAACGAGGCTAAGGTGTCTGGACCTAAGACTAGTATAAAATTCTGTAGGTTTTACGTTGTTATCCATATATGCGTAATTGTCATCCCATCATCCATATCATCTTCATCCTGATCTTTGCGATTAGCCAAAAGTGGCGGGAAAGCGAAGTAAAATATCGATCAATCATTTTCATTCAGTCTGTTTTTCACAATGTGGTGAAAATAAATTGAAATAAAACCGCCAGTAAGCAGAGTTCATCTGCTTCACGTCGACAGTAAAACATCACAGGATGAAGAATAATATATTATGAAAATAACGACTAACAATTTGCTTACTAATACCACAGATAAAGATATATATATATAAGCAGATCTTCATCTAAGGCAGGAAAATCGGTACACTGAGATCTTGCCGAGAATCCCCATTCCCAACAAGTTTTGTAATAATCCGCTAAGAGGCGCTGAGAGGCAATACTTGCAATCTTACAAGAGATGGCACTGCTAAATTTCAACAGCTATCAAGCCTCACTTCACCGGAACCATTGTCCTGAAGCGATGGATTTCGAGAAAACCTTCCACTTGCGAAGCCTCAGTTCTGCCTCAGTGCTTCGGCATTGAAAACTGACCGCGAAGGCGTGACTTTTACTAGCGCTTAGGAATCAATAAAATGACGTACATCCATGTAAAGAATAGATTCTGGAAAATACCTGACTATTATACCCATTCCTAACAGATAAGAGATTACTTTATCTGTGCTAATACCTTTGTGGTTAGCTGTGCGTACTAAAGAGTAACATAATATCTCCGATACTCAGTGGAGGCACGATCTGGTTCGAATCTCATTTTAAAGTGCATAAAGTGGACTAAAATTCAAACTAACATCTCCAGTAATTAAATATTTGTAGAGGTTACCCGTTCTAATACTGAAAGCAGTCAGTTATTATTCCATAGTTTGTATCTTCATTACTTTGCGCCGCCTAGCTCTACTTTCTTCGCTAATCGAATGAAGATGAGTGATGATTACATTTAATTGATGAAGAGACAGTCACAAAGAACACCCATGCCCAGGGCGGGACTCGAACCTTGGAACTTCGGAGCCGAGATGGAAAGTCGACCATTTACCGTGCTTGACCATCAAGTTGACTTCTATTGTGCAGTGGCCACTTAGGCGTTCTATTAGGAATTCTATACCCTGTCCCATCTAACTGTGGAGCGAGGCCGCGCAAAGCGTCATAGAAATAGGGAAATAGATTGGCCAGAGCGAAGCACACACTGCTCGAAGGCTGGTAACCGCAGTCGCTTTCCCCCCTCCACGAAAACCCACTCCCTCTCACTTGTTCATTGGTGGAGCCGTCTCGCGTCACTACTTGCACAGAGACTTGTTTTCTTTTACCTGCTCTAGACATAGCTGGGACAGAGTAGAGCTCCGTGAGAAGGGCTCTTTATTGTCAAAACTGCACTGCTTTGAACTCGGGCTTGCATCTCAATGGAAGCTTAAATGTAAGAACTGCATAGAGTAGTTAGAAGTTTTGACGGCTAAAGGGTTGCCACAGTACGTTACCTATCGCCGTCTGTCCTTAATTAATGGTAAACTTGGACTACAATTGGCCAGAGCGATGCGATAGAATAGACGCAAGCTGCGGAGACGACCTTGGACAGGAAAAAGCCACGGTGACATCCCCTTGACCACAATTGCCCAGGTGGTTGCTTCCATCAGACAAGATTGACGTTCACATGGAAACACCTGTGAATTTCGTACATGCTAGTATTAATGGACATCTGTCCAATGAATTCCAAGTGGTTCTTAGCTGGGACCACAAGAATCATTGACGTACAAGAGTCGTTCAAAGTTAACCGAGCCTTTTATTTCTAGGAAAAAATTGGAAAGTCCTACAAACACTAAACTAGTGAGGAATCCCCTCAGCATCCAGACACCACTTGCCATCATTATGTCAGTTCCCCGAGTCTTTTGCCGTACCAGGACATTTTTTGTCAGTGCTTCAACTGTCTTCAATTTCTTCCCTCTCATATGCCCTTTAAGCGGCTTAAACAAATCCCAATTGCTGAGGGCTACGTGCGGAGTGTACGAACATGGAACAAAAATCCTTTCGGAGAGTTGTTGCTGTCAAATTGATCATGTGGGGTTGTGCATTGTCATGCTGAAGAATGAGATTTGCAGACAACATCCCTGGTCTTATCTTCTGAATGGCATTATGTACGGCACACGTCATCAATGTGCAGGAATACTGGGCAGGGCATTAATAATGGCCCTTCTCCAAAACAGTCCACGTATAGAAAACCTTGTATGTCCCAGTCAAACAAATGTGTCCATGCGGTTCATTCGTCGGAAATTAGCGTTCTTCGCCAAACTGTTGACATAATTCGTACACTCTTGCCCATGGCATCGTTTGTTCCCCATACTGTGCTTGCAATCTTCTCAAAATTTTAGTTGGTTTCAGGTTCTCCTTCACAAGGAAATTGATCATACACCGTTGCTCCACAGCTACAGACACACTATTTGTCGGCATTGTTGCTAACACTATTGTAGCGTTGCTAGGACAATTGTATAATAATCAATAGGGAAAGGATCGGAATGAACAAATCCACCTGGGAATATCGATTATATATGTTAAGGAAATATACACCGTGTCCATAAATATACTGTCATACTTTAAAGTGGTATTACCTCGCTTTGGATAATCATATTTAAATGAAATTGATGACATTTGAAAGAAAAACTCAAATATTTTTGTGCATGTCAACAATGGACACCAATATCAGCAGTGGACAACAATGAACGAGATCAAACATAGAAACTGAAATAAATTCACTCCTGACAACAATGGACGATGAAGGTTCATTGTTGGATATTTAGCAGGCAGGCAGGTTACATGTGAATGTTTTCTTTTAAAATTGTGATGTTATCTGAATGAGCGGCTTCTAGGAAAATGGATTGGACGTGCCGGAAATGATGATAATGTCTTCTACAATTGGCCGCCGAGGTCACCTGACTTGTCGGTCTGTGACTTTATTATTATGGGGTTACATAAAATATGTACCCCCATTGCCTCAAAACCTGCAAGAACTGCAAATTCGCATCACTTCTGCAATCCAGTCCATCCCTGTGGATATAATGGAGCGTGTGTGGAATGAATGGGAATATCGCCTTGATGTCTGCAGGGCCACTTGTGGGGGCCACGTTCAATGTCTATGAGTTGTAAAATAAAATATTTGAGTTTTTCTTTCAAATGTCACCAATTTCATTTAAATACGATTATCCAAAGCAATGTAATACCACTTTAAAGTATGACAGTATATTTATGGACATGCTGTATACAAGATGGTTCCAGTAGTACCTTACAGTCACGTATTGATTTGGAAGCAACATAAATTTCCCTTGCATAAATATATTTTCTCACGTTAGGTAATAGATGTAATGTAATGGCGAATAGGAGAATTTTGATTGTGAAATTGTGAAAATTTCTGACGTGATTGGAATAAATGGATGTAATTTCCGTGATCAGCATTCAAAATACAGGGTGGACCACAAAAAAGCAGCCCGGCCAAGAATATGGAATACTGAGTAGAACATTGTGCATCATAAGTTCTCGTACAGGACATTGGCATGGTAAATTTTAACAAACTAAGGTTACGTACATTCCTACGTAATAAGTCCCCTTCCTTGAGTCACGTGATCGTCCCTCCCTTCTCCGACCGTCAGTTGTTTGCTGTGATCGAGGTGGTGAGGTGTGTTGTGCATGCGTTAGCGATGTATTCGATACCAGAGATTGTGAATATTGTAGAGTCGTACATAACCACTGGTTCTTTCAAAGAAGCATAGGAGTTATTCCATAAAGCATTTCCTAATCGTACCAAAAAAAAATCACACACAATCAATGCACTGAAGGAGAATATCAACACGTCCATTAGCAGTATTACCCCGGCGGAATTGCCACGGGCAACGATTAGAGGGACGAGGCCCCACTTATCTCCACTTTTGCCCCCGTACTGTGCTAAACCTTATCCAAAAAGGGAAATATACTGTCTTTGCCCCCGCAGTTTTAGCACCTTGCCGCTCCCCCTGGTTTGGAACCCAATCGCCGCCACTGAACACGGGTATACCTGAATTTGTCAAACCGTGTACACAAGTATCTAGAAGTCACCGCTCCACTACACCACGGAGATCGGGGGGAAAAGTATCTCTAACAAAGGCTGCCCGTTGAAAGGTAACGTCTTTTCTGGTAAATTTTCACACAGCTTGGAATTTTCGCAAGGTCGGTGGTAAATAGCTATGGTAATCTTCAAACTGTTCACCATGTTAACGAATTGAAATTAAAGATTTTCCCAATAGCGCAGTGGTAATCGAATGGTTCCGGTTTGATATCCGGTGGAGGGACATAGTAGATCAGATCCTACTTTAGACTGTAGGTCTGGTCCCCCATTAGTCCAAAAAGTGGACTTAAATTGATATGATCCATATTAATCACAACTTTAAAATATGTCACTGATATATTATACTTTTATGAAAGGACACGTAAATGTTGTTTTATTATATGTAATATTGCACCTTGTTTGTAATGTATATCTTTTGTTTAATGTTTATTGTATTTTATGCTCTATTATGAGTAGTTTAATGTATCTTCATGTTTGCGAGAGTGCTCTATGTGTATTTGTATTTCTAAACATGTGCAGATGTCAGTCTTGTTGATAGTATCCTTTTGTAGATAGTGAGTGATTCATCTGTACTTGAATCTGTGTTCTCGAAAATAGTATAAAAGCGAGGATATCCATTACCTTCTCTATCTGAAAGCCTAATGGCTTGCTCCGGTCACATGACTAAGCGTCATCAACTGGAGGCGAGATAGCCGCCATGTTTGATTTGCTTCTTCGGAATCAATGTTGAACCTTTTTAGTGAATATGGAATTGTAATGGAAATTAAAGAACTGTAATGGAGTTTACATGACGTGTAAATATGTTTAAATGTGCAAGATGTTTGGTGTATAAGTGTTGTGTGCTCAATTGCAGAGGCAATTATGATGAAAAAGGTAAGAGTAATATTCACATTTCTTCAAGATGTTGCTGAAAGTGAGAAATGTTTAGGGCAATTCCATGCCATTCGGTCCCTACGAAAATATACAAGTTAAGTAACAGAGGTTTTATACTCATAAATAAATAAGAGTAATAGTTCATGATGTAAACATTTCATGTGTCCGGAATAGGCATGCAATATACTCTTAAATGTGTTCATTTTTTATCTCTTGTCAACATTTTTTTTTAAAATTTACCCTGAATTACAAACGTTGGTTGACGTTAAGATGCGTTGTTGCTTATGATTGCAAATTAATTTCAAGATTTAGTCAACGTTTAAATTTTACGTTCGTGTCTACAAGCAGTTTGTTAGTGTAACTTTTATGCAAGCTTCGACAACATATTCATATTATTTGCACAAATTTTCAGTTTCGAAATATGCTTAATGAAAGAAAGTTATACGACAGGGCAAAGTTGATACATGTGTACATTTACATTCTTATTTTAGCTCGCTTTATGGTTCTTTAGTCTAATAGGAGGCTAATGGAAGATATGTTGTGCATTCAAATACGAGGGTGCGATGTGTAACAAGAACTTCGATGAAATATTCGTGTGTAAAATTATCTAAGAATATATTACTTATGTTTCAAACACAAATGTTTTCACACAGAAAACATTTTGTTACCTAGCTATGTTAATATGAACTACAAATGTATTAAATTTAATAAAACTGTTTCATATGAACTGCTTTTTATTTTTTGTATTTGTGAAGCTTCGATGTTCGTAACTTTGATTATTAAATCAGTGATAATGTTTATTGTTTCATAATTTTTTAACATTCTTCACGATTTTATTAACAGAGTAAAGACAGTGTGAAGAAATATTCCAAATGTTTGTTTCCCAAGTGAACGCTAAGATCGAAATATTAATCTGCTTTTTCTTTTCAATGAAAATGTTGGAAACTCTAGTTATTGTCACAGATCTTACTAACTACAATGAAAAGATTCAATTTGTTTATTATCTTTCGTTCAGTAAGTCAATAGGGTCGAAATTACAATGTGACAAATGATTATCGTTTATTCTTTATACACAGAAATGTAACATTGCTCTTGTACCAATAACTTTCGCTTTTTCTGCAAGGATATAGAAATTAAGTTTTTGTATTGAGATTGTATAGCTACACAGAATATCTGCATTATCTGGTTGATTAATTTGGTAAAGTTAAAGACAATTTAATTCATTAGGTAACTTGGAAAGTTTGCGGTCAACCTAACATGCTGGGTTTTGATTTAATCAATTGATTTTTACATACAACAGTTCATACAAAAGGGGTTAAGAGTTTTACTGTAGCTGACAAATATTCCCAATAATATTTTTCAAATATATACAATGTTTGTAACGGTTTTCAACCCGTTCTTTGTGCTATGCTAGGAATTTTTGTGGTGGCCATAGTGACTTCCTGAATGAAAATTTTGGTATAAATATTCAATATTCTATTTTTCTCTTCTAACTATATTCGTCGGGAAGGTAAATGTCAAAATTTAACTTCATAAAAGAAAGAAATATAGCTTAATTCTCTATGATAAAAATACGACAAGGGGTTTACAGCGTTAAGACGATCGCCTCCAGATGATGACGTCTTGACTGAGCGCTGTGGCCTGAATGTCAAGATGGTCTTGGGATATCGCGTAAGAAATAACACACTTTCGCCACGGATCAACGAAGCATTTAAACTTAAAAAGAACTCCTCGGTGTTGTGCATACATCCTGGTATGGTAGTTCGGGGCGCAAGCTAGGTCTATGTGATCATAGGTACGCCGATAGCCATGCATTGCACAATACTGCAACCATTCTACGTTAAATAATAAAGCTAGCCTAAGGATTAATTTGGAAATAAAAGGCTAAAGAGCAAATATTGGCTCAGTTATTATTGCGTATCTCTTGGTGTGGTAGTTCGGGGCGCAAGCTAGGTCGTGATCATAGGCTTGCCGATAGCCACGCATTGAGTTTATGCGTTTTAGTTGAGTCAATTCATCGACAAAGCGAAATCCTCGCCTTCGTCATTATAATTGCAATAAATAAAGAATAAAACCTTTCAGTTTATACACACTGCAGTAATGTGGTTTTATTTCTCTGTGCTGTGAATATTGTCTTTGCCTATCACTATCCCTGTACCTGAGAGGAGTCTGTGTACTTCACCGAGTCTCATCGTTCACCGCTGATTATTATTAAGTTATTATTAATAGTATAATAATACAACGCGTCGATTATTAGAACGTATCAAAAGGTTAGACCCAAAATGAGAAGCCAATGAACAGAGGGCAAGCAATGCTCCAATATCAACATAAATTGATGAATTAAAAATATACACGACAAAGAAAAACAGAGCGGAAATGGACAATTTGCCTTAGTTGCCGACTACGTTGACAAGTACACAGTCTACAGTGTAATGTACAAAAGGAAATACATGATTAATGAACGTACACGATGAACATCCAGAATTTCAAATTTCTGCAATAAATGTTTAATATGCAGACCATGTAAACGTCGAGAATCAAGCTTTCCCTCTGTGGACACTTGACAGAGACCATATTACACAATCCGTAACCCTTGAAGTTTTTTGCTGTGATTTGTCGGCCATTTTGGATCCAATTTAGCACGACGAACCAACATGTATCAAGTAGGATAGAGAGATGAAACGCTCGAAATAAACAGTGTCTTGTTGAAATGAGTTAGTTCGGACACTAGCCGTGGTAAATGTTGCCAACGAGGTGTCTGTATTAACCCTAGCTTACCCGTACCGCACTTATCTGAGGGGGTGAAGAGGCAGCCTCACAAGCCCACACTTTTTTATCATTAAAATTAAAGAAACCATTTTTTTTTATTGAATCACTGCTTACTTTGTTGATTATATATGTGCAGTTATTTATCAATTGAAGGCCTTGGGTGTAAAACACAGTAAGTGACATTTTGGTCATTTTTGTGTTACAAAGTAAAATGTGCCATCCTTGAATTTTCGAGTGAAATAGCCATATCATACAATTTGCATTGGACTCAGTGAAGCCTTTTGAAATTGGTAAACAAAACGCAAAAACTATTTATCTAATGTGTAGCTTCTAATAACCTTTTTTCCTAATGAACTCAGAAATTACAATAATGTCACTTACCATGTTTTACACCCGAGCCCTTCAATTATTATAATTACAAAAATTACCATCATCAATAAAAAATAATATCCAATTATTGCATGAGTGTCGCATACATGTTTTACCATTCACTAAGGCTCACACAAACAGCTTAATAATTTTTAATGAATGCTATTTTGTTTGAAGAAGTGCAACAAAAATTATCATCATTACCAGCCAATTTTACACTGTCACTGGCATGAGTGTCTCAAATAACACGCATTTAAATATGTCGCCTGATAAGTCCCTCCAAGATTTACATTACATTTTTGTGTTTGTTTTTGTAAACAAATGTAATACAGAAATATTGGCAATACACTAGGGAACAATGTGATTTATTTACAAATATTTATAAAAATTTTCAGCCTCCCCCCCCCCCTCTCGGGTAAGCTAGGCTTAACGAAGTGCCTACGCCAATTCAATATTTGTTTAGAAGATTCCTGTTCAATTCAATATTCCTGTTTAGAAGCGACAAAATAATGGAAATCAACTTTTTTTACACAATGCGGTTCATCACGATATCGTTATTTTGTTTATATCTGGCGAGGGTTTCTGCCGAAATTTACACGCTCTCTGAGGAGATTTTTTATGCCTACTTTTCATGTTGGGCCAGTTTCAATTACTTTAGTGACATCTATACTCCTTGTTACGAACCCAACCCTGTCTATCCACGAGCGACTAGCAACAGCTATAGCAACATGAACGGGCCTATACTAGCGCTGGGGCATAAGTAATGCCAAGTATATATTTTTCTCAAAGTTAAACGGTGGTGTCATAATATAATCGCATGTCCCGGAGAACATAACATCCGTAGTATGTGGACACGTTACTAGTGTGATGAGTGGTTATTGTAGAGAGGAAGGTGGTAAGTCATTGTTGAGTCAACCTTCGTGCGACGGTGTGAACAGCGTTTGTGTACCAAAATAGCTGTTCTTCGGGAAAGAAATTCCAGAGCATGCCGTAGGAAGCTCGTGTAAACTGTGAAGAATGGAGCCATACTGTAGTATGCGCCTTTTTGTTCCTGTAATGCTCGTATGATGTCAGACTTGAAAACACATGTGACGCGATGATTTTTTGCTCGCTTCCTTATCCTATACGCGGTAAACAGGATCTACATTCTTCATACATTCAATAATACCATACATTGCAACCTTCCATCGTGCTGCTCCGTCATTATCACGAAATAAAATAGATGCCATAACATATGACCCAACCCTCGTATATGCTAACAGCACTAACCTGACTTGCCTAACTAACCTATTCATGTATGCATCGAAAAAGCAGAAATTAACATGTGAATAGGTTAGGCAGGTTGTATTTAGTGCTGTTAGCTTATCTTGCACAGCAGACAATAACAGTCACAGCTGACAATACATCTCCGAGTTACTAATGCTGACTCTAGCTGCTTTGTTTTCTATCCATCTTCCTCTGCACGTAAGAAATTCCAACAACCCCCTGAAGCTTTGCTGGCAAATGTTATCCAAATACCCCATATTTGTCTTATCATCGAAAATAACTTATACTTCACTTGTTGGTTTTCCTAATTTTCAACAGTTCACATGTTATGCAAAAGAGCTCAACCGCTCCTACACTTGTTACCTCCCTCCATATCATTCCGCCGTCGCAGATGATAAATTCCTTCGGTTCAAAAGAAACTTCTTACGCTTTATTTCTGCTGCATGTATTATTCATGGCATACACCCGTACGCTAGCCTGCTCCGCTCTGTTTTCCTTGCTGAATATCGATGCCAGACACACTGCCCGCCGAGCGTTCCGCCATAAAACCAACACCGGGTAACACAAACTGAATATGTTTCCTCCATCCTGACCTTACGAAGGCCTTTGACGATGTTCTGCATAGAGGCTTGATGCGGTTTATGTAACAAGCATACGTTAAATGTTGATTACGCGTGGTCGTGACATCTGGCCCCTTTGGGTGGAACGAAAAGTGCATGAAAATAAGGTGTGGGGATATACGAGGGCATTTTTGTTTTGCGGCTTTCTTAGTTTGCGTTCCCTTGTTCCACAACGATTAGAATCCATGGTGATGAAATTAAGCTTAATTGACTGATTGATTTGGTTTATTTTACTTCACATTTCTACTACTTTCGGCAGGCTACAGCCGGATTGGGCACACTTTTCCGGTTTTATCAGTGGTATCTGATAAGCCGTTGACAAGCTGTCACAATGTACAGGATTGCGCACAAAAAAATGAGGCGATGTTGTTAGATGTAAAATGTTCTCAAGCCGTTCTCACTTCTGTTGTGTATGTTTGTGTGTGTCTGTGGACTTACACGTGTTTTGCTGGAAGGGTAGCATTAGATAGGCATAGAGGATGAACCTGATTGGTGGACTAGAATGTAATGGTCGGTGTATCTCCGTATCACGAGCTTCGATTGACAGAAGTGTTTGTTGTGCAGTCATTACCCTATCCTAACCTAACCTAACGTAACTTTTGAGTTTGAGTAAATTGGTATGAAAATTGTATCTTGACTTGCTACATTTACTCGTTAAATTATATTTTTTATTTAATCCTTAAGAGATTTACTATTTTATTTCTAATTTCTCTCTCTCTTCTTGTCTAAAGAAAAAAAAACAGTTTTGCGCACAGACTTTAAAGCTATCAATGTGGCAAAAGTTCGATCAAAATCTGTGCGCAAAACACGGCAGTGAAATTTGTGCGCAATTCTGGATCCAAAATGTGCGCAATTTGGTTGCGACCCTTTCTGCTAATCGCGAAGATGAGGATGAGTGATGATATGATGAAATTTATGAAGGGACGCTCACAAAGAACACCTATGCTCAGGCCGGGATTCGAACTCGGAACCTCTGCAGTGGTAGTTCGCTGTGCTAACCACTAGACTTTTGCACTATTGCACTACAGAGTTTAGTTACTCTGAATGCCAATCAAGGATTATTGAAGCTTGACTATTGATATATGAACGCATTGAGCGAATTAACGGGGGGCGGGGGAGGAAGCTGAGGATTTTCCCCCACAAGAAATGTTTATCTCAGCAAAGGAGGAATATTTCTCTCCCTGCCATGGATGATTTTATCTCACTCATCGAAAATTGAATTGAAAACATATACCATTTCTTAACAATGTAACAACCACAACTGGAAAATTATCCATGTGCGTTAATGGCCTTTGCCTGTTAAAAAGGATGCAGCCTTGTGGAATAAACAGGAGCATCATTTTTCAACTGAAAAACTCACCGAGCCTAGACAACACAAGGCCGTTGTCCACTTAAGTTCTTATGGCATAGTGCTGATATTACACGTATTAAACTGTTCACAAAAAAAAAAGCCTTGTAGATAGATTAGATGGACATTAAGTTTGGCAATAGAAATTTGGTCAAGTTTTTAGTGTTACTAGTTCGATAGCTCCTCTTGTGTACGAGTTTAGGTTTCTTTTAGAATTATACAGGGTGCCCCAAAAAAGGTAACGAAAATTAATCGGTTACCTTTTTAGGCCCACCCTGTATATATGTGCAATATCTAAATTTCGTGTAAATGTTATGATAAGATTTAATGACCTAGGTTAGAACTAATGCTCTAAGGCACTCAGAACCGCAAGGCAATATTGACGAGTAGCAAATTCAAATTTACATACCCCCACCCAAAGAAACAAAAAGCTTAGTTCGCACAGTGTGTCCCCGTCGCGGAGTGGTTACGACGTTAGGGATCCCGGGTTCGAATCCCAGCCTTGTCATGGATACTTGTGAGTGTCCATTCATCAATTTCATCATATCATCACTCATCCCCATCTTCGCAAATTAGCCAAAAGTGGCACAAAAAGCGAAGTAAAATAAAGCAAATGAATCATGACTGAATGGGATTGTTGTTTTAAGTCCACTTTATGCACAGAAAGGCTAATCGGGACTGGACCTAGACTTTAAAGTGGGATCCGAACCACTTGTGTCCCCATCGTGACCCGGGACCCCTTGGCCACTGTGCCATCTGGGAAGCCAGCAAATCAATCAGTCGCACAGTGTGTGAACGCATGCGTAAAAGCACACATTGCACGCGAGGTAAATAAAAATAAAGTTCAAACGCACATGTGCGCAATTTCCCGAACGAACTAGCATCGGTTACTTCTGGCGCTGTAGGCATTACATCAATACAGTTATTGGTGCTCAGTTTGTTGTGGCAATAGTACGACTGTTCATACGCTCACTACAATTTGCAAGAAGCATGCTTGTTTTCTTCATATGGTGCGAACTATGACCCATTGTTTGGGAATCTTCCTGTTAGCAGGCCCGTATTGAAGGTTAGGGGAGCTAAAGCGTAGGGTACCATTCAAAACTTTGTTTTTAAGTCAGAATATGTGACTGAGGAATTTACACTAGGCAGAAGTATATTCTGGTGACACACTGCTGTAATTTTCTATAACCAAAGTAGTAGTAATAGTACACTTTGAAAGATTTTCCTCAAACCCTAAGGCATAACTAGAATATCCTTAAATATGATCAACTTTTTTAAAATCTGTAATACCAACTACGAATCTTTAGATATAACCTATATATTTTTTGTGAAGTTTTCATCCTTTCCTCATTTCAAAATTTGTAGGATGTAATATCGCAAACCATGGAATAAGAATAGAATATCTCTGGGGTCGGTTATGAGGGATGCCAATCCACAATACTGTCTGCAACCCCCAAAATATCCATTAACAGTGGTGCCTGATAAACATAAGATTAATGAGAAACTATGATTCTTACTACATTCCTGATAATATACCCCACTCCCACACACACACGAACATACTAATATTACCGCTAGATTATGTAAGTATAAAATCTAAATCTTCGAATTAAAGTAAAGTAAAACCTCGTTAATCCGGACGCCGATAAGCCGGACTTCGTTTAATCCGGACAGGCAAAAGGTAAAAAAAAGAAGAAAAAAAGCAGAGTGCAAGGTTTTAAATTTGGCTAGAAGTCAACAAGAGAACTTCGCAAAGAAAAGGCGGTCAACCCCTATTGAAATTCTGTTTCCCGCAGACTTTGTACTGTACTGTATAGTGTATTTAGGCCTATGCTCTTTAAATACACCATAATAGACGTGTTTTGTTACTATAAACGGAGTTTTTATGCACTTTCTACTGTTTTTTTTAGGTTATTTCAGTTAATCCGGACTTTCGTTAAACCGGTCAACTTATTCCTACATTAGTCCGGATTGTTCAAGGAATAGCCATATTTGTTACAGTTAGTTAAAATAATAATTTTACAATATGCACTGAACATGTTCATAAAATTTCTCTTAGTTACAGTTGGTTAAATATCAATTTCATAATACATATCATGTAAGGAAATAATAGATAAGGAGTAAGGAAGGAATGTAAAGAATAATTTATGTATTTAGAAGTACTAGACCTTAAAGTACTCGATTCTTGCACATGAATGCTGACTTAATTTCTTATATTCATAACATTACATTTCAAATGTAATTGTATTATTACACTTGGTGAACTGGCAGCTATGGCCAAGTGTAATAGTCTGTGCAAACCAACAATTATGATCTATCTTTGTTCATGTGTAACTTAATGTCTATTTTATGTGTTAAAATGTAAATTCACCTTGTTATAAGTTAAAATATACATTTAATATGAAGTTCCACTTTTGACATGTGTATATCTGTTTACGTCATGAAGATTAAGATATAATACTTAGTCAATAGTTTTCGAATCTGTTCATACGTAAAGCTCAAACAGTGGCTTTAAATATTAGCTCAATTCATGGTTGTTCAATTTGTTTCAATAGAAAATAATGAGTGTAATATCTACATATGTCGCGAACAGCAATTACAAGCCATGAAAAATCGAAATTCAACATAATGTCGAGAACGTGAATTGAAAAAGGAAAGATTGATTGAGTTGGTGTTCTAAGTCCACTTTATGCGCTGTAAGGCTAATCGGAACTGGACCTACAGTGTAAAGTGGGATCCGAATCGATGTACCTCCACCGGGTATCAAACCCGGGACCCCTTGGTTACAAGGCGTCGACGCTACAGCTGCGAATTGACGTACCTCGTATATTGAAGGCACGATGCAATCTGCACGGGAAGCTTTCACCCTACGCTTCCACATTTGAATGAGTTTAAATTGTTGTCTTAAGTCCAATTTATGCATATATAGGCTAATCGGGACTAGACTAAACAGAAGTACCTCCACCTGGTATCTAACCCGAGACCCCTTGATTACAAGGCGAATACATTTGAATATAATGCCAAGATTTCCCAAGATTTTTCAGGTTCAACCGTCCACAAATTTAAATCCTATGACAAAAGCAGCTGACCTCCAGTAAAATGAGTTAAAACTGTTACTTTATTACTGACACAACCTGTACATGGACGTCCGGAAGGGTGGGGGCCGGCAAGGAGAGCCACGCCCCCATGGAAAATGGATGTTACCAAAAACTTATATACACACATATATATTTCATATCAGTTACAGTAATTTATGTAAATTATTGGAAGGGTGTTGCAGCAACATGTTACGTAACTGCAATCTGAAGTAGTGTGCTATAATGGGGCAACACTACTGTGGGGGGAAATATGTCTCGTTTGCCCCCTTCCAGAAAACAAATACCTTGTTTGCCCCTCCCTTGAAAAATCCTGCGTACGTTCATGACCTTCTAACTCATGCTACTTGCCGGATTGTGCACGTCCCGGCGTTAAAATCTCGGAACCGAGGCTGGAAATATCGGGTAGGCGACTCTGAGGACCTGCCAACACTGGTCCCCCTGACGGGATCGATCGTCCGTTGTTTGAGTGTTGGCTGCCGGTGGCTGGTGGGAAGGCGCTGGCAGTCTGCACGTGCGGTCGCCGATATCAACGCGGGGATCGCCCAGACGGCGGCCGCTGGATGAAACATGAACCCTCATAATGAGAACAATAACTCCGGCCATCCGTTTCCAAACGACGGTTTACATCTGCTATAAACCTAACCACAATTACAAATCAATGGACGTCTGCGCTCCGAAATCCCCTTATGCTCTTTCCGGCTACCATTCCTGCAATCAGGAAAAATCGGGATGGAAAATCTGAGCACGGAAGAGCGAAGTGAAATAAAATGTACGGATGTTCAACTTTAGCTTACCGATTAAATTCGTTTCCTTACCGTGGACTTTTTTAAATATTTTGTGTGCAACGCACGGCCACATTTAACTCTCCGTTTGTAACTCTCTATTTCCCGCACCCTGAACCGTTAACCCGATCTAGTCCTCTGCACTCTTTGACACTCTGTATAGTACAGGTGTATCTCGGTGTTAGGCTGGTGCAAGGAAATGTTCAACCAAGTAGATGAATAGCAGTGTTCAAGTTCAGAAGATTCAACAAATGACTGTCTGCTGCTTTAAACGTTCGTTTGATTAGTTTAGCAGGCACCACGTGACTATACACGACACACTGCACCGCTCTAGAACAGGGGTTTCCAACTGGCGGCCCGCGATGTCTATTTTTGCGGCCCGCGAAACCAGTTTGCAAAATACATTTTATGTATTTTTATTAAAATGCGCTGTATTTATGGAATTCCTTAAACAACTGGCGTTTCTAACAGATATCACAGGTCATCTGAACGAACTCAACTTGAAACTGCAGGGAAGAAACCAGCTGGTGTCAGATTTAATGGGAAACATAAGTGGGTTTCGTAATAAACTAACGATTTTCAACGTTACTTTGGAGAGGAATAACCTGGTCCATTTTCCAAGCTGTCGGTAGCTAGCAGAAGATGAAGTAACACTGGAATTTTTTGAATTCAGTGAAAATATTAAAGAAATAATGGATGTGTTTGATTCCAGATTTAAAGATTTTGAAGAACTTAAAAGCAGCATCCAGCTATATAGCAATCCTCTTGACGTTAACATCGAAGAACAAGAAGCATCTCTCCAACTTGAATTGTGTGATTTGCAAGGAGATGTGTTCCTGCAAACCAGGTAAGAAAAGAGACCAGAGTTTTTCAAATACCTTTCAAACGAAAGCTTTCCAAACCTTCGTAGTTTTGGACAAAGAATGACATCGATGTTCGGCAGCACATACACGTGTGAAAGGGTTTTTTCTTCAATGAAGTTCATCAAGAACCGCTACAGAAGTCGATTGGTAGATTCTTCACTGCTTCACCTTCTGAGACTTTCAAATACAGAAATTGAAGTGGACATTCCAACTTTAATAAAAGAAGCAGATCGGCCTCAACTTTCACATTGAACACTTACTATGAAGAATTCTTATTTGTATGGTGTGCTTTTCATTTCTTTCAATTCATCCATAAGTATTCGGTTTTTGTGAAATAAATTGTAATTATACAATTTTGATTTGTGATTCCAATGTTTTTTGCCTCATTTTAGAAACTTAGGTCATGCGAAAGTACTACATTTTCAGTTCAGTACTTACAAATTTTGTAATTTTTAATCCCCGTCCCCTCCTTCCTCCCAAAATGCGGCCTGCCAATCAATTGCTGGATATAATTTTGGCCCTCGGACCTTCTGAAGTTGGAAACCACTGCTCTAGAACGTAGTGCAAACGGTGCAGACACCAAATGCACTACTTTACACCAAATCAACGAAGTAGACGAGTAGGTGTTGCACAACAGTGCAGCAAAATAGACGTGGCTATTAATATCTTTCTGCGCTCATGCAAAAGAGATGACGCCCGACCCTGTGGCCGAGTGGTTAGCACATCGCGCTGCGACGCCAAGGGTCCCGGGTTCGAATCCCGGTCGGGCTTGGTTGTTTGTGAATGTCCATTCATCAATTTCATCATTTCATCACTCATCCCCATCTTCGCAAATTAGCCAAGAGGCACAAAACGCGAAGTAAAATAAACTAAATCAATCAATCAATCAATGAAGCAAAAGAGACGATGCAGGTTATTGGTGTCTATGTGTAAATTCAGTTAGATGCGTTAAGAGGTGAGAGTGCAGGATTCTGCACCTTGAAATAGAACCAGTGACACAATTATGTTTCTGTCGCATCTCACAGGCTCTCTCAGACTGGTGTCCAGAGCAGCGTTGTTAAAGATCCAGGAACGAATAAATTCTAATGGGTTCTATTGGGTTCTGTTACAGCACCGGAACCTTTTTTCTCGCACAATTTAAATTCGGTCTAAGTTGCGTTTTGTTTAATTGAAGAAAAAAAGGTTCCTGGACCATATTTAAATTAATCCAGAAAAAAAGGCTCCTTGATCGTATTTAAATTGATACGGGAAAAACGTTCCAGGACCGTATTTAAATTGATACGGGAAAAAGGTTTCTGGACCGTATTTAAATTGATCCGGAAAAAAAGGTTCCTGGATCGTATTTAAATTGATACGGGAAAAAGGTTTCTGGACCGTATTTAAATTGATACGGGAAAAGGTTTCTGGACCGTATTTAAATTGATCCGGAAAAAAAGGTTTCTGGACCGTATTTAAATTGATACGGGAAAAACGTTCCAGGACCGTATTTAAATTGATACGGGAAAAAGGTTTCTGGACCGTATTTAAATTGATACGGGAAAAGGTTTCTGGACCGTATTTAAATTGATCCGGAAAAAAAGGCTCCTGGATCGTATTTAAATTGATACGGGGAAAAGGTTTCTGGACCGTATTTAAATTGATACGGGAAAAAGGTTTCTGGACCGTATTTAAATTGATACGGGAAAAAGGTTTCTGGACCATATTTAAATTGATACGGGAAAAAGGTTTCTGGACCGTATTTAAATTGATACGGGAAAAAGGTTTCTGGACCGTATTTAAATTGATACGGGAAAAAGGTTTCTGGACCGTATTTAAATTGATCCGGAAAAAAAGGTTCCTGGACCGTATTTAAATTGATACGGGAAAACGTTTCTGGACCGTATTTAAATTGATACGGGAAAAAGGTTTCTGGAAAGTATTTAAATTGATCCGGAAAAAAGGTTCCTGGAGCGTATTTAAATTGATACGGGAAAACGTTTCTGGACCGTATTTAAATTGAGCCGGAAACAAGGCTTAATTATGTTACAACCGTATTTAAATTAATCTGGTAAAAAGGTACCTGGAATGAATTGAAAAACTTTACAATTAAAAAGGTTCTTTATGGTCCACAACCCATTTTCTCTCCTGGACCGCAATTGAATTTATTATAAAGTTCCTGGACCTGTAACAACGCTAGAGTCAAGGTACTAGTTTTCTTTACTGAAATCTACATTTCTATTGTATAATTTTTTTTGATATATGTACGTTATGTGGAGCATTTTGCATTGTTGTCATTTGAACAGTATTGCAGCACATTTTCCGCATTTTATATTCAACTAGCTGATTGCTCGGCATTGCCCGGGTATTTATTTCTCCGAATCTTCTATTAGACAGGAAAATAATAAATTCTAACTATAGTGCAAAATGAACTTTGACTTGAACGGCATTGGGAGTGTAACTATTTATCTCAGCGACCCCGAAAACTATGGATTCCACACGAATATCGGTTGTTTTCGATTATTTTTACATCTCACCCTTCCTAGGTGTATCAAGGGTGTCTTGGAGTTGAACGGCATTGGGAGTCTCACTATTCATCTTAGTGACCCCGAAAACTATGGATTCCACACTAATGTCGGTCGTTTTCGATTATTTTTACATGCCACCCCGTCCTACCCCCACCCCTAGGGGTCCCAGGGGTGTTTTACCCCCACAGTATTTCTTTCCAGATTGCAAGTGATATGTGTACCAAGTTTGGTTGAAATCGCTCCAGGCGTTCGAGAGTTATGGCGTAACAAACAAACACACACACACATCCATTTTTATATATTATAATAAAATAGAATTATGACAATCCAAAGATGGGATATAATGACTTGGCCTGTCAGACCATGGTGTACAGTTCCATCGTACACGTTGTATATTAGACGAAGGAGACCAACATTCAAAAAAAGGCAAAAATAAAATTTTCGCGCTTCTCAACCGTGATGAATTGCCCTGCATAACATGTTTGTGCAGAAATTATTTCGCAAAAATGTACGGGAAGGGGGGAGGGCTAATGCAACCAAAAAAACCGGGAGACAGCGCTGGTTCCTGATGACTGTACCATCGCACACTCTCGGGATAAAAAAAACAAACAATAAAAAGTGGATGATCTTTCTCTTTTTTTATCTCTCCGGGGGTTTCCACACAACGTCACTTGTCGGCGCCACTGGAAGACTCATTAGGCCTAATTACCAACCGGGACAGTCAGAGAGCCTCCCGGCCACAACCAGACTCTCTCTCTCTCTCTCTCGCTGAGGTAGCTGCTGACCTGAACACAGCTCTGAAATATAATTAAAAGGAGGCAAGGATCGTTAGAACAAGGCAAGGACATGCTTACATACTTGGTTGTAATTGTAATTGTGCCCCAAGACTGAACACTTCGTTAGCTGCTGTGTGCAATTTTCGGTTACCCGTGAGAATTTGCTCCCTCCACGCTCCGACAAGGTAAGAAGGTTTCGGCAATGGGAATGCAAACAGGTCGTATTGGTTTTGTAACGGTGTGGGTCAAAACCATGAAATTAAGCAATGATGGCGAATGCTCGCGTTTGCCATGTGAAGGCCCAACAGTCACATTTGTAAAATTTGGCAAATATTACTTTACTAGCGGTCTACCAACCGTTTATGTTTATCCATCTGATGATAGGAAGCATAAAAATTAATCCAAAAACAAATTATCAAATTCTAGCCACGTTGACCCAATGAATGAGTTGCTTACAAATATCAGTTTGATCGGCAAGAGAGTGTGTGTCGGTGTCTTCAACCTCCCAAAATATATTTCAAATAATGTTACTAAAATTGAATGGCTGAGGGAAACAAGGTAAAGATCTTACATTTTAGTCATTTTGAACTGAGATGACCATTTTATTACTTAAGCAAAGCTGCATCAACTGTCACAGAGAAAGCAAACATTCTCGTAGTAGTATTCAGTAGGAAATACAGAGTTTTCCACAAAGGGGTTTACACTATTTGAATGTTAATAACAGAGAACGTATTACAGATAACCTGATGGAACTTTTTGTATCTGGATCTGTCATGATCGGTGCTTGTTGCGATTCATTTGTTTTTCTTTAATTTCAGTTCAGTTGCCAGCAGTGACAAGTAATTGACAAGATGGCCGGGAACCTTTCCGTTGAGCAACGGAAGTGGATTTTAAAGTGTTTTTGGAAATGTGAGAACATGAAAGAAGTGCAGACGCGATGGCGGGCAGAATTTGATACTGCGCCACCGTCACGTGTAACAATTACGCAATTACGCGAAAAGTTTGAGAGGGAAGGTACTGTGTGTGATCTGGGATGGTGTGGCAGGAAGAAATCAGTATCGGACAAAAGAGGGATGGAAGCAGTGGTACAAACTTGCACAAGATCCCCCCAGAAGTCCATACATCAAATTCTGTCCGCTATCGCCTCTGCACTTCTTTCATGTTCTCACATTTCCAAAAACACTTTAAAATCCACTTCCGTTGCTCAACGGAAAGGTTCCCGGCCATCTTGTCAATTACTTGTCACTGCTGGCAACTGAACTGAAATTAAAGAAAAACAAATCAATGGCAACAAGCACTGATCATGACAGATCCAGATACAACAAGTTCCATCAGGTTATCTGTAATATTAACATTGAAATAGTGTAAACCCCTTTATGGGACACTCTGTATTATTGAGTAGAAGAAGGAAAACATTCCTGGAATATTTCCCTTTTAGCTCTCAGCACCGACAAGAAGCAGCCAACATTTGAAGTAAAAAATGTTGAAAATAATTAAATAATAAACTTAAAGCAATGGTGCCTACGCTGTTTAAGAAGAGCCGTAAAAGCTTGCAAAGCAGAGAAATATTTCAAATTAGCAAGCACAGGCATCTCATGTAAAAAGAAGAAGAAAGGGATATGTGACAGTACACAAGTTTATATACTTCACTAGGAGAAGTGTTCAAGCTCTACAAAGACGGTGAGATTGTGCTTGCTACTACTAATGTTTATGATGGGAAAGTTCCAATAAACAGTAACAATTTAAAAAAAACAATTGAGGACGTGGATAAATTGTGCATTAAGTACCAGACGGCTGCAAAGAGTTGTTTTACATCATTTTATCATTGCTCACTTCCATGCAGTCTGCATGTGATGAACATTCTGATAGTGACTAGCAGTGCTGTAGAGAGAATACTTTTCATTTCATTACGTTCATGTTGCAGGTTCACCTATATATGAAGAAAATGTTGTGTTACTTAAAATTTATTATCGAGAATTCTTAATGTAAACATTTTATTTGGTCAGAACACTTATATTGCATTCATGGTAATACTATTATATCAATTAATAACAGGGCTGTAATATTGAAGAACTGCATTTATTGTTTGCTACGTTCAAGTGAGAACCAAAAGGAAAACATTCCACGATGCTTTAATAACTGTGTCTATTTACGTATGAACAATTTACAAAAAGTATTGCTTTAGAATGATTGTCAGGTCTTTGTATTTCACAATAAACATTAATTAAATTAATACAGTATTTGAGCCTCAGAACTACTTCGTTGATTTCCAAAAAAATACATTGTGTGGAATCGATTCCTTCTTTCTCTAACACAATCAATTAAAGTACAGTAAAGCCTCGTTAATCCGGACTAATGGGGGATAAGTTGACCGGTTTAGCGAAGGTCCGGATTAACTGAAATAACCTAAAAGAACAGTAGAAAGTGCATTAAAACTCCGTTTATAGCAACAAAACACGTTTATTATGGTGTATTTAAAGGGCATAGGCCTAAATACACTATATAGTACAGTACAAAGTCTGCGGGAAACAGAATTTCATCAGTGGTTGACTGCCTTTTCCTTGGGAAGTTCTCTTGTTGACTTCCAGCCACATTTAAAACCTTGCATTCTGCTTTATTTTTCTTCTTTTGCCTTATGCCTGTCCGGATTAAACGAAGTCCGGCTTATCGGGGTTCGGATTAACGAGGTTTTACTGTAATTCTACAATATCACAGCATATAAATCGAAATGTTCTCCGTATCTTGCTTGCAGAGTAGAACTGCCAGGAAAACAGCTGAGAACACTGTGTTGCAATGGCAGCTTTCGTAAACTTTAAAACCACCCAAATATTAATTCATTGATTGATCAGGGGTACGCCTGCTTTGTGGTCACCCTGTATATATTTTTTGAAGTGCAGTACACACTCAACTATGTTGTAAATAAATACTACTTCAACAGACAGCCCTGATGCATTGTAAAATGTTGACTGCAGAATGGACGGTGCAATACCAACAATTCCAGCCATCACTCAAATTGAGTGACTAAATCACCGTACGAAATAACAATACTCTCTCTCGGGAATCTCTGGAGCAAGGGGAGAAAGCGAGTGAGCGGAGCGAAGCAGTACACGTCGCTGCAAAAACGGGTGGTAGCTGCAGTCGTTATTTCCCTCCATGCAATCCCGTTCCCTCGCACTTTTTAATTGGTCGAACCCTCTCGCGCAGAGACTTTTTATTTATTTATTTATTTATTCCAATACATCATTTATAAGGCCATTTTACACTGAAAACTCTAATAAATCAGCAAGGGCAAGTCAAGGTGATTTTAGGTTAAAACAAGAAAGGTGAACATAAACATAATAAGACGAAAACTAGGAAACAAACAAAAGATTTACGTGTTCATTCTTAGAGAAGATCGGAAAATACTTTCAGGGGCAAAAATGTCTATGTTTGTGGGAAATTTATTATAGAACTGGGGCAGCCTGTGAAACAGAGAGCGCTGTATAAGGGAGAGCCTAGCGGTAGAGTTGTTGAACAATTGAGTGTTTCAAGTCGATTGAGAGGGAACTCCATTTTCCATTGATGATTTTATAGAAACATCGCGTCGGGTCTGCAGTAACTGAATGTTCAAAATAGTCAGGATGCCAGGTTTCTGAAGATACCGCAGAGAAGGAATTCTAACACGAACATGGCGGTAAAGAAGCTGATGACGGAATGCATGCTAGAAAGATTTGTATTGGAAGCCATGGCCCAGACTGGAGAGCAGTATTCAAGATTCGGAGAAATGAATGACTTGAAAAACAGGCTAAGAGAAGTTGAAGTATCAATTTCAGTGAATCTGTAGAGGAGGCCTAAGACTTGCATTGCACTTTTAGTTGTAGCTGTGATGTGTTCCTTAAAGTTCAGTTTTAGTGGTGTCCTTTTCTGAATGTTACCGAATATCAACCTCCGTTTCACGTAGTACATCGTGGACAGCATTGTAGCAGACTTAAAAAGGCTCTAACGCCTGAACCAACAGCCTGTGGGACTTAGTTGGAATCCTGTACATGTCTATTTCTTTCTGATTATCAATTTCATGTCGGCCACTGCGACGAAGGGGTGCTACAAGTTATTATATAGTGAAATCAATAGTTCAAAGAACACAGTACCACAAATTGTCAGGGATTTCAATACACATAATTGGCCACAAATATGGGAAAATATCCCCCCAAACACCTTTCAAAAGCTGGCCAATCAGTATGGTGCAAAGTGGTCCATCGTGTTATAGTGACAAGAGATAGGACATACCAATATGGAATCAGTGACTCTCCTAACTGTATATCATGCAACGTGCCTGACTCTTTAGCCCACAGGATAACGAAGTGTCGAAACTCCTCCACGGCATGGAACAAATTGCGAACAATGCTCAGTCGTATATGCCGCACCTCATTAACAAAGTTTACGGATACAGATATAGTTTTTTCCTGATTTCAATTTTTTCCACCAACAAAACAACGAGCAGTACAATGGTTTATAACTGAATACTTATTATATATATTTCACAATGACGAGAGCAGTTTTCAGAAACAATTCAGTATCTTCTTGCAAGAACAATACGAAAAAATTCCTCTCCAAGCAAGGAAGAAATGGTATGCAAATTTCTTATTAGTGCTTTATACTTAATGTAGGTCAAACAAAAATGTAAAGGTTAACCAGATAGAAATACAAATTGTAATAGCTGTAATACACTTATGTAAGCAACAATGTAATTCCGTAACTTATATATCAGAATGAGACAATAGTAAAAAAGAAAGTGGTTAGCACATCGCGCTACAACGCCAGAGGTTTCGGGTCTGAATCCCGGACGGAGCATAGATGTTTCTGAGTGTCCATTCATCAATTTTATCATATCATCACTCATTACCATCTTCGCAAATTAGCCAAAAGTTGCACAAAGAGCGAAGTAAAATAAAGCAAAACAATAAATAATAATTATCAACTTCATATTACCGATCTCCGCGACGGAGAGGTTAGTACAGCGCGCTACTATACCAGAGGTATCGGGTTCGATTCCTGGTCTGGAGAGGGGTGTTCTTTGCGAGTGTACCTTTATCAATGTCATTATATTATCATCCATGCTCATCGTCGCGACTACCGAAAAGTTGAAGGAACGCCAAATAACAAAATTTAACCACAACTGATAGAAGAGCAAAGTAAAAAAACAAAGAAGCAATTAATGTTACTCCTTTATATAAACATCACAAAGCATATCGGATATCAGATTTAACCTAATTATACACAAATATCAACAACAACATATCTACCATAATGCGTTTGTTTGCTGTCAACAATATTAAACGAGTTAAAATAACTGTACACGAAATTAACTGTTTTGCACAATATGTGCTTTGATTTTACAATAACACTTTCCACATTGATACTAAAAAAAAGAGGAAGAGAGATAGAAAGGCCCTCATGTACTAAATACTAAAAACCTAAAGAGTACTTCAATGGTCATTACATTTATGCATGTGTGCATGCTCCACATATGGGTACATGTGAAAATCAATGCTACATGCATACGGGACAAGAGGATACTGCCTCAATCTGCGAAGCGACATTTTAAAGCCCCATTTCACCCTGTGATTCTCCCCTTCTAACATAATGGAAGCCCCACTTCTTGTTTTATAACAATGTTTCATGCGTTCCGAGAACCCATGTCCTCTGATTTCGCTCTGTGACTATTTAATGGTTCTCCTCGTGTCCGAGGGATAAGCAGCCATAAAAGTTCATTTCTGTGTCGTCTCCCGGTTTCCTCCCCTTCGACCCTTTCCTAATAGAGGGTGGTTTAGGAGGGGTCGTTTCCAGGGAAACACATTTTCCATAATGCATGTACAAAGGGATATGTAACTAAGGTCAAGGGACGTACTCCATTTTCGGTTTTCAGAGAGGTTACCGCGGAGAGAGAGATATTTCGATGTTGGATGTGGGAATGGCTATTCTTTAGAGTTTCGGATGAATCATCTGCCCGGATGTGCCGATACTGGGATGAAGAAAATGGATGAGGGCGGGAGAAGGGTTGGGGGGAAGAGGAGAGAATGAAAATGAATGTCAACGGACGATACATTAAATTCCATTTACAGAAGTTATCCCCGCTACAGTAGCAACTCTCCCGTGCCAAAGGAGATCCTATATTAGGTTTCCCTTTTTTGGAGCAGAGTTCTCCTGTTTCTGCGGATTGATTGATCTACCAAGAGCAGGTGGGTGGCCGAGGCCCGCTTCTTCGCTGCCGACCACCGCCAGCGGTCATTAAAGAGGCAACCACTGCTGTCCGCCATAACTATGACCTCTCGAAACTGCAGGATCATAACGTATATGTCCCCTCTTGGCCCTAATGGTTTATCTTCGCTATGGAAGCCTGGAAGAGGGATTATATGTTCTTTTCTCTGAAATGGACGATATACAGCTGTCATAAACTAGCCGAGATGTGCAGCAAGCAGGGAGGCGGTGCTTGGAATCAATGGAGACCAACTGATTTATGAGTCACCCGCAAGCGAAGTGACGACGGGAGTGCCGCAATTTTGTGTCTTATGGTTGTTAATTCTTTACATGCCATTATCATCAAAAACGTTTCCTTTTGTGCTGTACATTTCATGACTTCAATTCCTGAGATGTCCTGCTACCAAGAGACAAGAACATGCTGCCCTTTGGTAATAGTTTATCTGTCATCTCTTTTCTATTATATCTACCAGAAGGTCGTCCATATCAAGAATTAAACACGCACAACTTACAAGCAAGCCAAAGCAAACAAGTCTCTGCGCAAGTGCTGACTCGACAGGGCTCGACCAATGAACGCCTAAGAGCGAAAGTTAGTGTATGGAGGGGAAACGCGGCTGCAGCTACAAGCCTTTTGCAGCAGCGTGTACTGCTTATCTCAGCGCACTCGCGGGGCAGCCCTGCTACACACATTCACGAGACAGATTGTAGTATTTCATTCACAGTGAATTAGAAGCGTGACGTCATCGATTCGAGATTATGACGCATTTGAAGAATGAAGTCAAAGAGCCCGTTCCGAAAGTCGAACGAGTTTAACGCGTTAAGCGAGTTATGGTAACTGGCCGTCCCATAAGTGCTCTCGTGCGTTTCGTGAGGTTCGTCATGCTGTCCCAAAAGTAGCTTTCCGTGCGTTTCTTGAAAGAACGAGATTCACCAAACGCACGGGCCAGGAGGCTGGTTTGTTCGGTGAGAATCGTCTGCTGCTTGCACACAACGCGCCTGCATGATGGCTTCAAACTGCACTAGTTCAGCAAATGTATTATAATTTTAACAGAGAGCGATATGAAGCAACATGCACAAAATGAGTGTGCGTTAACTGTTCTCACAATGTGATTAAAATGAGTAACAGTGCCCGCAGTAGAGTGCAAGAAGAACATAATTTCCGTTGGACGTCATGCGTTAACTTTCTCTATACAAAACGCTGCGCCTGCGCTTTCGTCTAGAGCGTCCCATAAGTCTGTAAAATAACTAGTTTCATCAGGCTGACGTTATCATCGTTGAATTAGTTCGTTTCGTTAAAACTTTCGGATTGCACCCAAACTCGTCTGCACATGGGAGCCTCTGCGGAATTTTTCAAGCGCGCGCATTTCAAACTTGCCGTAAAGTGCAAATATAATCGTACCAAGAGAACTGATTGCCTTAGAAACAAGATTTTTTTGTGATAGGATTGTTATGGGCGTTAAATTTATACATTTATTCAGAGATAGCCCCGTGGTCTTCGGCGGACGAGGAAACGTAGCCGTCCGAAGCAGGACTTAGATAACATGTCCGTCGGCAATATAGAAATCGAACGCTGCTTTCATCTCTTCCCTTTGAGATTTCGTGGCTGGCTGTTACCATTGAAGGTTACCGCACTGAAACACTCCCATCCTTATTCGGAAGATTGGCTCTGCCAGGGACAGGTATTCGCTCCAATAAAGCCAGTAGCAGCCCGAACAAGGAAAAGATGGATTAGTGGCTTCAGTGGACATAGGTGCATCCACAATTATGTTACGGGAGGGGCACAGGAAATACATAGGCCCAGAAGAAGCATATTGCAGGATTTAGCTTTCGAGATAGTGTGTCTAGCATTTTCTATACATTAAATGCAGTCATACCAGGATGGATAAAAATAATTATTTTTATTTAAAAAAATCAGTTTTGATGGTTTTTTTCTTTATTTAAATCATTTTAAAAAAAAAACACGCTTAAAATTGCTTGTATGATTTTGGCACCATACATATAGATATGTTTTTTTTATGGAAATCCTTTTTCTAGTAAACGTCCCTGTAAATTATTTGAACCGTTTCATTAAAGCAAATAAAAAAGAAATACAAACAAATATATTTTTTTTCTGTTTCTGATACTGTATACATGAATCTACTATGAAAATGTTTGTTGAGTGTGTTATTGAAACTATATTAATTTCAGTAACTTTTCTTTTAGTGAAAGTAAAACACACTGGATGTACTCTATAATTGTAACTTAAATTATTTTTTGAAGTCTTTGTATCTGAACTTCTGAAATTTTTTAATGATAATTTGCAAAATATCAGCTGCCATGTTTATTTAAAGTTTAATCATAATGTCACTATTTAAGGTTTAACATGATTAGTATTTTGTATATATTTCAACAATAAAATTTTTGAGCATAAAAATTATTGATTTTTCAATCAAGATAAATTTAAGTCCGTTTACAGTTTCCTTTCGTATGAGCTTCACTCCATCAGTACATATATTCTGTTTCCTTTCTAAGAGACTAATAAACATCATTAAATAATTACGATATTAATGAACTTTCATCAAAAGTGATTCTCATATCTACAAAATCCTTATGTACAATATTCTATAAATTATTTATTTAAATCTTGATTGAAATCGCGATTTAAATCAACCTGGTTTAAAGCAATCCACCTTGAGCCATACTGTGCCACAGGCTATCGCAATTGTTTGTGAAGAAAGTCTCGCAACGTTTTATTCTAGATTAGTGTTCCGTCCAGGTAAACTAATTAAGACTGTATCTACAGTTTAAAGTGAGATCCAGTTAACTGTGTAATGCAACTTCACTGGAAATCGAAGCTGGGATCTCTTAATCACAAGACTACTGCATTAGTAAGTCTACAGTACTTGTTGTAACAATTATTTAAAAAATAAGGAATGGATTAAGGTTTAGAATTCACTTACAGGTCAAAAGTGTTACAAACATCGGAAAGACTTGTGTGCGTGTGTGTGTGTTTGAGTGTGTGTAAGAGGAAGGGGGGGTGCCAGAATTGCTTTATCTCCATTACTGTCTATTCATGTATAACCTTTGTTCGTACTTTATTCATTGACGGCCTCAGAAATGGCGCTGTATTAGGTCCAAATTCCAGTGTCCAGCAAATTTAATTTCGATTAGGTTATTTGTGCTAAACGTTGTTCTATTCATTTTTATATGGGAAAGGATACTTTGTTCGAACACTTTTTCTTTGTTTGTTGGGATGTAACGATATACTTTCAAAACATTTAGTTTTAGCTTTTGGGAGGGACATTTCAAGACCCACATCGGTAGTATTCTCATTTTTTTTTCAATATTCCTGTTATCCCGTTGCTATGCTATTGTGAGACAGTAAAAACATTGATCATTTTGTAAACTTCGTTGCCAGGTTGACATATACAGGTTAGTCCACTAGTCCTTCTAATACTAGCTTACTCTAAAGAGTTGAGAAAATAAAACATGAACAAACCCAACATTCCAACTACACACCCCATAAGTATAATGAAATGTTGAGGGCACTACACATTCCTTTCCTGTAATTTCTGATACGAGAAATGTTTCTTCGACAGCAAGTAATGACCGTCGGGCAATAACTACATCAACGAGCTGTGCCAATTTCTGTACTGACCAACAGTAAATAGACCTTCTGACTTGTATTTCACTTTCTCTGATAACTTTATAAATAATATTATTAAAGAGCAAACAAATTGTAGAGCATCGCCTTTTCTCAATCATACCTTACAACAAATGGTTCTGAGATATGCGTTCTGATCCTCACTATGCTCCGAACGGTCTGTACCATTTTTATCCACTTCTCTGGAACGCTAAAATCCACATGGTCGAATGTTGTTTTCCTCTATTTATGCTGTCACAAGCAGATGTAAAATATACGAATAGGTGGTGAGTCTCTACTCCCAACTCTATTGTCTTTTCCAACATTTTGCCTCGGAGTGAATGTTTGATCGATTTTGAACTTCCGAGATCTGAATCCACGCCGGTAGGTTCCCATACAATTTTCCACATATGGAGCACATCGATTATAGATAATGTTAGATCCAGTGGAATGAGGTGACTTTTATACTTGGGAAAGCACGTGTCCCAAAAATTAAGAAAGTTAAAAATCCTTAAGGTTTTTCTTCCTTCAAAACTATCTTTTATTAGTGGTTATTTGAATATTGAAGGTAGTTTTTCTCTGCCTTTCAAACGCATTAGTCATTTCCTGATGCATAATATGTTATTCTTATCTTCACCCTGATCAAAATCTTATAATTACAATAGTATCAAAATATGCTTCGCTGATCTGCCTCAACGCTGAAAATGACATTATACGGAACACAAGAATCCCCGTGCGTGGATATTTAACTGTACAGTTTGCAACACTACGATAGATACAGCATAAGAACTTGCTGATATACTGCGACTGCATTTCAGCCCCTGTCGATTGGGGATTAAGGGTACCGTACATAGGTTGTGGCCTGTTATTGGATGGTTCAAGGTCACCTAGTCGCATTTTCATAGCATGCTTCTTCTGGGGCCGATGTTTCGTCAAATCGCCACAAGATGGTGGTAATGGTTACTATCTTCACAACAACCGGATGGGGAGGACTACAAGTTCATTAATTTGGAGTGTTAGGGAAAAATTACATAAAAATTTAAGATAAAAGGAAATAATTTTGTATGTGTGATACTGTTATGTAGGCTAGCACTACTGGTCTTGCTGTATTGGAGTGCACGCACATAGTTAGACATTTATATGCTATATTTAGTAGCGAAATGTTACGATAAGTGTGAATATTCAATTACATCTTCCTTATTGGTACGTTAATACTTATTTTCTGTTCATGACATATATCTTCTTTCAACCAGGTAAGGTATATTGTATCTTTTAACATTCACCTCGATGTTAAATTAATACTGCTTGTCATCTGCCCATGAGCAATCATTATTTTTAATCTTTTTAAATTTCTGTTTCGGCTCCCACTAATTCCTCCCATGTACACAACTTCCCCCCATTCTCTTTGCCAGTATCATCTGCATCATTCAATCTTCATTCAGCAGACAATTGATATAGCTTTTCCCCTGAGTCGGTATCGCTTTATAATGACGTTTAATCTCCCCGTTTCACTTTTACATGGAATTATTCTCGGCTCATAAAATTATTTTGTATTGTTCAGTAATTTATAAAACTCACGTGTTTAAAATGTTCAGTCTTTATATATATTTTTTTTATTTCATACATTCTCTTTTCTACTTTAGCCGGACCCCGTGGCGGAGTGGTTAGCACATCGCGCTACTACGCCAGGTGTCTCGGATTCGAATCCCGGCTTGGGCATGGATGTTTGTGATGCATCAATTTCATCACATCATCACTCATCCCCATCTTCGCAAGTTAGCCAAAAGTGGCACTAAAGCGAAGTAAAAATAAATCGATGATGCCATTAATAAGTAATTGTTGGAATCAATGTTGGTCCCTGTACGATATCATTCACAACACTTGAGTGTAATTAATTTCTATAAATTCTTGTGTGGAACACACTGGCAATGACAGTAATGTAAAAATATCCAAAATGGACGAGACTTTATAATGCAGTAGATTTTATGTTAAAATCACTCAAATTATGGTTACATGACTTTCGAAACACACTGTATCAGCCAATACAAAACAACCTGTTGATGACGCGCAAATGAATACCTTAAACGAACCAGGCTGCAACGCGTTTCTGTATGGATATTGGCGAAAAATTGAAAAAAGATAGTATGTATTGTAAACAATTCTAATTATACAACTTAGCAAAGATACAGTGAGAAAAATAACTACCGGAAACGCATTACTTTGCCATCCGTAATGCATATGCGCAAATCGCTTAACAAGCAAATTGAAAGTTAGCAATTAAAATCACAGCCAGGCATTGTTTAAAAGTAGCAAACAACATTAGCTGCAGTTCGAAATTGATGATCGCAAGCTTCTGCACCTGAGCGTTAACAATGGTAATTGTTAACTGAACAAAAGCCGTTGCAAATGCGAAGCCAATTAGTGCTTCCAGTTTATTCCTAGAGTTTTGTGTTCATTTATTCTGACACCTGTGTTCAGTGATAGTTTTATCCCGGCTTTCAAGACGAATTACCAAAAAACAGAACGAATATTTTAGTTTTAACTTCACTTAATTTGTAAAGCAACTCGGGGCTGCACGTATAGTTTAATGTGCGATTCGAACTACTATGTGCTTCGCCCGGGTATCAATTTGCATTTTGAATTAGAATTTTTGGGTGCGTCTTGTTATACGGGGTCCATCCATCCATCTCGGGGGGATGGGGGGAATTCCCCCACAAACAAACTTGACCTGAACCTTCCCACCCACCAAATTCTTCCGGGGTGGGGGGAGAGTTTTTGCTTTAACAACAAACGTAAAGAATTAGTTTGGGATTCGAATACACTAGACTGGAATAATATCGAAAACATACACAATGAACGGACAACAAGGATCATTATCTGTTAGGACACTGAGCCCAGCAATCCCCAGAGCACAGGAATTGGGCCGACTTGTTATTTCTTCTCCATTTCTCATCGCCTTTTGTTAGCAACCACGAAGTATATAAATATATTAATAAAACACGTAATAGCACTTAAATGTGAATTTTATACAGGGAACTTATCTTCTTAATGTCTCTTAATTTTTGCCCCTCCCCCCTTTCGCAAATCATTGTTCACAGGATCAGTAGTACATTAAAATCTTCAATCTGCAATTACATTTTGAATGAAGGACAGTTGATTAAATATAGTGTATATTTTATAATAAAATTTGATTATGTAATAACTGACATACATATATTTATATATAATATTGTGTGCGTGTTTGTGTGTCCGTCTGTCTGTCTTTCTGCTCCTTCCTCCCACCAATCTGCAGTGATTTCGCTCCCTGGGTCCACCCCCTTACCTTACCTAAATTAACTGTAATGTCACTTATTTGAAAATAAGATCCTTAGGAAAATCTTTGGACCTAAAAGGGATGAGGAGACAGGTGAGTGGAGAAGGTTACATAATTTAGAACTACATAATTTGTATTCATGTCCAGATATTATTAGAATAATTAAATCAAGAAGACTTAGATGGGCAGGCCATGTGGCACGAATGGGAGAGGAAAGAGGAGTTTACAGGATTCTTGTTGGGAAACCTGATGGTAAGAGACCTGTAGGAAGGCCAAGACGAAGATGGAGGGACAACGTTGCGATGGACCTAAGGGAAATCGGTAGGGATGGAAAAGAGTATATAGAACTTGCTCAAGATAGGGAAACATGGAAGGCCTGTGTTTCTGCAGCCATGAACCTTCGGGTTTAAGAAGGCTAGAGAGTTAGTTAGTTAGTTTTATGTCGCTTACTAAAATATTAAGACATTCTAACTTTGGTTAAAAGCAGAGGCTGTGAAGCGACACCGAACACACATATGGACAAAACACATACGCCAGAGCATCGTTAGTCTGCAAAATGCAGTCCAGGGTGTACTACGTGGAAGTGGTCTGTCCTACGAGGAAGAATCAAACCCGGGACCCATTGATTACAAGGTGACCGTAGGGAAAGCCAGAATCGTGTATCCAAATGGCTTGCGTAGATTGATTCACTGATTGATTTGGTTCATTTTACCTCGCTTTTCTGTCACTTTTGGCTAATCGCGAATATCGGGATGAGCGATGATATGAAATAGATTAAGGTAAACTCACATACAAATGGTGACAAAATCTTAACGAGACTCAAAATTTAATTTATTCGAATTATACGGGAGATTGTGGGAATTTGAAACATGGTTGTAATATGAAATTCGCAATAATTTTCTACTCAATGGTGTGATCTAATGTTGGCGGTTAGCAACACTTGCAAAATACTCACCATTACTCACTAGAGCGCGTTGAACGCAGTTGATTTTTTTAAAATTTGATTTAAATTTTTTTGGGTGCGTCAGCACACAGGCTATTTTGCACCCGTCACACTATACGGGGTCCAGCCTCTTATCATATCAAAAATAAAAGCGTGTCTAACTAACTAACTAACTAACTCTCTAGCCTTCTTAAACCCGAAGGTTCATGGCTGCAGCAACACAGGCCTTCAATCTTTCCCTATCTTGAGCAAAATCTATATACTATTTTCCATCCCTACCGATTTCCCTTAGGTTCATCTCAACGTTGTCCCTCCATCATCGTCTTGGCCTTCCTACAGGTCTCTTACCATCAGGTTTCCCAACAAGAATCCTGTAAACTCCTCTTTCCTCTCCCATTCGTGCCACATTGCCTGACCATCTAAGTCTTCTTGATTTAATGATTCTAATAATATCTGGACATGAATACAAATTATGTAGTTCTAAATTATGTAACCTTCTCCACTCACCTGTCTCCTCATCCCTTTTAGGTCCAAAGATTTTCCTAAGGATCTTATTTCCAAATACTCTCAATTTATGTTCCTCTTTCAATGTAAGGGACCAAGTTTCACATCCATATAATACTACAGGCAAATTACTGTTTCGTATATTTTAACTTTTAGTTTGTTAGATATTAAACGAGAAGACAAAAGTTTATGAAGAGAGAAGTAACATGCATTTCCTGAATGAAGCCTACTTTTTATTTCCTCTTAAATATAATTTTCATTTGTTAATATTACTCCTAAGTATTTGAATTTCGAAACTGGTTCAAACGAGTTGTTATCAATAATTAGATTTTGATTATTGCCTAACACTTGCTTTCGGCCTGTAAGCATATATTTAGTTTTCTCTTTGTTAACTTCCAAACCTATCTCTTCAGCAGTTTTGAAAAATATTTTAGCATTATTCTTAATTGTATTCACATCATCCCCCAGTAAGTCTACATCATCTGCATATGCTAACAACTGAGTCACACCATTTATTTTTAGTCCTTCTTTAGTTTCTTTTACCTTCCTAACAGCATATTCTAAGGCAGAATTAAAGAGTAATGGAGATAATGCATCTCCTTGTTTTAACCCATCATGAATTGTAAATTTGTCAGACGTATTAATACCCACACGAATTTTACTTTCGGTTTCACTAGTGCATATTTTTATCATACTAAGAAGCTTCTTAGGTATTCCAAACTCTACTAATATATTATATAATTTATATCTTTTGACCGAATCGTATGCTTTTTTTAAATCAATGAATAGCTGATGGACATTTTGATTATATTCCAACTTTTTTTCAAGTGTCTGTCTAATGTGAAAAATTTGATCTGTAGTTGATCTGTTACGTTTAAATCCACATTGATAATCACCTATAATTTCATTAGCATATGGCGTTAGTCTTGTTAAAAGAATGCTAGATAATATTTTATATGTTGTTGAGAGTAGAGAAATTCCACGGTAATTATTGCAGTTCATTTTATCACCTTTTTTTAAACACAGGAACAATTATGGATTCTTTCCACTGTTGAGGAATTTCTTCTTTATTCCATATTAAACAAATTAATTTATGAATTTGACATATTAATGAATTTCCACCATATTTAATTAATTCAGCTGGTATTAAATCAATGCCAGGTGCTTTGTTATTCTTTAGCCTTTTAATAGCATCTTTAACTTCAGTCAAGTTAGGTTCTGGAACTAAAGGTTCTGCTGTGTGTACTTCATTTACTTCTGATTTATCTCCTACATGGATATTTAAAAGGTCATTAAAGTAGTTCTTTCATCTATTTAGAATATCTCTTGGGTCAGTTAGAAAATCACCGTCTTTAGCTTTTATCAAGTTTACTTTAGGTTGCCACCCCTTTCTAAACTCATTTACACCTTTATATAAATATCTGATATCTTTATTCTTGCTGTTTGTTTCAATTTCGTTAATTTTGCTTTTTAAGCAATCTCTTTTTTTACTTCTAAACGTAATAAAAGCGTGTCTGAAAACTAGAATTTTCTCACCTTGGTTAAAAGCTGAAGCTAAAAAGGGCGCTCAGGACAAAAAAGGACAAAACAATTTTTTAAAATTGTACATTTCCAAAATGAGTACACAGTTTTGAATATACGTTTGGTAATACCAATATCAAGGAGTATATTTACCTCTGCAATACGTGAAAATAATCAGTCAGTAACTTGTCTAATGACAGTGGATAACAAAATAGTGTTCCATATTCCCACCTTCTCCCCTAATGCACCAGGTCTCATGAATGTAGGGTTACATGACTTTTGAAACGCACTGTATTATATCATCATTACATTTTTTAACATGTGAATGAATAAGTTTTTAATATATCAGGAGTACTTTTTAGATTCAGTGAATATTTACGTAGATCATATATTATAGACTGTCTATAGATATTTTAATATTTGTTTCGTAATTGATTGATTGATTGATTTGGCGTTTTAAGTGCACTTTATGCACTGTAAGGCTAATCGGGACTGGACCTACAGTTTACAGTGGAATCTGAACCGCTATGTGCTTCCACAGGGTATCGAACCCTGGACTCCTTGGTTACAAGGCAACGACGCAAAAAAATGTTTAGTAATGAAAATTAAGTGAAACTACACTGAACTCTGCTAACAGCAATGCACTGTAATTGTTTCTAAACCGTTGTTTGGATACGTTCTTAGTGTTCCCGCCTCGCCGAACATTGACCTTCCTAGTATAAATCAATCTAAGTTGTCGCCATTTAATGTCAACGTCACATTGGGAGAAGTCAGGGTGCGAATAAGCTAAAGGGAACGCCAGTATGCAAATAAGTACCTGCAGCACAAAAAAACAGTATCATGAAAGCAGGGACATGCGATATTTCTGAACCAGATACAAAAATTTGGGAACTAATCTATGGACTGGCAGCACTGTGTTCACAAGCGCTGCTTCTCTGGTTTCCATTCCCTTCTCTCCGTCAAGCAGATATGTTGGTTGAGGAACTGTCGAGCTATCAATAGCGCGGGAAAAGATAACTGGCTAGACCCAAACATTGGTTACGAAGCAATAAATTAAATTTCAAACTTAAATGGATTCATCGAAACTACAAAAATTAAGTAATGAAATATACTCCACGCCGGGGATCTATGTAGCAAAGAACGAAAACACGTCTCTGCGCAAGTAATGACTCGAACAATATATGCGCTATCAGCCGTTACCAGCAGTGCTTACATCTTCTGTCCCCTAATCGTTTTCTTCCCTTCTGTACCGTTATACATGGTCTTGCTCCACAGATTCCCTGTACAAAGTATAGATGTGAAGACAGACACGAAGCAGCATTCATTTTCTGACAGTGGCTCAAGCGTCTATATTTGCACCATGGAAGCGAGTAGCCGCATTCCATGGAAGCCAGTAGTGGCATTGATGGTAAAAGGCACCATGGTACATGATCATAAGTTTGCACCACGGAAGCCAGTAGTGAAATTGATGATAAAAGGCACCATTGTACATGACCATAAGTTTGCACCACGTAAGGCAGTAATAGCATTGAAGATGAAAGGCACCATGGAAGCTAGTAGTGACATTGATGATAAAAGGCACCATGGTACATGACCATAAGTTTGCACCACGGAAGCCAGTAGTGAAATTGATGGTAAAAGACACCATGGTACATGACCATACGTTGCACCACGGAAGTCAGTAGTAGCATTGAAGATGAAAGCACCATGGAAGCCAGTAGTGAAATTGATGATAAAAGGCACCAGGGTACATGACCATAAGTTTGCACCACGGAAGCCAGTAGTGAAATTGATGATAAAAGGCACCAGAGTACATGACCATAAGTTTGCACCAGTGAAGGAAGCCAGTAGTAGCATTGAAGATGAAAGGCACCATGGAAGCTGGTAGTGAAATTGATGATAAAAGGCACCATGGTACATGACCATAAGTTTGCACCACGGAAGGAAGCCAGTAATAGCATTGAAGATTAAAGGCACCATGGTACATGGTCATAAGTTTGCACTACGGAAGCTAGCAGTGGCATAGAAAATAAAGGGCACCATGGTATATGATCATAAGTTTGCACCACGGAAGACAGTGGTGGAATTCGAGATAAAGGTTCCATGGTACATGGCCATGAATGGTGATTTTGAAGTTACTAGTCTCGAAGCCTCAGCCAACGCGCGTTGTTGCTGGGGCCCTTGAATCTGGCGAGAACAGGAGAGATGAATAGCAGCTATCTCCAGGAGGTAGAAAAAAAGTTGTGAAAGTTCTCCGAAAAGGCCGATTGGATTTAGAGCGTGGGGAATAGAGAAGAAAGGAGGGAGGAAAAAATCTTGAAGGTCGTCTGTCAACTCCAGAAGAGCTCGTCTTCTGAAACCACATCCAATAACCTTGGAAACTAACAGCTGCTGTTTACTTTACGAGAAACACTGAGGCGATAAGGAAATGCAACACCCTACGTTGAAAAGCACTTAGGCAATCTTTTTATGAAGCTGTCTCAAAATGTAGCACAGAGGAGGCATTGTATAAAAAATAATGCTCGTCCTTCGTCAATGAAAATGCGTTACCGTTAGTTATTGCTCAGTTCAAACACAATAATTTAAACAATAACCTTATATCTATTATAATTTTAAAATAAAAACAACATACTCCATTAGAAATATAGAAGAAGGATGCTAAAGAGTGAGTTTTTTTTTTCAGAAGACACTCACTCTTTCTCAACCTATAAACCTAGTGAAGTGTTAATTCTATGCAGAATATACAAACGTACAGAGTGTACATGCATGCATATATACATACATGTAACCAGATAGGATTCCGAGAAGTTATAACTTTCAAGTAATAGGTTCATTGCAACGAAATATTGTTTTTCTTTGTTTTTTGTTTTTTTTTACACAGAGGAAAATTTAAAATTTTGTTCTACACACAATGCTGAATGACGTGTGTGCAGGCGGTCACGTGATTCCAAGATGGCGTCAATGCAGGGTAAAGCTCAGCCACGCCTTGGCCTGCAAGGTCACCAGACCTTACGCCTTGCGATTACTGACTGTGGGGACATGTCAAGTCCCAGGTGTATGCACAGAAACCGACAAGTCTTGACGACCAGAAGTTCAAGATACGTAAAATGATTCACAACATTCCGTACGAGAACCTTCCGAAATTCTCGGATTCAAGGTAAGACTGGAAGAGTGTTTGGACGTAAATGCTGCCCAGCTGGAGATCTGGCGATGACCCAAAACACATCGAATATTACGTTTGAAGTTTCGTTGTATAAAACCTATTATAATCCTGCTGGACTTTTAAAAAACATACACTATACGTTAGCCCAAAGGAACTCTAAATACATTTTCCTACGCTTTGTTTAGCATTCTTTCCAACAACGTAAAAGACCACCACATATGCTCCCCGATAAAACACAGTAGTTCGGATTCCATTTCATACTCCATGTTTGTTCATGCACACTGTTCATAACTACAGTATAGACATCATTACGAGCAAGCTTTACAAAACATTCGAAATATATTCAGTTGTATGTGAAATAAATCACCGAATATGTTAAAAATATATATGAATATTGAAATATATAATATTTCTGGGAGTCTTGGATCGTTTCGTCATCCATGTGCTATTTTTATTAGACTCGAATGGATTTCTTGGAAATTCCATCAGGGTTACTCTACTCTCTACCCCGATTTCGGGGGGAGCCAAAGTATAGCTCAGTCGTTAGGGCATCCGACTACCATGCGAGAGACATGGGTTCGATCCCCTGCGGGATTTTTTCCACCTGTTCGATCGGCTCCAACGCCCATCTAGGAACGTGTAAAGTGGCTGCCTGGAGGAAACTCGGGTCACGTCAACCCCACCTTCGGCGGTGATCAAGGAAATTTGGGTACCTAACTCCACACCCCCTATACGCCTTTGGAGTGGTGCAAAGCACAGGGGAGCACTTTACTACTCTCTTAATTGGTGACCTGCACTCAATCTTACAATTATAACACAATTAAGCCTTGTTTCTATGATATGAAAAACTCAATATGCTGACCAAGGCAGTATTTTATTTTATTATAAAACATAAACTAAACGTAACGTGTCAACCTTCTAGCAAGGTCTTCTTCAGACTCTGCACCAAGTACAAATGTAACAAGGTACAAAACAGGACGATGTATATACATAAACATTACTCCCCTCCATACTATTAGAAAGTTGTTCTGGAACATTCTAGCAAGTGGCTTTCCCTTGTCAACTGTACTTTCACCTGAGAGTGAATGTGGTTGGACTCTTTATCTCACGCTCTTTTTCCTTCATTCATCTTCCTTCTTCTCTCCTCTCTCTTGTCCTATCCACTCTTTGCAACACCTTCTTCCATTCTTTGTTTATCTTCAGTCCCCCATTCCAGTTCATTGTGTATTCTTCACCTTTCTTCTCTATTTCCTTGGCCTCCTTCCATTTTCTCACTAGTATTCTCTTCTCCCTTCCTATCTGCTTAGCCTCATCCCACTCTATGTCATGTCCTGTTTCTCTCATGTGTTGTACTTGGTGCAGAATATGAAGAAGACCTTGCTAGAAGGTTGAAACGTTACGTTTAGTTTATGTTTTTAATAAAATAAATTTCTGCCTTGGTCAGCATATTGAGTTTTCTCAATATTCCATCAATAAGCATTAATATTTTGCAAAGAGGGAAGTAGTAAAAAAACACATGAATACTGATTACTGAATGTGATATTCATGGCTCAAAACAAGAGTTAGTGAATTGAATTATATGCCGAAATCAGGAAATAATATATTGATTTAAGGAGGAAGTGGACACATGTGGTCATCTTGCACCCTTCAGTATGTACAGGGAAATATCTTCTTAAATAAAATCCTTAACTGGGAGTATAAGAAGAGTTGGAAAAGGATCGCTCTAATCAGAAATATAATAGTTGTCAATTGAAGGGTTCGGGTGTAAAACATGGTAAGTAACATTTTGGTAATTTTTGAGTTACAAAGTAAAACATGCCATCCTTCAATTTTCGAGTGAAATTGCCATGTCATACAATTTGCATTGGACTCAGTGAAGCCTTCTGAAATTGGTAAACCCAACACGAAAACAATTTCTCTACAGTATAATAATAATAATAAATTTTCTTTATTAAGCGGGTGAGGTTCAGCCAAGGGCTGCTCTGCCACCTAACCCTTGTCAATATGATAATACATATGAGATGATATAAACTTATGGAGCAGTAAGCTAAACGTAAAAAATAATAATAATAATAATAATAAAATAAAAAATTATAAAATGAAGAAAGAAAAAATACATAGGAATCAGTTGGATACAAAAAGAAGTGTAACTAGAAATACAAAAGACAATAATAATAATAATACAATAATGCAATTCCTTATAGTGAGTGACTTGATACCTTCAGTATGTGCCCCGACTCTGCCATTGTTCCATTAACAGCAGATCTTTTATTTTACCTTTGAAATATAATTGGTTGTTTACACTAGCGATATTTGCAGGCAATGCATTCCATGCTTTGGGAGCCGAAAAGGAGAAGGATGATTTGTAGGCCGTGGTAGAGTGATTGGGTAAATCGAAGTTGTTCCGCTTACGGGTAGCATACTGATGGATTTCCCTACGGGAATGCATCTTCTCAAACAGGTACTGCGGTTTACCTTCAGTCAGTATGCGGCATATGAAACAGAGATAGTGCAACTTCCTTCTGTTTGCCATGGTAAGAACCTGATTATTATTTAAGAATGGAAGAATATGATCGGATCTTTTGGCTTGAAAAATGTATCGGAAGCAGGCATTTTGCACCATTTGTATTTTTTTACTGAGCTTTTGCGAGAGTTGCAGGCCGTAAACATTATCACAATATTCGAACAATCGGTAGATTAACGCTTGGATGAGTCTTAGCTTGCATTCCGCAGGGAGGAAGTCACGGAAACGATTCAGATTCCTAAGTGTTCCATAAGCTTTCCTACATTGCGTCTTTACATGTTCTGTCCAATCAAAAATTTCGTCAAAAATCAGACCAAGATTTTTAGCAGTGTTATTCCTGATAATGGGCAAATTGTTTATTTTGAGCTCGATCTTAATATTTTTAATTAACGACCTTGAATAATTAGAACCAATGATTATGAAAGTGGATTTTTCTGGATTTATTTTAAGACCGTTAGATACACAGCAGTTACTGACGATGTTCAAGTCAGAATTTAGTGACTGAAGATTATGTTCCAACGAAGCGTAATGATCTGAGAAATATAACTGGGTATCGTCTGCGTAAAAATGTGGAGTGAAGAATCTTATGACTTGCTGCAAATCTGCAGTGTAAAGGGTGAAGAGGAGGGGGCCTAATATCGATCCTTGCCTCACGCCTGCTTTCAGCGTTATAGGTTGACACACGTGAGATGGTGAATTATGTAATAACCTTCTTTCTTAATGAACTCAGAACTAACCAAAATGTCACCATTTTTTACACAAAAATTTGCAAAAATATGCACTCTAAATGGAATAATACATAATATATATACAATTATGTAACACGAAATCATTGTACATTTCCCCTAACTTTAAAATTTCCCATTTGTCATCATACGAAGGAAAATATCTGCTCCCTATTTATCTTCCACATCAACTCAAAGTGAGACAGGTGTGCTAAAAATCCCATTCGAGAGTTTGATCCTGTCTTCAGCAACCTACTGACAATATGTGTAATAACAATACACCGGCACAAACAACAAAACAATAATCGATATTTAATCCATCGAATCCTCCAATGAAGTATTGAATCATCCAGCTTCCGGCATGTTTAAAACAAAATTTGTGACGCATGAGTTAAGCTGGCGGTTGCCTAGTAACAACCAGGTGAAAGATATTTCATGCGATAAACAGCGAAGATGGATCTCGCTGAATGAAAGGACATGCCCACCCTCCCTCCCGCCCGCATATGTGTCTCCCCGGCAGAATTAATCAGCTGCAACATAGCGCACGGTCCCATACATCAAGTTAATTCCCTCAACTCCATGTGAACGACACCACTAGAGACACATCGAAGTTATTTCAGCATACTGAAGGGTGGTAAATACAGCTAAAGATGTTTAGTTACCGAGAGTAGAATGGTACTGAAACAGAAATTGTCTCAGATGTTCGCGATTAGCGAAACGTAGCAGAAAAGCAGTTAAATAAACAAAATCAATCAACCAACAAATCAAATTTGTGTCACGTGATAGTTAACAGAGACAATTTACTTTACGACAGGTTTCAGATGACATTTGCATGAGAATTTTACTAAATTTTCATCAACTTTTAAATTATTCTGTGCAAAGTATGCACAGTGTGACTGAGAAGTTTCATACTCTTAAGATTATATTACATATTACATATTACCCCTATATATATATATATATATATATATATATATATTACATTTATTAGTAGAGTAATCAGATTCCTTCAAATTCATACTTGGTACGAGGCCTATTGTTTTTATTAATTTAACCACAATGGAAAACCTATTTTGACGATGTTTTTTTTGTCGATTTTATACTATTGCAAATCTGTGATTTTTCATCTCATACTTGGTACGAGGCCTATTATTTTTATTAATTTAACCACAATGGAAAACCTATTTTGACGATGTTTTTGTTGATTTTATAGTATTGCAACTCTGTGATTTTTCATCTCATACTTCATACGAGTGTCATAATTTCTTTCGAGTTAAAGTACGTAACACCTACACCCACGCACACCAACTTACACTCACGCACACCCACGCACACCCACCTACACCCACGCACATCCACCTACACCCATTGCAACTTTGTGATTTTTACCTCATACATGGTACGAGGCCTATTGTTTTTATTAATTTAACCACAATGGTAAACCTATTTTGATGATGTTTTTGTTGATTTTATACTATTGCAGTAGTATAATTGGATTCCTTCAAAATAACACTTGGTACGAGGCTTATTATTTTTATTAGTTTAAGCACAATGGTAAACCTATATTGATGATGTTTTTGTCGATTTTATACTATTGCAAATCTGTGATTTTTTACCTCACACTTGGTACGAGTGTCGAGGTCTATTGTTTTTATTAATTTAACCACAGTGGTAAACGTATTTTGATGATGTTTTTGTTGATTTTATACTATTGCAACTCGGTGATTTTTTTATCTCGTACTTGGTACGAGTGTCATAATTTATTACGAGTTAAATTACACAACATTGCAATGGCTCGTAAGGTAAACTATTGTGCAATGTTTACGCAACAAGTTATTACGCAGATCCGTATCTGGCGTGTTGTTGGTTATGGCGTAATGGGTGTCTTCTGATTGACTTACTGTTTCGGATGTTTTCATCCGCGCTTAGGTTACTTAAAGGGTTTTCGCATTTACCATTGTGGTTAATTTAATAAAAACAATAGGTCTCGTACCATGTATGAGGTAAAAATCACAAAGTTGCAATGGGTGTGCGTGGGTGTAGGTGGGTGTGCGAGGGTGTGCGAGGGTGTAAGTGGGTGTGCGTGGGTGTAGGTGTTACGTACTTTAACTCGAAAGAAATTATGACACTCGTACGAAGTATGAGATAAAAAATCACAGAGTTGCAATACTATGAAATCAACAAAAACATCGTCAAAATAGGTTTTCCATTGTGGTTAAATTAATAAAAATAATAGGCCTCGTACCAAGTATGAGATGAAAAATCACAGATTTGCAATAGTATAAAATCGACAAAACATCGTCAAAATAGGTTTTCCACTGTACTTAAATTAATAAAAATAATAGGCCTCGTACCAAGTATGAATTTGAAGGAATCTGATTACTCTACTTTTATTTATTAAAACATATGTATATATTTATTGATAACATAATTGGGAACTTTACGTTAGAGTGCGCGTCAAATCTCCTGCATATGACCTTGAACGACTGAACAGCACCAGCGAATCACAGACGTGCGGCGTTGCCTAGTTCCGTGACAAAGCGTTTCGCTTAACCACGCTGTGTCTTTTCCGTGTGAGATTTCGACATGGCACCGCTGCAGTGTGCTGCTATTGGCTATTGCCATATGCAGGAGATTTGACGGGCACTCTAGTACATCGTTGCCTCGTGCATTGTCGTTCATGCACCTACACACACACACACGTCACTAGCCGTTCCTCAGCACTGTAACAACGTCCGCTCACATCAGCCATGGCGCAACAACTGACCAACGAATTCGAGCGAGCATTCCACGTGACCTTCAGAGCAGGGATGCCAACCACGAAAACGAAATCATTGCAAAGCAACCAGAAAGTAACTAATTTTCAAGACGGTCGCATCAGGATACATACAAGTACCCTTCTCACAGTCGGACATAGTGTATGTTCTTAAGCCTGGTCCACACGTAATGTTTTATCGTCACTGTTGCATGATAAGGTAAATTTGACAGATAAGACTGAGACGCAAAACACGCGGCTACACCATTCATGTTTTCTATCAGTCTTTTCTTCAGTCATTGCAGACACCATGAATGAAGAAGGCATTATTGATAAATATAATTTCAGTGTATGCGGCGAGATTGAAAAAATAAATACATAAAGATTTTTCACAACACTCACGCTGGTCTTGAAAGTGGCTTCTTAAGGGGGGTAAATTCTGACATTTCAATTTGCTCCGTGAATTACGGTAGGAACATTAGGATTGGCGAATTATATACCGGGTGACCAGAATAAAAGTTACCCAATTCAGATCCCTCTGTAGTCTGTTTGAGGCATGGTAGAACTCTGAAATTTGGTGAATCCACGATGCAGACCATGGGGAAGAGAATGGCAATACAAATGTTCAATTTTCCGCCACCAGGTTGAACTGTGGCGCTGTACTTCCATGATGGGTTGTAATAATAACGTAAACTGCTCCAAGTGGTTATGGATTTGCCTTTACCTTGCAATCTTGCAATAAACGACAGATTATTTTCTCGCAACTTCCAGCCACTAACAAATGTATTTCTAATTAATAACTCAACTAAATCACTTAACGTGAGTGCTGAACAAAAGTTCGGAAGTGATCACAATACCATTGAATAAGAAAGAACATGCATTGCTGTTGAAGTTGTTTTATCAGAACGGTAGTAATAGTGCAGCTGCAGTGCGAGGTTATCGTCATGCGAAAGGACTTCGAAAGGGGCCCATGACGACGCATGGGTTAAGAAATATGATGAAGAATTTTGTACATTATTACAGCCTCACATTTCAACCTGGTGGCGGAAAACATAACTTTTTTTATCGCCATGGTCTGCATAGTGGATTCACCAAATTTCAGAGTTCTCTATGATTCCTCAAACAGGCTACAGAGGGCTCTGAATTGGGTAACTTTTATTCTGGTCACCCGGTGCGTATGGATATGGACACCTACTGCACATTATTAACGCTAGTAACCGCAGAAATTGGAAAACTAATATCAACTAGACTCGGCGCAAACTTGATGAACGTTTGACCGGAAACAAAACTGCAGTTGATCCGTCTTTCGAGCGGTCATCAAACGTGATGTAATGCGGAAAACAAAACATAACGTCTGGACCAGGCTTCATACAAAAATATGTCTTCGTTGGCGAAAACCTTTAAAAGAACCTGCAGACTTCTGTAACGGAAATTCCGCGTGTTTCCCTGTAGTGGGCGTTACAGCATTTCATTTCAATAGAAGAAACAACAGAATTTCTGTTCCAGCGTTTCTCCGCGTAAAACTGGTCGTTAAGCTTTATACTGAAACATCTGTCTACATTCTAATGTGAATACATTCTTTTTATGAAACAAAAGACGGAAACGGAACATCTTTTGTAGACCGTGATGACAAATGTCGTTTAGGTGTTTTAAGAAAAGCGTCTAACTACTTTTGTTACTACTAGCAAAGAACAGTAGTTATATACGAAACCATATCATAAAAGTTGATTAAGTATATTACAAATGATTTTAAGTAAATATAATCCCATTCTCTTATTCATTCGCTTCACAACTGAAGATAACGACGAGAACACAAAGATGGAGCAATTCATCTTCTTTACACAAATCTTACCACGCAGAGACAATCGAAAGAGCCAAATGAAACTCCTCCACTGCTAAACAGGTAAAAGCGAAAGGGTATGCACACCGCAATATATTTTATTGCAATGCAACAGGAGTGTAATTGACTCTGCAAATCAGTTTGCGAAGTTCCCTCCCCTTGAATGAAATAGGAAGGCAAGGAGGACTCTCCGGAAAATTAGTTGCAGCCGAAGTTTTAGAAAGTTTCATGATATAGCCATCCAGGCCAAAGAGAAGAAACTGTTCCATAGTGAAGCTTACTGCTACTCTGGGACTAATACTTTATTCCAAAAAGAAGTTGTGTAGTTAGGAGGAAGCTTAAATATCCTGGAGTTCCCGGACATGTTAAACTGGATGGACAAGATTACTGTCTTTAAAGAGCACCTCCTAGCAAGTTGAATGTACTTTATTTAACAATGTGCTGCATGCTGGAATATAATTTTGTGGATTCATATTTCATTTACACAAACTTTGTGTATTATACTAAACTAAATATTTTTCACTTCAGATCCAACTAAATAACTCTCTAGCCTTCCTAGACCAGAAGGTTTATGGCTGCAGCAAAACAAGCCTTCAATCTGTCCCTGTGCTGGGCAAAATCAATCCAATCTTTTCCATCCTTACAGATTTCCTTTAGGTCCATCTCAACGTTATACCTCCATCTTCGTCTTGGTCTTCCTACAGGTCTCTTACCATCAGGTTTCCCAACAAGAATCCTGTAAACTCTTCTCTCTTCTCCCAATCGTGCAACATGGCCATCCCATCTAAGTCTTCATGTGAAATAGCCATTTATTTCAACACGCAATGTTAGAAATTTTGTACAAATATAATTATGTAATTCTCACAGTACTGTACGTATTTTGAAGGTATTATAGTGATTTTACGATAAGGGGACAACTTAAGTCCTAGCTCCGTAACAATAGTTACTAAGGATGTATAGTAATTTCAAAACTTTTCGTATATTCTAGGTACGAAATTATCTTTTTTCAATTATTATGAAAAACTGGTCCAAATAAGAGAGAGAAATTATATCAATGCAATGGATGTCCCTTGCATGGCGTACAATAGCTTAAGTAGAATTATTTCGCAAATGTTACTTTTGTAGAATTCCACTAATTATAGAATCGACAATTACCACAAGAGCAATTCCTTTTACCAATGCTTCTACACAGTGTGTTTCATAAAGGACTTTACAACTTTGTATTTATATATAAATTTATTCACACGACTTACAGAACTGGTTTTGGTGTCATTTTGTAGCAAAATATATCAAGTTTTTACCCTATACGTTAGTAAGGTTCAATGTGACTTCCTTTGGTAATTTGGCAGACATCCCATTTGAAGTCGATTTCTTGCCAAACCAGCTGCAGCATGTCGCCAAACTCGCTGCAACATGTCAGGCGTAACTTCCTCAACTGCAGCATAGATCAGCGAGTGTAGCACATAGGGTTGGTCTGAAAACTTTATCATTGATAAATCCCCAGAAGTAAAACTCAAGAGGTGCTAGGTCGGGTGAACGAGGTGGCCATACGATTGGCCCACCTCGACCTATCCACTGATTTGGAAAGGGGTGACTGAGGAAATCCCGGACGTTGTTGAGGTAGTGTGGCGGTGCGCCGTCTTGCTGGAAGTGAATTTGCAAACTCTGCAAACACTCGTTGGAAACCAGTGAAGGCAGCCATTTTGGTACAACTGTCGCTAGCACTAGCGGTGGTGTGATTCGGAACTAAGATACTATGTGAGTCAAAACGTGATGTATTTTGCTACAAAATGACACCAAAACCAGCTTTGTGAGGCGTGTGAATATATTTATATACAGGGAGTCCATAAAGTCCTGCAAAAAACTAAAACTCTATAACTTTTTAGCTGTTGCGTTTAACAATACACATTTTTTTGGGTGAGAAGGGTGGAAGTTTAAAGTTTTGTTCTGGTCACACTGCTCAGTGACGCTTGCACTGGTAATCACGTGATCATGTGACTTAAGATGGCGTCCATCCAGGAAAAGGCACAGTGTGTTCTGTGGTTTGCAGAGTTAAAATCTTGTGTTTCAGTGCAGAGAAAGTTCCAGATAACATATGAGAAACCACCCCCAGCAAATTCAAGTATCAAGAGATGGTATGAAAAGTTCAAGGCAACGGGAAGTGTGTCAGATTTGCCACGCAGTGGAAGGCCAGGATCGAGTGACTATGTGATTCAGTCAGTGATTTTTCTTCGAGGAAGACACGGTAAATGGCAACAACTATCTGAACATGCTACAGACATTCCTTGTGCCAGAACGTAATAGGTTAGGCATCATCAATGACGTCCACATGCAACAAGATGGAGCGCTGGCGCATTTTGCCCTTGAAGTTCGGCAGTTTCTTAACGAACAATTTCAAGGTAGATGGATTGGCCGAAGAGGGCCCACACCTTGGCCTGCAAGATCACCAGACTTGCAACCTTGCGATTATTAGTTGTGGGGATATGTAAAGGCCGAGGTGTATTCACAGAAACCAGCTAATCTGGATGACCTAAAAGAAAAAATAAGAGATGTGATTCTGAATATCCCAGGAGAGCACCGTCAGCACGCAATTCTCGGTTTCACAAAAAGACTGCAACAGTGTTTGGACGTGAATGGTGCACAATTGGAGGTTTGGCGATGAACCTAACCAGCAGGAAATAAACTTTGAACCTTACTGTAAGTACACACAAAATATTTTGTTAATAAACTTAATAGTTTTCAAGTTATAGAGTTGTAGTTTTGTGCAGGATTTTTTGGACTCCCTGTATAATTACAAAGTTGTAAAGTTATTTATGAAACCCCCTGTATTATTTTTTCCAGACAATTTCATTCCTTTTTGTTACCTGATATGTAACTTTCAATTGAATCTGGTTTTTGTACTGTAGTATGAACAGCATTACAAAAGAAAGCATAGAACGACACATCACCCTCAGCACGAAATGAGAATTAAAAGTGACAGCTTCTCTGGCGGAGTGGATACGGTAACACGCTACAAAGCAAGGAGCCACAGGTCTGAATCCCGAAAACACCACTGTCTTCGTTCCAGCAAGAAACGGATTAGTTAATCACTAATCTTCATCGTGAAAACAGTCGCATAAAGACGAAGTAAAATAACCTAAATAGAAAACAAAAGAAATAAACATATTTCGACATTGGAAAATAAGTGTAGCACCTGGAGAGAAACGCCAGGAATGTACGACTCGATGTTTATGAACAATTTCCATTATCTCGCATGGATCCCGAATACCCAATCCCATGCATAAACTAGCATACATGAAAATTCCACACAGTCTATTCCAGGCAGTAGCAGTTCCATTACACTCAGGTGTATGCAGCTCTGCTAACACCGAATGGCGTTCGGTGCGCCTGGAATAAGCCATAAGAGGTATTATAAACCAGAAACTCCTGCACCTGTGGCGACAAGATTAACTGAAAGTACGCTACTTCCAGCTTGATGGATACATTGCAAGCACAGACAGACATTTTACGCAGCAGTTTGCTCTACCTTTAGCGAAACATGAAGAATCTTGGATAACCGCTTATTCGCATCAAACTCACCATATTACACTTTCATAAACTTTTCTTCCTCTTAATGTACTCATCTCAAAGCTTGAGGTGAAATAATGTTGATTACACAGTTAAAATTCTTATGCAGATATGAATCTATTGATTTGGAGTTCTTAAGTAGAATGTTGGTTGTCGTTATGGCGTCCGACTACAATGCGAGAGGCAAGGGTTCGATCCCCGGCGGGGAGAACCGGGATTATTTCCACCTGATCAAGCGGCTACGGCGCACACCCAGCGTCGAATAAAGTGGGTACCTGAAGGAAGCTCTGGGAGGGGGGGGGGTAAAGGCGGCCAGGGGCGTGGTGCTGATTCCATCACCTCCAGTTTAGGCCATCATCAAGAAAGTGTAGAGTCCTAACACCACACCCCCTACGCCTATATGGCGTGATGTAAAGAACAGGGGAGCACTTTAGTTTCTTTGAATCCAATTTTAATTCCAAAGTCTATCAGCATTTTTCATATTGCACATGTAAATTCATATTTCAAATATTTTTTTAAAAAAATAATGCATACTGCATATGCAAATTCATATATTAATCATGTATATATTTATTTATATACGAGGGTTGGGGAGTAAGGTTTGGCAACCAGTAATAATTCATCAATCGAAGGATGTATTAAAAATTTGTTATATACAACTGAAAGAGTATCCATTATGGATATTTTGTTGGTAGGAATCATGAACGAGAACCCAATCAACCCTGTGACATACAAATGTATGAATGTCCAAGTTACAAAAACCTGTCTGACCCAGTGACTTATACATGTGCACATGTTACAAAAACTTGTCTGATTATGACAAACGTTCGAAATAATCTTCCGCATTGCCCACAGCACACTGCCATCGATGTGGAAGACGTCGAATACCATCGGCAGCACCATCCTCTTCACCATGCCCGTTCCCCGTGCTCATCAAGTACAACACACAGTTAACTGTCATCTATTGACCAGCGGGTAAAGTACTAATGTCAGGCTTCCTCCCGCAGTCTCCATTTCCGTCCACCTTTGCATATAATTAAAATATTACTTTATTGCCATGACTTACTCCCCAACCCTCGTATATATATAAACATCTTGCATACTTTGAGCCATCAACCACTAGTAGATTTTTATTGTAAACTTACGTCTGTGAAATGTTGGTATTGTCTTCTTAATAAAAGAAGTTCCATTACTTTGGATTATTCTTCTTCGCTATCTTTTACAAAACTTCTTCCGTCGTAGTCGCGAGAACACTCAACAACTATTCTTTTTGAGAGGAGAACGACAACAATGCAACGGACATTCTACAGATGATCTTGAACTTCAAGTGTCAGACATTGTTGCCCTAAAATATTGTCCAATTGTATCTTGTGAAGTAGAGAGAGTTTGTTTGGAGTATAATAATATTCTTGCCGAAAATGGAAGGAGTTTCAAGATTGGCAATTTGAGTTATCATGTTGTAATAAAGTGCAATCATGATCTGTAAGAAGTGTAATATTTATTTCATTTATAAAACAGAACAAGAGTGTGTGGAAGGCTTCAGAACTGCAACTTTTACATTTTATACATGTTAAATCGTATGAGCTTATAAAAAAATATTAAATATCTGTTTACATAAAGAGGTCTTGCAGTAACTAAAAGAAAACACATTACATAGGGGTAAGGTGTTTCTTTTTTTTAATGTATATTTATTTGCATGCTTTGTATATTTTTAGTGCTTATTTGCATGCATACTTTAGATATTTTTATATTTATCGTATCTTTCATGCAACGTTTGGCTAATTGCGACTGTAATTAGATGAATTTGATGAAGGTACATTCACAAAGAACACGCATGCCAAGGCCAGAACTGAAACACGGCACCTTCTGTGCTGAAATCATGGATCGACCGGTTATGGCTGGACACAAATAGCGTTTGCGGCCCAGGGTAGTTATTCTAATGCATAAAAGAGCAGAGCAAAATAAAATACATAAATTTTGACAAAATTGAATGTTCCAGTTCATAAGTGTTGGTGCGTACACATCAAGATTCATCAATATAAAATTCCGGGCTTCCGCGTAGCCGAATGGTGTCGGCCTCTTTTGACGGAGTGGTTAGCACAGCGAGCTACGACGCCAAGGGTCCCGGGTTCGAATCCCGATTGAGACATGGATGAATTTGTTCGTCTGTCCTGAATGAAAAAGATAATTGAGATGTATTGGTATGTGTATGATGCGTGGGGAAGGTTTTCGCTTAGGTCTTCCTTTTTTAAAAATAATTGTTAGCCTCTCGCCTTTGGAGCGAGCGGTCCCGAGTTCGATTCCCGATGGAAGCCCACAAAATTTCGGCGTTGGCCCATCATCGTGAGTAGCGAACTCCGGTCTCGGAAACTTGAAAACAGCGGCGATGGGAGTCGATGCGCTGACCACCCGTCACTCAAAAAATTGCTCTAGCAGGCCTTGGCCCTTAGAAGCAGGTTTGTTGACGGTCCAAGAATCCATACATTCTAATGTGTTCTTTTGGGTTCTGTAAGAGGACTGGATCCTTTTTTCTCGCACAATTTCAATTAGATATAAGATATGTATTGTTTCGTTGATAAAACGTTCCTGGACCGTATTTAAATTGATCTGGAAAAAATGTTCCTGGACCGACTTGAAATATTATATAGATAAAAAGATTCTGTACTGTCCAGAACCCATTTACGCTTGCTGATTTTCACTCCTGGACTGTAAATGAATTTATTTACAATTCCAGGACCTTTAACAACTCCGCCTAGAAGACTGTTGAGCTGTTTTTAGTTATATAAAGTTTCATTGTTTTAGACAAACCATAGTAGGTTACGCTCATGGTAAAGAAAGCAGTATTGAAATAAACAAATCGCTTTGAAAGTTTCGGAAAGTCAAGTAAGAAAGCAGGTGCACTTTGATTGATTTGCATTTCGACTAATACCATAAAAGTCATCAATGTTTGTGCTATGTGAGACAAAACTAATTTCGCATGTTTACCTGGCGAGAAAACATTATCTCACAACGTGAAGTTCTGCCTATCTAAATTGGTTGGACAAACAGTGGAAAGGTGATTACTTTTTCCCGTGCACACACAGTATTGTTTGCCGAAAGGCAGGGCTCGTATCAACTTTTTCAACGCAGACAATGTATTTGCTTCATGTCTCCTGCCACCGTTGAACCGTTGTGTTTGTCACATTGAACACTATGAGACTCTGATACGCCATATCGATTCCCTAAAGGACGATACAGGATATTTTAATACTGTTATAGTCGATTGAATGTAATTTAACTCTCTGTCACTACTATCCACGATACACTTTCTGGTTCCGTCAATGTATATTTGCACTTTAAGCTATTTAATAATAAAACTCCACTTCTTCAGGAAAATATCAATGATGAAATGGATGGCACAATTTCCATTTGTACATACAACATAGCAGAGTTAACAATTTGTGACAATCAATTCAATGAACACATTTTAATAGCTTTGCTCACACAGTTTTGTATGACTGCCCAACGAGTATTTGAGATACAGTAACATACGGCCCTTCAAAGTTAGGGGTCTCCCTTATCGCTCAACACTAGAGCAACCTTGCGTTTTGACGTCACACGAGGAAAGCCTATGTAGTTAGGTTCGTGTCTTCCCGTTTCGCTCAGCACCGAAAAACTTGTTTTATTGACCGAAGTGATAACACGCGGCAGAACGGAAGTACCGTTTCGCCCAGAGGGAAATTTATAAAAGATGGTTTGAATGTGAAGGGAAATGTGAAAGTAAAAAGCCAAATAATCATGTGTGGCTTCCAAAGGGAAGCCTTGTCGCATTGTTTAATGCATTAATAACAGAAATGATGATACATGTACATAAGAATACACAGTACAAACACAATATCAACAATAGTATTAGCCAGTGAGGTTAGGTTAGGTGAGGTCTATTTAAAACACACGCTTATACAGGGTGATTCCGAGCTGATGATACAAACTTTCAGGGATGATGCAGAAGGGTACATGAATCAATTTGAGACAAGGAAGCCTGGTCCGGGAACGACTTAGGCGGAAAGTTTTATGCGAAAATCGGTGTATGAAGATGTAATACTTTTATTACCTGCACAACTTTCACAAGCTGCTACATTCACAACAGTTGATCAAAGTGGCGTCCCCCAGCTTCGCTGCAGGCATGACATCGTCGCACAAAGTTCTGGCGTACCCGTTGGAACAACCCCGGGGTCGTTCGAACAATGTCACAGGCAGCGAGAATTCTTGCCAGGAGATCCTCTTCAGTCTCGAGAGGTGTCTCGCACACAAGACTTTTCACATGACCCTACAAGAAGAAATCAAGTCAGATCAGGTGACCGAATTGGCTACGGAACAGAACCCCCTCTTGTTATCCACCTTTCTCGCTGCCTGTGACATTGTTCCAGCGAGTACGCTAGAACTTTTTTTTTTAAATTTCATTTTTATTTTTTTTATTAATAATAATATAAAATCGCCATATCTCCGTTCCTAATTGAGCTAGGAGGATGGTTGATAGCTCGTTGGACTCGGAATGAAGTCCTCTTTTCGATTCTACAAAAAATGGGGGTTTCCATTTAAAATTTTACAGTTGCCCCCGCCCCACCCCCAGGGGGCGGGGGCGGGAGATTAAGTGTGATATCATTGAATAACTTTCTTTCACTTGTTAAACACGTATTTTTTCGTTTTCCGATTCGATGTGCATTTCTCACGATATGTGACCGTTCCGGGACTTTTGGACCACCCTGTATGAGTATGGAACGGATTTTAAGGTGCAGCACCATTCTATAAATATAGCTGTTTTCATGTCGATCGTTTCAGGACATGAAATCAAGTAAAATGAACACACTTTGTTGCACTTTTTTCGTGAGATTTTCACATGTATCCCCTTTCTGTTCCCTCTTTGATGCTTCAGCACCATTTTCCTTCAGTTTCTTTCATATTTGCTTAAAAAAGTTGGGAATAAAAATTAATTATTTTCAGTCTTCCTGAGTCTCATTTTGTAGAGCAGAACGAGATCTATAAAATGGTGTTAGATAATTTCATTGCAGCCCCAATAGTTCCCAAGATCATTTAGTTTCCCTACACATAAGAATCTCCTGATCTCAAAGCGTCGGCGACTTACATTCAAAAACATACAAGTGTTGAGCATAATCAATTAAAACAAGTTGTTTGTAAGCAAGTAAATGACACGTTTACTTCCTAAATGCTTGTTACTTAATGTAATAATTATTAATTATGTTATTTGCTCAGTATTGAATAAATAATGACAAAATAACCGGTTTGGACCTGAATAAAGGCATTTTACCAGCATCTTTTTTTGCTCCTTTTTGAAAACATTTTCAGAACATTTCTTTCCCTATCCCGGCCTTATATTTTGCACCTTAAAATCCTTTTCGTAGATATAACATTAAAGAGGCATATTGCAATAGAAAATACACTTCTAAAATATAAAAAATTGATATCAGTTTGCATACTGTTAACAATTTTAATAATACTGCTAATTACAGAAAAAAGAGGAAATCTTGGAGAAATACTTATGTAAAAGATAAAAGATGAACAGAAAAAGCGACGATTTTCTTTTCTTTCGTTCTCTCAGTATTCAAAAATGAAATACTGTACAACAAACATACAACATGATGATAAGAGCCTCTGCAGTCTGCCGCCAAATGTTTGAATAAAAAGGCAAGAAAATTTAGGGACATTTCTTGCCGAAGCGGATTATAAACTTACTGAAGTAATGGCCAAATTGCATAATTTGTTAGGTTAACTAGAGAACATGGGTGTCCGGAACGGCGGGGGGGGGGGCAAGGGAAGGGGACACGCCCCCATGAAATGAATGTTAACTATTATAAGTGAGTTGAGGAAACGTGATAATTTCAGACTAAAACAGTGTTCTTTGAGGGGGCATTACTATTATTAGAGACAATATGGCTCCTTAGCCCCCACCCCTGGAAAAAAATACCTTGCTTGTCCCTCCCTGGAAGAAATCCTGCTGGCGTCCATGCTAGAGGATATATGGCGTATATACCGTCGTATACACTCGACTACAGCTCTGGTTATCGCACACCACGATCTACGTTTGGAAATTCAGTAGTTTATGAGTGTTGGAGTACAGGTTGAAGTCCACTTTATGCATAGCTAGGCTAATCGGGATACTTTAATGTAGAATCCGAACCACTGTGTGCCTCCGCTGTATATCGAAACTTCTTGATTACAAGGCGGCGGCGTTACCATTAGGCCTTCAGTAGTTCATGACAAAATACAAGAATGTTGCAAAACGGACTTTTTCTCTGTGGTCGCCCCTCTGAAAGCACGTGGTGCGTAGCTCTTCTGCGTCACTAAATAGTCCTTCTGGATATGAATTCCGTTGCTGTTGAAAAGCGGACATTGGCGTTAGGTGGCTGAAATATTCGCTACACAAGCTGGTGGAGTAACAGTGTCACGCGACGACCCATTTAACATTCCAGGGCCAGGCATAGGAAGCGATATTTTTGTGCATGTGCCGGCGCATGAATTCGTCACCACGAAGTCGAAACGTCCTTCTGTTGCGGTCCGTGCGGTCGGCGCCGCGGCTGCGGACTATGATCCAGGTTTTGTGCTCGGGACCTCCGCGGCGCATGACGGATTACACCATATCATGGTCGGTGAGTGATTTGTCAGCTCCGCTAAAACTTAGTCCCTCGACCGTTAAAAGCCCTTTTTGTCCTCGCGGATGAAAAACAAAAATGGTCCGTTGCCACTCGCACGTGCTACGTATGAAGTGACAGCCAGCCATTGTTGTTTTTTGATGCGAAAGCTTATTGAGTTTCTGCCTTGAATTCATCACGACCTTCGTTGAAGCATGGACTCTGTCTCTTTCGCCTTACAGTAAGTTCTACAAAGTTGCTGAAAATGGCTCAGCAGATAGAATTCTACGTGAAATAAATCTTACATTCGTCGTTTTAATACTAGAAGAATGTAACTCCAAAAGTGTGGTTTTAAGCTTGATTTAAATAAAACCCTTTATTAGGATCAAACCGACAAATCTTCACTTCTAATTCTTAGCAGTAAGGCTAAGTATCTCTAATTTTCTGGCTCTCAGACATATTGCTTAGAAAACACTACATCCACTCTCCTAAAAATTTGATAAATCGGAATTAACTCCCTCTGATTCTCATACGACGATATAATATAATGGGTAAATATCGTAACGTTCCGTAGTATTTTTTAATTATAATGTACAACGATCTCCAACTCCCAGTCATTCAACAATCGTTTTCCAATCAGGAAATATTCAGTAAAATCAGAGGAATGCAGTGTCAGGCAGCACTTAAGCTCTTCCTGGTCATCAGCAGCATAAACATGTAAATAGGCGAAATCCAGGAAGAGGCTACAGGCCTGAATCTGCATTTGTCTAGTAAATTGAATTTGAATAAATATCTGGGAGGCAGGGAGATCGAGAAGAGTTCTAATTCAGTCTTTGAGGAGCAAGTTACGATAGAGAGAGAGAGAGAGAGAGAGAGAGAGAGAGAGAGAGAGAGAGAGGGAGGGAGAGAGAGAGAGAGTACGATTCTAGGGAGAGTGTGTTAACGCTAGTCGCAAGTCAGATTCTACGTACAGTCACAAGCATAACTTCTCACGGCAGATCTTCAGTTGCAGTACAGAGACGGGTATATCCTTTCATTAACCATGCTGATCCAATCTGTAGGGGTTGTGTATTGCCATTCAAGTGTGTAACTTAGTACCTCTTGCTCTTTACCATCAAGCTCAACATGAGCAGAGAGTGCTCTACCATGAAGGATGAATGATGAAGCGAGCTACATTCTCAAAAGATCCCTCATACCTAAGGGTATGAGACGATATTTACCGAATAATAAACGTCCACACTAACAGGACATCTACAGCCTACTTTCGTGTATGATTCTTCCATCCCTCCCTTTTTCGTTTGAATTCGTCCACTCGAATTAGACGCTTGTTCCGTTGTCGATAAATGTCTTATATTTCTTAATTATACCAGGAAAGGTATTCCACAATATTCCATTTCACATTACATATATTTTCCTCACATCATTCAATTACGATTAGCAACTTTTAACCCCATTTGCGTTTCCTTTGACGATTAGGAACGGACCTAGAAAAGAACCCGCCCATCTCTGTGCTGGAGGGATCACTAAGGCGTTAAAAAGCCAGCGATTCCAGCGTCGAAGTATGGGTGAATCACTGTATTATTTTCCCTATTATTAATTTCACAAGTTCATCATTGTCATCATCGTCGCGAATAGGCAAATAGGGCGTAAAATAAAGGGAACAGAATACATGGGAAAAATTAACAAAAATATGCAAAACATATACCAAATATTTCTGCTACCTACCTATAAAGAATAAAATAAGATAATCTCTCATCTCCACTATTTTTACTACACTCTATCCCGGGAAAGAAAACAAAGAAACAAAAACTCCACCCACTAGCGTCCTTCCCTTCTCTGCTGTTGTGCACGACCTTGCTCCAGAGATCCCCGACGTAGAAATACTGCTATTTCAGAAATGATTTCATATCAAGGTTTTCAGAGTGTCCTTTATTACATGGCAAGTATACTGAAATAAAAACAGTGGGTTAAATATCCACAGTATCTACATTTCCGTTAGAACATTTTGAAGTGTAGTTTTAAAATGTATTTTATTCCCTATTTTGTGCAGTATGTTCTCGATTTGTAATAACTTTGGAAGAAATAGTTTTTAAAAAAATCGTACATATTGTTGATTATCCTCATTCAATACCGTATCGTACCCAAGGTATTGGGTAAGAAGTTACAAGTCTTATGTTATTCTTAACATAGCAGGAAGCAGAGAAAAGAATGAGGAATAAGCAATTAGGCAAACGTTAGGTGAGTGACTTGAGAGACGGCTAGGGAATGAGCGTTGGAATTGTGAGGGAGCGAGAGCAGTTGGCGAGAATACGAGAGAGAATAAGGAGTGCGGATTGCGAGAGAGAAAGAAGGGAAGTGGGAAGCGATTATTGGACAATGATGCGTGAACAGATTGACAGGAAGGTTAGACAAGTGACAATTGAGAGGAGAAGTGTGGAAATAACCTTCATCTATTTGTGGGGCAAGTATTATCCTCTTCTTATCAATATCCATATCAGTTCAGTCATGGAGAGTACAGAAATCCAATTATTGTACATTAGAATTATTTTGCCATTCCTTTAAATATAACCTCTCGCATATATCATACTTTAGGCTAAGCGAGTGATAACCATCTGAAAGATGAATGATGAATAACTACACCACCCAATACAATCTAAAGCAGCAGTTCCCAAAGTGTGCTCCGCGAAACATCTTCTAGTGCTCCTTGAAGAAATTGGAAGAATAAAGAAATAACCTGGTCTTAAATTTTGAATTTTGTGCGGCCATGAGTCGTGTGTCTCTAACATATATATCACATTTAGGCCAAGCGAGTGATAACCATCTGAAAGATGAATGATGAATAACTACATCACCCAATTGAAGATTCAAGGTTCTTGGTTCGATCCCAACGCAGTTGTACCGTTACGTTAGATCTTAGTGCCAGATCTGTACTTGTAATAAGTTCTGAAGAAAATGATTTTAAAAACACTGAATATTTTTGATTAAATTAACTAAATCTCTAGCCTTCTTAAACCCGAAAGTTCATGGCTGCAGTAACACAGGTCTTCCATCTGTCCCTATTCTGAGCAAGATCTATATACTCTTTTCCATCTCTACCGATTTCCTTTAGGTCCATCTCAACGTTGTCCCTCCAACTTCGTCTTGACCTTCCTCTTACCATCAGGTTTCCCAACAAGAATCCTGTAAACTCCTCTTTCCTCTCTCATTCGTGCCACATGGCCTGCCCACCTAAGTCTTCTTGATTTAATCATTCTAATAATATGATTAAATTAATTTAATATATTTCTTGGTACGAGAGATGGATTTGCAACAAGTTCTTTAAGAAATTAATTTTTAAAAAAATTCTGTGAAAATTGTTGTTAATCTTAATTCAAGATATTTCCTTGTACAAGGGTTGGATAAAAAGTAATGGCAACACTGGTATAATTGGTACTTGACTGTATTGGCAGAGGAGCAGGTGTTACATTCCTTCAAAGTAATCGCCCCTCATCTCTACGACCTTCTGTCACACGTATGGAAGGCGTCGTACACCGTCAGCGCGTCCATCTCTGTCGATGTCCCGCAGTGACCGCCCTATAGCACGTATGATGGCTTCGCGCGTGTCGTAGTGCTTCCCGCCCAGTGGTTCCTTCATTTTGACAAAACGGTCGTAATCACACGGTTTCATACCGGTGAATACGGCGGATGTTCCAGTACCTCCCACTACGAGTTATGCAGGAGCGCCGTCACATTGTTCGCAGTGTGACACCTTGCATTGTCAAGCAGGATGATGGGACACCGTGCCGTCGCTTCCTTCTTAATGCGAGATGAAGCTGGTGTTGCAAGAAGGTGCAGTAGTAGGCTGCGTTGACCGTCTGCCTGAGAGACGTTGTTCTTCTTGCCTAAACATATTGTTAGGGCGCTTGCACTCTCGTCCTCTGCTTCAGAGCACTGCTGTTTTGACTGAATAACATACAATCGCTCCCACTCACTATACTTCCTCGTCTGACATTCCTTTATCAACCACGAAACGCTTGTGGCGCTGTGACTCACCCCTTTCACGGGACAGCAGTGTTGCCATTACTTTTTATCCAACCCTTGTACAAGAGCTGAACATGGAGTTCTTAAGAAAATATTTTTTAAAAAAAATTCAATTTCATTCAATATCTTTCTTGCTACGAGACCAGCATTTATAACAATTTCCTGAGTAAACAATTTTTAAAATATTACAATGTAATTATTATTGAATTCAAGTTGTTCCCAGGGTGTACCAGCAGATTGGTATAATGATTCCAAGTTTGAAATGCAAAACGCCATGCTTTACACGACACTCCATCCTAGATGATAGTCTGATATGTCGGAATGAGTTTCAAAAGATTCCGAACAAAAATGCAAAATTAGCTGTTAACAGTGAGGTCATAGACCTCTTGAAGAGATGTCTGAAATAGCAAGCGAGAAGGCTAAGGCTATGGTGATATCCACTGCGATGTCACATCTGCGTCATAATTCAGTTCAAGAATACAAACAGCATCCTCAAAGCTCGCATGAACAAAAGAATAGGATATTATGCTAATGAACTTACAAGCGTTTTATGCTCTCTGTATAACAAGATAGATCTTTCGAATGACTAGACGTCATAATTTTGAGATACTTGGGGAATTGCATTGTCCCCTTGGAGATTTTTCATTCAACATATGCAGGAAGGGGAGAAACTATATGAATTTATATTGTCCCTTTTTCAGCAACTCAACTGACTGTTGCAAGAGTGGATTCGGTTTGGCGCTGAGCTATCCGTGCAGAAATGTATTTTAGAGCTTATAACATTTTATGCAATTTTCATAAGTGAATACATTGCAACGTATTACTCGCAAATAACTTAAATTATACAGAGAGACCATAAAGCATGCGCTCGAATTTTTGATGCTGGGGTGAGAATGTAATGGATAGAACGAGAAGACATAATTTGACGGAAAACTTGATGTTCTGGAAATATGTCTGCTGTTCGAAAAACTGTCCCTGGACAATACATTTGTTATTCCTGCAGAGAAGATGGGTATATTGATAGTATTTAACTTTTGAATGTGATTGTACACACACACACACAAACACACAAATAAATGCAATTGAATATATACATTGTCTGATCTCTACGTCTCTTTCTTGTTAAGTTCCGGTAGCTGTGTCGACTGCTGTGGCGTATGCGCAGCTTGATGGAGAATAAAAGTAATATGTTGGGGAAATGCAAGTGTTATGTCCGGGAACAAAAGTAGACCGTTCGGGAGCAATAGTAGTCTGTCTGGGAAGAAAAGTAGTCTGTCAGGGAACAAAAGTAGTCTGTCAGGGAACAAAAGTAGTCTGTCCGGGAACAAATGTTTTCTGTCCGAGAACAAAAGTAGTCTGGCCGAGAACAAAAGTAGTCTGGCCGGTAAGAAATGTAGTCTGCTCGGAAACGAAAGCAGTCTTCTTAGGCCCACAAGTAGTTGTTGGCGAATAAAAGTAGTCTGCTGAAACACGTAGCTCGTCTACGGCACATACAGGTCGCAACATAGGACCCAGTGCAAAGACCATTCCTCACCTGACCACCTGACCACCGACTGCCATTTCGCGAAAGCAGCAACGCATGCTCTTTTTAATTTGTTTGACTGAGAACTTCAAGACCAGTCTGCTGATTCCGTAAAACTCCAAAATTCACCTCGACTTATATCCGACGAAATAATGGATTATGCATTATATTATCCGAGTTCCTGGCCAGCGGAACTTCCTGTGACACACATGTTTTACCGAGAATTAGTGACAGAAACTTAATTAAGAAATTAACCTTGAACGACAAACGTAAAACTTTGATATTGATATTTGTTGTTAACAGCAAAACACCTCATAACATACCTCCACATTTAACAATCGTCACAATTGCTTTAGAAAACACAGTATGGTTCCAATAAGAGAAGATTTTTTTTTTACTTTCAAGGGGATCTACTGCCACATATTAATAGAATTGACGATCTGTACGTTTGCGGGTAAACCGTGACCAAACAACACAGCTCAGTATGAAGTGGAGGAGCTACGGTCTGCCTTAAATACTGAGTGTCATTCTCATTTGCCCCATGCCACAAAATATAACATCCGCAAATAACAAGTGACCTCGTATGTTGTATCGATTTTGTAGATCTTCAATTGTAATACCTTATTATTTTAATTTCTGGTGAGTCAAGTATTAAAAATCCTATGACACTATATTTTTTGAAGCTCTTTTAACCCAACTTTAAAAAATAAAAATAAAATACTTCATTATTCTAAGTATACACAGCAATATACCTTACACAGAAATGTCACAAATGAGGTCACATACGCTACCTCATATTGACCAAACGAGTTGAATCTAAAATTTGAGATTTTTAATGTGAGTTAGGTTCATGCAGGGCTTCCTCCATGCCAAATTTAAGTTTTTTTAATCGGACCCATCTCTCAGATTCAACCTCGAAAACTGTCAAAATTCCATAAACGGCCATGTTTGAGCCGATGCTGCAAAAAAAAAAAAAAAAAAAAAGGTTGCATTTCTAAGCACTGATATTTCATTTGCAGACAACTTGCAGGTAGGTCTACACATGAAAATAATTAAAGCCTTAAACTAAACCCATTCATTAAAGAAATCGGCTTAAAAATTCAATTTTTTAACTATTCTTACCCAAATTATCACCATCATTTTTGTTCTGAGAATGTAATTTTAAGCAAAACATACTTGAATATCATACAAAGAATGCTTCATTAGCTACAAATTGAATTATGTTTCAAGCCTCTAGCTCTAATGGTTTGTGAGATATTAAGGTTTTCGTAAACTGCTACATGGACAAAGAAGCCATGCGCCATGTTGGAAAAATGGCTGCCCCAGGAGAACTAAAGACATTTTTTTTTTAACATTGGTTTTGATATCTAGAAACATATACAAACGTATGGACTAATAAAGATTTTTTTCTAAAATGGTCATGCAACCAATAATTTGAAAATTGATTGATTTGACATGGAATGACCTTCCCAACATATATATGCTGTAAAAAATGTTACATCCGTAAATATGGAATTAGCCCTATGTCGTCACATCTGTGCTGCTACAGACGACTATTACAAGGTAGTAACTACAATCGGGCGAAAATCTCTTTCGAATAACCTGTCGGTGCCCTTCAAAGCATTAATAATACCGCTGATCACAGAGTCCATTTGGAGCAGTCAGTTTTTACGAGCGAGAGATAATTGAAGACGAAGTAAAGGTCAATATTAGTGACGGAAATTAGCCAAGTGAATATTAAAAGGTCACGAGGTTACCGCCGTGGCAGGTCGCCAATGGCTTTATCGCTGGTAATGCCGAGGGTTGCAATATGGCCTGGTATTCCGCTCCTGTGGGCAGAGCTGCGGACATTCGTTCCATGCTTTGGGTCACGCGAAGTCTACCGTCCTCGTATGACAAGGTCAGGCATCAAAAGACAATGTGGAACTGGAAGTTATTGCACAGTCATGTAGTAGGTGAGACAACCCTTCCCACAAAGATTACTGGATCTTGTAGATTTCCAATTATTCAAATTTCAACAACAATCAAATAGCACAGATTGGACCTGCGTTTCCTCTGTGATAGGTACTTATAATATCAGATATCAGTATTCTGAAGAATAGGACAGTTCTTATATGTTTTACCACACATAAATTCGTACACGAACATAGGTACGTTAGGTTTCTACACGATAAATTTCAAATCTTTTATTTCATCTTGGCATTGATTGAAACACATAACCAGACGTAGAGTACACACACTGACACAACCAATGTTGCCAGTACACCTTGTAATAATAAAAAACATACTTTTTTATGAATATGTTATAATTCATAAATCGTCCGGAATCAATTATAATGCCTAAAATGATGTATCGTTCTTTTCTTAATTTCGATAAAGACCAACACAGACCATCGATACACTCGAAAATTATTGCAAGCGACTCCATAACGGTATTTTATTCATGCTTCTTTCTTACATTCTACAAAAAAATGTAAACGCCTTACTAACTTTATCACCATACGGAACTTTCATGTGTAGGATCATTTTCTTGTTTAATGTTTAAAAAATATATACATAGACAAAGTTAATACCCAATGCTAGGTTCATAAGTTCGAAGTCTCGGCTGCGTTTCTAGTAAGAGGAAGCTATGTCATGACTATAAGAATCATGCACCAATGAGCCATCTCCATCAGTAATGGCATTCCTTTACTTAACAACTTGTAAATCGAATATCTTTCTTAACGATAACGTTCATCCTGAGACTTTCAGACTTTACAAAATCTAAAAACAAGTTATATTAATAAAGAAGTAATGAATTTATTTTTTAAGGTATAAGTTATTTTTCTAAATAAATGTGCTCTTCAGATTCTTAATCTCGGCCATAATGGATGAAGTGATGTGTCCACGGCTTCCATAACCCCTGCCTCTGAGGCTTAGCTAAGAACCGCTTATAATCACAGACAATCACGGAAAAATCTGTGTCTCACCTTAAGATAATCGAATCCTGTTATCGCATATAACAGTCATACTGGCTGGACAGGAGGAATCTGAAATCGTACTGTAAAACTATGAAACTGCATCTGAATAAGAGAATACGTACACGCATGTTTGTGTAACACCGAAACTGCATGGTGTCATAAAATAAAAGTTGAAATTAACTCTGCCACCTGTGCATTACTCATAGTGTGGAGTTTTACACACAGTAACGACCTGTGCATTACTGGGGATAGGTGATCAACACCACGCTCCTGGTTGCCTTATCCCCCAGGGTTGCACCCGGGTACCCATGAACCCTAATGCCTCTATATACAGTTGTGGCAGAAACACACTTGAGATCAACCAACTCTGGAATCTAGCCGCCTCTCCCGCTTGACATGAGATGTTCTAGCAACTGAACCACCGCCGATCACCCATGATATTAAAATTGACTATGTCCTCACAATTTGTACATTCTTACAGAAATCAATAGCTAACTTGCCATGTCCTTATCAATAACCTAAAGCTTAATGCCCAGTGAGAAGCGGCAACACAACTTCTGTTGTCTTCTTCTATTGAAATCAAATGGTGTAACGCCCACTACAGGGAAACGGGGCGGAACCCAAGCGAGAATTTCCGTGCCACAAGTCTGCATATTATCTTAAGGGTTATCGCCCACTGAGACGCCGGAAAAGGGGTCTGTTGTGTTCCGTTGCCGCTTTTCTCCGCGTGTCAGTGGGCGTTAAGCTTAAGGGATGTGCACGGAAAATACTAATTTCACCATGTACCAACACTGGCCACCCTCTACCCTACACGCATTGGGGTAATGGATCCAGTAGAAAGCAATTATCAGGCTCGTTCCATTAGAAGTTGGGATGAGGAGAGAGGGGGAATAGCGTTGGCGGCCAAAATAGTTCGACTTTTGCGCTGGTTGCAAAACCATGTCAAACGTAGCGACGCGACCGCAGAGGATGAAAATAAACTGATGCCAACGTTTTGGTCCGAGAAGGTGTTATTACGCGAATTCATTCCGGTTAGCCCAGGCCGCTCTCTCTGCAGAATATCAAATTTGGGTTTTTCCTCAACGTGCATGGAATAGCAGGAAATGTCTTCTCTGTTAAAAGGTCTTCCTTTCTTCAGCCACCAGGGGTGCTACAGCCGGATTGCGCACACTTTTCCGGTTTTATCATAGGTATCTGATAAGCTCACAACGTATAGGATTGCACACACAAAAATGAGGCTATATTGTCAGATGTAAAATGTTCTCAAGCCGTTCTCACTTCTGTTGTGTTTGTTTGTTTGTGTGTGTGTGTGTGTGTGTGTGTGTGTGTGTGTGGACTTACACGTGTTTTTGCAGTCATTAACCTAACCTAACCTAACTTTCGAGTTTGAGTAAATTGGTATGATTTACTATTTTACTTCTAATCTCTCTCTCTCTCGCTCTTCTTGTCTAAAGAAAAAAACAGTTTTACGCACAGACTTTAAACCTATCAAAGTGGCAACGTTCGATCAAAATCTGTGCGCAGAACAGGTCAGTGAGATTTGTGCGCAATTCTGGATCTAAAGTGTGCGCAATTCGGTTGAGGCGACCAGGGGCGCTTCTAACAGCATGCTCATCTACTTCCTACTGACCTTCCCAATAGGTACTGTAGTTAAAGTGTTCGGGTTCAACACCCGGAAGAGTGATTCGGATCCCACTTTAAACTGTAGCTCTGTTCTCCATTATCTTACGATTGCATGAGGTGGACTTAAACAAAACCTAACGAAAAACTATTTATGTTCTGCAAGTTTATGGCTCCAGAAACGTCTTGCTGTTCTTGAAAATCTGTAATTTGTTTAAACACCTCTTTCTTGATATTAAACCTGCTCAGTTTGATTAAATTTTGTGATATTCTTCTCACGTTACATTTCCGTATGGACACCGTTACCGTTTTGTAGGCGCTAATGCCCTATATCAAAACACCTGAATAGTATTCTGTTGTAGAATAGTGAATGCCAACTACTCATTTAAGACTAGTCGTACGAACTGGTGGAAAAGAACAGAGGCATAAAATGTGCACAAAAGCAAATAGAAATAAGTTGGAGTTCAGCCTTAAATCAATAGGAAGAGGCAAGGGTAAAAAATTGTATCAGGAACAGCACGCTTAAATGTTAAGACTACGCACATTACCAGTAAACTCGTCCACTTAATACCATGGAAGGATATCCATTGTGACGGACGAAGACAACGATAAATACTTCTGAGAGTCATGTTCCATTGTAATGCACAAGAACTACAACAGATGGCGTGGAAGATTCAAATGGGATCTGCATTTGGATGGATAAGCCTGGTGGAATAGGTTTGAGTTGGTGTTTCAAGTCCACTTTATGCACAGATAGGCTAAGCGGGACCGGGCCTACAGTTTAAAGTACCCGGGTATCGAACCTGGGCTGGTGGAATAGGGGTCTAAGGAACGAATACAATAGTTTTGTTGCAATACATTAGAACAGTGATAAAGAACTGTGGAGAACTCTGAGATGTCGCCTTTACAGATCACTTCGTTATGATAGCCTTTTCCTATAGGTATTTTCTACTCTTACGGCGGCTGGTCCTAGTTCTGGCAAAAGAAGTGGGGAGCTGGGATTATGCCGGAGAGAAACCAGACAACAGCAGTGGCGCCGAGAGATACGACGCGGCGGGAAAAAGTACTACGTGAACCTCCTTCTACTGGCTGCTGCGTTTCTTGTCGTGCTGGATTGCTCGCTTACCCGCCAGCATATATTTAGTATAATAAGATGTTCAATTGTTTTTGCCGTCTTCCAAATATTACCCATTCTTAGTATTTTGTAATGTATAGTGCAGTAAAAAGTGATTCTGTTATATTTTCTATGAACAATAATCCTTACAGGTTATGCAATGTGCACATTTGTTGAGCAGTTCAGGCTGCTTACGTGTAAGGATGTGAGCACCTCATACACAACTCTGTCTCTGGAATATGTGTAACAAGGACGCGCACAACGGCAAAGAAGGGGAGCAAACGAGTGGGCTGATCAATCGACTAGAGCTGCAGTTGCGTTGCCCCTTCCATTCCATCCTTTCCCCTCTCGCGCGTTCATTGGTCGAGCCCTTTCGAGTCACGCCTTGTGCAGAAACTTGTTTTCGTTCTCTTGCTCCACAGATTCCCGGGACAGGGTATAGGTGAGTATGCAAACCACGTGCTCTGACCTACGAGTGAATAGACCTTTTATTGACTGCACTCGGTACAGTGACCACACCGTCAACCTCCCGCTCACTCTCAATTCAAAACTAAGTGCCTGCGATGCAGGTCGCTTGTCCAACTTTCACCCTGCTGGTTTTCAAAATTGGGTTCCCATGCTGGAACCCTCGCTCGCCCCATCACCGAAACGTACCCTCCACCCCCTCCTCGTTCTCCCAGCGGTACTTTTTCCGCCCACCGGAGATCGTGTCCAGCTACGGAACTGAAGAATCAATTAAAGTGTGCGGAGTGAAGAGGTGAATTCAAACTAGGTGGTCCGTGCGGATCGAGGGTGTTTGGAGAGGGCCAGCAGAGGGCGGGGGATGCTGACAGCCTTGCTTCAGCGCCATTTAGACGTTTCCAAACGTGTTGATTTAAGAAGAGCGGGTGGTGGTGGAAGGAATTAATAACGCGGCGTTTCCTCTCGGATGCGGTCAACGGGTGGACGCATGGCTATAAATCCGGAAATTCTTCATATTGTAGAATGCGCATGAACGTCTGTATACGCACATCCAATCATACGCGATCTTTTCAACGTTTAAGCCCAAGTTATTCTAACTGTTAATCTAGAGTTTAACGTGTGCTTGCATTGTGCTCATACTAACATATGCAACGCTCAGAGTACATAATTTTATTTCCAAATACGTGGATTGAGATTTAATAGTGGTAACTATCTCTGGAGCAAGACCGCACATAGCGGAAGAGAGGGGAGGAAATCGAGTGGGCAGAGCGAAGGCAGTACACGCTGCTGCGAAGGCTCGTAACTGGAGTCGCTCCCCCTCCACGCAAACCCATTCCCTCTCACGTGCTCATTGGTGGAGCAGTCTCGCGCAGACACTTGTTTTCGTTCGCTTGCTTCAGATATAGTTGGGACAGAGTATATTTATATACAAATTATAAAAAAATATACGTGGAACTATTACAGTCCTTCAATGCAGTCACCATCATCGTGTGCCAGCGATATGGAAGTCGGAGTACCTGTAGCAGGTTCGAATGGAGCAGTCTATTGCCTGAAGAATCCCTAGAACAGTTCGAAAGCGAATCCCCTTTATCTTAGGGATCAAATCAAAGTCACAGGGGCTTAAGTCCGGAAAGTATGGGGGATGGTAGATCACCTGCCAGCCCCTTCGAGCTAACAAATCATCCACAGGTTGCGTTAGATGCGCCCGAGCATTATTCTGCAAATGATGGGAAGATTCAGCAGAACGTGTTGCCTCATCTTTTGCAACGCAGATTCCCCGCACGCCTCACGAAGACCTTGATGACACTGTAATGCTGCATGGCCGTGGGCACATTCAATCTTTATCCAACTCCGCTGTTCCTGCTTCCAAAACATTGTTGTGACTAGACAACTACAGAACTTTAAGCTGCCAACTCCAACGATACTGTATTCCTCTCGTCACTGCGCATGCGCCTAGTGCTGGAAGGATGAGTCCATTCACTGAAAGGTAGGTTAGGTATCAAACCTAACGTGTGTATCGTAACGAACCTTGAAGTTCGTGGGATCTTAAAAGTATCTAGCAGGTTAACCAGTTAATTGATGGGGTGATGTAAACTACTCATCATTCATCCTCTTGATGAGACCACTCGTCATTGACATGACGAGTTATCGCTTGGCATGCGAAAGGTACCAATTACACAAAGGAATTAAACTACTGAAAAGACAATGGTCACTCGTTGGATTTTGTGAACCGTTGAACCTGTATCATGGCTGGGTGTAGGATAATTACCTGTCTATCTGAAGTCTTTAGCTGAATGAAAATAGCGAAGTCCTCTGTAAGCTTCTCTCCTATTTGTCGACAAGAGCGTTGTTGTACTCCTCACCTACTGACTTGCTGACCACCTTCTCTCTCTCCACTCAATCTCCAAAGTCAGTCACCTCCCAGCTTGTCTCACCTCTATATTCCCTGGCCATCGAGCTCTTCCTCGATGCCGAATCGCCGAATCGTGTGTTTAATATAATTGCTACCATGCAAACCGCTGACTCTAAAACCAGAAGTGTTACCTGTTTCCTGAATGCTCAGGAGGTTTGCATGGCACAACACAATGCATTGTAAACATGCCTAAGAGGCTTGAGACAGCTGAGAAAAACAAGTGAATGCCCTGGTCAACATGAAGCGTTCAGACAGACTTAATAAAATAAACATACAATCTTAGGGATTGTTACGTTCGCCCCGACTGAGAAAAATTTTCTCCTTTGAAAATTTAAAAGTCAAATCGCAAAGCTTGACATGACTCAGGTTCAACGGTTCACAAAATCCAACGAGTGACCATTGTCTTTTCAGTAGTTTAATTCCTTTGTGTAATTGGTACCTTTCGCATGCCAAGCGATAACTCGTCATGTCAATGACGAGTGGTCTCATCAAGAGGATGAATGATGAGTAGTTTACATCACCCCATCAATTAACTGGTTAACCTGCTAGATACTTTTAAGATCCCACGAACTTCAAGGTTCGTTACGGTATTATGAGAAGCACCGGTTCCGTTTCATGGCGTATATACAGCAGTGTTGCCATTATTAAATCTCCAAGCCACGTATTTTCGCAGGAAAGCCATAACGTTGCCTCGAAATTTCTGGTCTGGTGCGGGGCACACCCAGGAACTAAATGCTAAGAGCTCTGAACCTGTGCCTTCTAATCTAACAAATTCCTAACTTACAACTCCGCTTATGTCTAATAATGAATACGTGCTTATGTTAGTGGCAAGCTTGCGCATAACGGTAAATCTGCCCACGTGCTGAAATGTTCTCTCTGATACCAGCAAACCCTTGGGGGCGATCACTGGGGGTGAAGACTGGCAGTCCCCCCGCCACTTTTTTCCGCCGCACTCTGACCTCTTAGTGCTAAGCAATGTCTACAAGAAATAGTAAATTGTCTTTGCTCCTCCATCGCACACTTTTTGTACCCAAACGCCGCTACTCCAGCTAGCTATTCATTAATTAGATTGCCAGATGTATCTAAATTTACACATAAAATAATTATGTGAAGACAATTACGTTAATAATAATCGTACTTTTTCATTTATCATTTTAAAGCAATGGTATTTAACCCTCGGCTCCCTAGCTGTAAAATAGCTGTCCGGTAAAGTCCTGATGAAATAAAAAAATAAATTTTAAAATGCAAACCAGTGAACTCAAAATATGTGAAAGAGTCAGAATTCACTGTTCTGTTCACCCAAACACTATTCGGCATCACTTATGCCTGCGAACAGCTCTTTTCCAAAGTGAAGATTGTATAATGAAAGTTGAAGAAAGACTGACCGACACACGTCTTCAAAATTGCCTGCTAGTAGCCTCATCAAATTCAAGGCAAATATTGATATGATTGTGAAGAAATATAAAATCACAGTCTACTTATGAAGAGGTAAAAGACAATTCTTCTGTTTGCTACGGTCCTCGTAGCGCTGCACTTGTCACCATTATAGCAGTAGAACTTGATGTTGGTTCAGGTTTGTTTGTTTGTTGTTCAGGGTTACAGGTTGAGCTACATGGTTCCTTCCCTTTTTCCCCATCCGTGAAGTCTGTTGAGGTCCAGTGTTAGTTCACCCGCGATTATGGTATTCCAATTCGTATCAAAAAATAAATAAATAAAGTGCTCCCCTTTGCTTAGCACCACGCCATGGGGGTGTGGGGGTAACGCCCCACACTTTCTTGATCCGGTCGTGAGTGGGGTGATGTGATCAGCATCAGGCCCTGACCGCCTTACCCCCAATGTAGAGTCCAGCACAGATATTTCTGCCATGCGATGCGCGACACAACTCAAGAAGCAGTGTTGCTAATGGAGCAGATAGAAAAATCGCTGCAGTGCGCCGATGCACAGCTGTTACGTACAACAAGAAAATTAGAGAATTCAGGTCTATCTAACGTTGAGTTTTAAACGTCATGCATTATACCAGGACTAGGATTAATATGTACTAATGAGTGGCTTTGTATGTAACTACATACATATGGACTAAAAATTTGCAAAATATGAACTAACACATACGTAAAATTACCAAAAATGCTGCAAAGAAGACTTCTTCATACGATTCCTTATTTGAGTGATTTCAAACAAAATAAAAAAATATATATTATTTTTCATTGCATTAATGCACTGGTGGCGTTCTAACTGTTCACTCCCAAAACCCGTATACACTGGTACGGAAATGCAACGGAAGATAATAAATAACATGCCAACGTGTTAAACCGCGAGAATTGGACCACAACACTCCGCCTCAAGCATTATTATTATTTCCTCTCTGTGATCGGCGACAGTCGGTTGCCTTTGTTGTACATTTACAAACGATGCCGGCTTCCACAACAATAACAAGTACATATACTGCCACTAGACGATAAGCTGCGCGGATTTTTCTTTTGCTATAAACCAGGGCCGGCGCTAGTCATTTTGCCTCCCTGGGTGGTGGCGGCAGATGCCGCTCCATTTCGCCCCCCCCCCCCCCCCCCGTTACGCAGCAACGGGAAATTGAAAATCAATATATTCCTAAGTAAAACATCAAAATATAAAATAAATAGTGAGACTTCTTATGCTATTTCAATACTATTAAGCGCAAATAATATCTCGCTCGACCACAGTTTTCAATAGGCTTATTTTTTTCTTCTCTTCAAATTTTGCCGCTCTGGGCGGTGGCACGGCACCCCTTCCGCCGGCCCTGCTATGAACTTGGTCACCCATCAAAGCATGGCAATTTTAACACAGAAAACAATATACATCGCATTAAGCAGCAAAAATGACAGCCTCCTCTATGCAATTTCTACAAGAACACGTGCCGGAGCCAAGAGTTGAAATGCTGTTGGAGCCACATAATTTATTTATTTTCAACAATTCCACAATTATGAAATATGAACAATTTGTGAATTAAACCTGTTGAAATATGTAAAATTAAGTATATTTTCCTTAAATATGTAAAAGTAAGTATTTATTAAAGTTAGAAATATGGAAAAATATTGACAATAAAATGTACCTTAAATCACTACAAACATTACTATTCGCAAAGATATCACAAAATTTCAGCGATATTTCGTCAAACTAAAACTATGTATTTACCTATAAACCCTAGCCCTGATTATAATCAGTAGATAACATTGAACACAGCTATGGGTTCGGTGAATTGTCTACAGTTAAGAAGCACTCGCACACAACGTCAAACCGGTCAAATACTTAGTATAAAATAAAAATATGGTGCTTCCAATCCAACAAAACTCACCGTCATTTTACCTGCCTTTCCCCTTCCGTGACAGAAATAGTGCTTCATTATTACAGTTGGCAACACTAGTTACTAGCTAGCCAATGAACATGCACTGCATAAAAGAAGCAACCACTACGCCGTGCTATATTGCCACATTACCGTCCCTGCCGAACGGTGTGAACCGCGAGCTGGAGCGCTATTCAATTGTTTTCAATGATGTTTGCGCGAGTGTGTCCAGGAATGGAATGACAATATGGCAACAATAGCGAAGGTTGGCGACCAGGGTAGAACACGTGATGCTAAGAGAGAGGGAGACGAAACGAAAATTGGTATCTACGCAACAGCAAAGACATGTGTGTTGTACGTTGGCGCCGGGGCCGCTTCCAACGTTAGAAATGTTCCCGGATATGAACCGGCCGGGGATCGAACCCGGGACCTTTAGCATGGTAGTCAGACGCGTTACCGACTTTTTTTTTTAAAGGAAATACCCCCTACACGGAGGTATCCCTCACCATTCACACTTTTTCTCACTTTTACACTTTTCAATTGTTACAGTTTCTCAGTTTCTTATCATCTGGACAAACACAAATACCCATGCCTTACCCGGGACTCGAACCCGGAACTCGGAACGACTGAGCCACCGCGGCCATTCCAATTCGTATTACAACTTTTAAATGAAAATCCGGGATATACTCTGATTATAATTTATTAGTAAAACGCACACTCGTATATAACTTAAGACAAAATCAAGTAATACACGCTTTAGACCGGTTACACCGAGAGACTCGGAAGCCTAATTTTCTGTTACGCGAAGCACATCTCTCTCCCGATCGTATTAACGAAAAAATTTCAACCACTCAGTCAGGAAAACCGTTATTCTCTTCACTGACTCGGTGGTACCAGTTACTATAATTTTTAAATACCAGAAAGCAGATACAAATTATGTTTTTTTTTAGAGTAACATATTGAAAAGTACATTCATCTGGCACAGGGAAATTTTGATTGATGGCAACAATGCAAAACGGCAAAGCGTAATCATCTCACTTTACAAGAATTTAAACAAAAAAACAACGGCTTTCCAAACAACGAGAGGAAAGAATGGCGTCTGCCAAAAACAAATAACTAAGAAAAAATATCATTAAATTTAACTTAAGAATTAATAACTTCGGCTTCACTAAACTACTAACTCATTGAAATAAAACTTACGGAATTCTTTACAATTTTTTTAAAAAATTGCTTTAACTTCCTGCTATTTATACTTCTATAAATATTAGTATATAAAGTTAAGAATGATAATGGCAGCCATATTGGGAAATTTAAAAATTTGGCTGAAGACATTAATATAATATTTACGAACTTATATATGAAGTATTAACTGCAAAATAAGTTAAACTATAATAAACTACAATAAACATGAGAGAATATACTAGTCATTACATACTAATATTCGTTAAATAATAATATAACAGAACGCAGTAATGACCAACTTGGGGTCATTGCCTGTTTGAATAGTTAATGTCGATTCTTCTTGACAAATATCATAGAACATTGCTTCATTAGTATGCTTATTTGTTGAACTGCAGTGACTAACTCAATTCAGAACTTAACAGTGTTCTTTGGAATAGTTGCTGATATATTCTTTCATAAGAAAAGAGAGCAGTAGTGAATGTACTATATTGAAAAATAGAAACCAGTCATTTATAAATATGTCCCGCTGTAGAAGAAACGTTGAAGGTCATGGCTTTTAAGTATTTTTCAAAACATTTCATAAAATCAATGTCTACCAGAGAACAATAAACTGTAAGTACATATATTAACTTCTAGAAATCACAATACCTTCATGACGAAATATTATGCTGTAGATGAAGGGAAACCTTGCAGACACAATGAGCCTTACCTAGAAATAAAGAGAAATAAACAATATTAGTAAATATAGCAATGAAACTGCACAAGGATTATAGATATGTCTCACATGAAAATAATACAAGTAATACACAAACAGAACATGTCTGATTCACCAACATTGCTGTCTTACACAAGTTCGCTCAGTAGCGTCATATGCTCCTCGAAAACCATTAATATTACACGTTACGTATTACAAATTTCGCATGCACTATATGACTAAATTATATCATTTCGTCATATAATGCACATATTCGCATTAAGTTTATAAATAGGCCATATTAATTTCAGATATGTTGCCCAGTACGAGATTCCAGAATTGTAACATTATTACTAGAATATTGTAGATAACCGACATGATGTTGTCATGGTTTCTGGATTTCTGCGAATCAGAAATGATAATAATATCAAAAGAGCCATGGTTTTCATTATGTGCACAGAACAAGAAACAAAATAGTGTTAATTAACAGACCGAGATCAGGTCACTTATTTAGAAACAAAATTTATGGCAAATTCAATCTGCAAGCAACAATACTTTTATGTGTGTGGATGGAACATTGCTATTGCTCTCTTCACGAAAACGGTCCAACCAAGGTCGGAGCTTCCCCTTTCCTCCTCCACGCCCCTGGCCCACCACGGTTGCCACACTTCTAAGCTTCTCAGTAGACACTTGTTGCATGTACGCGGTTGTTTTCGTCGGTTGAAATTGTTGCTATTGGCAACACTGTAGGTGGGGTGTGACATTGACTGGACTGCTTTCGTGGCTTTTGTTTTAATTCTTATCGGGTTAAATTAGAATATCAATACATTTTACAAAAAGCGCTAAATAAATTGAATGTGTAAAACAGTTTCGTTGACAAATTTTATTGCGTGAGTATTGTATCCTTTTCATGAAATATAATAATATTTATAGATTTTTGTTACATTTTGTCAAGCAAGACAAAAAAAGATATAAAGATATTAATATGCAGACAAAAATTGTATATACTAATTTGTAATCAAACTAAATAATGAATATAAAAGACAGAGCAGTTAGGTGTATAAACTAAATTGAACTGAATGATACAATTAATAAATATGAAAGCAAGAATACACTATAATATTATTATTCAAGTTCCTAATAATCTGGAAGTTAATGTACATAACAAATAATGATACATCACGTGTATTTTATAGCGAGAACACTTCTTCCACCTTTTTATACACGGTTCATAATTACATAATGGAGAAAATAACTTTCTCACGATCTTAGGCGCAACAACAAGGGAGCCCTAGGGAGGACATATCAAATACATATTCTACACGGTATTGTACACATACACATTTAGATAGTAGGCAAGAAGATATTAATATAGTTCAAAATTTAAAAGCAAACACAATAAATATTACAATAATTCTATTAATGTTAATGTTACTAACTTTAATGTTAATAATATTAATGTTTCAATAAAACATGAAATAATGCAGTCTATTAAGGAGGAAATGTAACATTTCAAGTTACACTGCATAAACGTAGTCTACTCGTATGTACAAAAAATATGTTAAAGTAATGAAGTATAAAATTTTATAAAAGATATGCAGTAATATAATTATACAATTCATGTACATCTAAGGATTTAAAAGCTGATAGAACCTACAAAAGTATTAATATTATGAAATTATAAAGAACGCTTGGAAGTAATAACATGAATGAACAATCTATTAACATATAAACGTTTTTAATCTGAAAACATAAAGTAAACAATAGAACAGACATGTTGATAAAGAATTGCATAACTATTATAAAAATAGTACAAGCATAGTGAAATTTAAGGTACAGGTGTCGTATAACAAGCTACGTCGGGAAGGTAAGTCTTAGTTACGTGTGAAATGGCGATAAAAAAACAGAAAACTAAAAAAAATAAAAGACGTGAAAGATTTTGAAGAGCGTCATCAATTTCTCTCAGAGGAGCTACGAGTGGAGTGGTGGCGTCCCCAGTTTTCCCAACAAGGGGGCAAGGGGGGAGAGGTGGATTATAAACCGTGTGGATGGGAAGGATTATATCACTTTCTAGGCACGGAGACCCTTTTTTGTTCCGGCGGTATTTCCAACCTGTTTTCCGGAGGCATGGTAATTAATCTGCCTCTGATTTGGATTTCACTCCGTACGCACACGAATCGATCGCTTATTTTTTTTTCACCGGCTGAAGTTAAGCCGTTAGTGAAGGATGCTTCAAGCCCCCCGAGTTATCTTCGCGTTTTCACAAAGCCATCCATTACAGCGAATATGCCGCACTTAATATCGCTTCAGACGGATATAAAACACATCATTATGTTTGAGAGTTAGTCTGGCCGCAAAGGGTGTGTATGGGTGAACATCAAAAGATCTTTTACGTGTTCTCTTCTCAATTTACACTACAACAAGCAGCCTTATACTTGGTTGTAAACAGAAGCATAAATGTCCTAGACTTAAATTGCTTCGTGTATCGCAGGAGCTTCTGTTGTTCATTGAATGAATGAATTGTTGTTCATTGTTGCTTTAGTCCACTTATACACATATATTATGGACTGATAGGGACTGGACCTATAGTTTAAAGTAAGGTCCAAACTACTGTGCAATGTGGCACCATTAGGTTTCTAACCCGGGACTCCTTAATTAAAAGGCAACGACGGACAATGGATGTGTTAATAGTGGATTTAAAATTTAGTTTTCAAGCTAAGAATTCTTATATAACCATCCTGTTAAGAGTATAAAGATGGCTAAATGTTCTAGGCCGGATTATATTCTGTGACATTGTTGTTATGGACTGTATTTTATAAATGAGGTGTCTATTCAAGAATATGTAGTTTTAATTAAACACATCCTTTTCGTAGTATTTTCATTGTTGGTTTATATTGTGTATTCAAACACAAGCAGATTGCACTCAAGGTGTCGATTAGATTTTAAAAGATATGCACCGCATAATCAAACATTATTCATTTAACAACAAACTGCCACTTAACAATTTATAACGAACTCCATGTCTCAAAAACCAAACACAATCTGTTTCTACAAACTTATTGACAATTTCAAAGGTCTTATAAACTATACAGTCTATTTACATGCGTAGCGTCACACACGACAGTTTATTCCTCGGTAGTGTCGAGGCCGGCTACTTGTTGCCTTGTAATCAAATGGTTCTGCATTCGTTTCTAGTGGAGGCACATTGCATAGTGGTTTAGAAAGACCTATTTGAGCATAATATTGAGTACAATAAATATTTTATTCCACCTTTTACTCCTCCTAACAAATGTACCGTGCGCTCACTTTTATCAGAGTTTGTTTCAAGTCACTCAGTTAGTCCAATAGAGACCAAATCTATATTTGTGTGTATTATGTTTCCACCGGGTAATGAACCTTGGAACACTTGATTATAAGGCCACAACGTTGCCATGACTTCATCAGGTATTCCCGCTCACTCTTGCTGAATGTGTTATCATTAATTATTATCTTAATAGGGTCAAGTTAAGCCATAAAATATTTCTTTGCAAACAATGTTAATGCAAATAATAGCTTTCTGACCCTACATGGTGCAGAAAGTACGCAAGAAACCTCTTCTGAATAAAATGAAATGTAAAACGGTACAGCCATTCACGTGAGTTCACATGCGTACTGGTCCGTTTCATTCTTGCTGTTAGTATAGAAAATAGGTTGTGCATTGTGCATACGTTCATTTTCAACAATCACAACGTCATATTACTGAGATTACATTTATAATTTACAGCATTTGTTACGACCTTACTTATTTTGTAACTTTGCAATTCCATGTTAAAAGAAAAATTGATATAGTGTTACCTCGAGTTCTTATTAATGTCTATGATACTACAAGTTGTGACGCAAATATGAACGCGCCAATCAAGGCGTTGTTGAACTAATGTATTAACCTTCCTGTAGTAATCTAATGAAGTCAGCTCGCTTAAGACAACAGACATTTATTATGATGTAAATATAGATTTGCCAATAAAAGATTATCAATGTTTGATGAACTAACCTAATTGTAATTAAATAATGGCGGAACATTTAAATTTGTATAATTCCAAAATGTAAGAAATAATTGTTAACTCAAATGAATATGTAAACTTTCTTTGTAAATTATTAATAGCCAACTATGTATTTTTCAAATATCCTTCTGTTGTAATTTGGAATATTGTAATAAGAAATTACCTAAAGACAGGTGTTCGTGGCTGGAACTTTGGGTATAAATACGAAGCAGTTTGGTCCATGAGGAGGTCTGCTCTGGTGTCAGTCTAGGAAGAAGTGAATAGGTGCAAGCCGCTCTTCTGAAAAACCTAGACTGGCCAAATAGGAACGGTCTAATCTAGGAAGAAGTGAATAGGTGTATGCCGCTCTTCTGTAAAATCTAGGTTTGGGCCACCCTAGTTTGACCTTTCTAGTAAGTTTTAAATTATCTACTAACAATTGATCTCCAAGTTCCAGTTACGAGTTACCTAACCACTGGCTGTAATTACTCAAGCGGCAAATAAACATTTGATTAAAACTTCACGACTTTGGTTGGATTTGTTCTGCACCAACCCTGAAGATAGATTTCAGTGTAGACCATTAGAGCCTCAATGCTCTTTACTCTAGGAGTAAAGGGTGAGGAAAGTTACTAGGAACGTAACAGATCCCTGCCTTATTACTACGTTATATAACGTATAATAAAGACAGGAATGTTGAACGTTATATATCTAATCAGAGTAACACGACGTTGTGTTTGTTGAAACTGAACGTGAAAATGTATGTATATTTGTGTATGTTTAATTAAACTAACTAAGCTATTTAAATTCGATCTGTAAGTATTAAATTTGCAGCACGAATGCGAAGTACAGATTTAACCATTTGACGGATTATTCAAAAGTATTAAATTAATTAATTAATTTCGTTTGCCTCTGTTACACTTTGTTTTGTCGGACAACGCCATTTCGAGCTTCATAGTGTGTCTTTATTTGTTTTCGATATCACTAGCACAGTACAAGTAGCTTTCGAATGAGAAATTCGATGAGCAGAATAGGAACGTTACGAATTTCTACTTTCCGTGAAGCAACAGGCAACATTTTACTAGAAAGAGTTAATTTCATATATTGAAAACAGTACAGAAATGTATATAACAATAATTAAATTTTTAAATTTGTATTGTATGTACAATCGTGGAAAGTTTGGCAGTTGTGGATCATAACAAACCTATTGAAGTAAGCCCTCGATATCCGCCAAGCGCTTTGTGCATAGCCCAACTAACTTCACAATTCTGCAGCATACATACTACTCACGAATATACATTTCAGTAGATTGATCAAAAGAAACTCGAGATGAATATTGTACACGGAATGTCTCGTATTCTAGACATTGTATTGCTTCATATTTTCATTCCTCGCATTACTGCAATTTCTATATTTCACAATTGTATTATTGTATAAGTGGAAAGAAATACAGAGAACAACATCGAACATACATGAACACCACTCATTCGACAAACACAGACACGAAATCAAAAGCACAAAACTAAGTTTTAATTTTCAAATGAATATCCAAACAACATTAATGAAAATCACGAAAAAAATGTTCCTGGTTGGTATCGAACCAAGGTATTGCTAATTAAAGCTCTGTACGGTAACAAACACCCTACAAATAACATTGCATTTTCTATCTTCCGTCAGTATTTCCTTCCTCAATAAGTTCTCAATACCTGAAAAACAAAATTCCTCTTATTTCCCCCACAATTGTTTCATTATAAATCACGTTTGTCAAACATAAACAGAACATCTTACTATGAAAAAAAAGTTTTACATGTCGTAATTTTTACATAACGTTCCGGCACTTGAGCTGTTGTAAAAAGTACAACAATGTATAATTTTTGAAAGTAAAATGAAAAGTTTGGTCATCAACAATGGATTCTACCAACGTATTCGTTTTTTGGTCAACCTTCATAGTTACTGCTAAATACCAGGTGGTTATAATTAAAGTGACGGTGTTCAGAGTGGTACAGCACGGGCTGTAATGAGAGTAGCAGTCTGAAACTTCGTAGATATGCTAATGAAGCAATGCGCTCGCGAATTAGGCAAAAAAAAAAATTAGTTCCAATTCTCGCCACCAGGGTAAAAAATGGCGCTGTAAGCAGTCAAAACGTGGAATTTTCCGTAACTCTGACGTCAAAGTCGGTGACATTGCCTAACCATTGTGTGAGCTCCCTGGTGGTTGTTGGTGACGCTTGTTGGCTCTTTCCTTTAGTAACGTTCATGTAATTCAAATAGTGAAATTGTAGCGATATTTTATTAAAAAGAGTATTGTTTTCTGCGATTTATAGTGTTTTTCCTGTAACTATACCAAGTTTTGACTGCTTATAGCGCCATTTTTACCCTGGTGGCGAGAATTGGAACTAATTATTTTTTTGCATAATTCGCGAGCGCATTGCTTCATTAGCATATCTACGAAGTTTCAGACTGCTACTCTCATTACAGCCCGTGCTGTACCACTCTGAACACCGTCACTTTAATTATAACCACCTGGTATATGGTTTTATTTCTCACTCGTTTAGTTGCAACAGGAGAATGAAGCAGTGAATGTGTCTCTGTTGTACTTTTTTACAACGCGTGAGTACTCTTGTGTTCTTTCTTCAATTCCATTCCCATATTTTGTTTCACCTTTTTATTTTATTCAATGATTACTTGTATTCATTATTGATAGAATTAGTGTAAAAATCATTAATAAATATTAAGAGAATAAATAAACTACTTTATTGAAGAATTACAATTGTATGACTGATAATAGAGTGTGTTGTAAAAAATTCAACGCGCGAGTACTCATGTGACACAAATAAGCGCGTTAGGGCATTCATTTAGAAGTTAAAACTTAGCTCTGTGTGTTTGCTTAAATATAAGTGCCTGTCAAAATAGTGGTGTGTATGTGTGTTGGATGTTCCTCAAGTTAAAGGTATTATTTTTCTCCAATACATAATTATCATTCTAAAATATAGATTTTGCATCAATGTACGGATTGGAAATTAGTCAGGGTCGTTCCCAAACTACATAATTAAACATATATACAGTTACAAACAATTCTGTTCGTACAGATGAAGTGTGAGAAGTTACTAAAGCAAAAAATACAATAAACCTTAGAACATTAGATATTCTCCCTACGTGTAGTTATAACACAAAAGGTGATTTATTTACAACTAGGTGCATAACCCTTGGCCTTAATAACTGCTTGGCATCTTTTGTGCATAGAAGCGACCAAAGTCTTGCAGATGTCTGGGCTGATTCCCTCCCACTCTAAAGCAATGGTCCTCTTCAGATCTTATTTTTACTTGCACTAATGTTAATGGACACGTTTCTTTAAAAATGTCCATAAATGCTCAATCGGATTCAGATCGGAACTTTGAACTAGTGTTTTCAACTGCTTTGGTACATTCAGAATCAATCAGTCCCTGCTGAGTTGAACAGTATGTTTGATATCGTTATCCTGCTGGAATGTCAACACACGTGACAACCCCATTTGCTGGACACTTTTTTCACGTTATTCTTCAGGATATTATTACAGACATGTTTGTCCATGATTCCACCAATGACTTGCATTTTCCCAACTAATTTAGTCGACATACGGGGCCCGATCATAATGGATGCTTCATCATGTTTTACCGTAGACGTTGTATTGGCAACATTGTCCTGCGTATTTGCCTTTCTCCACACTCTGGTAACACCATCTGATACGTGTAGGCTTATTTTGGTTTAATCGGACAGGAGGACGCTGTACCAAAACTCCTGATCCTTATGTAAATGCTCTTTAAGAAATCCGACTCTCTCGATACGTTTGCCCTGTACGAACAACGTTGTGGGTAACTGTATACAACGTGCAATAGAGTATTATGTCGAGAACACGAGACATTACGTCCGACAATGTTCTTCTCGTATTTCTCTTTGGCATCACTGCTCAATCTACTGAGATGCATACCCGTGAATGGTATACAAACAACAGAATTGCAAAGTCAATTGGGTTGCCTATATACAAGGCGCTTCAATATGGCCATCACGCACATACACTGTGTTAGATACTTTATTATGATGTTTGAAAAGTAGATCTAAACCAAATTTACTATGGTGTTCAGACATACCAATAGGATAAGTCCTAAATTTTGTTTATAGAATTGAAAAGTCACTTCATTAGTGGCAATTCTGAGCCCGTGTTGCGTGGTCGCATATAAATTCAGGATGAAATTCCGTCTTTAGAGAGATTGTTGGTACAACTAGGTGAGCCTTCCCGATGGCGCAGTGATATCGTCGTTGCCTTGTAAACAAAGGGTCCGGGTTCGATGTCCAGTGGAGGTACTTAGTGGTTCGGATCCCACTATAAACTGTAAGTCCAGTCCCAATTAGACTTACTGTGCATAAAGTGGACTTAAAATACCAAATCAATCAATCAATCCAAACTAGGTGTCATACGAAAAAACATTATCAAGCAAAATCGTTTGCCTAAACGGCCTCTATGCGCTGTAAACGTTTTCCGGTGATGAACTTTAAATGTTGTGTTATTTTTCGAAACGACACCGAGACGAACACTAGACATACCTCCATAAATATCGAGACGAGACCGAGACTTTGGTGTGATATTTGAACAGTTTGCCTAAACCAAATTTACTTTACAATACGCCTTCTAGTACAGTCATTTTTCCCGTTACTTTTTACATTGTATTTTGAATGTGGGAAATACTTTATACGCACCCTGTACTTTCTGCAGTTCCTATAAAATGCCATAACTGCACTTCCCCCTCTGTTTCCTGCATATCAATCCACATAACCTCCATTTCTGTATCTTGATGAGGGCTTGAATAAGTAGGAAACAGCAATTTGCTTTGACATAAATCAATACAGCGAGATACGATATGCACGAAAGTGCGTATAACGCTATGCTTAAGCGCCAGTCCTCGAGAAATCCTCGTGTTTGATCAAGCACAAAAAATGCGCGAAAAACTGTGAAGGAAGCGAGGTTTTTGCCGCATAACGCGGGATCCGAGTGTATCCGAGGCACGTTAAAGCACATAAAACGACCGTAAAACCGATTTATGGCGCCAGGTTGGGAGGACCATTCTTTAATAAGAGTCTCTTAACGGGGATGAAATCAGATGAAAAGAAAGCACCGTAAAAATATCATTTCGCGCACGCCATGCCGATTGTTTAATCGAAAAAGACAGCATCTTAGCCCTTTCCATTGTTGGAAAAGTAATACAACAATATAATAATGCAAGAATAATGATTGGCATGGAACTAAGTTCTCCTAATCTTGGTTTCCGTGATCACTGCTCAATTCAATACTCACAAATCATTGTTTCGTGATATCAGTAGTTCACAAATGTAATTGTGTCACTTGGAAGAAATGAGTTTCAGTTCTCAATTGTATTTATGAACAATTGTAATTACAAACAAGATATATAAATGGAAATGGAAAATGCAGACTTACAATATATTAGGTCAGTTAAAAAGTAAATGTAATCTTTTTTTATTATTTTTCACAGCAACAATAGAAAACTTACAATGATATAATTTTCTAACATAGTCCCCCTGCAATTCAATACACTTGGTCCAACGTTCCACAAGCTTTCCGATACTCTGAGAAAAAAATGTTTTCGGTTGAGCAGCAAGCCACGTATGCACCGCTTCCTTCACCTGATGACCTGTGTCGAATAGACGGCCTCTTAAAGCATCTTTAAGTGTACCGAACAGATGGTAATCCGACGGAGCGAGATCGGGACTGCATGCAGGATGCTCTAACACCTCGAAGCCCAGATTCTAAAGAGTTTGAGCGGTGTTGGCGACGGTATGGGGACGCGTGTTGCCATGCAACAAAAGAATGCCTTCCAACAATCGACCAAATCGTTTGCTTCGATTTGCAGGCTTTAACTTGTTCGAAAGCATATCACTGTATCGTTCACTGTTTAGTGTTGTCCCCTTTTCCACATAATGTTCCATAATTACTCCTTCTGAGTCCCAAAAGAGTGTTAGCATCACTTTTCCTGCAGAGTGTTGACGCTTGACTTTTTTTTCACTGGAGATTCAGGGTGTTTCCATTCTATGCTCTGGTGTTTGCTCTCAGGGGTCATGGATCCATGTTCCATCTCCAGTGATGATTCGTTTCAAAAAGGTTTCACCTTCGTTAGCATGTCTGTCCAATATTTGCTGACAGATTCTCACACGAAATCGCTTGTTCTCGTCAGTGAGTTCTTTAGGGACCCATCTCGCACAGACTTTATGAAAGTTGAGCCTGTTATGTATAATTTCATATGGCAGAACCATGACTAACGTTAATATGGTTTGCCACTTCATCAACAGTCACTCGTCGGTTATTCAGAAGCAGCTCACGGACTTGCTCAATGTTGTCATCGGTGGTAGATGTGACTGAACGACCTGCTATTTCCTCGTACTTCACATTTGTTCGACCGCTTTTGAACTTTTCAATCCACTGGTAAACACTTCGCAGCGGTACAACATTGTCAACGTATTGTGCTGAAAGTCTTCTATGGATTTCAGCTCCTGGAACACCTTCAGACCACAAAAAACTGATTACAGAACGCTGTTCTTGTGTGGTGCACACGAACAGTGGCGCAGCCACGTTTACTTGGCAACACTGCAGAGCGAACTGACGTGATGACGCTATAACCTGCCACAGACGAAGACAACGATACTATCTATCGGCTTGCGAGCGCAGAAAGCTGTACAACCAACCTACGGAAGAAAAGAAAAACATTGCATTTACTTTTTGACTAACCTAATATATTACTTTGAATAACCAAAGTTTAATAGGGAGATAACTTTTTTTTTCCAAACTCAACAGAATTTAAAATAGAACATCTTTAGTTAATAGTAACGATGAATGAAACAAACATAGTTTTACCGGGTGATCACATTTTGAGGTTGCCGAACTTAGAGCCCTCTGTAGCTAGTTCGAAGAAACAGATTTCACTGAAACTTGGTGTAGTGGCTATGAAGACAATGGGGAAGTGAATTCTGACGGAAAAGAAACAATTCATGTTTTCACCACCAGGCTGAAACGTGGCGCTGAAATAACAACAACCAGTAATTTGAGATTATGTCAGTACAGGAGTTGTCATTCTCTTAGTACGTAATTAGAATAATTCTCATTAACATGTTTCAAATGTAAACACAGCAATCAGCTCGCTCGAAGCAGTACAACGTGTTTCAACAAACATTACAATTAAGAACGAAAAGAATGCGTTATTGTTTCGCATTTAATTGCTGTTTTATGCTGTACCTGTGCACACAGCAGGACACGCCCATTGTGCCGTGCATCACGGGATGCAGACGGATGCACGTGCACACAGGCTAAATTAATATTCAGCCGTATCTGTTTAGAATCGCTCAGGGCCCCTGCTACATGCGTATGTGCTCCCAAGCGGCTGCTACCCATGGGGAGGGAGGGGTGGTTGTGTGTGTATGGTCTGATCTGCCGTGTTTACACAAACTGGCAAATAATATTACATTGAAATAGTTGTAGGGGATTCAGAAATAAAAGGCGCATACAGCGATGATTATCTTCCTGTTCAGTGGAATAATATTAATACATGTTTGTGTATGACGGCCTCCCGATGGAGGAGTGGTAGCGTCGTCGCCTTGTAATCAAGGGGTCCTGGGTTCAATACCCGGTGGAGTCACATAGTGGTTCGGAACCCACTTTAAACTGTAGGTCAAGTCCCAATTAGCTTTACTGTGCATAAAGTGGACTTAAAACAGCAACTCTATCAATCAATCATGTTTGGCTATGAAAATTTTTAAATTTAAAAATATTCTTTCATAAAAAATGTAATTCTCTTGGAATCAGGAACACTTTGGTTCCTATACCCTGTCTCGGGAATATGTGGAGCAAGGTCGGGCATAATGGCAGAGAAGGCGATAAAGCGAGTGAACGGAAGAAAGCCGTGCGCATTGCTGGTAGGAGGATAAACAAAATACCTGTAATGCGGGACATCCCGGAAAACACGGAAGAGTTGGTCACCCTAGTTCAGACACCACAGCTTGGCTAGTCTGCAATATGCAGATACGTTGTACAGTTTTGATGAGAGGTTGATATTAGGGCAGGCTTGTTTAAGGTCCAGGAATTTTATATAAATTAAATTCCGGTCCAGGAGAGAAAATCAATAAGCGTAAATGGGTTCTGGACCGTAAAGAACCTTTTTAATTGTAAAGTATTTCAATTCGGTCCAGGAACCTTTTACCAGATCAATTTGAATACGGTCCAGTAACCTTTTTTCTGGATCAATTTAAATACGGTCCAGGAACCTTTTTTTCCCGGATATATTTAAATACAGTTCAGGGACCTTTTTTCCGCCTCAATTTAAATACTGTCCAGGAACCTTTTTTCCCAGATCAATTTCAATTCGGTCCAGGAACCTTTCTTTCAATGAAACAATACGCAACTTGAACAGAATCTAAAATGTGCCAAAAAATATGTTCCGGTCCTGCAGCGAAACCCAATAGTATCTATTACCGTGCGTCCATTTCGATCTGCAGCCGAGAGGTCGGGAGAAGCGTGGCCGGCGGCGCTGACGGAGATGCCGACATTTGCGGCCTGAAATGCCCGCTTATTTTTATGGACATATGCAGACATTTATATAAATATTGCAAAACGAGCACTAACCTGTGTTATAAGAGTATGGTTTTAATTTTAGTAGCTTAGTAGCTGCATGTGCTGATGATTTTGACACGTCCATCTCACGGCGTAGAGGTTTGTTTGGAGAACGTTCTAACGCTGCACCAATATCATCGAGTTTTGCTTCGGTTAGAATCCGTCGTTTTTGCTTAGGTGTTTTAAAATTTAACGATACAGTTTCTCGTAATTTAAGGACAAGATGTCTAACCGTATCTCTGTGTGGAGTTGAAACGCATGGGAATTTCTGTACAAATTACCTACACACGTCTCGACACGAGTTTGTTTTCACGTACGTGTCATACATAAAAAATCTTTGTTCTAACGTGAATCTTGCGGCTCGCATTCCAATCGTCTCACTGACACGTCACACATACACACTACAATAACACAAACAAGTAACTGCAAGTAACCAAGAATAACACTCTTACGCACAGTACGAAATTAACACGCTCTTGGTTTACATTGCTCGCCACTATATTTACAACTCTGTCTTCATCTAGTCGCGAAGGAACAAAAAACTCGAGCTCGGATATTTCGGATTGCAAGGAAGCTCACGAAAACCATTCACTTTTATCGGTTTCGTCTGCAGTGTAATCCTGATACAGTGTTGCACATTCGAAACCTCCAAACGATTCCCATGGCCACAAAACTCTTTCAAGGATATAAACTTAAACAGGACGTTACTAGTCAAAACTATGATTAAAATGCTTTATTATCTGTGGCTCTTAACATCGTTTCTATAGCGTATTTATTTGTGTATATAAGAGCAGAACTTGGATGAATTACAGAAGAACTTTTGCGTGTTATAACACAGGTTAGTGCTCGTTTTGCAATATTTATATAAATGTCTGCATATGTCTATAAAAATAAGCGGGCATTACAGGCCGCAAATGTCGGCATCTCCGTCAGCGCCGCCCGCCACGCTTCTCCCGATCTCTCGGCTGCAGATCGAAATGAACGCACGGTAGAATATATGGGATCCTGGATCTTTAACCACCCTGAATATGGGTGACCCCTTACACTCTACTTTCCATGAGAATGATCTTAAGAAATGTAGAAGGGGCGTATATTGAAGTACAAATTGTTTCTCATAGAAGCTACGTCATTGCACAAAGGAGATATGTAGTTAAATGTTAAAGCTATTTTTTTTTTCAATTTCCTCCACCAGTGGATTGAGGCGCTAGAGAATCCAATTGCAAACCCAAAAATGTAGCGTTTTTTATTTTATAAGCAACATTATAGGCCTTTCCACATTGCCTATATTCTCTACAAGAGGGAGCAGTAAAGCTGTAAGTGTGGAAGCGGAAGGGTATAAGCATGCAGATAGACAAGTGAATGTTTTAAAGTTGAACGTTTAATTTGAAAGCAGGTGTGGAGCGCGGACTTTACTCCGCCATAGAAAATAGGGCGGTGGACTAAATGATTTCCATCCCGCCGTTCTCTCCTAGCGAGCAAATGGAGTACTAAATATCAGTACGGCATATGCGGGGAACATTTGTAAGATACGGAATAGAATATTTCATGTTTATATCCGTCCCTCCGGGGGCAGGAAGTGGCTCGCTGGCCACTTCTGCAGGGTGGTGCCAGGCGCCCGAACGATTGTCATTTGTTTCGATAAATGACCTATCAAACGGGCGGATATTGCCGCTATTCCTCTTTCCCCAGTTCGGTGTTCGGGCCACCTTGCGTTGGGGATCGCTACGAGCAGGAAAGACTACATTCCCAGCGGTTAATGTATCGTAACAGACGAATGCCTCGATGATAATAAATACGATCTTCTTGAACGGGGGAGAGTTCGCTGATGTTGCGGACAGGGAAAAACAATTTCATTTTCCCCCCATATTCATAAAATGCACCGCCATGTTTGATAGTAAAGATACGAAGTGGAAGAGAGTGTATCATTTCGATTCAGTACATCGTCGTACTTGCGTACCATATCGTGTGTGTAAGATGGTACTCCATTAATGTTTACATTGAGTGTTTGTGTTCAATAAAGTTCTCCATAACTGGAAGTCGATTTATTACCGTTATGTACCACAGAAAACAGAAGCTTTTGGTCACAATTCAAGTACAATTTCGTATGTGATTTGGTATATTCTGCTACGCTTTTCCGCTTATGTCATGAAGATGACAATGAGTGACGATATGGTGAAATTAGTGAGGGGAGTCCAGACCTGGATTCGAACCCTGGACGTCTGCCGTCCTAGAGTTTTGAAAACGACTTTGTGTACAATGTTTGAGCACGCTGTTAATCGTAAAGTGACAGTGTGGCAGTGGCTCCCTCTTCCCTTCACATTTTGCCTTCGCACTATGGCCTCTTAATGTTAAGTCTTGTCTACCAGCAGAAAGAAAATTGCCTTAACCCCCCCCCCCCGCCCCATCCTCGCCGAGATTTGGCAATAACGAAAGCACTGCTGGAGCAATCCGCGCATGGGAATCGTGATTTCCGAGCACAGCTTTGGTTGAAATTACGCAAAGCCCTTTCCGATAACAGATGTCGTATTAACGCATATATGCATTTAGCATGGTTTCATTGCAATTTAAACCCTTACATATAAAAATCTGTGTGGTCTAATTTGTCTAAAGATTTTTCACGCAAGAATGTCGAAATATCTTTCGAAAGGTGGATCGAACGAACGAAAATGTTGTCCTGGGCTTGATTCTCGCCATATAACTCGGTAAACATAGCTCTGAAATTCGTGCGTTGTACAGCCCTGTTTGAATTTGAACATTGCTCGGAAGTCTCTTCTTCCAAAATGTGTCGATAGCTTGATTGAATATTACATACCACTGACTATTATTGTTAACATGAAAGTGTACTTGTACGGTCACCGTCAATAAAAATGGTACACATAGATCCTGAAATACAAGCTCTGCTGCAAGGCGTTGTGTGTGTTGCCTAACTTTACGGCGATAAGTGAATTTTAAAGCGAATTTTCAATTGCAACTTCTACCTTGGAACATTAGTTACAAGGCCCTTCAGGGGCTGTAGCAACCAAGGAGTAGGTAAGTAAGTAAATAACTTCTACCAACGCCGTAGAGTTAGGCAACACACATAACGCCGTGCAGGAAAGATAGTATTTCAGAATCCAGGTGTCCTTTTTATTGCCGGTGAGTGTACATAACATTAAGTATCAAGTACGTAGAGACCTCTCCCATGGCATAACGGTAACGTCGTCGCCTTGTAATCAAGAGGTCGCGGGTTTGATAGCCGGTGGAGGCATGCAGTGGATCGGATCCCACTTTAAACTATACGTCCAGTCCCGCTTAGTCTCTGTGTAGAACGAGGTGCGTGCAGCACCTCATCCCGCTACGTCGTAACTCGTGGTGCCACTGCTATTGTCCGGTTGGTCTGCGGCGTAATCCCCGCTCCCTACTTTCCTTGCCAGCATGTAGGCCGCCCGCCATAAGACCAGGCAAGATCTATAGCTTCTGAACAACATCGATCGTTGCTGTCCAGCATTGTTACCGGTGACGAGAATGCTGCCCTTTTGTCACATCTTAAACAGAAAGAAATGGCTGAACCCTATCAAAGAAACACCCTCAAGCACAAAAGCAAGTGCCCATCCACCAAGAAAATGTTATGCTCCGATGGGACAAAGAAGGCATCGTACACTATGAATTGCTTACCAGTAATGTTACCCCCAATGCTGACATTTACTGCCAACAAATCAGATGCATTGCCAACACAATTGAGGAAAAATGACAGCGAGGACATCATCAAGTGCTGCTGCAGCACGATAATGCACGACCACACTTCGCTAGCTTGACAAAAGTTGCTATCCAAGAGCTTGGGTGGGAGGTTACTCGTCATCCTCCTTATCACCCCGATCTTGCGCCCTCGTATTTCCCACCTTTTCCCACAAAATTTCCGGTGTGAGTGTGGAGTGCTTTCCACGGGGAGGGGGGGATACCACTGATACTGATCCTACATAACTGCCAAGTAAAGCTTATCGCCCACTGAGATGCGAGAAAACGCTGAAACGGAACTTCTGTTGACTGCTTCTATTGAAATCAAATGGTGTGACGCCCACTACAGCGAAACTTGCGGTACCGAAGCGTGGCATTTCCGTACCATAAGTCTGAAGATTTCTAGCGTGGAAATTTTCCATTGGGCTGCGTGTCCAAATGCCCTCTCGTGCAATTCCGTGTTTCTTCGTTTAGCTCCGGCAAGCGTCGTGCTCGGCCCCGCTGTAGCCGAGATTGGAAAATGTTCCGCGTGGCGGCGCGGTACATGGGCAGACTATCCTTGTAAAGGCATATGGAAGTTTCCACTCTGAGGTTCAAGTGGCGCTTTTCCGGCGTTTCAGTGGGGAGATAAGCTTAAGGTTGCCAACAAGTATATGACGGAGGCCATCACACAGCATTACCCTCTAAATTGTGTAAGAGATCGGTGAACAAGAACACTTTCTGACCATCTTCCATTTATAACCGAAAGCACTGCACAAAATGTTCGAACGGGGTGAGCTCCACACGACGTAAATCTTCTCATAGCATTCCGAATTGCGCCCAATTTTCCAGCAGAAACTCGTTTAACCTTCTTTGTACACTAGACCGGAAGTAATGCAGTCCGGGATAGGAAAGGCCATTCGGAGTCAAAACAGACGAAAATTCCTGTTTTCCCTCTCATCTACCACTTGGGGGAAAAAACGATCCCCCACCCTTCTATAACTGCAAGGAACTGTCCATGTTCGCTCCGGTGGTGACCGGATTTCATCCCTCCGGTGCATCACTTGTATTTTCCCAGAGCAGAAATCGGTAACCGATTCCCTCTCGCTTCCTTTCTGCTTTTATTTGATTTCCGACTTCTGCCTCCCCCTGTCCCCCGGCCCCATCCACATCCTGAAAGACTCTTCCTGATATTTCTCTTGGCTGTGTGCGCGCGCGTTTGTTTGGCAAAATAAAAAAAGGGACTTCTTCACTTATCTCACCCTCTTCTTATAGAAAAGAAAATGAATCAGCCTTCGCCACATGTCGAAGTTGAGGAAACAAGACTCAAGAGAAAATTGAGTATAGCTGGTCATTGCATTAAATTGATTGATTGATTGATTTGCTTTATTTTACTTCGCTCTTTGTGCCACTTTTTCGCAACTTTGCGAAGATGGGGGTGAGTGATGACGTGATGAAATTGATGAATGGACACTCACAATGGTCGCGGTGAATCAGTTGTCGACCTCCGTGGGGGAGTGGTTAGCAGGGCGCGTTACAACGCCAGGGGTTCCGGGTTCGAGTCCAGGGTAAGGCATGGGTATCTGTGTTTGTCGAAATGATACGAAACTGAGAAACTGTAAGAATTGACAAGTGTAAAAGTGAGAAAAAGTGTGAATGGTGGGAGATACCTCCGTGTAGGGCGTGCTTCCTTTAAAAAAAAAAAAGTCGGTAACGCGTCTGACTACCATGCTAAAGGTCCCGGGTTCGATCCCCGGCCTGTTCAAATTCGGGAACTTTTCTAACGTTGGAAGCGGCCCCGGCGCCCACCCAGCGTCGAATGACATGGGTACCTAGGGGATACCCTGGGGGGTAAAGGCGGTCAGGGGCGTGATGCTGATCATATCACCCCCACTCACGACCGGATCAAGAAAGTGTGGGTCATTATCCCCACACCCCTATACGCCTTCATGGCGTGGTGCTAAGCACAGGGGAACATTTTACTTTTTTTGTTTGTTTTAATCCATGCCCAGGCCGGGATTCGAACCCAAACCCCTGGGGTCATAGCGCGATGTGCTAACCACTCCGCCACAGGGGCCGGCGATTGTTACTAACAAACTAATAGGTATAAAATTAATAAGTATTAATGATATTAACAGGACATGCATGAAAATTAATTGACTGATTGAATGAATTTAAATTTTGGGTGCGTCAGCACTTAGGCTATTTAGCTCCAGTCACATTGCACGGGGTCCATGTCCTTACCATAAGTAATATTTAACTAATATCACATAATTGCAATGTCAAGGGACTAAAATATATTTACTTAGGTTAAAAGCTGAGGCTGTAAAGAGACACTCAGCATAAACAAGGACAAAACATAGGACAACACACACAGCTCTACAAGGATTATACTGGCTGTAGGTCAAGACGCCAGAGCCTCGTCAGTCTGCAAAATGAAGTCCACTTTGTACTACGAAGAAGTGTGGTTCACAATTGGTTGTACTACTTGGAAGGGTCACCCCTTATGGAAATTGAACCTGTCATGTGAACTACTGATGCAATAAAATGCATTAAAATTCTATTAAACATGCATTACAACGTGCCTTTGAATTCAACACAACACTTCCTTATCACTTGATGCATTCAAATATATCTCAAAAGATTCGTTCAACTAAGCAAGGTATGCACTGATGCATTCAAACAGCATGAAATACATTTTATGCATTCTCTTTACTGTGTCTAAGGATGTAATGTGACAATGTCGATACAAGAAGGCTCGCAAATTTGTAAATTTTCTTGACCCATGAAGTTTATTAATTATCCTAAGCAAATAACAAAAGCACGGCACTGTTAAATATTTTTGCTAAACTGGTAGGTATTGTGAGTAGTCACAATAGTCAGTTGTGTTGTCGTGGATTTCGCCGATGACATTTGAAAGCAGGAAACGAAAATTTGTTTCTCTCTATATAACCTCCATAGTTATTTTGTCAGTTGTCTACAGTGTAACATATTGAGGTGTCGCTTCCTACAGATTCCAAAAACAAGCCATAGAGTGCAGCAGTCGTGCCAGTCTCTTCTTGGTGTCCACAAGGAGCTCTTCTCAAGATAATGAAATTGTGTTGCTTTTCATAAATCTCACTCAAATAACTTGGGTAACATAGAATTACAAAGAAAGTTCAGAGCGTACATTTGTATTATGCTATTAAGTATTGTGTTCATTCACCTTCAAGTCTATTTACATTAATAATATAAAAGTATTTGTAAACAAGATTGTTTTCAGTTTTAAGTACACTTGAAGCTCGCTTGTACCAGTTTCCAGTTACTTAGGAGTAATACTAACAATTGAAAATGATATTAAAGAGGAAATAAAAAGTACGCTTAATTCAGGAAATGCATGGTGAGTGGAGAAGGTTACATCATTTAGAAGTATATAATTTTTATTGATGTCCGAATATTATTAGAATGATTAAATCAAGAAGACTTAGGTGGGCAGGCCATGTGGCACGAATGGGGGAGGAAAGAGGAGTTTACAGGATTCTTGTTGGGAAACCTGTTGGTAAGAGACCTGTAGGAAGGCCAGGACGAAGATGGAGGGACAACGTTGAGATGGACCTAAAGGAAATTGGTAGGGATGGAAAAGAGTATAAAGATCTTGCTCAGGATAGGAACAGATGGAAGGCCTGTGTTGCTGCAGCCATGAACCTTCGGGTTAAAAAACACTAGAGAGAGAGCGAGAGAGAGAAAGAGAGAGACGATCAGAAACATACCTGGGACTGGTCATAAAGTTTAAAGCGCAACGTGCCTCCACTGGTTATCGAACCTGAGACCCCTAGATTATAATGCAACGACGTTACCACTACACTATCGGCAGATCGTAATTGTAAATGAAGAGGTTTAAATCATGTGACTTAAAAAAAATCACTGATTTATATCACTTTAAAGAAATAATTAATAGAATAATGTACATAAAGATTGTGTAGACATCAGAATCACTTTTGGTGAAACTACTTTAATCTTGTAATCATTTAATGGCGTTTATTATGCTCTAAGAAAGGAAAATAAAGGAAATAAAATATATCCACTGATTGGGTGAAGCTCCTACGAAAGAAAATGTAAAAACACATTTCTGTTGACTTAAAATTCAATAACTTTTATAGGCAAAAATAGCAAACATTTTGTGTAGAAAAGTATACAAAATACTAATCACGTTAAACCACAAATAGTGTCATTATCATTAAACTGTAAATACATTTGTCAGTTGATGTGTTTCAAACTACCATTTAAAAAATCTCCAAAGTTCAGGTAGAAAGACTATAAATGTTTTATTCTCAACTGAAGAAAAGTTGCGGAAATTATTATAATTTAATTAACACACTCAACAAACGTTTCCATAGTAGTTACAGTATCAGTAGCAGATAAATGTTTATTTACATACAATTTCTTATTTGCATTAATCAAAGTGTTGAAATATTTCACAGGGCCTTTTCCTTAAAAAAGCCTTTATATAAAAAATATATATATACTTGTATGGTGGCAAAAAAACAGTGCAAGCAATTTTAAGCATTTAAAAAAAATCGATTTAAAAAAATCCAATTAAAATAAAACCGATTACAATAAAAAATCAACAAAAATGATGTTTTAAATAAAAATCATGATCTTTATCCACCCTGGTTTGTATGCACTCGTGCGATGTGTGTGTATATGCGTGGAGAGAGAGAGAGAGAGAGAGATTGAATTGAATTGGTGTTTTAAGTCCACTTTATGTACATATGGGCTAATCGTGACTGGACCTACAGTTTATAGATTGATTGATTGAGTTGGTGTTTTAAGTTCACTTTATGCACAATAAGGCTAGTCGAGCGTGGACCTACAGTTTAAAATGTGATCCGAACTACTGTGCAATGTGTCTCTACCGGGTATCGAACACAGGACCCTTGATTACGACGTTACCACTACGCCATCGGAGAGGCCGAGAGAGAGAGAGAGAGAGAGAGCGAGAGAGAGAGCGACAGAGAGAGAGAGAGAGAGAAATATTCAATTATATTACATTCAACCATTGTCAGTAGAGTATAATTTATTTACCGATTTTCCATTGTACCCGAAAGCAACAAAGACGAAAAGGGCATTTACTTTAAATATATATTTTTAAAGGGTTAAAAATCCAATGAGAGTATTTGTGTTGCAATATTGCGTATGTTGTGAAGTGTTAAAGCATTCGTGACAGGGATAAAAATTTACATGCCACTTAAGACACTTCAGTCTAGTGTGGGGAGGGATTATTTCTGTCCCCCCTATTAAGTATATCCCCCACTGAGACGCGGGGAAACTTGGCGACATAACTTCTGTTGTCTGCTTCTATTGAAATCAAATGGTGTAACGCCCACTACAGGGAAATACACAGAACCGAAGCGCGGAATTTCCATGCCAGAAGTCTGCTGGTTATCTTACATGTTATCGCCCACTGAGGCGCCGGAAGCGCGTTTGTTGCGTTCTTTTGCCGCATTTATCCGTGTCTCAGTGGGCGTTAAGCTTTAATTTTTACCCTGTGGTTACTGAATTGAACAATGACGTCAGTATATTCGTAGGCGTAAGTTGAATGGAGGAAGGGGGGGGGGGCGTTTGCCCCCCCCCCCAATTTTTTTCCGGTTTATTAAAATTCACAAGTTAGGGTACCTGAAGAGCAAAGTAACAAAGAGTAATATTTGTGATTTCACAAACATCACAGTTAGCAAATAATCCTGGATGCCGTTTTTATGGGACGGAAAACATTTTGAGTCTTTTGCACCAAATTTAAGCCCCAGGTTTGATTCTGCCCCTTCAAAATTCTGCCCAGTTTAATTCTGCCCTCTCAAAATTAGGGCCAGTTTAATTCTGCCCTCTCAAAATTCGGCCTAGTTTAATTCTGGCCCCCTCAAAATTAGGCCCAGTTTAATTCTGCCCTCTCAAAATTAGGCCCAGTTTAATTCTGCCCTCTCAAAATTAGGGCCAGTTTAATTCTGCCCTCTCAAAATTAGACCCAAGTTTAATTCTGCCCCCCTCAAAATTAGGCCCAGTTTAATTCTCCTCCCTCAAAATTCGGCCTAGTTTAATTCTGCCCTCTCAAAATTAGGGCCAGTTTAATTCTGCCCTCTCAAAATTAGACCCAAGTTTAATTCTGCCCCCCTCAAAATTAGGCCCAGTTTAATTCTCCTCCCTCAAAATTCGGCCTAGTTTAATTCTCCTCCCTCAAAATTAGGCCGTTTAATTCTTCCCCTCAAAATTGACTTACTTGACTTAATTCCTGTTGTTCCCTGTGGAACATAGGGCATCAACAAAGCATCTCCACCTGGTCCTACTGACGGCAATTCTCTTCACTGCATTCCAGCTCTTTCCTTCCTCCAAGGCCTCAGCGTGAACAGATCTTCGCCACGTCTGTCTAGGCCTCCCTCTTTTCCTTCTTCCCTGCGGGTTCCAGTCTAGTGCCTCTCTCTCGACAGCCTCATTTTCCTTCCTCAACGTATGCCCTATCCAATTCCATTTTCGCCGCTTTATTTGTATGGACACCTCGGTTTCTCCAGATTTTCTCCAAAGTTCTTGGTTTTGAATCACTTCTGGCCAAAAGATATTCAAAATTTTTCTCAGGCAGCGATTGATGAAGGTCTGTAATTTAGAGGTAATCGTTTTTGTTACTTTCCATGTCTCAGACCCATACAACAGTACAGACTTAACATTACTTCGAAAAATACGAAGTTTGGTCTTCATAGATATCTTCTTGTTTTTCCATACTGGATAGAGCCTCACAAAGGTGCCATTTGCTTTTTGGATTCGTTGAGAAACATCCTGTGCCGCCCCTCCGTCTTTTGCCACCACACTACCCAGGTAAGTAAAGCTATCCACATTTTCAATAATCTCTTCACCAATATTAAACGGGTCTGTTTTTGTGGAGTTAATCCTCAGTGCCTTGGTCTTCTTGGAGTTAATCACAAGTCCTGCTTTTTTTGCACTTTCTATCAGATCTGCTAGTTTTGTTTGCATATCACCATGTGCTTCAGATAAGAAGCACAAATCGTCTGCAAAATCAAGGTCTTCTAGTCTGTTATTCAATCCCCATTGGATACCACGTCTTTTCCCTCCTATTACATTTCGCATCACTGCATCGATCACGATCAGGAACATTGTAGGTGATAATATACAACCTTGCCTCACTCCAGACTGCACATCTATTGGTTCAGATACACGGCCTTCATGTATAACTCTACATGTATAATCACGATAAGTTTCTCGGATAAGATCAAGAATTTTTGTGGGCACTCCATATCGTTTCACTTCCTTCCACATTGCATTTCTGTTGACCGAGTCAAATGCTTTCTCGAAGTCAACGAAAACTGTATAGAGACGAGATGACCATTCTATACATTGTTCCAAAATTATCCGCAAGGTGTTAATTTGATCGATACAGGAGCGATTTGGTCGAAACCCTGCCTGTTCTCTTCTGAGTCTCAAAATTAGGCACAGTTTAATTCTGTCCCCTCAAAATTATACCCAAGTATAATTCTGCCCCCTCAAAATTAGACCCAAGTTTACTTCTGCCCCCCTCAAAATTCGGCCCAGTTTAATTCTGCCCTCTCAAAATTAGATCCAAGTATAATTCTGCCCTCTCAAAATTAGATCCAAGTTTAATTCTGCTCCCTAAAAAGTAAGCTCAGTTTGATTCTGCCCCCTCAAGGTTAGGTCCCAAATGACGCCAATGAGTATAATACCATGCTTTTCATAAGGATAACACATGCACAGTAGAACAAAAGAACTCTACATTGCAAAATTCACAGCGGACGAAATGTGTGTCAGTGCTTGCAGACAATTGATTGGAGCATAATTCCCTCCTTGCGTGCATATGGAAGAATTTCCTTAGAAACATTAGCTTCCCGATAAGCCTAATCGTCTTATCAAATGTCTCTCGAACACGTGAAGACTACAGTCATACTTCCAGTGTAATTCCACTCTTATTTATGGCTTCATTGAAGCCACCTCCTATGTAATTTCTTTCCAAGGACAATCTGTGGGGGCTTTCCAAATGGCCTCTTTTCACGATTGCTGTTAAAACTTGATCGGATGAAGCTCAAAAGGTGAAAAATATCTAGCTGACAAGCTAAGCGGCGGGTTTCATGTTAAAGGATTAAGTAGCGACTATTGGAAGTCCTTAGCCGGCCTCTGTGGGGGAGTGGTTAGCATATGGCGCTACGAAGCCAGCAGTCGCAGAGTCTGATTCCATGAAAGGCGTTGACGAATTACCCGGATTTAACTTTTAGCTTACCATGACCAATTTTTTTAAAAAAATATTTACTGTTGAGATGGACCTAAAGGAAATCGGTAAGGATGGAAAAGATTGGATTGATGTTGCCCAGGATACGGACAGATGGAAGGTTAGTGTTGCTACCTTTAGGCTGAATATGTCATTAAATCGCTTCAAAGTAGGTAATATATTTGAAATAACTTAATTGATTAATTGAGTTTATTTTACTTCGCTTTCTGCCACGTTTAGGCTAAGTACGAAGATGACGATGATTGATGATATGATGAAATTGATGAAGGAACACTCACAAAGAACGCCCACGTCTAGGCCAGGATTCGAACCCTGGACACCTGGCGTGGTAACGCGATGTGATAATCACTCCTCCATGGCGGATAAAATAACTGAACCGGTTTATCCTTTAAACAGACCCCCAAAAAAAAACAAAGAAACAAATGACGTCATTCTTTGTAGAAAAAAATTGCTCGCGTAAATTTAGGACAATTACTTTTATCAATTAATTGTTATTATTATATTATTACAATTTACAAAAGGCTTTTCTGTTCATTGTCACAAGCATGAAGAATATTTGTATCCAGATTAATTCAAGCACAGGGTTTGGGAAATTGAAAAAAAGAATTCTTCTTCTTCTTCCTCTTTCGCCTCATACCGCCGGGGTTGCCTCTATCCACTCCTTCCATCTCTCCCGTTGCTTTGCCATCCTCTTCAATTCTCTTATTCCTTTTCCTTTCTTTTGTCCTATTTCTTCTATTCCATTTTCGAATGTCTTCTGTGGACTACCTCTTGTTCTCCTTCCCTCAGTTCTAGCTTCCATAAATTGTTTTGCTTTTCTAGCTTCGTCCATTCTTACCACATGTTCGAACCATTTTAATTGTCTTCGTGTCAGTTTCTCTTCTATTGGAGTCTGATTTCATCCTTCTCTGATTCTTTCATTTCGTACTCTATCTCTTCTTGCTTTACCAACTATTCCACGAAAACATTTCATCTCAACTGTCGTTATTTGTCTTACTTCTTTTCCTCTTACTGGCCAGCTTTCACTTCCGTTTAGTAGAATTGGTTCCACTACACACTTGTAGTTTAGTTTTGGTGTTTATTTCCCTTTTCCGAAAATGGTCTGGCTTAGTTGGGAGCATGCATTGTTAGATTTCCTTACTCTATTCATCACTTCCTCACCTATTCTTCCTGTCTGGTTTATGATTGTTCCCAGATACTCGTATCTTTCTGTCTGCTCCAGTTCTATTCCATCGCATATTATGTGTATTCTTTCTATATTGTGTATGTGTATTCTAATAGATTGTTAATCAAAACATCAAACGTCTCCTCCTAATAATTTTGTCTTACAATGGACCTCAATTGTGCAAGGAACACTACGAGGGTGTTTTTGCTATCGTCTTTTGAGAGCTTGTACCGTGCTCTCAGGATATTTATAAATAATCCCGTGTAATTAGTTGCATTTTTTGCCGCTAGATGTAGTGTACATGTATCCCGACATCAGGCATGTGCAATGAAATTGTGAGTGTACTATCTGCCAGTACTAGTTCATTTTTTAATGCACAATAACAAACATTATAATAACGTTAATAACGTTTGATTTCTCTTTATAATAAGTTGTATTACGTTAATGTGCTTGGCAACATTGTCGTTGCTATGGTAACAGAGATAACAGTGGAAAGAAGGAGTGTGGTAAAAGTTTCTATTAAAAAGTGATTTGCTCGTTTTCATTCATGTAAATATTCAGGTAATTTAGGTATTTAAAGAATCAGCCCAAAGAAGTTTGGCATCGCCTTCGCGAATTCTGAAAGATATTCAGTTAATAACAATACACGCATAATTAATCAACGAAGAAATTGAAATTGAATTTGAATTTAAAATGATGGGTGCGTCAGCAATAAGGGCAGTTTGCACCAGTCACGTTATACGGGGTCCAGCCCCTTACCATAAAAAAAAATACATAACTGCGACGTTGCATAACTAAAATATTAAAACATTCTGACTTAGGTTAAAAGCTGAGGCTCTAAATGGGCACTCAGCACACTTAAGGACAAAATGCAGGACAACACAGAATTATACTGGCCATAGGGCCAGTCACCAGAGCCTCGTTAGTCTGCAAAAAGCACCAGGGTGTACTACGTGGAAGTGAGGCTGACAATTGGGTGTACTACGTGGAAGTGAGGCTGACAATTGGGTGTACTACGTGGGAGGCTACCCCTTACAATCCTAATGAACGAAGACAACAGCACAAAATGATGAACCAAGTACACGAATAGCGGTGTTCAAGTTCAGAAGATTCAATAAATTCCTGTCTGCTGCTTTAAACGTCCATTTCATTAGTTAGCACTCACTCATTAGTTAGCACACCAAATACACTACTTGACACCAATCGGTGTTGCTGTAACCAACAAGCGTCAAGTCAACTTTACAGCAGATTTTCGCATATGTAAATCCAAACGTGAGGGCAGAATATATTTCCACTGAGACGGGTTATATTCCGACACAACTGTATACTTGCAAGAAAACAGTTATTTAATTTGTAAAATACAGACAAAATAATACATCCATTAGCAGGTACTTGATCGGTTGCAATCACTGTGCAGACGAACTAGGATCCGCAGATTCGCCAACTGGGGTTTGTATTACGCTGAAGAATCGCTGAAGATCAAGAGCGAGTCAAGCGAGACTGAATACGTTGCAGAGCGCGTTGAATCGTTGATACCAGTGTTGCACATCCGACTATTTTAACGCTATGTTTATTGTGATCGATTAATAATGGTGCTATACAGCTGCGAGAATGGCTGAATGGAGGTCTCCTGCTCAGCACGCGGTTTTACCCGAGTGTTATTTTGGGCTTCATCCGAAGGGAAAAGCTCTTCAAATCAAGCAAGTTGTTTTAAATACATAATCCTCCTTACGACAACATGATCAAAGTAAAACAGGGCGTGAAGTGATTTGCCGTCAATATGCGCACGAACTGTATCACGGGTGTTGAATGATTTGCTGTTTAAGTTTAGGAAGAGGAAACGATTGTTTGTTGTTTGACGACAAATGAATCTCCGCGGTATTAAAAGATATCGCCGTGATAAGAAACATGTTTATTATTTTGACGAGACGTGCTTTAACTCCGTGGGGGAAGGGGGCGGGGATGTACATTGAATCAAACATTGAAGGACGCCACCGTGCAAAAACACCCCCACGGCTGAAGAAACCGACGAGAAAAGAAGAGGGGAATGGGGAGGCTTATTGTTTCACCCACTGAAGTCTTTGTTGAAGGCGCATATTTACTGTTCCGTGCAAAGAAAGGAAAGGGTGATTATCAGCAACAAATGGACAGACCAGATTTGAATCCTGGTTTAGTTAAGTGATTCATAAATTGAAACCAGAGTAATAGCAGCAGACAATGCACCTGATTGTCACCAATAACAAATCATGCCTTTTGCTGGTATAACTTGAAGTGCGTGTGTCTTACAGTAACGGATGTATTGCGAACGAAGCAACCAAGTTTTTCATAAATGTATTTCTTTCTAAACCAGAAATAATAATTTGTCATTAAATTGAAGAGGGGCCTATCGTTGTTTACTTTTATCTTTGTTTATTTTTCTTTTTGCCTGCTCGAAATATACACACATGCTCTCATGTTTAGAAGTTATTTCGCATTTATATTAAGTAATGACACATTTATTAAATAATATATGCGCAGAAAGTACTTCTAAAATTTTAGTTTCAGGAGACAAAAAGAAGCAAAAATACATTCCGCTTGACATGCATGCGGGTTTTGATGTGTTGTGCGGTTGGCAATACTGTGGATTTTCTCAGTGTCTGCGATGTAAGCAGCTCGGCGGTTGAGGCAAGACTGGCACGGAAGATTCTGAGCTCAGTTCTCGCGCGGATTGATACATAAAACCTGCTGCAAACTTAGCTTGACGAGCGAATGTAGAGAGAGTCAAAAAGTGCCGTGAACTTGACGGGGATAATGAAATGTGTTTCAAGCAATGTAGCCCGCGGTATGGAAGCGGAATTCCAGCTTGACGCATATCCACGTTAGCGGCAAGGAAGGGATAACAGGTCAGTGTAAAAATGTTACCTCTCCCAGACTACCGTTGTTAAGATTGTAAGGGATCCTAGGCTCAAATCCCGGATATGGTCTTCATCCCTTCATCTATTTCATCAATTTATCATCTTAGTAAATAGGATACATGGTGAGGATAACGCAGCTGCATCTACCAGTCGTTGGAAGCAGTAAGCACCGCTTTGTTCTAACTCGCTTTCTCCCCTTATCTACCGTTATGCGCAGCCTTGCTCAACAGATTCCCGAGACAAGAATGTAGCTTCCGTCCAACACCAGGGGCACGTTAAGTATCTGAGCGCTCAGCGAGCAGCGTGATCGCTCAGCTGCTTGACGACAAAATAAGCGCTGTTTGGTGCGCGATGCTCAGTTGCTCGCTGAGCGAACTTGAACCTTGCTCGTCACAGGTTTAAGTCACAGAATATAGCGTTTTTGTATTTTGAATATTTGTAATTAAAGGTGTGATATAGTGGTAATACAATTGTGCACCGATTTTGTGATTGTTTTAAAATGAAAGTGTTGATTATATGTTTTGGAAAGTTGTGCAAATGTGTGAAATAGATACGAATAGCGTTTCTTGAGAAATGTTTGGTTTTTTCTCATTCATAAGTACCCGGTTATTGTTTTGAGAAGCAATAATTATATTAGTTTTACGCTACACTATAACCATTTTCTTGTCTTATGCGCAACTATACCTTTATGTCGACGATCGTGATATTTTGGTCAATGAACACAGCCGTCAAGTAAATGATCTCTGCTTAACGAGTGAAAATCTTGCTCAGCGAGCGTCGCTCAGATACTTGACGCGTCCCACGCGTGTAACTCTCCCTTTCGTTCGTGAAGTAAACTGTATCCCTCATCATACAGTCTGAAACCAAATGACTCAAAGGTAGTGGTAGCGAATAGGGGGGATGAAGGGGGCAGTCACACCCCCCCCCACTTTTGCCACTTTTGTCCCCGCACTATGCTAAACCTTATCTGCAAAGCGAAATATACTGTCTTTGCCCCCAGTTTTGGCACCTTGTCCCCCTGGTTTTGGAACCCAATCGCCGCCACTGCTCAGTTTCAGCAGTACTCTTGCATTTTCAGAAAAGAAACTCAAGTGGGCGAACAAAGACTAATTACTTCTAAGACATGATGTTTTTAAATCCCTTTCCAAATGTACTGTTCGCAACCTCAAGCGTCTCAAGCCACTCTGAAGTGCTTCATTATGAGAATAATTACTTTTCTCAAGATGAGTGGATCATAAAAATGAAAGGATTCAGTAAACTTCACAACAATTCTGCAGCATTTTATCCACAAATGCCTTTATGTTCAACGAGACATTTCTGAATATCCTGATTCTAATGGCTTGGAGATCCTTCTCTCTAAGAGGTCACTTCATTATTTGTTCAATGGCAGCTAATCACCCTCCCCGTCCCTATTAATTAGTTTGGATGAGTTTAATGGTTGTTCAAGGAATCAAATAGAATTAGGGAGAGTAAAACGACACAAATAGAATATGATTTTTCATGGAGGAATAAACAAAACACCATAAAATATTGTCACTTTGCACTATCCCTTATCCTACTTCAGAATAGCTTTGATAATCATTGTACCCAAAATCTTGAGAGGGAATAATTATTGTTTAAAGTTCTCACAAACACGATATCATTCTGTTATTACACAAATAAATATTATTTCAGTACGTCTTTTGCGAAAAATGATACCAACGAATTGATTTCAATTGTTCACTGTAACCCAAGGTAAATAGAAATTTAGCTGTAACCCTTCACAGAACCCTAACTCCACACCCCCTATACGCCTTCATGGTGTGACAGGGGAGCACTTTACTTAACTTTTACCCTTCACAGAAGGCTCTTGATTGACATTCGGTAAATTTAATAACGGTCCCAGAATGTGACTACTTTGATCATTGTCGTGTTTCATGGTCTCAGGCTGGTTCACTAGATGTCGCTTACAGATCTACAAAAAGTATAGAACTTTTCCATTTACATAATATTCTCTAGTGATACGTATGCGTTTCACTGTGCTTATACCTGGTTTTCTTTTTTAAACATGACTGCAACATAGCAATTGGATATGAGACAATTCTACTCTTATGTAGAATCTACATGAATCTGTGCTGACGTTACTACCTTTTGAATATATATAATAATCCGTCGCGCAACAGACCATGAAGTGCCTAGGCATACCTACCGACTACCGGTCTCCCTCCCACGCTTTCCTTCGTCACCTCTAAGCGTGGAGATCTTCATCCACTATTGGAATAGTCGGGGGGTCAGCCCGACGTATCCCCAGCCGTTATAGTAGGTCTCCGTGACCGGATTACGCTTACTCATTCGCAGCTCCCTAATTTCCTCACGATGGTGGGTTGCCACCGGCCCTATACGTAGGCCGAATAAATTCCGACCAGAGCCGGATTCGAACCTTCGCGGTCCCGCAGCGAACGATCTCAAGACGAGTGAACGCCTTAACCCGCTCGGCTACGGAGGAGAACTTTGAATATATATAGTGTTTAGAAACGGCAACAATCACGGCAAAAAAGTGGGACCCTTAGATCCTGACATACACGTTCCATGTAAATCGTTATGTCTGTTGTCTCACTCAAAGACAGCAACCGAAATTCTTATTGAAGATTTGCTGTAGAGGTTCGCTCAACGCTGTAGCAACTCTAGCAAGAAATTTTACAGTCAAGGCTTTAAGGGTTATTTTTTATTCAAATCTTTCTTTTAATAAACACGTAGAACAAATAATTAGTGAAGCGTTCAAGAACCTTGGGTTTATTCTTAGAATGGGGAGGGAGACACTAAAAGTTTTGTATTATTCATATGTAAGACCAAAACTCGAATATGCATCTGTTAAATGGAATACAGAGACAGCAAAGTAGAGTGTAGCAATTGAAAGAGTCCAATCGAGATTTCTTAGATTTTTAAAATACAAATTTCAGAAAGTTTACCCCACATTTGAACACTACGACAACCTAATATATGAATGTCAGTTTACAAAGCTGTGTCACAGAAGAACGTTCCATGAAATAGTATTCTTGTGGAAATTGTTTAATCACGAAATAGATGCTGAAATCTACTCTGCCAAAATAATTTTCGAATGCCGTCGTCGAAAACTAGACTAAAGAATGAAGTTTTTCTTATAAAGAAGTCCAGATCGGATATTATAAAGAAATCTCCATTGTGGAGAATGTGCACCAGTTACAATCAAGAATAACACCATTGACATCTCTTCTATGAACCTAAAGGACTTCAGTAAAGCCACTATTAACACAATGGACTATGCTTAAACACATAAGTTCGTATTGAAATTGTGTGATAAAGTGTATATATACATATATATATTGATGCGTTCACTGGTTTCAATTACTTAAACTACGGGGATCGTTACTGTGAACGCTTTAGGGGTCAGATGGTAGAGCTAGGTTACGTTTATGGTCCCCATACAATCTCGCTGACAGGCTTCTGGCAGGGAGTGGAATGATTTGAAGGGATGTAGACGACGTACATCTTACCTCTCGCCCAAGCGGTTGAGTGCGGACGTCAGGCGACAGAGCACGGAGTCCTGAGTTCGACGGCCCACGGTCTTCTTGCCCGTGGCTGGCGACGAAGCACACGCTGCTCTTGGAGTGTCGGCCCTAGAAAAGGCGCCGGGACGATGGTCTGACCGACGGCTACAAGTTGCAGGCCGTGGTACTCAAGATAGTCAACTCGCGAATGTACTGCGGTTGCCTTAGGCGAAAGCTTCGTCTCGGTTTCCCGAGCCGGGCTGAGACCTGAAAGGTGTCGAGGTCTTCTCCTGGTAGCTGGTATTCTTCTGGAGGTCCTTGAATTCTGAGACTTGACTGAGCCTTCACTGAGACGACTGAGCCACGAATTCTGGTGCTTAGCTCTTTTAAGCTGCTGGCAAATACTTCCTACCTGCTTGGACAGCACTTCCGTATTTGCCAGCCGATGACGGGCTTGAACCCGGTAGTATCGAAGAATGCCGTGTCTCCTGACGTCATGTGTTTCCGCTATTTGTGGAATGTTACCTTGTGTTGTAAATTGTCGCTTCACCGAGCACTGATGTCTGGCGAGAGATTTTACCTTTTTTACAGTCTCTCCCTTGAATCGTTCCACAATAAATATATATATATAATAATTTCTATCTCTATATTTCAGAAATATATGTAATTGTATTGACTATGTATCCTTCATATGGGCTCTGTAATTAGGTATGTACCTGTTGAGTTCAATACATAAATAAATAAACACACACAATGCCATGTAAGGAAGAAAGTATTTCAGGATCTAAGTGTAATATTTTTATCCATGTTGACTGTACAATTGATTTGCATCCTGAACTGAATTCTACAGACTAGCTTTACACGCGATTCACAGCCAGTTTAATACTCGTGTTGTGTCGTCCATGTTTGTGATTGTTCCTTCACGCATCTTATCATCATTCATTTATCTTCGCGATTAGCCAAAAGTGGCAGAAAGAAGAAGTATAATAAACCCAATCAAACAATGCACAATTGCTCATTGTTTTCGTATTTACTTCAGAGGCCTAAACCGAAGGACAATTCTGTTAAGCTTTCTATGCTGTTCGGCTCAACATTTTTGCCATTTCGTGTTTTGAGTTTAGCAGCGGAGACTCACGAAGTCATGAAGCCCTCATGACAACGTCTTGCTTATAAATTAGCATCCTTGGCGCGTCTCATAAGAAGCAAATTAGCGGAACAGTTTAAGCGAGTCTAGGAATCTTCCCTTTGCCGAGCGAAGAAATCACCTAGCTCAAAAGTTCTACTCGGAGAAGGAAAAGGGGGGATGGGGGGGACAGGGCACCGTCGGTTCCAAATGGCCGTGAAAGAAGTTGGAGCGAAACTCCAGAGCGCATTAACACAACTAGTTCCTCTGGAGCGAGGCTAAGAGCTGTCTGTTTTTACCTTACCCCTTCTCGCAGCCGCATTATACTAATTCCCCCATATTCGTTTCGTCTCATTTAACGCGTACAGTTTATTCAGTCCCGGCTCCGAGGAGAAAAGGGGGTTGGATCCCTGGAGACGTGTCCCCCTTCTCTTGTTCAGTTTTCCAATGGGGTTCCTGTGCTTATTGACTTCCTCCCGCGTCACGTAGTTACGGTCAGCCTCCCGCTCCGTTCCTCCAGTTCGGGAGAGAGTCTGGAAATCAGAAAACAGCTAGCCCTCGTAAAATGCGCCAAGGCCATGCTTGTTTACCAGGCTGGCTTTGTCTCGTGACGACTCCACGCAATTCCGCAACTGACCGTTGGAGAGTTGAAGGCGAACTTTAAACTCCGAAAACCAGACGTGATTTCGACTTCTCTCGAATGCGATTCTGCGAAAACAGAAATTCCAATTTGCTTGTGCGGCGAGTAACTTTCGCTCGGCACCGCGGTCGATTTTGCGAATTTCGCCTAAGTGGACAATGCACTCGAATTACTTCACGGTGGAAAAAGCAAGGAAAAATCAGCATCAACGATATGCGCCAGTCTTTGTTTACCAGAAAGTTCATCTGTTATAAAAACCACTTCAAGTTTATTACTGTCAGATTGTATTATCGTTTTTCGTAACTTTTGCAAAAATAAATACAGGGTGGTTCACTCTGATTTTTGCTAATAAAAATCAAACTATTGGACATAATGTATTGACGTTTATTCTGGACATATCTTGGTATATGAGAAGAATGGTGACGTCACACCGAGTGTTGGAAGTGATATCTCAATATACTTTTTTTCACTTTGTCGGAAGGTTGCAATTGTTGCACAGCAGTAACACGCTATACATACAGTATTGCTTTCTTTGGCAGCTCGTTGGCATGTGCTTGTGGAAACTTCCATTTTCTGCGAGTCTACGCAACGATTTCTTTGGTGAGGCGAGCAATTTTTGTTTCACTTCCTGCACCGTTGTTTATGGTAGTTTTCGACGTTCTCTTTCACGAACATACAACAGTGTTCCCGTTGGTTCCAGTTCCTTCACCAAATATTGAATGGAAGACTTTGCAGGCATTCCCAACGGCAGAATCGCCAAGACGTACGCGCATGCCTATGCAAGGACTAGAGACACTGTGGCGCCATCTCCAATGACGTCACCATGCTTCCCATACACCAAGATAGAGTGAGAATACTTTCGTAACATCTCTGGGTGTTCTGCATTTGCAGCTTGGAAGCGAGTCAAAAGGTTCGAAGCCTCCAATCCAGAAGCGAGCCGCTGACGTCATCTCAACTCAGCACCTATCGCTAACTCTCCCGCTCACGCTCTACACTGTTGAAAGGCTCGCTTACTGGTCTCGCAAAGGAAGCTGGAGATGGTTGGAAAGTAATCGGACTATATGTCCGTAGCAAATTTCATTACAATATGACCAATAGTTTGACTTTTATAAGCTAAAATCAGGGTCTGAGAGCGAGTGAACACCCTGAAGTAAGCTTGCGTCCAAAAAATTACTAAGAAAAATCAACAAATGTTTCATTTTTCTTCTTCTCTTCTCTTGCCTTTGATGGTAGAGGTCCCAGGTTCGATCCCCGTGATTACTGACGACACAAGTAAAAAATGAGTGGTAGGTAGTAATATTTTCTGGGCGGTAATCATATTTAATAACCGCTAAATGTAATAACATAATAGCATATTTTCCTTAAAAGAGTGTTTATCTACCTTTTTTTTTATTTGTTGAAGGGGCGTTCAAACCCTCCTGCCCCTCTCTGGTGCCGTCTCTGCTGTGCGAGCTCTAAAATTTCGATATTGATCCAATATCATGTGAAGTATGTGGAAGCACCTTCAAAGCGATAGTAATTCACTCCTGTCTTGAAAGACAGGGAAACAGCAGCAACGGGATTCTGTGTTCTAGCCACGCGTTGCCCAAAAATTGCTTTGTCCACACAGTTTTATTTATTTAATTCTCTGTAGTAAAGCTGAAAGAAATATTAATTTTTATCTACTTACGAAATATATATAATATATATAATAGCGATATACTAAATAGATGGAAGAACTACTTTGATGACCTTTTAAATGTTCATGTAGGAGATAAATCAGAAGTAAATGAAGTCCACACAGCAGAACCTTTAGTTCCAGAACCTAACTTGACTGAAGTTTAAGATTCTATTAAAAGGCTAAAGAATAACAAAGCACCTGGCATTGATTTAATACCAGCTGAGTTAATTAAATATGGTGGAAATTCATTAATATGTCAAATTCATAAATTAATTTGTTTAATATGGAATAAAGAAGAAATCCCTCAACAGTGGAAAGAATCCATTTATTGTTCCTGTGTTTAAAAAAGGTGATAAAATGAACTGCAATAATTACCGTGGAATTTCTCTACTCTCAACAACATATAAAATATTATCTAACATTCTTTTAACAAGACTAACCCCATATGCTAATGAAATTATAGGTGATTATCAATGTGGATTTAAACGTAACAGATCAACTACAGATCAAATTTTTCACATCAGACAGACACTTGAAAAAAGTGGGAATATAAACAAAATGTCCATCAGCTATTCATTGATTTCAAAAAAGCATATGATTTGGTCAAAAGAGATAAATTATATAATATATTAGTAGAGTTTGGAATACCTAAGAAGCTTGTTAGTATGATAAAAATATGCACCAGTGAAACCGAAAGTAAAATGCGTGTGGGTATTAATATGTCTGACAAATTTACAATTCATGATGGGTTAAAACAAGGAGATGCATTATCTCCATTGCTCTTTAATTTTGCCTTAGAATATGCTGTAAGGAAGGTAAAAGAAACTAAAGAAGGACTAAAATTAAATGGTTTGACTTAGTTGTTAGCTTATGCAGATGATGTAGACTTACTGGGGGATGATGTGAATACAATTAAGAATAATGCTAAAATATTTTTCAAAACTGCTAAAGAGATAGGTTTGGAAGTTAACAAAGAGAAAACTAAATATGTGCTTACAGGCCGAAACCAAGTGTTAGCTAATAATCAAAATCTAATTATTGATAACAACTCATTTGAACCAGTTTCCAAATTCAAATACTTAGGAGTAATATTAACAAATGAAAATTATATTAAAGAGGAAATAAAAAGTAGGCTTAATTCAGGAAATGCATGTTACTTCTCTCTTCATAAACTTTTGTCTTCTCGTTTAATATCTAAGAAACTAAAAGTTAAAATATACAAAACAGTAATTTTGCTTGTGGTATTATATGGATGTGAAACTTGGTCCCTTACATTGAAAGAGGAACATAAATTGAGAGTATTTGAAAATAAGATACTTAGGAAAATCTTTGGACCTAAAAGGATGAGGAGACAGGTGAGTGGAGAAGGTTACATAATTTAGAACTACATAATTTGTATTCATGCCCAGATATTATTAGAATAATTAAATCAAGAAGACTTAGGTGGGCAGGCCATGTGGCACGAATGGGAGAGGAAAGAGGAGTTTCCAGGATTCTTGTTGGGAAACCTGATGGTAAGAGACCTGTAGGAAGGCCAAGACGAAGATGGAGGGACAATGTTGAGATGGACCTAAGGGAAATCGGTAGGGATGGAAAAGAGTATATAGAACTTGCTCAAGATAGGGAAAGATGGAAGGCCTGTGTTGCTGCAGCCATGGACCTTCGGGTTTGAGAAGGCTAGGGAGTCAGTCAGTCATCTACTTACGAAATACCAGAATGTTTCAAGAAATTTCTCGAAACAAATTCGTTCCAATTCATTCGTTATTTGGCTGTTTTTTTTTTTGAAGTGTCGCATCAAGCCTGGTTTCTATTGGATTGGTATTGTGAATAGGTAACAATTGGCGTGGATTGCTTGATATATCTTCTATAACTCCTGCCGCTGTTGCTTGGAGTTCAATCTGCTTTGTGATAAAATTAAGTACTACTGTCAGAATTTCCCATTCACGCACTTCGCACTTCCAGAGACAGTGTTCCAGTGGACATGTCAATCCCCTAATAACATCCAGCAGGAACACTAGAACCTCGCGGTACCAGTTCGAAGCCGTGGATGTTATTTTGCCCACCTTAAAAGGGAAACCCGTCCACTAGCACAAGCCTACAAGTAGCTGGATTACAGCAGATCGCCACAACCCCCAGCCGTCCAATACACACACAAAACATGAAGAATTCAGAAGTATAGGAACTGTTTACGGACCCTAGTGTTTTCATACAACTGTCGAATATAATTCCATAATGAAAATGGTTCTTTTGCCAATGAATACGATACATCGTTTTTTATTTTCGTTAATGCTCGCTACGCAATGACACGCTAATCGAAACTGGACATACATTTTAAAGTGGGATGGAAGTCACTTTGTGGCTTCACCTGGTATCGCATCGTGGACTTCATGATTACAAGGCAACAGCAATTACCACAATGCCATTGGTGAATTTCAAATCACTATTTCGTTTGTATTCTTTCCGCTGTTTATTATCATCGCTTTTTACTACGGTGACGTTGTTACCTGGTTTCAAATTTTCAAGTTGTATCTGTAACACACGAATTTTAAGAAATCTGCTTCCCTTCTCCGTTCAATTTGCAGACGTCATCCCTTTTGCCACTGGACTCGTCCACTTAGCGCATGCGCACATGCATCCATGGTCGCCACCAAAGCAGGCGTACTGTACCATAAGCATGGCATAATCATAGAGGACAAATAGAGCTTAGGAGAAGCGCTACAGCGGGATGTCGTTTGCGGAGAAAGAATGTATTCAGCTTAAATGAGTCATCAGTGTGAACTGTTGGCATGAAAGCGCTCTTTGTTTGGACAGATATTTTTTTATCACAAAAAACCTTTCTGTGCGCGTACGTCCGTGCATCCAACACCTCTCCCCCTTCCTCCCGCGGTCGAAACAATTGACATTGTTCAAACAATCGCCAGGAATACATACAATTCCTCATTCATCATCAGAATGAGTTCGACCACCGCACATCAATAATTGGAATTGGAACAATTCACGGTCACAATGGAGGCGACAGAAGCCGGTCGAGGGAAAACAACCATTCGTGATAAATTAAAAAGCATTTTCTAAAAAAAAAGTATGCGTATGGTATAGGTGAATTGTATTAAAAGACAATTAATTATAATGGAAGTAAATTTTGCGATTACGAAGCTGAAGCTCACTAAATGTGAGTGGAATAAATAGGTTGTCCTTGTCATTCGTTGGTTGGTTGATTTGGTGTTTTATGTGCCCTTTATGCACAGTAAGGCTAATCAGGACTGAACCTACAGTTTAAAGTGGTATCCGAACCATTATGTGCCTCCACCGGGTATCAATCCCAGGACCCCTTGATTACAAGGCGACGACGCTACCACTGCGCCATCGGGGAGTCTTGTCCATGTCATAGTGGTCCACGTTTGGAGGTTTAATGCACTAAATTCTACTCCCCAGTATTAAAAGCCTCATGCCTGGACATAATGCTTTTTCTTAATTCAATAATCACATAAATGTAGCTACAATGTAACGATTTGATTAGTGCAGACTTGGCCAATCCCCTGTGTTTGTTGCTTCCAGTCCTCTTTATGCACAGAGAACCTAATTGGAACTTCACATACTGTTTAAAGTGCAATCTTAATCCAAGTTTGTTAAAGGTCAGGAACAAATAAATTCCAATGTGTTCTATTGGATTCCTTAACAGGAATCCACAATTTAAATTTGGTATAAGTTGCGTATTGTATCACTTCAATACAGAACTTAGACCGTATTTTATTTGATCCGGAAAAAAGGTCCCTGAGCCGAATTGAAATACTTAAGAGATAAAAAAGTTCCTTACGGTCCAGAACCCATTTATAGTTGCTGATTTTCTCTCCTGAACCGAAATTGAATTTATTTTAAATTCCTGGATCTTTAACAACCCTGTCTGAATCGCTATGTGTCTCCAACTGGTATCGAACCCGGGATACCTTTTGTTACGACGTTACCACTACGCCATGGAAAAAGCGCTCTCGTATTCACGTGTAACTCCAGAGCGAGCAGCGGTACTGTAGCGTTGCAAGAGGAACAGAAAGGAGCGAGATAGATAGGCAGTAGTCTTCGTCGGTCCCGTTCAGGTGCTGGGAAACCTCTCGTCATCTGATTCGTGAGCGACAGTGCAGAGCGTCATTGTAATCTAGGGAAAAGACGCTGGAAGTACTTTCCTAAAAAGGGGGGGGGGTCCCCTTTACCAGCAGTATTTCTTCCCTCTCAACTCAAGCGGATACCCCACTCCTGCTTTGTTGCTTACTGGCCTTGATGTGCAGTTTGGTCTAGTAGATAATCTCATAGCGCTTTCGCTTCCAGCCAGAGACCACACCAACGACTGAGTGTGGTGTATAACACTCACAGAAAAGCAGATTTCAAAAAACCATAATTCACCAGATTGACGCAATTTCGATAAGGATACCAAGAGATGGCAGTAAAAATATCTGGTCATTTACCACAGGTTATGAAAGCACGTTAAGTGTTTGACAAGGTTAAAAAACAAATTGAAGACAGTATTAATAAATCACAAATGTGTAAATATTCGTATTGCAAATCATGTACATTTTGCAATTAATTATAATAACAATGTACTGAACCCTCCAAATGTAAATTTGTATGGTTATATTAAGTACTAAAAAACTCTATTTGACCCTAATTATTTAGCATACCCATCTATCAACCCAATACAAGAAATCCTCAGATTAATTATGCTAAAATAGAAAGCACACATGGATGACTAAAGAGAAAAAGAAATCACTAAACGCAAGGCCATGAAAATAGGCGGCTGGGCAAAATTGCGCTGTTGCCACATGTGGGAAAAGCAAAGCGAGAGCGGGACAAAAGTCGCTGGTTCCCGCGCTCTGTGTGGGAACGTCAACCGGGCTGCGTTGCCTAGTTCGAGCGTCAGACCGACCTCTCTCTCTCTCTCCGGGGCACTTTTGTGTCATCCCTGACCTTTCGAGCAAATACTGTCAGTTTCTATCACATGGATTACAAAGACCAGCTCCACAACGAGATCTTTCATTCTCTTAAACCTCCGAACACACGGGGTTGTGCTCCGACGTGACAACAGCGCAAACTTCTGTCACCCGCCAAATTTCATGGCCGTGCGTTTAGATGGTTGAACACACAAGCGTACATGATTCTCTGCAGACAAATCCTCAACTACAGAAACAAAGAAGGTGGATAAGTAGATGACCAAAAAGTGCAAAGACTGTGGGAGCTGCTTCGGTACCGGTTTTATCGCTCTTCTGCCATGAATAGTGATACCCATGGAGTTGTTGCCAGACCATGCGCATGGAATCTCCCTCGATTAGTCTCAAGGTCTCTTCTGGTCGCATGTAACAATCTGTCCTAGACCGCAAGACGATGTGCTGCGGGTTTAGACGCCGCGGAAGTCGACGGCTGTGGTTGTCTCATCGTGGACGTTTTGCTGCTGGGTGAAAATCCCTGGAATAGCATGCGAGAGGAAACTAGATTTTACAAGATCCTTACAGATTAAGAATTTTGTGTTGAATCGCCACAAATGATGAATGAATTAACTTCAATCAAAGAGCGTAGCAGATCATCAGTAAAGGATAATCCAAATTAGATTACAAGAAATCCCAAAAATGAGTACTTTGCAATTTACTATTCAACATCGCATGTCGTGAATCTTGCAGCTCTTCTCCATAAAATATAGTAATTGTTTTAAATCCCTAAGGAAGGAACTTAGATGCTTGTATCTTCCTGGGCGACAAATGTTTTGAAGGTAGCGTCAGATATCATATAGACAAGAGTCGATTTGTACTTTCTATACCTATTTGTTGGTTTTTAAGCGTATGTTGATTACAAACCAAGTCCCAAAGAACAACCAATCACAATTCTCTCTTACAACAGGTGTGTTCGCGAAAAAAAAAAATAGCAGATGACACCTAATTACTACTCTCATCCATAGTAAATGTTTCACAGAGGATCAACTGTTTGTAACCGCATTAACACACGACACCTCACTACTCTGATCCATAATAAATGTTTCACAAAAAGGGATATTATTTGCGAACCACAGTAACAGATAGCACCTATTCACTACTGTCATCCATAATAAATGTTTCACAAAATATCTATTGTTTGTAACCACAGTAACACACGACACCTTATCACTACTCTCATCTATAATAAATGTTGCAAAAGGTGCGTTGTTTGCGAACAACAGAAACAGATGCACCTATCACTACTGTCATTCATAATAGATGTTTCTCAAAAGGTACTTTGTTTGCGAACTACAGTACCACATGGCCCTTAATCACAAAATATGCTTATGCATGATACAGAAAAACGACTAAATTGGAAAGATAAAAAATCCAACCATTTAGGCGTCCCCGATGGCGTAGTGGTAGCGTCATCGCCTTGTCAAAGGGTTCGATACCCGGTGAAGGCACATAGTAGTTCATATTCCACTTTAAACTGTAGGTCAAGTCCCGATTATCTTACTGTGCACAAAGTGCACTTAAAACATCAACTCAACTCCAACCATTTTGTATCATCAGAAATTACTCTATGCTTATTGAAATTTGATTGCAATTACCAATATTAACAATTGACTTTTGATTCTTTAAATTTCCGTCGTTTTAGAACACTTTTTGCTAATCGCGGCGATGAGGATGATACGATGAATTAGATTAAAGACACTCAGAAGAACAGCCGTGCCCAGGCCGGCATTCGAATTCGAGACCCCTGGCGTCGTAGAGCGCTGTACTCACCACTCCACAACATATGTCTGCATTGAAAATTAACATTGACAGGGAGTGAAACATCTACGTCATGAAGGGGAACTTGCAGGTAGCTGGACAGGCTCTCATGTGACCTCTTACACCTGTAGCAGGTAAAAGGTTTAACTTGATATGCTTCAGATGCAGGTGAAATCCACTTCAATAGTGTCCTCTAGTGCAATACATTTTTGTTAACATATTGCATATCATATCAGGCGCAACTCTTTGCACCCTATCTGTCTTGTCTGCTGTGGCATGTACCACGAAAAGTTGCTGGTGGTTTGCCATCCGGTTTCGTTAATCAGAAACACGTGCTTCTAAGAACTTATCTCACTTTACAAGAACCTTGAATACGCCATCGCATGTCTCTATGCATTTCCGATTGTTTTTCAGTGCATTTTTTGAATAGATTTGTTGTCTTCACAGAACATATAGTTCCTTGTGTCGTTTGAATTTATAATTGCACTGCTTGAGCATGGAACAAGGAGCTGAACTTTGGATAAACAACTTGAATCATAAAAATATGATAAAATGTATCGAGCATGCTACTATGTCGTCAAGCAAACACTGTACTGCTTATCTCGCAACAATAGAATATTTGTTAGGGATATAATCATACTTTAGCACAGAAAAAATATTATAACAATGTACTGCTTATATCGCAACAATAGAAATATTTTTAGTATATAATCACACTTTAACACACAACAATTAATATTGTCATAGGCGTAACTTGGCGGAGGCAAGGGCCCTTTCCCTCCCGTAAAAATTTCAGGTTTATAAAATTTACAAGTTAGGGGACCTTAGGAACAAAGTAATAAAGAGTAATATTTGTGATTTCGCAAACGTCACAGTTATTAGCAAATAATCATGGACACTATTTTTATAAGATGGATTCTGCCCCCTCAAAATTAGGCCTCATGTTTGGTTCTGCTCCCTCAAATTTAGTCCTCATGTCTGATTCTGCTCCCTCAGAATTAGGCCTCATGTCTGATTCTGCTCCCTCAGAATTAGGTCTCATGTCTGATTCTGATTTCTCAAAATTAAGCTCATGTCTGCTTCTGCCTCCTCAAAATGAGGCTTCATGTGTGATCTGCCCCCTCAAAAGTAGGCCTTATGTCTCATTCTGTCCCCTCAAAATTAGACCTCATGTCTGATTCTGCCCACTCAAAATTAAGCCTCATATATGATTCTGCTCCCTCAAAATTATGCCTCAAGTTACGCAAATGAATATTGTGTCTGTGGAAATGAGATCTCTAGCTGAATCTTTTGAGTCACTTTCACATCAAATGCGGTGATTCCTGTATTCATAACACCCTTTGCTGCTCACAGCCAGCAGCATGCATTAACAGCAAAACCGCTCGAGGACCAATGCAGCATCGGGACAAAGTGTACGGTCCCCTCCTCCTTCAAATTTCAGCATCCTCCGAAGAACCCTGAAGGTGATCTCCCATTGCAAGAATGGTACTGACATAAGGTAATTAACTTCTTCCTCTGTAGACGTAGGCGTATTAAGAGGAAGTTGCTTCGGGCTGCGCGAGTTTCGTTCCAAAGCCGACCTCCCTCGTCCAGGGGGTGTAGCTCAAAGAATGGCCGCAATGTTCTGCGAGTCCAACCACAGTTATTCGGAGATTCAAAGGAAATCTATGTTATGAAATGATCCTGTGGTGTGAATCTCTCTACGTTTCTAAGGATGGTTCTGAACTGTTATGGCATTATGAATTATTGTTGTATAATTAATCCCATGTTGCGGATTTAAGGCTCGCGACAAGTTACGTTTGCAGCAAGTTTTATGTATTAATCCACGCGAGAACGGCGATCAGCATATCTCTCTCTCTCTCTCTAGCCTTCTTAAACCCGAAGGTTCATGGCTGCAGCAACACATTCCTTCCATCTGTCCCTATCTTGAGCAAGATCTATATACCCTTTTCCATCCCTACCGATTTCCTTTAGGTCCATCTCAACGTTGTCCCTCCATCTTCGTCTTGGCCTTCCTACAGGTCTCTTACCATCAGGTTTCCCAACAAGAATCCTGTAAACTCCTCTTTCCTCTCCCATTCGTGCCACATGGCCTGCCCACCTAAGTCTTCTTGATTTAATTATTCTAATAATATCTAGACATGAATACAAATTATGTAGTTCTAAATTATGTAACCTTCTCCACTCACCTGTCTCCTCATCCCTTTTAGATCCAAATATTTTCCTAAGGATCTTATTTTCAAATACTCTCAAATTTGTGTTCCTCTTTCAATGTAAGGGAAAAAGTTTCACACCCATATAATACTACAGGCAAAATTACTGTTTTGTATATTTTAACTTTTAGTTTCTTAGATATTAAACGAGAAGACAAAAGTTTATGAAGAGAGAAGTAACATGCATTTCCTGAATTAAGCTTACTTTTTATTTCCTCTTTAATATAATTTTCATTTGTTAGTATTACTCCTAAGTATTTGAATTTGGAAACTGGTTCAAACGAGTTGTTATCAATTATTAGATTTTGATTATTAGCTAACACTTGGTTCCGGTCTGTAAGCATATATTTAGTTTTCTCTTTGTTAACTTCCAAACCTATCTCTTTAGCAGTCTTGAAAAATATTTTAGCATTATTCTTAATTGTATTTATATATCATCCCCTAATAAGTCTACATCATCTGCATATGATAACAACCATTTAATTTTAGTCCTTTTTTGGCATCTCCAGTGCCAATCTTGCCTCAACCGTCGAGTTGTTCATGTCACAGGCAGCGAGAATATCGGCAGTACTGCAGCGGAACTATATTCTGCGCGCACGTTTGGGTCTAAATGTGTGAAATGTTGGTGCACCCTTAACCTGTCGCGGGGCTTAGGTTGTGCTGTGATCGTCGTTGAATAATTTTGCGTGTACTGTTTTTAACTGACGAAACTTTTCCATGATTTGCGAAGGTGAAGCTAAACTTCTATAGGCTGATCACCTACCTAAATTTGCAATTATCTGAATATTTCTATGAATGTAAACGCAAAGAAATCACTGTTATTTTTCTTACTATAGTTACGTCAATGTTGCCAAGCGCATTAACGCACCACAACTAAACATGGATAGAAAATGGATGCTCAACAGCAACTTGAACATTAACATTCGACCTTTTAAAAGACATAATAATTGTACAATTGTACCTTCTTTCTCGCACAATTTAAATTTGGCCTAAGTTGTGTATTGTTTCATTTGAAAACGAAACTTGGACCGGATTTAAATTGATCCGGAAAAGAAGTTCCTGGACAGTGTTTAAATTCACGCGGGGAAAAGGTTCCTGAACCGAATGGGAATACTGTAAACATAAAACGGTTCATTACGGTCTAGAACGCATTTACACTTGCTGATTTTCTATCCTGGACCGGAATTTATGTAAACTTCCTGGTCCTCTAAAAACCCTGGTATCAGCATAGTCCGACGTCCAAGCTGTTACACGCTGAAGTAACAAACAAGAAGAAGGAAACTCTTATCCTTGAGCATATGCAGGAGAAACGTTTTATTTTTGTATATTTTTTGTATTTTATTTTTGTCGCATTTCTAGTGAACAAACCACTCAGAGTAGCAAAATCAATATGTACCAGAGGCGCCAGCTTAGAATATTTTATGGCGGGGGGGGGTCAAAGTAATTTTTTGGGGGAGGGGCAAGATCGTCATAAACAATACTTTATTTATGGAAATATACATAAAATGTGTCCTTCCATGTGAATTGTTTTGGGGGAAAAGTGCCTTGCCCCCCCCCCCAAGCACAGTGTACGAATTTGGGATACAGAGCCTCTACATGCAGCAACAGAATCTGATCATGTATTTTGTGCTGTCCAAATTTTAATTAGATAGGCTAATTGTGACTGGACGTACAGTTTAAAGTTTAATATGAACAATTGTGTAATTTACCTTCTGAGTTGTGTCTTCCTACCCGGGAGAGTATACAGTTATCGTTATCAAAATAACGGCAAATGTGTGTGTTCAGATTAAGATTAATGATTAATATTACAATTACCACACTTCGTAACATTATAACTTCCTCCCTCCTCACCACGACTACTATTTCCTTAATAATGTGAAACCTTCCTCAATTGGATAGAACGTGCTGTGCATACCACGTTCTCCGAGGGCACACCAGTTCCCGAACCTAACGCGATGGGATTTCTTCCTGTAGGATACGTGTAGGATGCGCCGGATCCTCTACAATAGCATCACCCGTGACCTGGAGGCCATCACGCAAAACGCACGGCCATTAGGCGGGTGGCAGAAGATTGCGCTGTTGCCACGTCGGAACACAAGGGGTTGTGTTCGGACGTTTAAGAGAATGAAACATCTCGTTGTAAAGTTGGTCTTTGTAATCCATGTGATAGGAACTGACAGTATTTGCTCGAAAGGGCAGGGATGACACAAGAGTGAGGAGAGGTCGGAGAGAGGTCGGTCTGACGCTCGAACTAGGCAACGCTGCCCGGTTGACGTTGCCACACACTGCGAGGGAACCAGCGACTTTTGTCCCGCTCTCGCTTTCCATTTCTTACATGTGTCACCAGCGCAATTCTGCCCTACCTCCTATTTTCATGGCTGTGGGTTTAGTCAAGATCCTGAAAAGCATTGCACTACCCTTCTATGCGGAGGCGTCTCGTGAACGCATGCGGCAATTGTGAGGAAAAGGACAGCTTGCTCTGCGACGACAGTCCTGAGCATTTCTACATTCTAATTTCTTAATATAGGAGAAGTATTTATTTTACACGAGAGAGCTCAACTAAACTTATATTACATTTCTTGGATCTGAAGGGAAAGACAGTAATATTTATTTTCCCACAATTGACGCATGCTCCTATATGAAGAAATTAGAATGTAGAAATGCTCATGAATGTCGTCGCAGAGCAAGCTGTCCTTTTTCCCACAATTGACGCATGCGCAGCATGCACCGCAAGCGTTCACGAGACGCCTCTGCATCTATGTAAGCCGAGTAACTAATGAGTAGTTTATCTTTCTATTAAGAGATGTCACAACTGTATGACAATTAGAAGAGAACAAACTGCACGTCTGAAAACCCTCAGCATTCTCATAGGAACATGTACTGGTAATGATAAATTCATAATTCTCTAACTTGCATCTCTGGCGATAAAATGTTAAACATATTACGCCCATACTGACATTATATTTTCATCATAACAAGGAAAACATTATATATTATGTAAATAGAACATATCCTCGATATCTGAATTCACGATAAATATGATTCTACATCCATCATTTCAGGTGTCCATTTTTCAATTTTCTTCTCAGTGCATTTCACACTTTGTAGTGTTATTGTAAACGAGTTGGCCGCTTCACGGGATTAGAAAAATAATATATATCGTATGCTCTTTAGAGGAGGAACTTTCATGACGCAGTAGTGGCAACATAATTACATTCTTACCGAAGGATTTCCAGCTGATTCGTGGCATGAGAAAAATGTTGAAATATCTTTAAACTGCCTTTTCAGATAGAGCCTATGTGTTAATCTCGAGACTACACGTTCAGTTTATGTGAGCCTGTGTAATAATATAAAAACTGCACGTTCAGTTCGGATAAGCCCAAGTACTAATCTCGAAATTGAATTTTTAGTTCGGATAATTCTGCGTGTTACATGGAAAATGTATTTTCAGTTCGGATAAGTCTGTGTGTTATATGGAAACTGTATTTTCAGTTCGGATGACCCTTAGTGTTAATATAGAAACTGTATTTTTAGTTCGGATACGCCTATGTGTTACATGGAAAATGTATTTTCAGTTCGGATGAGCCTTTGTGTTAATATAGAAACTGTATTTTCTGTTCGGATGAGCCTTTGTGTTAATATAGAAACTATATTTTCAGTTCGGATGAGCCTATGTGTTATATGGAAACTGTATTTTCAGTTCGGATGAGCCTTAGTGTTAATATAGAAACTGTATTTTTAGTTCGGATAAGCCTGTGTTATATGGAAAATGTATTTTCAGTTCGGATGAGCCTTTGTGTGAATATAGAAACTATATTTTCAGTTCCGATGAGCCTTTGTGTTAATCTCGAAACTGTATTTTCAGTTTGGATGAGCCTATGTGTTATATGGAAAATGTATTTTCAGTTCGGATAAGCCTATGTACTGTATGGAAAATGTATTTTCAGTTCGGATGAGCCTTTGTGTTAATATAGAAACTGTTTTTTCAGTTTGGATAAGCCTATGTGTTATATGGAAACTGAATTTTCAGTTCGGATGACCCTTAGTGTTAATATAGAAACTGTATTTTCAGTTCGGATGAGCCTATGTGTTATATGGAAAATGTATTTTCAGTTCGGATGAGCCTTTTTGTTAATATAGAAATTGTATTTTTAGTTCGGATAAGCCTATGTGTTATATGGAAAATGTATTTTCAGTTCGGATGAGCCTATGTGTTAATCAAATTAATAAAGAAAATTTGAATTTGAAATTTGAATATAGAAATTGTATTTTTAGTTCGGATAAGCCTATGTGTTATATGGAAAATGTATTTTCAGTTCGGATGAGCCTTTTTGTTAATATAGAAATTGTATTTTTAGTTCGGATAAGCCTATGTGTTATATGGAAAATGTATTTTCAGTTCGGATGAAACATTCTAAATTCTACTGTACAAAAAACTTACATTACCTTTAAGACTTTATGAATGGAAGTAATACAGAAACGTTAGGAATAATGTAATTTATTTTTATTATTTAATATTTATAAAAATGTTCAAAGTTGACTAAGGAAGAATTGTCATTCTAGATACAAAAACAAACTGAAACACGAGGTAATTCCAATATAGCAATTTACTTCACTTTATCAATTCATATCTTTTATGTCTTTTATACAATCTCATTAATAGTATGCTAGAGTCCACACACGCCCTCGCATGCTCGGAACAAGGTTTTGTGATATTTTAAAATCGGGGAACCTGACAGAGCACATTATTTTGGAAACTCTCTGATTTTGTGATTCACATAGTTTGCTGGCTATTTGTGGGTACGAGCTGGGATTACACATTTTTGCATTTGTGCTGCCACCTGGAACACTTGGCAGAAACTAATTCACACACACTGTGTATGACATTTCTCCACTATTTGGGGAACTTGTAGAATTAGCACAAAATTATACCAATACATATTTTATAATTTTCTATTACATTTTGCATGCATTTTCTTGTTCGAGAACTCAACAGTTCACCCGGTGTAGAGGTGTGCATTCAAACACAGTTCCCCGAAATTACCAATCTGCTAACCCACATACACAAACAAACATGTGCAGAAATACCTAAACTGTACCGATTTGGTCATAACTAAATAACGTACTCTCTAGCCTTTTTAACCCCGAATGTTTATGGCTGCATCAACACAAGTCTTCCATCTGTCCTTATCCTGGGCAAGATCAATAAAATCTCGTCCATCCTCACCGATTTCCCTTATGTCCATCTCAACTTTATCCCTCCATCTTCGTCGTGGCCTTCCTACTGGTCTCTTACCATCAGGTTTCCCAACAAGAATCCAGAAAACTCTTCTTTCCTATACCATTCGTGCCGCATGGCCTGCCCACCTAAACCTTCTTGAGTTTATTATACTAATAATATCTGGACAGGAATATAATGCAGATATGGTAATGGAAACAAGAAAACGGTATATGTGACATATGTAGCGTGTTTAGAAGTTGGCAACGCTGCTGGGTGATCCACAGTGTCCAGGTCACTTGTGTTCCTCTGCTCTTCTAGCCCAATCAGGTGCAAATTAGGAGGTGGAAAGCATAACGTAATTGCTGGATAAAGCAATGAGAGCGAAACGTATAATTCGCAGACTTTCTTGGATCATTTACTCCGTTCTTGAAATTTGCTCCAAATTGGCCATAAAGGAAAGTTAATTACTGCAATCCGGCACTCACGTTTCGGGACAAATCGAATCTTCCTCCCCTCAAGCTGCTTTCGCTCTTATCATTCCCTCGGTGTTCTCAGCGTGGAAATCAGGTGATAGTAGGAAAAAATGTTTTCTTCAAATGCTTTCTCATAACCGTTAAACGCTTATTTCCATATCGCTATAGGCTTTTACAATTCGCATATTCACTATTCATGTTTCTTCTTTCGTCGTCGGCATTGCTTCAAACTATTCACTAATCATTGCCTTTGGGTGTCAGTGGTGCCTCTATCTCTACACACCCAAATATCAACCTTCCTTCTACGTAGTATACCCTCGACTGCACTCTGCAGACAAACGAGGCTCTGGCGTGTGGACACATGGCCAGTATAGTCCTCCCTGGAACCTGCGATGTGTGCTGTCCATCCGTGTTTGTAATTGTCCCTTCATCCGTCTCATCTAATCAGCATTCATCCTCATGAATGCAATTAGCCAAAAGTGGCAAATCTCTCACTCACTCACTATTTTTCCCATTTTTAATACATGATATAGCTTATATAGACTTTGACATCGAAGTCTCCATAGTTATTGCTTTGTCATGTCTTACTTTTCCTACCAACTTACTTCTCCTGTGGCATCAATTAGAAAATTCCCTTGTATCTACTACATTAATTAACAATGTGAAATAATATTTTGTCCTGGTGTTGTATCAAAAGCACCATGCATCATGTTTACAATGTTTTTCTTTTCCTTTAACAATTATAACATAATTTGTTAACATAATATGAAATATGCTGACCAAGGCAGAAATTTATTTTATTTTAAAAACATAAACTGCACGTAACGTTTCAACCTTCTAGCAAGGTCTTCTTCAGACTCTGTACCAAGTACAAATGAAACAAGGTACAAAACAGGAAGTCAGGTAAAGCACTTTCCAGATAGGAAATGTTTAGCTAAATCGACTGTCAGGTGAAAGTACAGTTGACAAGGGAAGGCCACCTACTGGAATGTTACAGAAAAAACAACTTTCTAATAAACTTGTGTCTGGAGGGGAGTGAATTTTGTGTATATATATATCTTCCTGTTTTGTACCTTGTTTCATTTGTACTTGGTACAGAGTCTGAAGAAGACCTTGCTAGAAGGTTGCAACGTTACGTGTAGTTTATGTTTTTAAAATAAAATAAATTTCTGCCTTGGTCAGCATATTGAGTTTTTCTTTAGCAACAAATTATTACATAAAGTGCTCCCCTGTGCATAGCACCACGCCATGAAGGCGTATAGGGGATGTGGGGGTAACGCCCCACACTTTCTTGATCCGGTCGTGAGTGGGGGTGATGTGATCAGCATCACGCCCCTGACCGCCTTTACTCTCCAGGGTTTCCCCCAGGTACCCATGTTTTTCGACGCTGGGTGTGCGCCGGGGCCGCTTCCATCGTTAGAAAAGTTCCCGGATTTGAACCGTTATTACATGAACGGTTCATTTATGCGATAATAATTATATCCAATACAATATTACACATACATTTCTGTTAGTAACGAACTTTAAATTGCCCACTTATTTCTGATCGAGCACTCTCGTTTCAGAGCGAGCAGCGGTACTGGAGCGACATAAGAGTGGCAAAAAGGATTAATAAAGACAGGAGGCTTCGTCGGTCACGTTCTTGCAGTGTGCAATATTCCGTCATCTGATTCGCAAGTAACAGGGCAGTGTGGCATTGTAATCAGTAGGTAGTCCAGTGAAAGAAGGACGCCTTATCCCACACATTCTTTTGTTTGTTGTTTTACCTTTCAACGCAAGCGCCCCCCACCCCCACTCCTGCTCTGCTGCTTATTGACCTTGAGGCGCAGTGTGCAGACGGAAATCTCGAAACGCTCGTGACGCTTCCTGGCAAATGTCTCAAGCCTGCAATAGAATAAAAACTGTGGGTACCAAAATCTATTCTCGCCCCTGGGCGCAGAAATTTCTAGAAACGGCAATCGAAGTCTCCCCCTCCACTCCCTTCGACCTCCTACGGGATCCCATTAGCAGCTGGCATGCAATTGACCCCAGGGTTATTGATTTGGCTAACAGCCCCGGCATAAATCAAACCTTGGAGCAAAGTTAATATCTCAACGCGCCAAAAAAAAATATATAAAACGAAGAAATAGAGAGGAATTCAATTCCATCACCAAATAAAAAAAAAGTCGCGATATTTTTCTTCCCTCCAAAGGAGTCGCTGATTGCATCTAAAGGTTTACATATTTCGTTAAATTCCACGGATGCAGGATTATCCCACGGGATTTCGAGGGGAACTGTTTCCATTTCCCAGACGCAGAGCCCGGAACTATCCGGTGACCACGGGGTAATATATCACCCTATAACTTGGCCTTAGCCTGCTGCATGTGACAAGCAGCATGTGCTAGCGCTGATCGCTGGCCACGGGTTGGCCGATCCGAAGCAGTCGAACTGCGAACTGAACAGGAAGAACCGTATCCCAACAGTTCTTTCCCTCAGACCCATAGCTAAGTGCAAATAAAACATAGTACATCATAACTATTTTCTAAGTGTACAATCAAATGTACAAAGAATGTCGTTTCATAGAAAAGCATGCAGAGAGTCGGAAAGTTGAGTATTTTGATTTTCAGTATTTGAATTGCAAACAATACAGAGCCTGAGGAAGGAAGAACGTTAGGAAAATAGAAGGGTTAGAAGCAATACAATGACTGTGAAAGGAACAGAAGAAAGGTAAGGTCTGATGCAATATTATGCCTCTGGCAAGGCAAAAGGTGAACAAAGAAATAGTATGAGAGAGTACAAAACGGTAGGAAGAAATTAAATTGGGAAAAAGAAGAGTTTCAAGTAATACAGGGACTAAGGAAAAAATAAATGGAGTGAAGAGGAAAACTTTTGAGCAATTATAGGCATAGGAATGAGTAGAATGAAGACAAGTGAAGAGTTTGAAGCAATACACGGCTTGAGGATGAAATAAAATTGGGAAAAGAAAGAGTTTAAAGCGAATTGTGCCTCTTGGCTAATTTGCGAAGATGGGGATGAGTGATGAAATGATGAAATTGATGAATGGACATTCACAAACAATCAAGTCCGAGCGGGATTTGAACCCGGGACCCTTGGCGTCTCAGTGCGAAGTGCTAAAAACTCGGCCACAGGGTACGGCTGAGGAAGAAAGAAAATGATTGAGAAGGAAAAAGTTTGAAGCAATTATAGTAAAGGAAAGAGTAGAATGAAGACAAGAAAGGAGTATGAAGAAATAAAAGGTATACGCAAAGAAGAAGAAGAAGTCTGAGCAATACAAGGACTGAGGAAAGAGTGAAGAATTTGAAGCAATACAAAGTTCAATTAAAGAGGAAACATAAATAGCTTATAGCTATACAAGACGAACATGATCAAAACGGGAGAGATTGGAACCAATTAACATCTGAGGAAAATTAAGAATAGCAGAAGTTTGAAGTCATACATCACCGGTAAAAGGGGGGAAAAGAGAGTGGGAAGAATTGTTGGGAGCAATGCAAGACCTGAAGGAAAGGAAGGGGAGAGAAAGAATGCTTTGAAGACTGTATAGTACGAGCTGAGTAGAAAACTAGAAGATGAGGAGATGAATTCCAAGGAAAATATACTAGTGTGTCCATACCCTAACTAATGTGACTAAATATCTATAAGATATATCAAATGTCCAGATCGGATTCATGGGATATTTGGTCGTGAATATGAAGCTCTGAATATCCATGTGACGTCCATGGGATAAGCCGTCTAGGAAATCCAGAGAATCTCCAGCGCTGGATGTTCATGAGTTACAAGGTATTATGTCCACATGTTATTCAAAATTGACACAAATATTTTGATATCCGCTGTATGATAATGACGTTACACGGCCAGAGGCATAGTTGGAGAGACAGGCAGAAATCAATGCTACTACTCCCAATCGAACGACTGGCGTACGGAGGATTTATTTTCAATGTGTACTGGAATTCTAGAGTACATAGTTGTATTCTATGTGGGGAGCGGGGTGCACAAAATATTTCGTAATTACCGTTTTTAACCTTCATTTTGGCCTCCCCGATGGCGCAGTGGTTGCGTCGTCGCCTTGTAATCAAGGGGTCCCGGGTTAGATACCCGGTGGAAGTATATAGTGGTTCGAATTGCACTTTAAATTATAGGTCCAGTCCGAATTAGCATTAAAGTGGAAAAATATAAATATGCTGACCAAGACAGTAAATTATTTTATTAAAAACATAAACTAAACGTAACGTTTCAACCTTCTAGCAAGGTCTTCATCAGACTTTTGTACTTGATACAGAGTCTGATGAAGACCTTGCTAGAAGGTTGAAACGTTACGTTTAGTTTATGTTTTTAATAAAATAAATTACTGTCTTGGTCAGCATATTTATATTTTTTCATTAAAGTGTACTTAAAACACCAACTGAATCAATCAATCAATTAATCTTCATTCTAAAAGTTGTTCAAAGACAAAACTGGTAATTGAGGGGTTATTTTAAAAGGGTTTTCTAATACAACTTTGCTCTTTCCAAATTTTTTTTTTACTGCTTTGTTTGAAAATATGTATGTTCTGAAAATGTAGGTTGTGGCTTTAGCCCCATCAGCCCCCCCCCCCCCTCCCTGCGTAAGCGAGAGACTCGGACCATGATCTTCCATTTCCTTGTCTTCTAAGGCAGGGTTTCCAAAACTCTTTCGTTTCACGACACCCTTAGTGTTTCAAGATCTTTCCGCGGGGAGGCGCCCAAGTCAAAATGTAGGCCTACCTAAACTAGCAACGCTCAGTTAGTGTTGTTAGGTTTTCTCCCTTAAGTTTAAAAATAAACACATATTTCAAATTCAGAATCATTTTATGTGTAAAATGTACTAAATAAGGGTGTCGTGTCGTTTGCGCCGAGGCTTCTTATCGGTTCATTTCCGCCGTGACATATGTCAAGACCTTCCTTGGCTGGTTTTCCCACAATCCAGAGTGTCATCACCGCCGCGCGCACGTGTGTTTATCGGTACATGGTGCATAGTGCATAAAGTGGAATTAAAACATAAAATCAAACTTGTGTTTATGACGTTGCACAGCTGTGTTTACACTGAAATGTTAAACCTATCCAGAGAGTCAAATATGACTTTTCTTTACTTATTTCAAAAGACGTTACACAGGATTACTTGTACCAATTTTATTCCAGTATCAGCCTATTAACTATTAATCATTTATCGTTGATCGTTAAAAAAAAACATTGTAAATACAGTATTGTTAAAATATTGAAAGCATTCTACAAGTACTACGTAAATGTACACTTTGGAAGCAACATAAATGTACCAGTCTATTACACTAAATTATTATACACTACATAAAATCGTAAAAAACATTTCTTGCAAACATTATATACATAATAGCTACGTATATATAAACACAATATTTCGATACACTTGCACAACAACAATACAAACGTTATTTGAATTCTTGTAGGTATGCAAATGCTCGAAGGAATTCCACGCGTTGTTTCTATCATTTCCATATTCTCATCCATCTTGTCGTCTGTCTCAAGTCTCAGTTTTACATTAAAACTAATTTCCCAATGTATATCCCTCACATATACTTTCATTTTACATTCATTTACCAATCACTTTCCTTTTCAATCGAAGATAAACACAACTGGAGCTGGGCAACGTCATAAACACACATGCGAGCGGCGTTAATGACACTCCGGATTGTGGGAAAACCCACCAAGGAAGGTCTTGACATATGTCGCGACGGAAATGAACCGATAAGAAGCCTCGGCGCAATTGACTTGGCGCAAGAGGCACGGACTCCTAAATAAGCACATATTTGGAACAATCATATAATGGACTAACAAGTAAGTGTCATTTCATTGAAAATATTCGAACATTTTTCGGCGTCCTTGTTTGCAAGGGTGCCGCGGCGGACACTTTGGGAACCACTGCTCTAAGCAGTAGCCTACAGAGGGATATAAAATTGGACTGATGCACATTATCAGACGTCGGATTTTGATGACCTAAAAATGACTTCAAAATTTTCCCTTTATTTCAATGTATGACAGTTAGTACGACATAGTTCTCATTTCTGTAACGTTAGAACTGAAATTTCAAGGTGTATGTGAATGTTAAGTATAAAAATATGTAAAAATCTTAACTTATTCAAAATTATTGCAGTAGGCAATGTCGAACGGCATGTAGCTTTGTTCTTACAATCATTGGAAATATATTTTTTGTTTTCATTGTGACAGACATGAAGGCGATAAATGTCAGTTCCTGGCTAAAAATGAGTGAGTTAAACGTAATGCAATTACCTTACTTTTTTTGCAATTACGCCAAAAAAGACCAGAAAAAGAAATCAAATCGCGATACATGACAGTAAAATGACGTAAAACTTGAAACAATTACAGAAAAATGACGTAAAACTTTAAACAATTACAGAAAAATGACGTAAAACTTTAAACAATGACAGAAAAATGACGTAAAACTTTAAACAATTACAGAAAAATGACGTAAAACTTTAAACAATTACAGAAAAATGACGTAAAACTTTAAACAATTACAGAAAAATGACGTAAAACTTGAAACAATTACAGAAAAATGACGTAAAACTTTAAACAATGACAGAAAAATTACGTAAAACTTTAAACAATTACAGAAAAATGACGTATATCTTTAAACAATGACAGAAAAATGACGTAAAACTTTAAACAATGACAGAAAAAGGACGTAAAAGTTGAAACCGTGACAGAAAATGACGTAAAACTTGAAACAATAACAGGAAAATGACGTAAAACTTGAAACAATGACAGAAAAATTACGTAAAACGTGAAACAATGTCAGAAAAATGACGTAAAACTTGAAACAATGACAGAAAAGCGACGTAAAACTTTAGATAATGACCTAAAACCGCAAAAATAGAAAATATGACGGAAACATTCACAATAAACTTCACATTTTTATAATCAGAGTTTCATATTCAGGATTTTAATTCTTAAGAGCAATGCATACTACATAAAGGGGAAAAAGATGACATGTCATCAAAATCCTGGGCCTGCATATTACATTCCCTTTGCTCTCTATCCTAGCCATTATGAAAACTTTGCCTCCTCACGGACCAGGGAGCCTGCATCAAACGTCCATAGCGTTAGGCGTTTACAATACCACAGCCGAAACAAAACATGTTCTTTGCAAGATATGCCAAATCCAGAAATCGCAAACCGGGAAAGTTAAAATGGGAAAAAGAGAGAGACCATTATCGCCTTCAGAAACGTATCCGACTATTTCCCTTATTGGCCGCAACATGTATTGTTGCGTCGCGGACCGAATTCCAATTTTCGATTGTCCGCTGCAGCCGCCGTGTGCCGCTGGCGATGAAACTTCCTGCAGCCGTCTCTAATCTGGGTCCCCTCTCCAAAGGTTAATAACGAGGCCAAATTGCTTCTTCAACTTGTAAATGTTTAATTTCGATTACAGAATGTAAATGAATTCATGGAAGGGGATTATTAGTTATAAAGTTTTTTTTTGCGCTGAAATTTCGGAACCTGAAGTAGAGTGCAGGAGACGTGGTATTGAACGTAGATTCTTTTTAAAAATTTGATTTATTTTACTTCGCTTTTCTGGCACTTCTTGCAAAGATGAGGATGAGCTCACCACAGACGTCGAACGTTACTAATGGACAATGGACGCAACTAAAGCAACGCTATAGCACTTGTCTGGTCTTAGGGCGGGCGGCCGACATGCAGGCAAGGGAAGTGGGGAGCGGGGGAGCGACCAATCCAATGTGGAACGAGGTGCGCGCAGCATCTTCTCCCGCGACGTCGTAACTCTCGGCATCATCGCTGTTGTCTAGTTGCTCTACAGCGTATTTCACGCTCCCCACTCCCCTTGCCAGCATGTAGAGCGCCCGCCGTAAGAGTAGACAAGACCTATGGTTTCAGGTCCGTAGAGAGAGGTAGCCTAGGGGGATGAAGCCTAGGGCGCCACGCACAGAGGGCGCCAAACAAACCATTATTAAAAAAAAACAACGAAGATTGTTGCTAGATTGTCGCCACTTCCAAATTAAATATAACTTATTCTCAGAAGAAATAAGCAGAAACACCTTATAAGATATTTTCATTATTCTAAGTACATTTTGTAGTAATTGGAGTAAAAGCTCCGTTAGAGATGATAAGTAAATAAATAAATGAAATGAACAGAAATAATTTAAATACACTCCCCTACATCTTTGTTTCAGATTTGTTTTAGGTATGATTTATGCACCGATATGCTAATCGGGACTTGACCTACAGCCTAAAGGTATCCGAACCACTATGTGCTTCCACCTGGTATCGAACCTGAAAAACCATCATAAAGCGAAAACCGATACGCCATCGGCTAGGTGTTCCGCTAGTTGTAAAACATAATGTTTAGTTGCAAACATTTTGATGGAGGCTCTAATGTCAGCACGTTTGTGACAACAATATTTTTCAAATCACGTTATTACTTATTGACTTGGGGGGATTTTGCACTAGGCTATCACTTAGCCTAAGGGCTTCAAGTTTAGGTGGTCTCACAAAAGTGAGACGCTATAGGGACAGAAGTGACAGACCAAAAGAGTGACATCAACTTTCAATAATGTTTTAAGGATTTATACTTGACTGAAGCAAAGTATGAAGTGAATTCGGCTTGCGTCTATTTAAAACTTATTCACGAGAAACATTTAACAATGCTTTTCCCAAATCTTTATATTCCTCTGAGAAATTTTGTGAGGAACAAAGGATTGCTTAGGGGCCCACCTTTTATAACCCCCCAAATATTAATAGCAAAATTATTTTGTTTCGGATTCTGAGAAGCAGTAAAATTTCCGGGGATAGCGAATTTCCTGTCCCCACCGTAACATCGTCGCTGTCTATTAAGGACAGATGCAGTCCAATTGTTGAAGAAACACGCTCAATCATCGCATATTTCGTCACACTGCCATTGGGATTCCAGCAACGCTCATACCCACAGCTCCACTGACCTGTTCGTCCAGGCAAGACCGGCTGACGCGTGCACAAAAAGAGCCGCGCGCGTAATTGACATAAAGCAAAGTTTTCTCGCCAAAGGCTCTTTGCACGGTCCACGGGAGAGGTATGAGAGCAAAACATTGTTATTGATCACCGTCTCCTCTCTTTGAGGTCGGCGCAATACCGCAACTGCGAGTCCCTTTCTGTGACGTTGTGTCGTAACCACGCAGTCTACGGAATGGTTATGACGTGAAATCCCGTCAGAGTACCCAGCTGTCAGATCCTCTATAAATCTACCCTGAATGACCCTTCAGGTGGAAGGAAATGTGGCAGCATGTAATATTTCTGTTACCAACGCGTGGGTGAATCCAATGACATTCTCGGTATTTCTGATAGTATTCTTGACGTCGATCTTCTGTTAGAGTCAGATTATTTTCATAACAACTCCAGCTGACCGCGCGAGTCCAGTTAGTGAGCCTACCAACAGTCCAGAGCGCGAGCAACAGGGATAGCGATAGGTGCTGGGTAGAGATGACGCCAGCGGCTCCTTTGTTGATTGGCTGCTCCGGGATTTATGACTCGATCCAATGCTGCCAATGCAAAACAGCCAGAGATGTTACGAAAGTAATCTCACTCTACAATGAAAGCAGCCGTTTGATGTTCTCTTAAATAAGAGCATTGATTGGGGTCCGCGTTTCTTTGAAATTGAATGTTACCCCTCTTTAAACATTTTAAACCTCCTTCTAGGTGTGCTGTAGGGAAGAACTATCTCTCCTGTAGCATTTCATAGCCCTCAGCTGACGATTTGTTCAGAGGAAAGCAAAATATCGCATCGTATTGTTCGTCCAGTGTGTTGCCTCCATTATTGCCGCGAAACTGAACATGTCTCAACTTTAAGGGTCTCGCTTATCGCACAACACTTGAGCAACCTTGTGTTCTGACATCACGGGAAAAAGCTCTTTAATTTTAGGCTAAATGCCTACGTTGTTAGGTTACGCTAGCTATGATTAGTTCTCTTAGCCTAAATAATAAGTTTCATTGTATTTATGCTAATGGAACCTAACCTAACAGGCCTAACCTAACCTCGTGAGCATTTCTCGTCTGACGTCAGAACACAAGGTAGCAAAACTGTTGTGCGATAAGAGAGATCACAACTTTAACGGCTTTCGCAGGCGTACAACTGAAGTCAAAAGAATGAAACTAGTACCGCGTGTGTATTACACATTAAGCTAACAATATACAGGGTGGCTCAATAAGTCACTTAACACCCTCAGTACAAGGCCACTGCGGCATGGAATGTGAAAATGGCGATGACCAATCATTGCCTGGCCAAGGGGGAACCACATTGACGCCACCCACACGGTCGGCGGCCATCTTGATGTCCGCAATCTTGAATTCAACTTCAGAATTTTAAATGGGAAGGGGGTCGTGCGATATATCAAAATGGGCTAGAATTTCACGAGAAATGCAATGGTAAAGGGTTTTTCGACGTATCTTTAACCAGTAAAAAGTTATGACTGAAATCTTGTACCAATTTGCTCCTTTTCGAGGTGTTAGAAAAATACCTTAAAATTTGTTTAGCGCATCGGTAATGCATCGAGATCAAAGTGACGTCTAGGGAGAGAAATTCGCATGCCATTGCACACGATTTTAATCGGATACATCCATGAAGAGCTGCGCATTATAAATGGTTGTCGCGAACAATTTACAGTGTGACGCTTCCATTGAATTAAAAGTCCTTCACAGTGACAAGGCTAATGTTTATGTTCAGAAGGAAGTTCATAAACAGAATATGTGGCCCTTGTCATCTGATAACTAACTTTGGACAAAAACAGGTTCTTAACGTTCCCATAAGTGTTCTGGTGTTCTTCCCTATTGAAAAAACTCTGTAAAAAGTACCTTCTTCCATAAGCAAGGATGAAAAAAACTGTTTATTTAACAAATCCAAGTAGCCCTAAGCATTTAAGGTTCCGTTGATGGAAAAATGAATAACCAATCGTGTTCCACACAGCACGCCACACCATTAACTTACCAACACTAACCATTCAGCTTTGATCTGTCGAAAATGGGTTATCAGATAAAAAGCATCGAATATTCTGTTTATAAACTTCCTTCTGAACATAAACATTAGCCTTGTCACTGTGAAGGACTTTTAATTCAATGGAAGCGTCACACTGTAAATTGTTCGCGACAACCATTTATAATGCGCAGCTCTTCATGGATGTATCCGATTAAAATCGTGTGCAATGGCATGCGAACTTCTCTCCCTAGACGTCACTTTGATCTCGATGCATTACAGATGCGCTAAACAAATTTTAAGGCATTTTTCTAACACCTCGAAAAGGAGCAAATTGGTACAAGAATTCAGTCATAAATTTTTACTGCTTAAAGATACGTTGAAAAAACCTTCACCATTGCATTTCTCGTGAAATTCTAGCCCATTTTGATATGTCGCACGACCCCCTTCCCATTTAAAATTCTGAAGTTGAATTCAAGATGGCGGACATCAAGATGGCCGCCGACCGTGTGGGTGGCGTCAATGTGGTTCCCCCTTGGGCAGGCAATGATTGGTCATCGCCATTTTTACATTCCATGCCGCAGTGGCCTTGTACTGATGGTGTTAAGTGACTTATTGGGCCACCCTGTACATTAAATTTTACCGCGAGAAATTATGTGAATAAAAAAATAATGATCATTTTTTATTGAACAGCGCACGTATTTATGGTGCCCGCTACTTCAATTGATAATCGATTTCTGTCATTGCCCTCTCAGTGACAGCCGGCAATTCCCAGGATTCAACGGACAGCACTGTGTGGGGTGTTGCCACATTTCACATACATCTTTACGCCGCTGAATAAAAATCCGTTCAAAATCGGCTTTGGAATGTGAATAGACAAACAATAAGGATTTTAAAAACAGATGCAAAAATAGCTTCGAAACAAGGTTAATATTGTATTTGTAGGACTACCCAACACTAAGAAAACGTTTTTTTCGCAAAATTGATATAAATCTGCAAATTAAGAATTGTGTTTATAACCTTTTTGCCTCCACCGGAGTAAAATTTCATCAGGATCGAACCACCCGTTGTTTATTTATAGAATTTCAAAGAGAGCGACCGTTTGCAAAACTAGAAAACGTCACTTTTTTGTCCTCACAATAATAAAAATAGAAGGCATGCTCAAAATTAAATTTGGTTAGCACAGATTAACGCAGAATTGAATCAGCTAACTTTTGGTGTAACTCGTTTCTATGTAGGTCTATTAGATCATTTTTGATTGTTGTCCAAACTCAAGTATCTATACTTTTTTAATCCGAAGCAATGCCTTGATCGATGACGACTGACAGTGAATGAAAATCTCCTTCTCCTAATAACGGAAGGAAAACGTTTCCTCCGTTGTCTGAGGCACCGCGAAGCCCATAATCAAGTCAAAGTTAATTGATGCCGTAATTGACCATAACGCACAAAGGAAGTTCCCGTGCACCACGGCTCGGCCATTTAATTTCCTCCTCCCCTCAGCCAATGAGCGAAGACTTCCAATTAACCCAATGTTAAAAGTTAACTGGCAGTCTTTTTTCGCACTACATAACAGCGAATATTTTATGACCAGAAGACACTTCGGAATATTTGTATTGTGTCACGGACCTCGGTGGTGATGACGCTAGAAATTTTCTTGCTCAACTTGCTGTCGAGGGGGTCGTTTAATATGGAAGGGCGTCAAAATGCGTTCCGTGCCTTATGAGAGCTGTTGTGGTAGTGTTGAGGATTCTGGTTGAAGTCATGAAGGAATGTTACTTTCAATAAAGATTGAATCCGCTGCTGATGGTATCAAGAACGTCGCCGCGGAAGGGGGGGGGGGGGGTTGAACGGGTCCGTCGACCAGCCCGAGTATTGGCATAGTTCATTTCAAGTTGCAAGAAAGCAGAAAGCTTGGTTTGTTTTATTCTTAATAACAGAAATTCAGTTTATTTCGTGAGAATTCGAACAGAATAATCAAGGTACAAACTACTAGTACATTAGATCGAAAACTTTAGTGTAAAATACAAGAGGCAGGTTATATTGTCATATTCCACTATTTAAACCATAAATTGTATGGTTCCTGGTTACAGTTTTATGTGAGAGTCACACAACAAACTTTACGAGTAAAATCTCTTGAACGAGGTGTGTAAACGTTGATACGAAAATACATCAACTATGAAATTAAGTACAATAACTATATTGATATGTAAAAAAAAATGGAAACCAGTTGTCCTGGATATTGACTCATCTGATGGATTGAGTAGCAAAGTCATAATAATAATAATAATAATAATAATAATAATAATAATAATAATGTTTTTATTAGATTTCAATAGTAAATATTAATGTTGAAATAATTATTATTATGGAAAGGTGGTCTACCATACACTCTAGAAAGGTCTTGACGTGCAGATTCCGAATCTTAATCGCTTTCACTCTAGCTCAATTAGAGCCAGAGCCTCCCTTTGAAAATTATTTGAGTTTTATGAAATTTTCACTTTTTTAAATTTTTAATTTTTTTTATTTATTTATTTATTTTATTTTTGCGCAAATTTAAAATCGCCATATCTCCGTTCCTAATTGAGCTAGGAGGATGGTTGATAGCTCGTTGGACTCGGAATGAAGTCCTCTTTCCGATTCTACAATACAAAATGGGAGTTTCCATTTAAAATTTCACAGTTGCCCCCGCCCCACCCCCAGGGTGGGAAATCAAGTGTGAATAGCTTTCTTTCACTTATTAAACATGTATTTTTTCGTTTTCCGATTCGATGTGTATTTCTCACGATATGTGACCGTTCCGGGACTTTTGGACCACCCGGTATGATTTACTATTAGGATATACTAACTGCAAGGGAGATTAAAATTAAAGTGCTTTCTGAAAGGTCACTTCTTACACCCCTACTAAGAATAGAATCCAACACTTCTAGCAATATCTCGTGGTTTTTAACGTAAGAATTCTTCATTAAGTTTGCGGTTTCGAAGAAACAAGGCAATTCGTTAAATACATAAGAGCTCTTTCACGGAGCAAATTACTTTCGTCGAAGAAATGGATTAAGGTAATAACATAAACATCCATGTTTTGACAAGGCACTCAACGCTCCCAGCCAACGTAGCCAAGAAGTGTGTCTCTGGAATCTGTTAAACGAAGCCGCGCATAACTGTAGAGAAGGGGAGACAGCTGTTGGGCTGAGCAAATCAGCGCGCCATGCTGCAAACGGCTGTTAGCTGCTGCCACGTTTTCCCCTCCATGTACTCCCTTCCCTTTCATTGGTAGAGCCCTCTCAAGTTCTACCTGCTTAGAGGACTTGTTTTCGTTTCATTGCTCCATAAATTCCCGGGATAGAGTATACTCTCATTTCGACTTTATAAAGAAAATACATATCTTTAACATTAAATGTTTCATGAAAATATTGTAGTGAAGGATAAATGTGTATAGGGAATGTACGGTGAAGTTTCTAGAAGGGAGATTGCACACCTTACGTGCTGGAGGTACAATGCGTGTTACCACCAGTGGCGGCGATTGGGTTCCAAAACTGGGGGGGAAAGGACAGTTTACGTTCCCTTGGTAGATAAGGTTTAACTTAGTCAGTTGGCAAAAGTGGGGAGGGGGCAACTGTTACCCTACGCTCCCCCTAATCTCCACCACTGCATGGTAATCATGTTAAAGATTAGATAAACAAATTAAGTGACGTAGCGCTACACGACTTCAATGTGAATGCTTTCATTTCCGTCCGTATGTTTCTAAACTCACGAGGACCCTGCAAGCTCTCTAATATTTCTATTATATCAAGCTGCACCTATTATTTTAAATCCTGAAGTCGCTAATTATCCCATTGTTCATTGAATTGCAGACAATTTCATCATTCCACATTTATGTTTTTGAACCAAACTTTGTTTCGAACATTTATAACAGTGAGTGTGCAAGAATTGTACCAATAATTCACTGACAGAAAAGTGACGTAAACATTGAATTGCGTGAAAACAACTTTGTTACAGACGCAGTTCTACCTAGCGTCTCTGGCATTGCATAAAACTCTCCTTGTGGTCATAGAGGTTGGAGTGACAAATGACTTCAAACTTGAACTTCCATCGCACGAAAACTTCAGAGATAGATGGAGCCATTATACTGCGAAAAGACTTCTGTGAGAAACTTCAGTGTGATGTTCTTTTATGGCACTCTTCATTTCTCACTTTTTGACGTTTCAAAACTAGATTTGAGAATCTAGGCTTCTAGACTTTCATACTTCTTTATTCAACAATTATTTTTGAACACTAAGTGAGTCTCTGCAAAAGTAATGTGGCTCTAATTAACTAAGTTTAAGTATCTTGTAATTTGTAAGTATCTCTTAACTTATCAGGGTTAGCGCTATGTGCAGGCATTAAGGTTTGAACTGTATGTTGCTTCACTAAATTCTCATATTGAAATACGTCTGAAAATGTATAGAGAAATTTCTCATACATGTAAAACAACTGTTTAAGATTGTGATTTGACTCATTTATTTTATTTCTGTCCTCGGCAATAGAGATTCAGTTAGTAGTTCGGCGTATCATTTCTGTGTGCTGGGGTATTTGGCTACTAACAAACCTCATAGACAATAATAACTAACTTGTAAGGCAAATCCGGAGTTAAAACTTTACCTAGAGTGAGTCCACTCCCAGCCAAGCTAATAACAATAATAAATTCAGTGGAATATGAAATATATATATATATATATATACAATAAAGTCTGTCCACTCCATTGGATAATACTTATTCATTTTATCGTTTGCAATTCCTTGTAGAGTTCTACTAGACTTCAGAACAAGGATATCCAGTTGCTCTTGTTGTTGTTGGTTGCTTATTTTGTACGTCGCAACTTGGTTCCACCACGGTAACCGCAACGTGCAAGATGAGAAACCGAAAAATAGATTAGGAAGGAGTGTTCTCGGCTTTCATTCAAATGAATACCTCAGCATTTACAAGGGGCGACTGAGGAAAACCACGATAAGAACCCGACTCATTGGGCGATTTGAACCCACGATCTTCCGAATTGACGACATCGGAACCCATTTAGAATATTTAGGATCTATGGTATGCATACTTATATACACGAATGTGTAAATTATTTTGATGGATTGAATTGTACTTTTAAGTCCACTTTATCCACCGATAGGCTCATCGGGATTGGACCTACAGTTTAAACTGGGATCCGAATTGCTATAGAATGTGCCTCCATTGGGTATCGAATCCGTGACCCTTTCAATACAAGATGGCGACATTACTACTATGCCATCGGTGTAAGTTTAAGGACAGTAGGGGAGAGTGTGTGTTTCCTCAAGACTATGATAAAATAGTGAAATAATTCAAAAAATCTGTATTTGTAGCCAGAAACATGACTTATATCTAGAATATTCTTAATTTGTTGAGAAAAGACAAAAGTGTCTACGTAATTGTGAATCATTTTAAATGAATAGTACACGTAAGAAAATAAATATACTTTGCATCAATTCAAACGCTGATTGAATATATTCAACCTATATGCTGCTAAACATTCTTGGAACTTTGTTCTCTGCAAAGGTAGAGAATACTTAGCCACTTCAATCGAGCTTGACCCCAACCTCTCTTCTCGCCAACCTCTGGCGAGTGAATATTCCGATCTTTAATTAGATTGAAGCTGATTGCCAGGCAGTAAATTGAGTTTTCATCAATCGACTGAACTGCTTCCATAACAATTCACTGAAAGGCAACCCGTAACTGCTGTGGTTTACCACCTCACAATAACTCTGTTTTCGAAGGTTCATCACCACCAGGCAGACTTAGAGTATCGATTAATGCGACAAGAATTCAGAGTTCTCGGATTCGAAGTCAGGTTATTTCCTTGTGATTTTATTGATTTTGTCAGTTCGTAACTCGTTGTGAAGTAGGTGAAAATATATGTACGAGGGTAAGTCAATAAATAGGTCACAAGCTGAAAATAGTAGTGAGTATCATTCGCTGGCTTTCATTATTTGCCTGTAGAATCTTGGTCCCTTACATTAAAAGAGGAACATAAATTTAGAGTGTTCGAAAATAAAATCCTTAGGAAAACATTTGGACCTAAAAGGGGTGAAGATACTGGTAAGTAGGGAATGTTACATATTCTCGAACTGCACAATTTGTATTCCTGTCCAGATACTAATAGAATAATTAAATCAAGAAGACTTAGATGGGCAGATCAGGTGGCAGGAATGGGAGAGGAAAGAGGAGTTTACAGGATTCTTGTTGGGAAACCTGATGGTAAGAGACGAAGATGGAGGGACAACATTGTGATGAACTTGAAGGCAATCGGTAAGTATGTATGTCCCAGGATAGGGACAGATGGATGGCTTTTATTGCTGCAGCCATAAACCTACGGGTATAAGAAGGCTACAGAGTTAGTCATTCGATGGTAGCTTTACACAGAGTGATAGTTCGTTCGCTGTCGCTAGATAGCAGACACGCATGGGAAGCTCAGTTTAAAACTGGCGATTGTACGGGGAGATGGTAGGGGTGGAAGAGTTGAATCGAGCTGCCAAGAGAGTGACGATAGACAGCATAGCAACTGCAATAGGGTGTTCACGTGGTTTAGCCTACAGTACAATGCATGATCGTTTGAACTTCGGAAAATTGTGTGCACGGTGGCGACATCGTTTCGCCAATGATGATGTTTAAGGTGAGAAGCGGCTGTGGCTGTGACAGAAGCCCAAAGGCCTTTATGCAGCACGTTTTGAGGGACTGGCAAACCGATGGGATAAGTGTATCAATGTTGATGGAGATTATGTTCAAAAATAAAAACTGTTTCCCAGTCTGTATCTCACTTAGTATTTTTTAATAAACGTTCGCGATATACGTACTTACTGACTTAATTATGTAATAACGAAAAATACAAGTACAAATGTTAAATTCGTATCATGTACACTTTTGTGCCGATACCCACAAGTGAGTACAATAATTTCTTCATAAAATGAAAATAATAACATTTTCATTATTTCACCCCTTCCTTTACCGAAGAGGCGCACTCAACTGTACTGTGCGATTCTAATTGTGCATTGAATGTTAAGTTTTAAGTGTGTAATACGTATATCAACGATTACCATAAGGCCAATAATATTCTAACTCTCTCGAGAGAAAAGGTTTAGTATTCAGTCTTAGTAGGGTGAAGAATAGCTGCCTACAGAATTTTCCAGCTAATTAAGTAGCTCTATTGTATGATATTTCAATGTAATTTTCGGAATGCAAGAACAGAGTAAAAAATTAGCCATTATATTCAGTATGGTTTGTCGAAATTTGAAATATAAGTAAGGAATGCCTTCATTGGTTGTTAGGTTAGGTATGCTAAGTTTAGTTCACTTAGCATAAATACACTGCCATCTCGTAACGATCCGTAGGATCTCTTAAATGTAACATCCAATGAACTCTACAACCCCAGACATTTACCCATCACCTTTTTTTATCAGGAGATTGTTACAACCATCTAAGGAATGTCTTGTCAGACATTGCCGAGCGTCCTTGAGCTTCCCTGGTCGCGGTTGTTTGCAAAGAGGTGCAAACAACCGAAATCAAGAAAGAGTCTACAGATAACTGAGTCGGCGATATTGAGTAAATTGAGTTGGAATAAATGTCTGGGAGCAGTGGTCAGCCTGTAACATGTAGTAAGAGGGTGCAGGAGAACGAACTGCTAAGGCTCGGAGAAGGGCAGAGTCTCTGGGCTGTCAAATTTGCACTGCAACGGGCATTTCTCCTTTTATATGTCCGTGGGTTCAACACTCGAGGGAACACTACCACAGCGAGAGACAGATAAATTACCTTTCAACATGCTGATCTAGTCTGTAGGGGTTGAAACTCAAGCTTTGTGCTTTGCCATTTAATTGTGTAGGTTAGTACCTCTTGCTCCTTACCAACAAGCAGCTAGATGCTCTACCATCATGGATGAACGATGAGTGAGCTACACGATTTTATCTGGGCTTAACCAACCTAACAAGCCTAACGCCAGAACACGATGTTGGTTGTCTGTTGTGTTATGAGTGATACCCTCTGGTTATGCGCGAGCGAAGATGCGCGGCTTCAAACAAAAGCGCAAAGTTTCCAGTCTGTAATTAGAGATCTGTGATATTACGTCTTATTTCATATTGGACAAATTCTATCTACATTTATCAAAATTACTTTCCATACCTTAAAAGATGTAAACTCTCCACTAATTTATTACTTCAATGCATTTTCAAGATTCGCAAATAACTTAAAGCAGTTTTTGTATTGTTTGTTATTTGTAAATAAAAACTACATTGAGAAGTTGATAAAATAAAGGTGTATCATTATGCTCGAGGAGATAGCTGATTGGCAATCAGTCTCGTATGCTTTATTTTAGGGATAGGAAATGTTCGTATGCCCTAGAAACGTACACATATTTTATGTAACGATTTACATTCTGTCTCGGGAGTCTGTGAAGCAAGACCGCGCATAACGGTATAGAAGGTAAGAAAGCGAGTGGGCGGAGCAAAGCAGTGCGCGCTGCTGCAAACTGTTAGTACATGCAGCCGTGTTTTCCCCTCCTTGCATTCACTTCTCCTCTCACCCGTTCATTAGTTGAACCCTCTGGAGTCACAACTTGCGCAGTGACTTGTTTTCGTTCACCTGCTCCGGAGATAACTGGGACAGAGTATAGATGAGTAATCAAACGTATTTTACTCGTCTAATAATGTTATTCATCAAGAAATAGATGTCAATTTGTGATATGGATCCGTTACGCGACAAACCTATCTCCAATTGCTTTAATTATGTTGATAAGGCATTAAAGACCATTTTGGCAGCTGTATCCACTTGGCTTTATTATATCATTAGCAGAGGTCCAGAGGCTCTTTAATTTGGATTGACAATTACGGATATTACGTACCGAAATAATGAAGCTTGGTCAATAGCGGGTGCATCAAAGCCATGAAGTTAAAAGTTGGAACTCCAGAAGCCCAACGGTTACCTTGGTAGAGCTTGATCAGTGTGGTTTCCAGGGTGGTGGTGGGTGGTTGTGGGGTCGAGGGATGGGCGAAGCAACCAGAGCGTGAAGGGACCTAGAAGGGAGAAAGTTACAATGGTGGTTTCGAAACATGTTCACCCTCACTCACCCTCTTAACGCCTGAGCCACCCCCTCCCACACACGCATAATCACACGCACACACTCCCGCTCCCCTGGCACAGAGAATTCCCCCACTGATCCGGGCGGTCGGTCTCTCCAAAGATCAATATTTTAAACGGAAGCCAGACCCGTGACGGGGCTTCGCTGGTCCAGTAAGCTAGGATGCTGCAAGAGCCGGGGCAGGTGGGGATGAGGAAAGGTGAACCGAGAAAACACAACGCAGGTTCCTAGTTTACATGCCCTGTAGACGCGGAGATAGAAGAAGCAAAACGATGCTGCATATGTAGGAGAGGTCGGATCTCCAAGAGATACAAGGAAAAAATTGAAATGAAACAATTGAGTTCCGCCAGAGGAGAAGGATATTTCTGTAGCAAAAAGAATGTTTGTGGGACTCAGAACAAGAAATCAAGTTACTGTGGCTTCAACAGAGGAACGGTATTGAGACAAGAGTTGGGAGAAGTCCAGGTTTCATCTCGAGTACAGAAATATATAGTATACACAACATATAATCCGTGTATCACCACTCAAATCCCCCTTAATAATGTGCTGCTGTTTGTCAACTCGTCTAGGCGCTACGAAGGCTCGGAAAACTGAATTTTATCCTGAATATCTGCAACCATGCAGCACAGACACACAAATGTCATGTAATAATTATATCCTACTTATCTATAAATTATCGGATATCTGTTTAATATTAACACCATTAAGCCTTGTTTCCATGATAACCAAAAACTCAATATGCTGACAAAAGCAGAAATTTATTACATTTTAAAAACATAAACTAAACGTTACGTTTCAACCTTCTAGCAAAGTCTTCTTGAGACTCTGTACCAAACACAAATGAAATAATGTACAAAACAGGACACACCCAAAAAATTTACTCCCCTCCAGACACAAGATTGTTAAAAAGTTGTTTATCTGGAACATTCCTTCCCAGGTGTTCCAGCAGGTGGCCTTCTCCTGTCAACTGTTGTTTCACCTGACAGGCGATTTAGATAAAGATTTCCTTTCATCTGGAAAGTGGTTGGACTCCTTATCTCATGCTCTTTTTTCTTATCCTTTCTTTGTTCATTCCTATTCATTCTATCCTCCTTCTTCGCTGTTCTTGTCCTTTCCTCTATTTCTAACACTTTATTCCATTCTCTTTTATCTTCAGTCTCCCTTTCCAGTTCATTGTGTCTTCTTCCCCTTTCTTCTCTATTTCCTTGGCCTCCTTCGTTTTTCTCACTAGTATTCTCTTCTCCCTTCCTCTCTAGCCTGATTCCATTCAATGCCATGTCCTGTTTCTCTCGTGTGCTTAAATTTCGCATTTCTATCTCTCTTAGGTCGTACATCATCCCGATGTCTTTTCAAGCTGTCTTTCAGCTTCTTATTTGTTTCTTCTATGTACACAATCTGACATTCTTTACACTTTACTTCGTAGATAATCCCTTCCTCTTCCTCTTCTCTGTTTTTCTTTGCTAGAAGGTTGAAACGTAACGTTTAGTTTATGTTTTTAAAATATAATAAATGTCTGCCTTGGTCAACATATTGAGTTTTTGGCTGTTTAATATGTATGAAGACGTTCCATTGTAAAGTAAATTTCGTATCTTATATAACCATTGTGATTACGGCTTTTTGGTTTGTATATAGGCTGCTAGTAACAGACGTGATTTTTGTCTTGATAGCATTATACCTCTTTAATTCCCATAGCAATCAACTAGGACAACTATTAAAATTATACATTATTTCTATTAAACCACAATCCAGTTTGTTAACTTGTGTAAGTACCATAATGTACAAAAACCAAAACATTTCTTTACTTTAAACTTTGGTAGGAATTTTCAGTTTTTTATATCTTGAACAATGTTTTCCGCAAATATCCGTCGAATAAACCAGATGATGTTCCAAATTATATAAAATATGATAAATTTAGATTCCTCATAAAGAATTCAGGAGAATCTACAGGGTGTCCCAATTAAAAGTATCCCGGGTCCAATCAACAGTTACATGCCAAGGATCATGAGAGTAAATGAAGTGTGTGTACTTATGACCTTGAGTACATACCACGGATCACGTTACAATGGACTATTCCATTTTACTGGAGCAATATAGGGACACTCTGTATTTGTGGATTGGGAAATTACAAGATAAGGGTTTCGGCATTCAGACTGCCCCCCCAGCTAATTGTGTGCGGTTATTTGTTCTGCTGTTTTATCGATACAATTATAGGGTAATTTACATATAGAGAGACTTGGGGTGCCGGTACACAGAGTGTAGTTTCCTGTTGCACAACGTTTTTGTCAAAACGTCATAAATATTTCTCTCGTTTCTTAGAATTGTACGCAGATGTAAGAGAGAGGCGCGTTCTGTGTTAAACAATTAAGATTTTCCAGTAGTTGGAAATATGTTCTCGTTTGTTGTCTTTGAATATGTAGCTGTTCTGACGTCTCTAAGTTTTATAATTTACGTAGCGTATTTTTTGAGAGGAGGGAACGATATTACCATTATGACAATGCCTTCAGAATTCTCTCTTATTTCACTGCTTAGATTCGTAATCTTCCCACGTTCCGTGCATTCTTTGCATTCTATACTTTATTGTTTAGAAGTGGAAGCTTTTGTTTAGCTCAGTTTCACTGGCATCTCTAAAATGTCTAATTTAGATTCACTCTGATTCGTCGTGTTAATATCATATCAGCCAATCCAGATATTAAATTCATTCTCTTTGTTACTTCCAGATTAACTTCCTTAGTATATAAATGTGACAAATATGACGCTCTGTGAACATTGAAGGGGAGAAAGCGAGTGGGAGCAGCAAACAGTGCGCGCTTATGCATACAGCTGGTAGTGACAAGCGACACAGCAGACCGAGACGACACGGTGGCTTATGTTAGTTCCATACAATCTTCACTCACCAAAAAGAACAACAGATTCCGGAAAAAGCAGTATTAAGCTTGATTCATATCTACGCTCAAGTAACGCTCAGATCACCTTCCGCTCACGGTGCCGTCATATATTGTTGAATGATTTTTATATAGAAGCATTCACAGCTAGCGGTCCGTTCAAGGTTCGCTTCGATCACGCTCAGCTCGCACTTCGGTCACGATCATGTGGAAAGAATATTTGACTGGAGCGTGAGGGGGCAGAGCTTGACTTTGGCGAAGCTTAATCGTTGATGTAAACGTCTGTATGGCTCAACCCATGGTTCAGTAGCAGTCTTCAGCACAGTTGCAGAGAATACGTAACCCAGTTTTGTGCACAGAAGATGAGCGGGCTGAAGTCAAAGACCTATTGAAACACAGAGAAAGGCGAGTATAGATAAATTGATTGGTGGGAGAAATTGCGCAAAAAAAATTCCAAGAGAAGAGCTCTTCTCAAAAAGCTAAAAACAACGTCATCCCTCAACAGGGGATGATAAATCGTTTGGGAAGGTCAAAACTCTGTCTCAAGAAAGAGAAATTGGCACATTAGAGAAGAATACATATGTGCCGAATACTAAAAACAGCATTACATAAACGACACGCATTTATACAGGGTGGTGCAAGAGTAGAAAGACAATCTCTCTATTGTATATTAAAGGTTGGTGATTCGTAATGGCGGGCAACTTGCCAAACCAAGGCAAAAAATGGATCCTGAAGAATTACTGTAAATATGAAAATGCAGGTGCGCCAGAAGTGGAGAGAAACTTTCCACACTATAACAATACTATTGTCTACCTTCTTTTGCACCACCCTGTATGTAACATTTTAGAAATAGCTTTATTGAATCAAATGAGGGCATAATAATGCAGTACTGCAACTGAAAATCCAAGTAAATAAGTTAACACCCGAGCAAGCAGGACGAGTTCTGATGCCACAGAGCAGAACAGACTGATAACTCGGTGTAGCTAATATTCTGGATATTAGAGGCGGGGCTCGGAACGTATATCAGCCCCAGGTGTTGCTTTTCCCAAGGTCTTGCATTATGAGAGGATTCGCGGGTAAAACTGCTGCAATGAATAGCTCTGGGAGACCCCCCCCTTTCCCCTCCACCAAGCCTATCGTCTGAATAGAAGGGTTTAGGATTCTCTTTCTTATAATGCAGAGAAAGAATATGGAAGAGAAATTGAGCAGAACTTTAGTAGCCGTGGATCATTATAAAATTTCTTAAGTGCGGTTCATAACAGCTTTAGAGGATTTCCTATCTTACAAGTTGCACACACTTCTTTTTGTAGAATGTTCTTGCAGATAAGTGATTCGTTTTATGATGCTTCTGTGTATTAGTTAAGGAGTAATATAACCTGACTACTTGCTAAGATTTACGCTTTATAAGTCCTTGTAATGTACTTATGGTGTGAGCTTGGAGAAAAGTTGCACCATCTCTGGAATCGCTGGAGCAAGTTCGCACATAACAGTAGAGAAGGAGAGAAAGCGAGTGAGCGGGGCATATCAGTGCGCGCTTTTCATTGGTCGATCCGTCTCGAGCCATTACTTGCGCATTGAGTGGTTTTCGTTCGCTCGCTCCAGACAATCCCAGGACAGAGTATAATTCATTCAGTTTTCTTTTAACACGAACTGAAATTATATTGTTTCCGATGGTAAAATCATAAAGGTCCATGAATTTTAAATAAATTGAATTCCGGTCCAGGAGAGAAAATCAGCAATCGTAAGTGAGTTTTGAGACTGTAAAGAACATGTTTATCTGTAACGTATTTCAATCCGGTCCAGGATCCATTTTACTAGATCAATTTGAATACGGTCCACGAACCTTCTTCCCCGGATGAATTTAAATACGGTTCAGGAACCTTTTTGCCGGCTCAATTTAAATATGATCCAGGAACATTTTTTCAGACTGAATTTTCAATTCGGCTCAGGAACATGACGTGTCCTTCCCGGACGTATGAACACACTGTTGAAGTACACCATCCCGCCTGACAGATATTAATCTTGTTGCTGGAAGTTACGAGATTAATGGAAATTGTGCTGTTACTGTGATTTTTATTTGTGAGTTTTGTTATGATGTACACCTTTGGTTATTTTCAAATTGCATAATCAAGATAAATATATTCTGAATTCATATGTTAAAACGTAAGTTCTGTGTTTTTGTTTCTATTTACTGCAAATCTTAATGTTTTCCCGTGCCCTGGGAGGTATCACTCGTATACCAATATACAGTCTCATGTTGCTCATTCTCAATTTGTATTGAGATAAATATATTCTTATGACTATTAATATCCTATGGTTGAACCTGGCACGACCGTGTCAAACATTTTTCAGACTGAATTTTCAATTCTGCCCAGGAATATTTTTTCCGGATCCATTTAAATACGGTCAAGGAACATGTTTTTCAGACTGAATTTAAATTCGGTCCAGGATTTTTTTTCCAGATCAATTTAAATTCGATCCTGGAACCTTTTTTTCCAATGAAACAATACGCAAATTGGACCGTATTTAAATTGTGCAAGGAAAAAGGTTCCGGTCCTGCAGCGGAACCCAATAAAACCTATTAGAATTTATGGGTTTCTGAACCTTAACAACCCTGGCTGTAACGGGGCACGGAGCACACACAACGCCACAGAGGATTATCCTGTCCGCAGATCCAGACGCCAGAGCCTCGTTGCCCTGCAAGTAATAATTACCGGCGTGTGAAGTTGACTTTCGGAGTTAATTACTAGGATAACCTTTACGCCCCCGCAAGGTTTAGTGGTAACTTTGTCGTCTTGTAGTAATCAAGGGGTGCTGTGATCGATACCTGATAAAGGCACATACACGTTCGGATCCAAGTTTAAATTCTAAGTCCAGTCCCGATTAGCCTACGTGAGCATAATGTGGACTTTAAGAATTTAAATGAAAAGTAAAGTCCTCCCCTGTTCTTTGCACTAAGTCATTTAAACGTAGAGGGGGTGTGGAGTTAGGGTCCCATACTTTCTTGATCACGGACGAAGGTGGGAGTGATATGATCAGCACACTGGCCGTCTTTACTCTCCACAGTTCCCTCCAGGTACCCACTTTATACGACGCTGGGTGGGCGCCGAAGCCGCTTAAACAGGTGGAAATAATCCCCGGTTTTCCCCCGCCGGAGATCGAACCCGGGTCTCTCACACGGTAAACAGACGCCTTACGGACTGAGCTACCGTGACCCTACAGTGTGCTCGATAGCAAACTCAAGTTTCAGAACAGATCGTAGCCTCACCAGGAAACACAAGGACGAATGTGAGAGATTACTCTCCCGTCCACAGATCATATTTCTCCATATTGGCTGTAAGGCTGTGGAATCAACTGCCAGTAAGCATTACTTAAAACAGAAGCTCTGTCGCAGACGTGAACGCCACTCTCTTCAGAGTACTCGTTACACCTTCCCCTGTCAAGCAGAGTGAAAAACATGTACGGTCTTAAAAAAAAACTTCCCCCAAAATCCCTTATACCAGTTTTATGGGATAAGTATATATTTCCACGACTGTATAAGTAGTACTTTTTCCTCCCCCTCCCGAACCGAGCCCCGGCTAAATGAAAAACCAGGGTTAAGGTCTCAAGACAGCCAACACTGACTGGAGTAACAGACACAGGTTCTTATCGCACTACTGTAAGACGCACGTCCTTGAGGCGAACATTCCTGGATATCGAGAGCAAATGAAAAAGGAAGCTTTTTTTAATTCTTTTTTTGCCTTACATCCAATGAGCTGTAATAAGGAGAAAGTCCATACGCTTGCTTTACTTGATAGCGATACCGATGCCCGCGCCGTGATATGAAATTATCAGGTGTGTGAATGCTTGAGCGTGGTGTGTTGTGTGCGCGCGAGGGGGTTGGGGTTAGGGGGCAGAGACACACGCACGCGTTCATCAAAATGTAAGACACACAGTTCAAACTCTTGACCCACAGGCGTTCTTCAGGCGTGTCCCTTCATCAATTTCATCATATCGTCACACATCGTCATGTTCGTGACTAGCCAATAGTAGCAGAAAAGCAAAGAAAACAAACAAAAGGAATCAATCAATCAGTCTTAACCCCCACCGACCCTTTCTCATACGTAGCACCAAAAAAGCCTCGACATGAACCCTTCCCGGTTATTCTTAAATATAACTCAGGTCTTCTAATGGTTGTTAATATATTTTTAAAAACAGATAAAGAAAGCTCGATTGATTTCACAATTACGTACGTTTCATGACGAAAAATTTGTAAAACGTCTGTAGAACATCACGTAACTAGTGAGGAACTCTTTACATGTGCAAACCTATGCCCAACTTACAAGCAAAGAAGTGTGCGCGTGTAGAGGATACATTTTTCTACCCAAGGCAAAACACCTCGATCACTTACAAACATGTCAAATAGCCCGCCCCATTGCAGGATAAAGCCATACGTTTTGGTTTAATTGAATTTTCGTCTCTGTCATATGATCTCCGGCCAGATGTGAGCCTAACAACTAATTTATTTATTCGATAGGGATTCAAGGAAGCAATGGAATTTACACTCCCGTAGTCACTTAAAACCAAACAGACAAATAATCTCTGGTAACATGTTGAATATTTATTGAAATATATGTGCGACATGTGACTAATATTTCGGAATATATTCGTATATGACTGTCGACCACAAAATATTCGCCCCCATCTGTGAATCTCAAGATACGCCTGTCCTTTATAGGCTGCGAAGCACTTGCAACTGGTAATTATGAATTACATATGATAACTCGAGAGGGGTGTGCGAGCGTGTGAGCGAAAGATGAGAGAATAAGAATGAGTGAAGGCAGGGGGGCTGGAGGAAGACAGGAAATTCATACCATAAAGTCACCGCAAGAAGCAAGCCACTAAATAGATTAACATCCTCCAGCCTTGGTCCCTTATACACAGACCTTCGCACCCCAGGAGTTTTCCTTTATGAGGACAATTGCTAGCAAACTACGCGTCTTGGTTTCGGGCCGTGGGGGGTCGCTTTGCCGCTTCGCATTGTGCATCGTCCTGGGGCATGTTTGTTATTCAGGAAATGCTGTTGTCTGTGGCCATGCAGGCGGCTTTAATGGCTAGAATACACTTTCCAAATGCAGGCAACAACAGTCCCCATTTGTCCGCCTTGTTCAGGAGACGATTTAAGAAATTCATAGCAGCCATAAATATAAGAAACAATCCTTTAGTTCGTCTGCTGCAACGTCATAAACCTCTCCCTCTGCTGCTGTGGCGGTCTCCCTTGTGCATTTTCTCTCACACTGTACCGTAGAATGATAACTTACGGAGAAATGAGTGGGTTTACATTGTGAAAGATTTCGGCTTAATTTCAAATATCTTGTAAACGTAACCATAGATGAACAGGAGGCGGAGGGAGATAAGGAGGAGAGAAAGTATAGAGAGGAGACGTGTGTGTGTGAGGGAGAGATGTGAAGAAAGAAGAGAAAGAAAGGGAGAGAAAATATGAAAGAGCAACAAATATTTTTTGTTCTCTTCGGAGAACAGAAAGAAATAGAGAATCTAAAAGAGAGACAAGGGCCAAGAAAAATAGATAAGAAATCTCTCTCCTCGAACGTATTTGTCTGTCCATCCATTTCTCTCTCTGTCTCTCTCTGTCTCTCTCTGTCTCTCTCTCTGTCTCTCTCTCTCTCTCTCTCTCTCTCTCAGACTTTCGCTGATGAACAAACAATTCAACATTCTAACGCAAAGTAAAATAAAGGATAGGAACAAAATGGACAAATCGCACAATGCTTTGCAAATTAATAACTCTGTCCACAAAACTTAAAATCTATCAAATCACACAAATATGCATAATATTTTTAACTAGGGCCCGGGACTTAATGTCCTATAAAACTGTAAAATATGTATGTAATTATGTCATATAAACTGGAAAATATGTCATGAAAAATTACAAATATGTCAGAAAAATGCAGAAATATTCCCAGTAAAGCTAAAAATATGCACAACAGTACTCTCGAATTTCTCCCATACCCGATAGAGTAGAGTAGGGGCTGTAATGTACCTAATGTTATTTTTACTTTATTTTTGTGAAAAGTGAAAAAGGCAAAAAAATGAGAACGAAACTTTTTTACTTCCCGTGCAACAATGAGAGAGAACATTTTGCCTCAATAATGTTTGCATGGCTATCAATTGTTGGCGGGATAAGAAAAAAGTGGGGATATTTTTGTTCTGTACTAAGAAAAGACGGCACCTTTCTTCCTCCGCAATTTCCATATCCTGCCATCGACAATATGAACTATCCGTTGTGCTAAAGCTACAAAAAAAAAAAATTATGAAATAACTGATTATGTGGGAGAGAATTTACGATTTTATACAGAAATATGTCTTATTACAACAAAATTGAAGAAATATGTTGTAAAAACGCGAAATTTGTGAAATATGTCAAAATATGCTTTGTCAAGTTCGTCTATTTCGGCTGATTTTCATCAGATATGTAAAGATCTCACCCCAATAATAGATCCGAAGCCAATTGAAAAAAAATGTTAAAACATAAAGTCTCGGGCCCTAGAACATTAACGTGCATAAACTGTGTGAAAGCTCGCTTACTGAGCACACTAGCGTCGCCAAACATTTAATGCTAAATTTTCCTACTAATATATGTTAATGCTCCGCAGTACTTCTGAGTAAGAAAATGGTTTTAAATTTAAGCCCAGGTTCCTTATCGCTAGTGGCACCATCTTTGATTCTGTCTGGCGCGCTAAAGAAAACTACACAACCGTTATTGTTTAAACGCCCCTCGTATATTTAATGTAGTCACACTATGCTACAGAATCCCGGATGGCTCTAGGATCAATACATAGTTCTATGCCATCTCGAATATACCGAAATGACGAGTCTGAATTCCAAATAAGTATCATGAATTCTGTAGGATTCTCCGCTGTCTGGTATCATAAATTATTCGAAGAGAAAACACAATTGGTATGCACAGTGTTGAAATTAGTACAGAGTTTACGAGAGGGTGACACAGAAGTGACGTTGCAAGCTGGAAATTTCCCGTTATGGGCTCTGCTATGGATTCAGAATTAATGAAGTAATGTTTAACTATGGCTTGAGTGAAGTTTCAGTTCAATTAATTTACCATTTTGATAATAAGCAGTTTGATTATTGTTTCAACAAATTCGTATGTGCAAGGGTAAAGATGTAAGACCTTTCGAAATTATATTAAGGCAATCTATTGTAATGAAATTAATTTCAGACAAGCACACTATTTGCTTACAAGCTACTGCAGTACACACTACACTCAGTGATCTGCTGTATATTACTTTCGGAGTTAATAAACTCATGTATAAAAACATTTGAAAGATTATAAACTTATTTCATGGATAAATGTATCGAACCAAGTTAGCATGTGGATATAACAAAAGTTGTAAAATCGTTTTCAAAGTTTTGTAATACTTGGGACAAGAAAGCAGGTTTCGTAAAGGTCCAGGAATTTTAAATAAATTCAATTCCGGTCCAGGAGAAAAAATCAGCAAGCGTAAATGGGTTCTGGACCGTAAGGAACCTTCTTTTCTGTAAGGTATTCCAATTCGATCCATGAACCTTTTCTCCGGATCAATTTAAATACGGTCCAGGGATTTTTTTTTCCTGAATGAATTTGAATTCGGTCCAGGAACATTTTATCCCGCATCAGTTTAAATACGGTCCAGGAAACTTTTTTCAGGTGAAACAATTCGCGACTTGGACCGAATTCAAATTGTGCGAGAGGAAAAAGGTTCCGGTCCTGGACCGGAACCCAATAGAATTTTTAGGTTGCTGGACCTTTAACGACCCTGCAAGAAAGGCACCTACGATATAAAGTGCTAAATCTGAACCAGTACGCAACGCACCTCCGCCCCGAATCGAAGTTGGGTCCTCTGGATTACAATGCCGACAGCCTTAGTGAAATTCCTCATTAAGTTACTCTGTATTTATAAAGTACGTAATGAGAGGATGCCAATAAGTTGCTTTCAAAGACTGCAAAAAATTTTCCTTTCTGTAATTTTAAAAACCAGCGAGCTCATAAGACATCAGTGCGATTTGAACTCTCAAAGCTTTTCACATTCTCCTTTGCAATTGTTTTTTCTTACGGAAGGTAAAAGTACAGTATCATCTGCATATTGGTTTTGTTCATTTTGTTTAGCTTTTGTGCCACTTTTGGGTAATAGCAAAGATGAGGATGATTGATGATATGATGAAATTAATGAAGGGATACGCACAAATAACACCTATGCCCAGGCCGGGATTCGAATAAGTCGTACCGCGCTATGCTAACCACTCTGCCACGGAGGTCCGCTTAGGCCAGAAACGTTTGTAAAGTGAGGTGGAAATTTGAACCAATACATTTTCACCGGCATTCGTTTCCCCAAGCTCGACAAAGCCTCCATACAAAATTTCCCGGTAATCCGTTACTTCGAGGGTTCAAAAAATAGATGGATTTAAATTCTATGCGCCACATTTCCACCTGGTGTTGAAAAAATGAACTATTAATTTGTCAGCATGAGCTTCCCCATTGCCTCTATACCAAGTTTCACCGTAATGCGATGCTTCGAATGGCCCCCAGAGGTCTCTGAGTAAGTAACTAACTAACTCTCTAGCTTTCTTAAACCAGAAGGTTCATGGCAGCAGAAACACAAACCTTCCATCTGTTCCTCTCCTGGGCAAGATCAGTACAATCTTTTCCATCCTTACAGATTTCCTTTAGGTCCATCTCAACGTTATTCCTCCATCTTGGTCTTGGCCTTCCTACAGGTCTCTTACCATCAGGTTTCCCAACAAGAATCCTGTAAATTCCTCTTTCCTCTCCCATTCGTGCCACATGGCCTGCCCACCTAATTCTTCTTGATTCAATTCGGTCTCTGAGTAGGAAAGTTTAATTCTGACCACCAGGTGTGCTGAAGTTGTGGGATCCTTACAGCTTCGACCAATATATTCGTGGCAAAATAACGTCAGAGCTAACATACGGGAAATAAATCGGAAATCATATAGTTCTCTTTACATGTTTCGTTCTTCGTTGAACATATCGACGTAAAGCAAGAAATACAAACGCGAATGTTTAAACAGAACGAAGAAAAGGAAAGGACGGAGCAGATAGGACATCCGGTGTGCCTAAACCATTCTAATGTCCTCCAAGCTTTTAGCATGAGGGAAGATTCCCGCTACTTCAATATTCAATTCTAATGATTTCGTCTTAGAGGATGTTTTACGGCGGTAGGTAATCTCCGGCAACAAAAGAGCTACCTCAAATGAGGTTTCGATTTTTCCAGCGGTTCAGAGCATTACGTTAAATAGGGCAGCCGAGTATAAAAGTCCCGAGGCCATTTTAGGCCTTTATGAAGCCTATAATAGAAGATTCAGCGAACAGGAGGACTCATTCATGTACTTGATATGACGTGATACAAGATATCTCCGCTACAGAAAATGTAATTCTTCTTATGAAGCCTTCTTAAGGGATGAAAGAATATACCAGGGTCATCCAGAAAGTTACTAATTTGCTCTGTTCAATATTTGCGAACAAATTCGATAATGCTGCATTGGCACATGGAAGACTTGTACGAATGTTACTACACCCCTAGCATTTTGAACTGGCCGCTGGAAATGAACGAGTCAACAATAGGTTCAGTTGTGTTCGGCTATCATCGTTCATTTTCGTGTTCAAAAATGTCGCTCGTGGCCTGATACAAATGTTGGTTGCGTCACGAAATTCCAAAGAGTTTGAACGTGTGAGCAAGTTGTAGCAATTGTGCGTTCCTCACGTCCTCGCGTGAAGATTGCAAAGTTCGTTATAGCTTTCATAAAGTGGATTTTCGTGCAATGTGTGAAGTTCGCTCTCGAACGAAACGCACGGAGTGGAAGCCAGGTTTGTTTGTGACAATCGTCTACTACTTGCAGCAAATTTCCGTGGTTGCTCCAGACTGCACAAGTTCAGAAATTACAATATAATTTGAACAGAGAGGAACATGAAGCAATATGCACAAGACGAGTGTGCCTTGACAATTCTTACGATGTAGATGCACCATAACTTCTGCACTACAGTTCATTCAATACCATACAGAAACTTTCCATAAACAAAACACTGTGACCTACGCTTTCGTCTAGTGGGTTTCTGAGGTTGGAAAACTAACTGGGTTCGCCAGGCTCAAGAGGCCACTCATTCGTTTTGACTTAAGGTACACGCCTTTGTGTCCGATACACCCCAAACCTAGTGTATCAGTCAGAATGTTTATTCTGTTACAGTTCCCGCAATTAAGTGGTCTCTTGGCGACTGACAGTGCTGTTGTACGAGCCCTTTGAAAGGTCAAGCAAATTATATCCGTAGGCTCTTCAATCACTTAGAGGGCCATGTGAAATACCTTTTCCTTCCCTGTCAACTTCTTCCCCTTCCTTTCAATGTGAATATAGCAACCAAATGCTCAAATTGATATCACAAAAGGAATAGAGAGCTTTGGCTTGCAGGGAAAAGGGCACGTTCTGTGGGTGGAAGCACTAATGCGTTGGCTGCCAAGGTCCTCCAGCAGACAACAGAAATGACAGGAACTCTTTCATGTTAAACCTTCTCGTATCAGTATATAATTTACTTCCTTCCCCGGCAGCAAACAAGAGGGTTGCTACTCAAGACTACTGTTATGAGTGGGCCCTCATGCGCGCGGGGGTAAGATATCGGTCGAATGAGATACTTGGATCATTGCACTTCCCTTTAACGTGTAAATACAAACAGCAAAGGTAGGATTAAGCTTGGCAACATAGGTTCAGGGCCTCCGATGTTCCTTCTAGAACGCCCACTTCGCAACAGAGATTGCGATATGCTTCAATATGGCAGATATGAATAGTTACCAAGGTCTGTCGCCAGTGGAAAATGTTGCACTATAGACCTTACTTCCTGCCAGTACTTACAATCCTCTTGACGTTCTCCAAGTGCTCTATTACTACCGACAATACATCTTGCTGTTGAAACATTAGTATATGTGTATTTCATGCTATAAACTAAACATCTCTATTTGGTTTACAGATGGCGGCACCATCACTAAACTCCGTATCAGCTAACTGTAGACCAGGCGAACGAGAACAAGTCTCTGCGCAAGTAGTGACGCGAGATGGCTCCACCAATGAACAGTGAGAGAAACGGGATTGCGTAATGGGCAACGGGAGTTACCCGCTTTCCCTGCTTTGCTCTGTAAGCGTTGCAAACTTTTGAAAATGATAATTCCGTACGCCCGTGGTAAACGGACCGTATTTTTGTCTCCAGGTCCGTACGCTTGGTTTAAGAATTTATTAGGGAAATATTAGGGATAAAACTGCAAGAGCAAATTTTAACAAACCGTTCATTTAGCGTACGAACTAAGGTACTGTACGTCCGTACATGTACGGTCAGACCCGGTTGGCAACGCTGCGCTTTTACCACTCGATTTCTCCCCTCCTCCTCTGCCGCTATGCGCGGCCCTGCTCTACAGTTAGTTGGGACAGGGTATAGTATTACATGTTGACAAAGCTGCTCAAGGTACCCGGAAGTGAATACCGGTTAGGAAGAGTGGGTTAGAATAAGCCCACCCTCCTGCCTTCACAAATTTTCAGAATAACATAGTATACAGAAATCACACACAGACGAATAAAACTGATCGAGATAAAGACTAAGGGAAAGTGATAGAAGGAGAAAGATGTAAGAGAGGAAGAAGGAAAGATATATATATATATATACAATAGAAGGAAGGAAGACAGGAGGATAGAAAATGAAGAAAAGGAAATAAGAGAGGAAGAAAAGAAGATATAGAGAAGGAAGAAGAAAAGGATGAAAGAAAATAAAGAGAAGGAAGTAAGAGAGGAAGAAGGAATGTATAGAGAAGGAGGGGGAAAGAAGAAAGAAAGAGATATATCAACAAAGGAAGACAGAGAGTGATGAAGAAAACAATAATTGGCGAAAGGAAGGGAGAGAAAGAGGGAAAAACGAGATAGAAAAAGAAAAGTAAGGAAGAGATAAGTATAGAAGGAGAGGGGAGAATGAAATAAGAGAAAAGGATAGAAAATTAACATAGATATTCTTAGTAGCCATGACTACGTACACACAACACATCTGAAAATATCTTGCATTTTATTAAACACTTTTTGAATTTTTCAGAGCTGACAGGTAATGATGTCGATGCGCTGACCACATGTCAACCAATGAAAACCCACTTGACATGCTTTGACCCTCAAAAGGCTGTTCCGATGTGGGAAATTATTCTATAATAGTATGAGGGTGGGTAATTTTGTAGTTATTAATCTGATCTTTTATAACCCCTTGTTCGTTAACAGCCACGACGAAGATGAAAGAAATTGAGATATAATAGATGGAAAATAATGAAATCCATGCTCTCGTTGGGACTCTAACCATAAGCCTTTGTTAACAAGGAAACTGCAAAGCTTATATTATAGTAATAACCTGTAGCGCAACAGCCCGCGACGACCTGGGCCTATCTCGGTCCTATCATAGTAAACCCACCCTACTGTATTGCGCCATGCCATGAAGCCATGTATAGCTGCTTTTACTGTCCAGGTCAGCCACCTGGTACTCACTGATTATAGGCTGGAACAAACTGAGCGAGCAGCAGTACTGTAGCGTTTAATAGAGGCGAAAGGAGTGGGTGAGCGAGCCAGGGGGCTTCGTCGGTCACGTTCATGTAGTGGGAAACATGCTGTCATCTAATTCGTGAGTAAAGGTGGAGTGTGGTTGAGGCTCAGAGCCAGTTTTTCAAGGACATGGATGAAAATATGATCCCTTAAGATTAAGGGAATGAAACCTCTGTTTTTCACGTGACAGTCAGACATCCTACGGACTTGAGCACCGCTGCTGTATCAATGTACAATTTACGAGGTTGTAAATGAATTAGTTACGGGGGAAATCAGCTTATCTAAAATCCTTACCTGAAAGTTAAAAAAGGGTGTGTAAAAACTTTTAACAAAGGTTAAAGTGCAAGGTTGTAAACGCACATGCACTCGAGATATCCAACACATTGAAAAGATAATGAAACACTAAACACGTTTTGCCACAGTTAGAAACGCCCATGTTTCTCAAAAAGCTGAAAAAAACGTTAGTTATAACAAAGGGCGGATTGGATTCCAATACTGGAGGGGGCAAGGTGCTAAAACTTAGGGGGGCAAGGACAACGTACTTTCCCTTGGTAGATAAGATTTAGAATAGTGCGGGGGAAAAAGTGGCAAAAAGTTTAGGGCAACTGCCCCCCTCGCTCTCCTAATCGCCGCCACTGGTCATATAACTAGAGCCCGGATTTATATGTAATTACATATTCTTTTCCTATCATATCTTCAAAAGGAAAATGTCAACGAACTATACAATGCATGATTTTGCATAAGCTTTATGATACTTATTTTCACATATTTGCCAGGATATTACATATTTTACATATTTGCTAATTTCCTTTACATAAAACAATATATTTCGGTAATTTTTTCCTTATCTTGATCCTTATTCCTGCATTTTCGATCTATGAAACATGATAAAGATGACACGTGATGTCATATTTTCTGATCAATGAGATGCATAGTGCTTACGGTCACCTAAAATTGACTGCCAAGTCGAAAGACAGGCTGAAGACCAAAAAAAATACGGGAACTGTTTTTATCAAAATATTCTAGAGTTCCCCCCCTTAAATATATACACGTTGCTGTGCTTTTGGAGTACATAAATTTGGTACAAATTTTAATTTGAACAACTTATGTCCTCAGAATTATGTTGAATATGTTGAAATAAAATAAATTTCGAGCAAAATTATTGGAATTCCTCGAATACTCGATTATTATTAATGTTACATATTCTTTGATACTACATTTTGATAATACATATTTTATCGATTATTATAACATATTTATGTACATATTTTGAACTTTGATATAACATAATGATCCGTGGTCTAGGTATAACACTGCCGTCTATCTACAAAGTTGATGACAAACACTTAGGATGGTAAAAAATTGACTGTAGATATCAAAATCGACATATTTGAAAAAAAAAATGCTAAACATTTAAAATAACAGATTGGAGGGTTTGTTTCAAAATGGGAATTTTAGGTGCGTTGGCTGTTTGTCTATGTGAACCAGTCACATTATACGATGCCATCATGAAATGTAAGACATGTATCTGAGAACGAACATTGCCTTACGCATGATAAAGCTGAGAGTCAAGGGGTTCTCTGCACATGCGAGAACAAATAACTCGAAAACGCGAGTCCACAAAGGATTATCCTGGCTGTGGGTCCTACTATGCTGACGCAGAATTCCTATAAGCATAGTGTTACGAACACGCGACAGCGGTGGAATTACAAGAGGTTAAAAACCTTAATCAGGAACGAACAACTAACTGTTCAAGGGCACAGCCGGTTTGCGCACACTTTTCCGGTTTTATCAGTGGTATCTGATAAGCCGTTGACAAGCTGTCATAATGTGCAGGATTGCGCACAAAAAAAATGAGGCGATGTTGTCAGATGTAAAATGTTCTCAAGCCGTTCTCACATCTGTTGTGTTTGTTTGTGTGTGTGTGTGTGGACTTACACGTGTTTTTGCTGGAAGGGTAGCATTAGATAGGCATAGAGGATGAACCTGATTGGTGGACTAGAATTTAATGGTCGGTGTATCTTCGTATTTATAACGAAGGTCACGAGCTTCGATTAACAGAAGTGTTTCTTGTGCAGTCATTACTAACCTAACTTTTGAGTTTGAGTAAATTGGTATGAAAATTGTATCTTGAAAACATCAATAGTGACCAGTGATGTGCGTCTACGCGTAAACAACGATAGTCTACATTCTACACGTAGACTATTTTATACACGTATATCACGTAATCTATGTAAACAACATGGCCAAAGGTGTTAGCAAAGGGCGCCATGGAATTAAAAGAAAATTATACTGCGTGTCAGTTGCTGATTTGTGAGGAGAACTTTTCATACTCTTTCTTCTAAATTCGAACAATTTCTTACCTAGAAAGAAACCTAATATAGGAAATATTCTAGTGTTTTATGGAAAAAAAGACCAATCTTGCTTCACGACTGCCATCTGTTGTAATTTTTTGCATACTATTTATCTTCTTCCATAGTTGGTAATAGAAGAGAAAATAAATTTTGTTGTAAATAGGATTCTTTTCATTTCGTTAGGAACCAATATAGTTGAAAATGTCACTTTCCTTTCATGAAACCATTGAAAATGCACTTTAGATTGTCTACGTAGTTTATGTAAACTACAACCCAATGTAATCTACGCGTAGATTACGTGTAGACAATGCATGTAGACGTAAACGTATAGTCTACGGCACATCACTGATAGTGACTTACTGTATTATGTAAATTGGTATGAAAATTGTATCTTGACTTGCTGCATTTACTGGTCAAATTATATTTTTTATTTAATCCTTAAGAGATTTACTATTTTATTTCTAATTTCTCTTTCTCTTCTTGTCTAAAGACAAAAACAGTTTTCCTGGATCTAAAGTGTGCGCAATTCGGTTGCGGTGAACTGTTCCTGTCTCAAATACGTAGATTAGCTTGTTGCAGCTGGGCAATTGGGCCTTGTTCTGGTCGCCAGACTCAGGAGGGGAACGTCTTCGCCTGTCTAGGAAAAAATAACACACACTGGTGAACTTTAGTAAATATTACCAAACTTTACCTGTGGAAATGTACTATATCAAGTCTGTTCTGGTTTACCAGAAAAGAAAATCACAGAAACCAAATCGTTATAATTTTTCTCATTATTATTATCATGGTTAACATATATCGCACATTTCAAAGTCGTATATACAATACATTCAATTCTTCCATAACTAATTCACGAATCAATAATAAAGTTATATAATGAAGCATCATTCATCCTTGATGGTAAAGCACTCTCTGCTCGTGGTGAGCTTGGTGGTAAGGCGCTAGAGGTACTAAATGTACACACTTGAATGACAACACATGACACTTGAGTTTCACACCCCTAAAGACTGGATCAGCATGGGTAATGTAAGGATATACCTGTCTCTGTACTCCAACTGAAGATCTTCTGGGAGAGGTTATGCTTGTGACTGTACGTAGAGTCTGACTTGCGACTGGCGTTAACACGCTCTCCCTAGAACCTCCTCCTCTCTCTCTATTCAATCGAATCTTGCTCCTCAATCACTGAATTCGAACTGACCCCGAACTCTCTGCCTCCCAGACATTTATTGCAATCAATTTACTACACAAATGCACAGTCAGGACTGTAGCCTCTTCCTGGATTTCGTCCGTTTACCGCTGATGACCAGGAAAAGCTTCAGTGTTGTCTGACACTGCATTCCTCTGATGTTTCTGAATATTTCCTGATTGGAAAACGATGGTTGAATGACTGGGAGTTCGAGTTCGTTGTCCATAATAATTAAAAGATACTACCGATCGTTACGTTATTACTAATTTCTTCACTTACATCGTTTTACTAATTTCTAATTAATTATATAATACTAATCAAAATTAAACACTATTAACTTACCTATGATTAATCATATTCTTATATAACAAAATTAATTATAATTACCGTTCTGGCTCCCAGAATGGGTTAACATAAATTCAAATGTGTAAACTATCACAAACAATATTATAATACCATGTTTTTATTATTATTATTGTATTATATATTGTATATTTTGAATAATGAAAAGAAAAGAAAGAAAACAAGGCGGGGAAACCGTTTAAATTCAAAGAAAGTGACGCCCTGGTTTATTTAAAGACGCCAGGATAGTTAGCGAGTACCCTCGAATGTATGCGAGAGGAGGCGGGGGTACTTTTTTTTTTAACCCCTTACACCCGAACAGATTGAAAGGTCCAGCCCTTGCAGGGTGGGCGGGGCGGTACGAGGAACGCCATCGTTCAGATGTGTTAGGCTGATGGGGAATGGCCCTACAGTTTCAATATGGGATCTGAACAACTCGGTGCCTCCACTGGGTATCGAACCCGAGACCCCTAGTTCGAAAGGCGACGACGTTCCATTATGACACAGTGGAGGCTCACAGCACCACGGTGTAGCTGTGTGGAGGAAGGTGCTCAATGAAGGTATCTTACTTTTTCCAGTTATAAATACTTCATAATTTCGTGCAGGCCACAGTGGATACAAAGAGAAGAACTGGCAACTGCTTTTAATTCACAGAAACCATAGAAATAAACGCCAGTCCTCAAGAACAGGGCGTGTCTTTTAAGATAAGGAAATTAATGTTTGAAAATTGAATCGCAGTTCCCCGCGCAGTAAGTCTATTAAGTATTCACTCCACGTCTCGCTAAAATTCCATCTCAATTACTTTGGGGGAGAGGGAGGGGGGGGGGCAGAGAGGACCCGATTTCCTCTTCGTGTCTCCGCTGGCATATTTGACTGACACGGATTGATTTAATGCTCCGAGTTGGTGTAAAATTAATTCTTCCTCGGCAAGGAAGAAAAGGCAAGGGAATCGCTGATGAGCCAAGGAGCGAGTTTCGCGAAACAAAGGTGAATAAAGAAATTACTTCAGGTGACGAATATGACTAGAAACCAGCTTTAAGATTAAAGAAGCTTTCTCACCAAAGTGACACGTGGCATGCCACTTGCAAACCAGCTTTCAGAAACTATTATCACATGTAAGTAGCATGACATGTGTCTCGTACCTCGTCAGTTCGGCTGCGGAGGCGCTCGGATTAATCATCTATGGATGCTGAAAGGGGTGGAAGGAACTTAGGGTGTGCGATGTTGAAGATGAAGAAAAAATGAAACATGTATGCATCAACTTTTAGTAGGATTTTCTGATAATACAGTATACCGAGTATACTTGTGTCAAGTATATATACAAACGACAAATAGATACACAAAATTCCAGTGTCACTGGTTTTGTTCAATGTGTCACCCATGGTTTGCAATGCATTGTGTGCAACGATCAACAACAGAATTGCAAATACGATGCAGTAAACTTGTATCATTGTTATTGACATGAAACGCATTGATAATTGAGTCTTCCAGTACATCCAAATCCTTAACAATTCCACACATAGCAAAATCGCATGACGTCAAATCACAAGAACGCGCAGGCCAATCAATGGCACCAAGGGGTCCACTCTTCAAATTTGTCATCTAACAACAAACACCCACACTACAACAAGACAGAGACTCAACTGTCAACAAAAGAATAACGAGTGTACTGTTGCCAGTGTCACACGACAATGTTACCAACCGTATACCTACAAAATATTACTTAGCACAAGAAGCACATACACTATCGTAATACTATTATTAATGTTTGTTTTGGGTAAACTGACTTTTAGGCCACCCCGTTGTTTCTTTCTGTGTATTTCAACCCGCGGAAAGTGGTTTGGAGTCTTGTCAGTATGTTATTGACCTCAGAGATTGGAGCATTATTCATATTTAGTTTACAAATTCTTTTCTGCATTTCAAGATATAGTTAACAAATGTATGTATTAATTACGTTGACAAGTTCAATAAATTATAAGCAAAAATATATATCAAACTTTGAGTTCGGATACTTTTTGAACGCTCTGTATACTGTAAGACTACACAGCCAATCGTAATGTGAGTCTTTAAGTGTATTGCCTTCAGCAAAACATACGTACTACGTCCATTGGCTGATGCAATGATGTACAGTTGGCAGCAATAAAAATGTAGCACATACATCCTAAAATACTCGCTTCACTACAATGGGTCATGCATATTGCTAATATATACGGTTAATGAGCGAATTTCAATAGCAAATTCTCAATAAAAGGCACAAACTGAAGTCATTGCTTCAGGATATAAAAGTCCCATTTTTATGCGGATGACTGTACCAGAGTCTTTCCCACCTTTCAGCAGAAACGAAATGTTCCATAGTACTACTATTTCTTACTTCTTTAAGTGATCACGGTTTTGGAATCCCTCATGTTGGAGAAGAAATTTCGTGTACTCTGATCCCGGATTCGTTCTTCCATTACGTGGTAATCTTCTACTGTTTAAATGTAACATATGTCGGAACTTAATCGTGAAATTCCTAGAAATAATCACGGGATGCGCTTTACATATTTCACTTGTTTGCACTTTGGAAGCCAGCGAGCGCTTCGTGCGGTGCGAACTACCCGCCTGAACACTGCTGAAGCCACTAAGAAGCAGAGCGGGTGGGGGAGGGTCCGCTTTCGATCAGAGATGAAAAATACTCCTCTTCACGGAACCACCTACTTTTCCTTCCGCCATGATTACAAAGCATTGTTGTTATTGACGAATCATATGAGAGGTTTCCGAACACATGAACGTGACCGACGAATCCTCCTGCCTCCTTTCGACCCCTCTTACAACGCTACAGTACCGCTGCTCGCTCTTCCACAGATAAAATAGCTTTACGTGACCTGACTTAAAGCGAGAGAAGTTCATTTCGAAAATTTACAAGTATTAGAATTCTTTTTCAGCCAAAAAATACAAATTAGTCACAGGCGACGTAAAAAATACAAATATAAGTCAAGTCTCGATATACGGGGAGCCCAAAAATGTATACACTCCTTATTCGTCAATATCTTTGGAATAATTTGAAACGAAAATTTAATTTTATGGCGAGACCGTAGTTCAATGTTGTCTCAATAGATGGCATAGATCACAAGGGCGTGAAAGTGTAGTGTTCTCTGATGGCGGCGATGTTCTTGAGCGATAGGACAGTGAAGCAAAGTTGAAGTTTGAACAACGAAAGGCAACGAAGTGGTACGTTAATTTTGATAACATTAGCGAGGTACAGAAACAACGGCAGCCATGACACTGGACACATTACAGATCGTAATTCCTGGAGCAGTTCGGTGGCATCGACAGTGTTTGGATGCTAATGGTGGCCACTTCGAACATTGATTCCAAAATTCTAGTACACCTCTCAGGTACATTAGATTCTTGTATAAATACAATAGTTATGACTGAATAACTGTAGCGACAATCTCCATTTTTACTATGTTTGCATTGAAAACGTTATGCTCATTCCCTGGTCCACCCAAACAATATTTACGAAAGTCACTGCCATGCAGATTTGCGATTGGCTACCGTGTGTCTGGAACCACAGCATAGTATTACACTAATCATAAACTACATTTCAATCCATTTTTAAGTAGCTTGATCAACTCCCACGCTGGAGTTCAATACACTGGAGTTGTGACGTCATTAAATTTCCATTAAGGGAACTCCCCTCGTATAAACCTCACTTTCTTTTTAGTAAGCAATTAAGGTGGAGAAATTCGTCGCCGCATGCCAGCTCTCCGAATAACTTCCGCGTCCCCTGACACTGCGGGGTGAAGGGGGTGAGTGAAGGGGGAGGAATTAATCTTGTATTAACGTCCAAAGCACCGATGAATTCATCGAGCGACCGTAAGAGGACGTACGTGACCGACTTCATCCAGTTGGCGGAGACGGTTGAGCACGACAGGAAGACGGGAAAAAAAGTAACTCGAAACCTCGTTGTGGAAATTGAACTTCGTGACCAGAAATAATTTCCTACTAAGTTACACTTCCTCTTTCTTTTTACCCGCGGAATAAGGACAGATGGCGAAGGAGAGACAGAATCGCTATGACGGAGTGAGATAAAATCGTGGACGATTTCTTCTGTCAAGCGTCGAGAAGCATGGAAGTGTTCAGTCAGTTGTACAGTGAGGAGCAGAAGTGAGTTTGTGTCCTGATGGAGGAGAATTATCTCCTTGGATTCTGCTTCTTTCTCATGGTTGCTATGATTTTTTTTTATCCTCTGTATCTCAATGTATCCTTCAATATTTATTACATTCTTTATTTCTCTTTCTTATTCCATGCACAGAGATAAAGATACAGACAGAGATAGGGAAAAATACAGAGAGAGAGAAAGAGACAGACAACAATAGAAAGAGAAAGACGGAGAGAAAGACAGAGGAGAGAAAAAGAGACAAAAAGTGAGGTAGTGAAAAGTGGCGAAAGTAGAAACAGAGAGAGAGAGAGAGAGAGAGAGAGAGGGAGAGAGAAAGAGAGAAAGAGAAGGCGAAATATGAAGACACGGATGAAAGAAAGAAAAAGACACAATTGGAAAGAAAAAGAGAGAAAGAGAGAGAGAGAGAGAAAGGGAGAAGTACAAAGAGAGAAACACAAAAATAAAGAAAAGAGAAAAGTAGAGAGAGGAAGAAAGAGAGAAAGTGGAAGAGACAGAAAAAGAGAGAAAGAGAGAGAGAGAGAGAAAGAGAAAAAGACAGAAAAATAAATAAAGAAAATGTGAATGGGTAAACATACAGATAGAAGGGAGAAAAAGACACAGAGAGAAAGAAAAATAGAGAAATAAAGAGACAGAGAGAGAAAGAGAGAAGTACAGAAAAAGATAAACACAAAAATAAAGACAAAGAGAAAAGTGAGAGAGAGAGAGAAAGAGAGAAAAGGAGGTAAAAGGAAAAATACAGTAAGACAGTCAGATAGAGAAAAGGACAGAAATATAAAGAAAGAAAAGGTGAAAGAGAAACACACGGACAAAAGAAAGAAAAAGGCACAGAGAAAGAAAAAGAGAAATAAAGAAACAGCGAGAGAAATAGAGAAGTATAGAAAGAGATAAACACAAATAGAAAGACAAAGAGAAAGAGAGAGAGAGAGAAGGAAAGAAAGAAAGAGAAAAGTAGACAGAAAAAATGAGAAGGGGGGAGAGAGAGAGAGAGAGAGAGAGAGAGAGAGAGAGAGAGAGAGAGAAATAACATGCAGAGACAAAGCGAGATCCCTATTTTTGTCTTGAATAAACAACTTGTTCATACGTTGACAGAAAAAGATACAGAGTGTTCACTGAAGCGGACGATATGTTTTTATAATGGTGAAACTGTGGCTGAGTGCTTGAACTGTCTCGCCTCTCAAGGTACTGGCTTCGAGTCCCGCCCTGCGTATTTGTTCTGCCTGGTCAATATTTCGTCTTATTTCTTTGTTCCTCTGTTTATTTCCTACCTTCTTTGTGTATTACTTTGTATTTTCTGTACTTCTCTCTCTCTCTTTCTTCTTATGTCCTCTATCTTTCTATCTGTTGATGTTTTCCTTCATCTGTTCTCTTTCTTTTTCATTTGTTTTCCATTCTCTTTATTTATTTTTCTGTCTTCCTGTATTTCCCTACTTCACTTCCTTCTCTTACTTTCGTTGTATCTTTCTCTACACATTTCAATTCATTCGTCGGTTTCTCTGAGTATTTTTATTTCTCTTTCAACCACTTTTCCTTTATGTTCTTCCATTGTTGTGTCTATCTTTTATTCCTCTGTGTACTCATCCCTCACAATAAAGTATTATTATAATTGCTCATATGGGCTTTGTGGCTGCCTGCAGACTGGGCTAATATTATTTCACGGGGGGGAGACATCCCACCCAATGGTGATGCCCCTGAAATCGAATACGTTATAACTCTTACACCAACACATCACTAAATACGTAAAGACTGTCATGTTAATGGTGGCAGCTGGCATTTCTGAACGTAAAAATTTATTACAAAATTAAACTCGACAAGCCTGACTCTATCGTGGGGGACATCAACCCGTTCTTGCTTGGTCATCAAAGGTGTCGGGATTGAATTTCAGCCCATCAAATTAATCTAATCTGCATTCATGCTCTTTATCGCGATTAATCTCAGAGACCAAAGTGGGGTGTAAAATAAAATTACAAATTGCAAGTTTTCTTCAGTCTTCGTCTCGTTCTTCTCTTACCACTAGGTTTCCCAACAAGGATCCTAGAAAATAATATTTCATTTCCCCCATGGTGATATCATCTGCATATCTGAAACTTCACATAATTATTTCATATTATTCTTCTTCTTTTTAAATCTCTTACGTCACTTTTCCGCCACTTTAGGGCAATAAAGGAGTAAGAATGAGGCAGAAATTCATCTAGAGTTGAATTCCTGTACCTCACTGCCAATTGTTTTAATGGCTCCGGTTTTGGAAATGTTGTGTATATCATATCGAATGCGTTTGATCTGTACCCAATAGAAAATCAGGTAGTATCAGCATTACATCCTTGAAAGAGAAGTTTTTCATTCTCCTAAGAGCTGTTATGCAAATTCCATATCAGCGCCCGTAAACTCTCCCGCAGTCTCAAACATAACTAAACATTTACAAACAAGAGGAAACTGCAACTACTGTGTAGCAGCCATGTGATGTACGAGGGGAATTAGATAAGTTTCCGGCCTAACACAGAAAATTACTCATATTTCAAAATCCTTTTAGTATGTTATGTAACCTAAAATCATGAATGTAATCCTAATAATTATCTTGTGTTGCAGACTTGAAGTGACAATCATGGAGCAGTGTGTGACTTTTACCAAATGTGAGAAGAGAACAGTCATCAAGTATCTCTTCGCAAAGGATATGGGATAAAGGTAAAAAAAAAGCTAAAGTGCTCCCCTGTGCATAGCACCACGCCATGAAGACATACAGGGGGTGTGGGGGTAACGCCTCACACTTTCTTGATCCGGTCGCGAGTAGGGGTGATGTGATCAGCATCACGCCCCTGACCGCCTTTACCCCCCAGGGTTTCCCCCAGGTACCCATGTTATTCGACGCTGGGTGGGCGCCGGGACCGCTTCCACCGTTAGAAAAGTTCCCGGATTTGAACCGGCCGGGGATCAAACCCGGGACCTTTAGCATGGTAGTCATACGCGTTACCGTCTGAGCCACCGCGGCCATGATCCAGGATATGGGAGCGAAGAAAATTGTTGATAAATTGACACAGACAATGGCCAATGAATGTCCTTCATATGGCACAGTGAAATTGTGGGTGGCACAGTTCAGGAGGGGGAGGATGAGCACCGAAGATGAGGAGAGGTGGGGAAGGCCTAAACAGTGGTGACCCTGGAAACTGTGGATAGTATCCACGACATGATCCTCGCAGACAGGCGAATTGGTCTGTAACGTATTGCAGAGGCCCTAGGGATCAGTGTGATCATCGTGGATGAAAAAATTGTAGGACAAGTGTGCTGGGCCATTTTCAGCGAGTGCTTCCAAATGTATTAAACAAATTGTTACTATGTATGAAACACTATTACATGTATATGATCCTGAGACCAAAACTCAGTCCATGCAGTGGCGCCATTGTGGGCCACAAAAATCCGCAGGGAAAGTGATGGGTGTCATTTTTTGGGATTGTGAGGGGGTAATATTTTTGCGAATATCTGGAAAATGGCAGTACATTGAATGCTGAACGATATGTGAACCTTCTGGACAAATTGTATTCCGCCTTAAAAGAAAAGAGGCGATGACAAACTGTCCAAACGCATCTCCTTCTTGCAAGACAATGCTCCTTGCCACAGGCGTTACGATGCAAAAACTGCGTGAATTAAAGTTCGATATCACTGACCATCCCCCTTATTCTCCAGATCTGGCCCCCTCACACTATTATATTTTCCCAAAACTTAAGATGCGCCTGAAAGGTACTGAATTTAGTGGCACATAAGACGTCATAGCAGCTGTAGAGGCATGGTTTGCAGCACAAGGCAAACTCTTTTCTTTATTAATGGGAAAGAATTGTTGCAGGATCGCTGTACCAATTGTGTCAACCTGAAAGGGAACTACGTTGAATAAAATGCCATCACTGTGTTCCTGCCACCATGTTTTCATTGCTAGGCTGGAAACTCATCTAATCCCCCTCGTATGCATCTAATCAGAACATGTCACAAATCATTATTGCATTGGTTACATATACTAGATTCAAATCACAAATCAGGTTTACTTATGTCGCAGTTAAATAGTATTTACTAGATCTGTATGTATATCAAATTTTGTGTCTTTATTTTCAACTATTTCTGAGTAATGTATTCCACTGTGAATCGGAACACAATAATGGCTAAGCTCACCACCATTATCAATTATTTAATGCTGACGGCCATTTGCACCCCATTCTTATACCTTCGGTATGAATTTCACAAAAGTGTTTTCCTAACATAGGATGACAGGAGCAACTAGCGTTAAATTCTGAAACATCCAGTAATTTTAACTTAATCAGTTATCCATAATGCCTATCTGTACATACAGTGGGCTTAAAAAAACAACTGTAACACACGAATTAGTTTCTTACAGGGTTTTTTATCACTTGCATTTCTAATCGTTTCAGATACATTTAAGGTTACATTAAATACATATTGTTGACCTACTATTGTCCAATAGATATACATAGACTTTCCAGTAGATTATAAATGTCGTAGTATTATTGTAGTAGGCACATGTTTCAGTTCAATAAATTATAATTGGTCTACCTGAAAGTGCACTGATTTAAGCCCATTAATCAAGCTGTCTCGCGCTTGATTCCAGGTTAAGGCACGTTGCCTAATGCTTGTTGTAGCCAGCCAGCGCCCCGTGCGGTGCGAGCTCTTCGCCTGCTGCACACTGTGTCTCAAGGCCAGTAAGCAGGATAGCTTGCGTTGAGCGGTAAAACCACTGTGTGGGAAAGCTCCGTTCTTCACATAAGTTTCCCCGCTGCACTAACGTTCATTCTCTGCTTTCCGCTCCTCTTAAGATGCCACAGGACCGCTGTTTGGTCCGCAGTTTCCATGTGCACAAGAGAGCGTCCTCTCACAAATACGGCATGTTGCCCATTCCAGGATTATTTGCTCGGATTTCATATTTAACTCCTGGTCCAGTCCTGTCTGAGTACGATGACAAACTTTTCGACTGAATTATACCTATGTATAGGGAGACAAATTTACGGTAAATAAAAACTGAGGAGAGCGGTAAATAAAAGTTAGATCAGCGGTTTATACCAGCGGTGTAAAAAAATTGGAACACACGTTTTCATCATGAGAGGAAACAACATACAAAAGAGCTATAAATTGATAAACTACTTCATTTTTATATACTGTAAACATACACAAGTACTTAGATTTCAACTGTAATTCCCATAGCGGCGATTGGGTGGGGCAAGGATAGTTTACTTTTCTTGCCAGACAAGGCTTAGTATTTAGAGGCCATAGTGCAGGGGCAAAGAAAGTGGGGATAGACTAATCTTATCGCTGCTACAGCTAGCAACTTCAATGAAACTGGAAGTTGAGTAGACATTCGGGGGAAGAAAGGAATGCAGCTTGACAGGGAGCGAAGTTTTCGAACTGAGATTATGTGCATGGGAAATCCCAATTTGCAGCGTCTTCCTGATGTGATCGAAGATAGAACGTTCTTCAGATGCAAGTGGTAGGAAACTTTAGGCAAACGTTTCGTTACAAATCGACAGTTTGCGCGCAAAACCTCGGTTGCTGGTTTTTGCGTGTTTTCTACGTAATTTGATGATATTTCAGTGTTATTTCGCGAAAAAGCGTTCATTTCGTGGAAAAGCACGCATTTCGCATTAATTCGCGAATAAAACTCATGCATATTTCATCATTGGGGGTGTAGTTACGTGCAGAATATTCAAAATTGCATCTTTTTTTCACATTTTGCAATTTCGCGCATCGCAAAAATTCAATGTCCCTATCTATGTATGCCTAGTAGATTTTTATTAATCAATGAAAAACATTACGTTCCATTGTTCTAGTGGTTCTGATCCCACTTTAAACTGTAGGTCCAGTCCCGATTGGCCTTACTGTGCATAAAGTGGATCTGAAACACCAACTCAATCAATCAATCATATCATCGCTCATTTTCATATTCGCGATTAGCCAAAAGTGGCAGAAGAGAGAAGTAAACTAAACTAAATCAATCATGTACACTTATTTTTAAAAAATACGATTTGCAGTTTTTGATTTTTTCTTCGAATTTTCTACTCAATCAATAACGTTATGTCGTCCTCTTTCTCTTACCAGTAATTACGTTAAAAGTTACATTTTCAGTTCTTTTTCACACATTTTTCGTTCAAATACGCGCAACTAGTGACGCCCGTCTGTTTCGCTGCAAATCTCTAGTAGTCTGTGGAGATAAGCGGAGAGAAAAGGAAATTGGAGACGCATCACGGAGGAAATTGGGAATTCAGCGAATTTCATGTCCTTCACCAGTTTCCCCAGTTTTATGTCTCCAGCAGCAAATAGCGGGTCTTTCCTTTTTTCCTTTCACCAATTTTTATGTCCTTCTGCAGCTACAAAGCATCACGCTGTAAAACACGACACATCGCATGACTTGTTACTCTGGAGCAGCAAAAATTACAGTTTGGCAGAGATGGACAGAAATCACGGAATTTTGTAGTAAAATCTTTCCGGCTGCGTGATTAATTGATGGTGTTTTCGTTGGACAGCGGGGGACAGGGGAGAGAGGTCGAGGCGGGAAGTGAGACAGATAGGGAAGAGAGAGAGAGGGGGGAGAGGCAGGCAGAGAAAGAGCAAGAGAGGGGGGAAGAAGGAAAGAGAAGACGGGGATATAGGAAATTTATAGAGAGGGGGAGAGACAAGTACAGAAACAAAGAGAGAAGTGGAGAAAGAGAGGGAGACGAGTAGAGAGAGAGAGGGAGAGAGAGACAGACAGGGAAAGCACAAAAGAGAGACGGAGAAAGGGAAATAAATAAGAGTGAAGAAGCAAGACGAAAAGAGAAGACAGAGAGTAAGAGTGACTGATAGAAATGGGAAAAATATAGAAAGAGAGAGAGAAATTGGGAAGGACAGAACGGCAAGTAGAGAGAGAATTAAGCAAGGAAAAGAAAAAGACAGAGGTGGTATAAGAAGTAGAGAAAGAGACAAGTAGAGAAAGAGGGAGAGAGACAGACAGACAGGAAAATAGCAAAAGAGAGACGGAGAAAGGGAAATAAAATAAGAGTTAAGGAGCAAGAGGAAAAGAGAAGACGGAGAGACTGATAGAAATGGGATACGTAGAGAGAGAGAGAGAGAGAGAGAGAAATAAAATGGGAAAGACTGAAAGACAAGTAGAGAAAGAGAGGGAAGTAAAGAGAGGAAGACAAGTAGAGAAAAAGAGAGAGAGAATCAAGCAGGAAAGAAGGAAGAAGAGAGAGAGGGAAATTAATAGAAGTACGTAAAGAGAGAAGGTGTGTGTTATCAATGGAGACAGAGAAATATACATGGAAAGAAAGATACAGGTAGCTAAAGACAGAGAGAGAGAGAGAGAGAGGGAGTCAGGCCGGAAAGAGCAAGAGAGAAAGAGAGGGAGGAGGGAGGGAAAGAGAGACAGAGGGAAAACGGATATAGGAGTAGAGGCAAGTAGAGAAACAGAGTTAGGCAAGAAAAGATCAAAAGAGAGAGATGGAGAGGGTTGGGAGTCGAAAGAGGACTGAAAGACGTATAGGGAAATACGAGTGAGAAGGAAAGAGGTAGAGAAAGGGAGAGGGTGTGTGATGGGAGAGACAGGAAGGAAAAATATAAAAATAAATAGGACAAGAGGCGGAAGATGGGGAAATAATTAAACGAGCGTGAAAACATGCGAAGGATTTCACGCAGTAGCAAAATGCCGTCAAATGAGCTACTAAATGCATTACCCAGCGTGCAGTTGGTCTGGCGAGCAATTAGAAGTGAAGATATGTTGTTAGCTGCTTTCTTTCGTCCTACGGAAAACAAATTTTGTACGGATGACATATTTTCCTTCAGGCGAATGTATTTTATTTTAAAACATGCGGATAGTAATTCATTTCGCCAACACTCACGCGACTGGAAAGGTATGGCACATTTTTTTTAAAAAAATGTTCCTATTCTTGTGCATGCGAGACGTAACATTATCACATTAGTAATATACAGAGTAATTCAAAATGAATGTTGCTACTTTACACAGTTATTTATGATATAAAATCACACAAGGCATCAACACTAGGAAAAGCTGTGGACGTTTTACTCACATGACTCACATTACAAAGAATGAACATAGGAACCACGTGTAATGCGGTAAACGTCCAAACGATATTAAAGTACATGCTATTCACAATTGTAACTTTGGCAAATCTTTTGGAAGAGTGAAACACGTGCATTACTACAAAGACACATGTGAAAATGTCTTTGCACCATTGTGAGCGAATCAGTTCTTGATATCTCCAACACACGATACACCTTCTACTGGCCACTAATCATGTTGCAACACTGGCGATCCTGGTGGAACAGCGGCAAAGCAGCATAAGCCTACTTAGTGAGAAGAAAACTTCCAGAGTGCTTCTTTATATTGAGGCCTTGTTTGATTTTCTATCGCAAATAGTTACGTCATAATAATTGTGTAAAGTTGCACCATTCATTTTGAATTACCCTGTATATGTCGTTATTAAAATGGTTAATTTATATTGCACAACAATGTAAATGTCATACACTTCATTATATACCTTCCATCTTAGAACAAGAGAATAACGACTTTACGTCCTATCAGAGCATACTCGACAGTACACGTACAAAATTAAGAGTATTTGAAAATAAGATCCTTAGGAAAATCTTTGGACCTAAAAGGGATGAGGAGACAGGTGAGTGGAGAAGGTTACATAATTTAGAACTACATAATTTACATTCATGTCCAGATATTATTAGAATAATTAAATCAAGAAGACTTAGGTGGGCAGGCCATGTGGCACGAATGGGAGAGGAAAGAGGAGTTTACAGGATTCTTGTTGGGAAACCTGATGGTAAGAGACCTGTAGGAAGGCCAAGACGAAGATGGAGGGACAACGTTGAGATGGACCTAAAGGAAATCGGTAGGGATGGAAAAGAGTATATAGATCTTGCTCAAGATAGGGACAGATGGAAGGCCTGTGTTGCTGCAGCCATGAACCTTCGGGTTTAAGAAGGCTAGGGAGTTTGTTAGTTAGTTATACGTACAAACACGAATCAAATGGTCGCAAAAAGGATAGCGAAAAAGATGACGTCATTTTACAAATACATTGAAAAACAATTTCCTACTCTGTATAATTAAATGTATCTAATGGAGCATATAAACGTATTCTTAACAATTTGAACAATAGCTTTCGTGGGTTAGTGGGTAAAAAAAATTACTCAAATTAGTAAGTATTTGGCGTTAAAAAGTAGTGCGTGGTTAATACTGAGGTGTAATAATTAGCTGAATATTTTTTTCCTGTTAAATATTGCCTTGACTTTCACATTGTGACTATTGTACGGGATATTTCTTAATGGTCTTCGAAGTAGAAAGAACTGAATGAAAATCTTCTATATTTCATGGAGTGTATCAGTATATTTCTCAGAGGAATACTTAAGTTATATAATGGCCTTTCGGCCTATTTTATTGTTATGAATGTCTAATCCGGGAAAATTATGAAGAATCGTCGATGATCATCACTTTTAATGCTTATTTTGTAATTTTCGGTGATTTTTGCTGCCTATTTGGAGAGTCCTCATCCTGGTCATAAGCCCTTATTCTCCCTTACTTTCTTAATAACGATATAACCACGAACAGTGGCGGTGATGGGGTTTCAAAACGGAAGGGGGGGGGGGAAGGTGGGCCAGGGTAGTTTACTTTCGCGTGGTACATAAGGTTTTAGTATTGTGTGGGGGCATACGACGGAAAGTATGTGAGGGGAAAGCCCTCAAGTCGCCGGTACTGACCACGAATAGTGTAAATAATACAGGAGTGACAAATTATGAAATATTTTGATAACCCTCAGAATTTAAGTTGTGAGAATTATTTAAATGTAGCTGTAATATTGAGACATTGCTTTTCTTAAGTGCGTGAATTTATTCCAAAATAAAATGAAATAACATGCAAATTATTGGATCGGATCGAGGCCCATATAAGTAGGCACCACTGTCTAGCCTGTCCTCATTTCTGCCTTTCCATTACATAAGACTTTCATGGTTTTGGCTAGAATTCTTCACACTCCACAGCTCCACATTTCCTTCTTGGTCGCACGGTATGTCTGCAGCACACCAAACATTTTGCGTTTTCAGACGAGAAAATATATGTGAGTGGCAACACTGAATTGTTGCCTCGCGGCTTCTGCTCGTAGGTGCAAAACGAGGCCTTAAGCTTAACGCCCAGTGTGACGCGGCAAAAGAACTTCTGTCGTCTGCTTGTATTGACATCAAATTGTGTAACGCCCACTACAGGGAAACGCGCGGAACAGAAGCGGGAATTTCCATGCCAGAAGTCTGCAGCTTATCGTGAAGGTTATCGCCCACTGAGGCTCCGGAAACGGGTCTGTTTGGTTCTGTTGCCGCGTTTCTTAGCGTCTGAGTGGGCGTTAAGCTTTAAAATGCAATACGTTTGTCGATGTTGCACAGAAACACTGTGTGTGTATAATCTAATTATCACCTGAGTAACGTAAACAAGTACAAAATTGACGAAAATAAGAAACATGAAAATGACGAACTACGAGGGTCACTATTTATATTTTGAGCCTAACAATGAAAAAACAGAAATTTGGCATTGCAAACTGCTTTATTGTTTTTCGAAGTATTCTCCTTTATGGTCAATACACTTTTGCATTCGTTCGAACCATTTGTCAAAGCAGTTTTTCCAATCTTCTTGAGACACCTCCATAATATGGTTTTTGAACGCATCAACGGCGTCTTCCGCCGACGAAAATCGTTGTCCACGCAATTTATTCTTGACATTCGCGAAAAAGAAGAAGTCATTGGGTGCCAAATCAGGACTGTACGGCGGATGACCCATCAATTCGATTTTTTGACTGTTCATAAAGTCGGTTGTTAGACGAGATGTGTGACAGCTGGCATTGTCTTGATGAAGAATGATCCGACGGCGTTTGTTTGTTTTCCGTATTTGACCGAAGACCTCTGACAAACAAATTGTTGTGTACCATTCAGAGTTGACCGTTCTACGTTCCTCTAAAGGCACAGTTGCCACATGACCAGTTTTCCCGAAAAAACAGGCAACCATTTGTTTCGATGTGCTTCGAGCGCGAACAACTTTTGTTGGATTGGGTTCATCTTGAAACACCCATACAGTCGACTGCTGTTTACGTTCCGGCTCATATGCATATATCCATGATTCGTCACCTGTTACAATCTTATATACGTCTTTTGAAGCACCACGATTTGAGCATTTGTTTGCACCAATTGACGCGAGCGTCTTTTTGAGTTTTTGTCAAATTGTGTGGGATCCAACAAGAACATACCTTTCTCACAGCTAAATGATCATGTAATATTTTATATATACTGGTGGAACTAATGCCTATGGTTGCCTCAATCTCACAGTATGTCACACGACGATCTTTCAGTATTAGGTTTTGCACAGCATCAATGTTTTCTTGAACAACAACTGATTTTGGACGACCTTCGCGAATCTCGTCAGTGAGCGAATGGCGGCCACGATTAAATTCGTTATACCAGCGTTTCACAGTGGCAAAGGATGGGGCTTCATCGCCAAATGTGGAAGTAAGTTGATCGATGCACTCTTGTCTTGATAATCCACGTCGAAAATCGTAAAAAATCATCGCACGAAAATATTCACGAGTTAATTCCATTTTATTGTTGTCGCGCAATCTCCAAGGCAACATGAACAACACAAATCAAGCTATTGACAAAACATTTGAAGTACGTTATGGTCAACAATGCCAGACGATTCCGTGCAAACGTCAAATCGCGCCTAACTTCATTCAGTGTTGCCAAGGCTCAAAATATAAATAGTGGCCCTCGTACTAAACAATCACAGTACTTAGACTGGTCTTATGCTAATTCGTAGTTTATTGTATTGTTGAAACTTTACAAGCAAATACGTTCACACTTGAGTTCACGAATCAACATGCTCTCGATAAAAGTTTCTTCTCGGTCTTTATAATTCGCCGCCCACCGCATGTGTCGTGCTAGGTCCAATATCCAATCTGTCATTCTCTGGTCACCGCAATATTGACTGACTTTCACATCGCGTCGAACACATATTAACTCTTCGGCGGTTTTGAAATTAAACCTGACGTCTATATGTAACCCGTTCCTCACTCCCTCCACACACACACACACACACACAAGCACAAGTACACACTATGTAATGTAGTTTGTTTTTCTTCAAATACCTCATCTATCGAAATACATTTAACAAAATTCTCATCAATTAATGGTTTCGTTAGAAAAATCCACTTCCTATATGCTCCATTTATAAAAGATGCGATTTAACGAAAGTGTGTGCCCTGTAGATAGAGCATCTCTGGGAAACAAGGTTTCCCATAATTCTTGCCTCTAGACTCTTCAACCCAAGGCCCGCGGTGGCCAGAGGTGGCCCACACAGCCCTTTGTCTTGGCCCATACCCGTTTGAATAATTAAGTACTTAACATAAAAACCGCCCGACCCTGTGGCCGAGTGGTTAGCACATCACGCTGCGACGCCAAGGGTCCCGGGTTCGAATCCCGGTCGGGTATGGTTGTTTGTGAATGTCCATTTTCATCCATTTCATCATTTCATCACTCATCCCCATCTTCGCAAATTAACCAAGAGGCACAAAACGCGAAGTAAAATAAACTAAATCAATCAATCAATCAATTAACATAAAAACCGGATTAAGTAAATGGTAGTTGGCGGCATCGTACACTTCTAAATACTGTAGTGTAGCTTCATGACCCGCGAGGATCACTGAAATTGTTAATGTGGTCCGCACTGTCTGACAAGTTGAAGACCCCTGCGATTCTCAACCACTGCTGAGTCCCGAGGGAGCGTTTGGTGTGTCACGAAGTCGGGCTCGAAAATTGATTTACTGTGTCTGAAAAATCTAATACATTTAAATTACTAGGTGTATCAAAAAGTAAGGTGAATTTTCGATTTATTGAAAAACGTGCATAGAAAAAATATGAAACTGTAGTATGTTTGACACATGGTATCACACTAAAATTTGACATATGAACCACTGCTTTCGTGGGCATATCGTGTGAGGTGGGTCAGGGAAATGCCCATTCGGTGGTGTTTTTGGTCCTCACTCAGATTTTTGGGCACACACTTTCCTGAAGCCAAGTTGATCATGGACGATACTCCTCACTGAACCATATGAGATGTTCAATGCATCAGCAATGTCATGCAAGCTTACTCTTCTAACTTCACGAATCATCGCATCAACGTCTCACACATTGGCGTCGGTGATGGACGTTGCTGGTCTGCCACTTCTGTCATCATCTGTTACACTACTCCTTCCACTGGCAAATGAGTTACACCACACATACACTTGTTTCTGTGACATAACACTCTCTCCATAGACCTCCAACAATTCTCGATGAATTTCAGATGGTTTCTTTCCCTTGACCCATAAAAAACGAATAACACCGCTCACCTCCTCCTTGGAGTAATCTTCAAGTCGTTGCGCCAGCTTTGAATTGCTCTAGGTACCAGACGGATTGACATAGAAGACTGTAATTGCCGTCAGAATTGCATCACCTTGGTATCTGACAAGCTACACAAAAAACTCTGGGTTTTACAGACAAATTCACCTTACTTTTTGATACAACCTTGTACTACGATATATTGTTTTAAAAATTTAAATTCAACCCGTGTTGTACGCAGTCTAAACTCTACATTTCTGTTATTTGCGCTCTACAATGTTTTTAACCGGCATCTCTTAATTTCAGTCAGGATGTGTATTTAGTTAGGTGTTAGGCTAGAGTAAATTAGTCTTTTGAATTACATATTTACTATTCTGGAATGAAGAATGTGTAATTTGTTTAAGCAAGCGTAACTTAAAATATTCGATGTTAGCAAAAAAAAATGATTATAAATTGGGTGCACACTCCTACAAGTAATTCTACCGGCGCCCATCCTTATAGTCCCATGAAGTGTAATATCTTTCAAGGTGGTTCCTGGACTGAAAAAGGTTTGAGAACCACTGGGGAACCATAATATCTTCTCTATCACCGTACTTTTATAGCCAATGGGAATTCAAGATCTTATCTCCTTCTCAATTATATAAATAAGTCTGATGTTTGTACAAATAAGTTCTTAGAATTGTAATAAGAGTATAAACTAAAAATCAACAATGAAAATACCTTACCTTGCCTCCAAAAATTCTAATGGAATTCTGTTGAGTTTATCTGATGAACGGTACCTTACCTGGAAAGAAAATAAATAATTAGTCTACATATTTCTGTGCACTTTAATGTTTAATATACATATGGTTAATGTATAACACTTTCATTTTAATGGTTAATATGAATGAATGAATGAATAATTTACTTTATTTACATCGCGTTTTTTGCCAGTTTTTTGGCTAATTTGCGAAGATGGGGATGAGTGATGACATTATGAAATTGATGATTAAACACTCACAAACATCCATCCACCCCCTCCGCCACGGAGGACGGCAAAGGATAAGGTGAGGAAGGATAACTTGATGAAACAGGTGACAATAATCCACAATGTAAGAACGTATGAAGAATTTCTGGTATGATCGGCAGTGTAAAAACAATGCTGGTAAAACAAAAAAATCCTAATTATAAAACATTATAACAAAAACATAATAAATAATTTTATTTAACCCACTGTTATAACTTACATATAAATGTCAACCTGAACCACTTATCACAAAAAACTATTAAATCTTAAAATGATTAGAAAATAAAGTAATAGTATTAGGGGGGGGGACATTTTTGTGATATTGTTTCTAATTATAATTTATAGAGCATAACAACATGGGTTTGTCCGAATCTACCTGTACGTAACCCAGTACTTATATTTTAATATCTCAGGAGCTGTAATGATGCGAGAATGAGGTATCGGAAGAAGGGCGATTATACTCTTCCGGGTTCAAATCCCGCCCTGATCATGGGTGTTTGTTGTGAGTGTCTCTTCATCAATTTCATCATATCATCACTCATCCTCATCTTCTCGAATAGCCAAAAGTGGCAGAAAAGCGAAGCAAAATAAACCAAATCAATCAATTTATGATTGATTGATTGATTTGGTATTTTAAGTCCACTTTATGCACAGTAAGGCTAATCGGGACTGGACCTACAGTTTAAAGTGGGATCCAAACCACTATGTGCCTCCACAAGTATCGAACCCGGGACCCTTTGATTACAAGGCGACGACGCAACCACTGCGCACTTGAGGAGGCCTCAATCAATTTATGTTGGATCGTATGGTCGTATGATTCGAAAAAAATACATTTGCAAATAAATGTTGTGATAAAATCAATTTCAAGATAGTTCTTCTGTACGAAATAATCATCATTCACCCTCAGATGTAAGGTATAAATCTAACAGAAGCGGCACGCGACAGGCGACATAGGACACGTGGATTCCCCACAGAAGCGGAAAACGACAATCAGCAAAACAATCACCGCGCAGCGCGAACAACAGACCGAAGCGAGACCAGGCATTGTATTGAGAAAACGGACCAGTCCGAGTGACACAAAAGCGACAAGCGACACGTGGAAATTGTAGTGTCGGTTAGGTTCGCAAGGATGGATTTATTTCTGCTAATCAGTTTCGAGCGACATGTGTCTCTTGTCACTCCGGTCTGAAATCTTCCTAAGGAAGAATTCACACCGAAGCGACAGGCGATACTAGTCGCTTTGGAAAGAGCAACGTTTCATACAGCAGAGCCATGACAGGGTGCATAAACCTGCATTCGATTGGTGAAATCCTCAATCAACACGTGTCGCGTATCGCTTCTCGCTTCTGTCTGAGATGTCTCTAAGAGTTACGTCGGTGGGGTTGTGCTCGACTCATCATATCCCAACCTACCGTTCCGAAATAGACTCCAATCTCATCTAATCATCATCATCGCTGCTGTTAGCCTAAAGAGGCAGGAAAACATCGTAAGATACAAAAGTTATAAATGTAAAAGAGTGTCACTAAATTTCCAAATTACAAATGAGAAACACCAGGAAAGACCACGAGAAGCGACATGGAACTTCTGTCTCGTGAATAAAACAGGCAGCTTCGGCGCTTTTACGCTACTCGCTGGAGTTTCAGATGACAGAAGAACAAAGTTTGACGCAAGTGCTGCTGGAAAAACAAGCTTTTTGAGCTCAGAAGTTAACCTTTCTTAGTAAACCTGGAAAGTTTTCTCCAGTTTTAAACCTTCTGGAGAATGCGGAAGCCAGGTCGTAAGCTGTTGTAGTGTATTTGTATTACGAGAAGTTAACATTGCTTTTATTATAAATAACATTTTTGCACTATCATTCATGTTCGCTGACAGATATCATTTAAAAAATTTGCAACGAAATCAGCTCTCTTTCAAACAATTCCGAACTCTTGTATGCTTTATACCAGGTGGTTATAATTAAAGTGACGGTGTTCAGAGTGGTACAGCACGGGCTGTAATGAGAGTAGCAGTCTGAAACTTCGTAGATATGCTAATGAAGCAATGCGCTCGCGAATTATGAAAAAAAAAAAAAAGTTCCAATTCTCGCCACCAGGGTAAAAAATGGCGCTGTAAGCAGTCGAAACGTGGAATTTTCCGTAACTCTGACGTCAAAGTCGGTGACATTGCCTAACCATTGTGTGAGCTCCCTGGTTGTCGTTGGTGACGCTTGTTGCTTTTTCCTTTAGTAATGTTCATGTAATTCGAATAGTGAAATTGTAGCGATATTTTATTACAAAGAGTATTGTTTTCTGCGATTTATAGTGTTTTTCCTGTAACTATACCACGTTTTGACTGCTTACAGCGCCATTTTTTACCCTGGTGGCGAGAATTGGAACTATTTTTTTTTTTTTTTTTGAATAATTCGCGAGCTCATTGCTTCATTAGCATATCAACGAAGTTTAAGACTGCTATTCTCATTACAGCCCGTGCTGTACCACTCTGAACACCGTCACTTTAATTATAACCACCTTGTATTTAACTTAAGAAGCTAAGAACATGTATCTCCGTATTAAAAGAAAAACTCTCTTGGCTGAACATCAACAACAGATGAAAATATTTAACACACACCTTGATGTATAGAATTCTTAAGAACGGCTTCCCAAAATTCTTATCCGATTCGATCTGTTCTAACACAACACCGGGTGAACACGATATCGACAAGAAACAAAAACTTAACGTTCCCAAACACAAAGCTTCCACCTATAACAAGTCCTTCATTGTTACAGGGATTAGGGAATGGAACGAACAGTCAGCATCATTCACTAATATAATTTATCATCATAGTTTTAAGAAAAATCTAAAGAACTTACTACTCTTCCAAAAAAAAGCAATGATCCACATCAATCTTAATAATTGCACCTGTACTTACATCATATAACGCATATATCTCACCCTCACAATACACTACTAATGACATATTACATACATACACACACACACCCACATATAATATATATATATATATATATATATATATATATATATATATATATATATATACATACTGTAGATAGCTAGGGATGCGGATGCAGAACGTTTGCTTCCTAGTGTACTTCTAGTCCGGTTTCCTCCGTCTCCAGGAATGCTCCGACTTGCAGAGGAGAATTCCACAGGAAACGGAGGTTGCAAAGTACAGCGGAACTGGCTACTATTTAAGCGAAGGGAGCCCTGTCACCAGGCCTTATTTCAGTTGTAATCAGTTGGTGGATCATTGATCGTAGCAGCCAGTGCCGCCGCCAGGACACAGAGGTAAGTGCTGGCTCATCCCTAAGCCACCTACCCTTCTCCTCCTACTCTTATTTTGTTAGCTCAGTAAACAGTAAAACACCATCTGACCTTATCTCATTTCTCCCGAAATAAGTGCTCTATCAATATGGTAAAGTAGACGATTTAAGATACATACATACATACATACAGGGTGTCCCAGAAGTATTTCCCTGATTACAAACTTTATTCATATCCGCTATATGCAATGTAGAGATGTGAAAGTGGTGCCAAAATGTTGGAAAGCTAACCAAGTTTATTTGTTGCAGATTTCAGTAACGCGGCTGTAGTGTAGCAGTGTCGGTGCCCAGAAAACCGGAAATGTTCACAAATCAGGAAAATGCTCAGTGTGTCCCCTGGTATCATTAGGCAACAAAGACTGTACAATTTGCACTTTGTATGCACGAAACAACAGACGTTTGTGTACGATATCATGAAGATAACTTTTTGGCTGTGACCAGGTCTCGTGATACCAGAGGACACACTGATCTTTTTCCTGATTTGTGAACATTTACGGTTTCCTGGGCAGTGACACTGCTACACTACAGCCACGTTACTCAAACCTGCAACATAAAAAAGTTGGCTGGTTTTCCAACATTTTGGCACCACTTTCACATCTCTACATTGCACATAGCGGATATGAATAAAGTTGGTAATCAGGGAAAGACTTCTGGGACACCCGGTATATATCAAAAGTATAAATACCACTCAATTCAATGTCATATCATTGTGTAACCTTTATATTATCTTCATTATATTATCATGCTCATAGTTTTTTCTTTGCTTTTATAGATTCATGTTACAAGGGCCTGTCGTAAGAATGGCCCATGAGGCAGAAAAACACGCTGCTAAAATAAAAATTGATTGATTGGTTGACTTATAGTTACACTAAGATAAGGTGCAAATGGAAATATCTGTAAGAGACATAGAACGTTACCATAGAATCACATGGAGGGTGCTGAATTAGGGTCTGACACAACAGTAAAGATAAGATAAGTGGAGGCAGTAAGAACCAGAAAAATAGGCAGAACAATAAGCACTTAAAAGGAACTATAAAATAAAAATACGCAATAAATACGAACTAGCTTCTTGGCTTTACGTTTTTCAATTTATTGTTGAATCATTAGTAAATATTATAAAATAAATTGAAGAAGGAGTGAGAAGCCGAATGTTTCCACGGCTTGAAATACAGAATTCGCCTCATCCAACGAGCAGAGTTGTTCACCATCCGGAAGACAACCCTCATGAGGGCAGACCTCACCCTTCGGAATACCTGTGAAGGAATGGGCGAGTCGTGAGGGTTAGGACCAAATTTAGGGATGACATATAGTGTAGCTAGAAGTAACAAATAAAATCATCGTAGAACACTGAATCACATTTGGCTACCGACAATGCCATCCCATCAGCAGCTATAGATTCAGATGTTAGTCGACTTCTATGACGGAGTGTTGAGCACAGCGTGCTACGATGCCAAGGGCACCCGGATTGGGCATGGGTATTCCTTGTGAGTGCCCTTTCATCAATTTCATTACATCATCATCCATTCTAATCGTCTCGATTAGCCAAAACGAGGTACAAAAGCGACGAAATAACAGCGACCGTCCTCATGAGGGCAAGCCTCACCCTCCAGAAGACTCGTGAGGGCGAGGAAGGGCGAGGCGAGGGTGAGGAAGGTTTGTTTTAAATGAACTGACAGCTGTTGTACTTCTATTTTTGGTTCGCATCTCTGTTACGTTTGATAGCGACGACGCTCCTAATAAACGGTGGTTAGACGTAAGTGTTGAATAGATTTTTAGAAAACAAGAAATTATCTTCTACAGCGTAATGAGAGGCAAAGTAAGGAATGAAGCGAAAAAAGGAAATAAACTACAAAATAGACATTTATATTCAAATATAATAAGCATCAGCATGCTCCAAATAAGAAGAGTGAATTTAATACATGAAAGCCTATGTTATATTAGAAGGTAATAAATTTGCAATCAGCATCATGCTCCATCCGTCTTGAATAGCACAAACTTGGAAGAGGAAGGACGGTTTTTCCAAGTTCCTTTAAGGGTGTCTTGAGCTCGTATGATAATGATGTAAAACATACGAGATCTGTTTTGAGATTAACAATGTAAGCGAAAATCCACTTACGCGTGCTCCACCAGGGAAAAGACAATGAGTTTTAAAATGTCAGAGGAACAGCCTAGAGGCAAAGCCCCAAGATAATTGCAAGAGAACAAGTTTTGTCTCGAAAAGAACTAGTCGGCAATTCACTTCAGGATTCACACACAAGAGGAAGCCTTTTTTTGCTTCTTTTTTTTTCTTTCGGGGGCTTTGCTTTCCTTTATCCCCGCTTCGGTGTTTCCTTATCTTTCTCCCGCCTTTCTCTTTGCTTCCCTGCTCCCCCAACCCTCTTCATGGGGCTACTTCATCCTTATCCTTTGTGCCCTGACAGACCGCATTCAGCCAGAGAGCCAGTTAAGAATTGTGTATCCAAAGTGAAAAGCAGGAAATGGGATTGAGTTGAAGAAACACACAGGAAAATCCCAAACAATCATCATGTTCTTTGTTTTCCTCAACGCCATTTCTGCTGTCTCCTCTCGTCTGCCTCCACGAGATCCCCACAAGACAGCGTGTGGATTTACTCTGGCGGCCCGTTCGAGTCATTTGGCCGCCCTTCTTTTGTTGTTGTGTCGTTCATATTGATTCCCCGCTAAGCGGTCCCGCACAAAGGGACCTCCTTGTGATGACAAGGAAAAATTGAACGGGTTCGCACGGGAGGGAGATTGATGGATATCTCGCCTGACTTTCTTTTCCTGTTATCAGGCGGCAGAAATTAGAGGAGTAAGGAGGGCGTGAAGAGGTAAACTCTAGGTACAATTTCTGACCTAGCAATTCTCACGACTCCGATTCTAGGACAAACGGTGAAGACAAACTGTTATGCACGCCCAAATGGAATGAGAAGGAATTGAGAACATAGAAAGATAAATAACGGAGATGAGCTGAAGTGGGTGAGGAAAGGAAGATGTGAGAGGAGAAATATTTGTATATAGAGGAAAGAGATAAAAAAAGGAGACAGAGAAAAATAGTGAATATTTAAAAAGATTTAAAGGGGAGACAAAGAATACAAGGAAGATAACGAAAAAAGAAAAACAAAACAACATTAGACAGAAAATGAGACGACAGAGACAAGAAGAAGACCGAGAAAATGGAGAGGAAGAAAATGAGGAGACACATAAGAAGATAATAGAGAGAATGGAAGACAGAACAAACAGAGAGAAATAATAAGGAGAAGGTGATAATGAAAATACATAGTAAAGGAGGACACTGAGAAAGGATGGACAAAAAAATTGAGACAGAAAGCAAATGAGGAGACAAAGATAAGGGGAAGATAGAGAAAATAAAAGACAGAAGAACATGTGTCAGAAAGACGGAGATAAAGGAAAGGGAGAGAAAAGTAGGAAACAGAGGAAATGAAGGACGCGTGTAATGGGAGGATAGAGGGAAGGAAAGACAGAACGAGACGAGAGACAGAAAATGAGGAGAAGGAGAGAAGGGAAGTCATAGAGAAGGGGGACGCAAACAAAAGGAAGACAGAAAAATTGAGACAGGAAAAATATTAGTAGACAGAGATAAAGACAAGACAGAGAAACGGGAAAAAGAAGATAAAAAAGAAAAATAGGAGAGAGAGAGACAAGGGGATGGGATGCAGTAAAAGGGAAAGACAAAAAGTGTAGCGACAGAGATAAAAATAGAATGCAGAGACAGGGGAAAGGAGAAAGAGTACAAGTAGGAAGACATAGAAGCGCAAGGCCACATGCAAAAGTGAACAGAGAGAGAAAAAAGTGGTCTAGAAAAACCGAGGACAGATGCAAAGAGGATAGAGGGGAAAGATGGAGAAGTAGCAGAAAGTAGGAGATATACGAAAGTTGGAATGATAGGTGAATGTGAGGACGAAGAAAATGAAGTTATAGAAATGGAAAGAGAGATTGGGAAAATGGTAAGAGACAGCAGATGAGGCAGATAGAGAAGAGGAGGAGAATGAGATGAATACAGACCACAATTGCATTAATGCGTGTTATTGGTGACGATTTGAGGAGTTTTGTTTGCCTACTTATTTCTGTTGAATCAATTCGCTTTAGGCGAGAAACTGCCCTTGCCACTCTATCGATATTCATACTCTTTGGTAACAACCCAGAAACAAACGTGTATGTAGCAACAATTTGTTATGGCTTTCTCATAAGTGATATATTTACCATAAAGGCAACTTCTACGTGGAAAGATATTCTCTATCTAAGCCTAGTAAGGTTCAATCAAGGATAGTCTATGGATACTTTATATTATTAGAAAATTTGCCCGGCATGAAGTCCTATGTGTGGTAATCCATAAAAATTCACTCGGGATGTATGGAGTGATACTTTCCGCAGGCACTCAAATGTCAACCTTCCTTCGGTTTTTTCAGGTATACAAATTTGTACTATATATGTTACCTGTCAGCAATCTGAAATACTGCCTGAGATATAAGTACGTAAGAACATTGGTTCAAACCTAGGTCATTATATCTTATGATCACATTTACATTCAAGTTGGAAACACTTAGTATATTTATATCCTAAGAAAACGTAAACTCATGCACAAAGAGCTATCGAACTAGTAACACCGAACACTTGACCAAACTTCTATTGCCGCCATGAAACTTGACGTCCATCTAAACTATGTACACGTTTCTTGTGAACGCTTTAATACATGTAATATATCAGCACTATGACATGAATAATACATGTAAAATATCAGCACTATGCCATGAATAATACATGTAACTGTAAAATATCAGCGCTATGCCATGAATAATAGATGTAAAATATCAGCATTATGTCATGAATAATACATGTAAAATATAAGCACTATGACATGAATAATACATGTAAAACATCAACACTATGACATGAATAATACATGTAAAATATCAGCATTATGCCATGAACAATACATGTAAAATATAAGCACTATTACATGAATAATACGTACATGTAAAGTATCAGCATTATGACATGAATAATACATGTAAAATATCAGCATTATGCCATGAATAATAATAATGCATGTAAAATATCAGCACTATGCCATGAATGATACATGTGAAATATCAGCACTATGCCATGAATAATACATGTATAATATCAGCACTATGCCATGAATAATACATGTAAAATATCAGCATTATGCCATGAATAATACATGTAAAATATCAGCAATATGCCATGAGTAATACATGTAAAATATCAGCACCATGCCATGAATAATACATGTAAAATATCAGCACTATGCCATGAATAATACAAGTAAAATTTCAGCACTATGACATCAATAATACATGTATAATATCAGCACTATGCCGTGAATAATACATGTAAAATATAAGCAATATGACATGAATAATACATGTAAAATATCAGCATTGTTCCATGAAAAATACATGCAAAATGTCAGCACTATGCCATGAAAACCAGTGGAAAACAGCCTGCTGTTGTCTCGGCTTGGTGATGATGATTCGTTGCATAATGATGTCCTTCTTTAATTAAAAGGCTGATTACTTTTCGGCAGGAGACTCTTTGATTACTGGACCATTAATGTACACGAGTGATTTTTCAATTGTGTATTTTACATAGTTAAGAGATGGTATACCTTATGCATTCAATCACAATTTCTTTGAGGGGATAAAAGCATCCCTGGTAGGGATGAAAATAATGCTCTTTTGCCAGGGATAACATTTTTGTGGGATAGGGGAAATTCCCGGTATCCCCCGTTAATTCGCACACTTCCCTAGACTGCATTTTGAAGACTAGTGAGATTTGTTGTCTGGACTCACAGCCAGTATAATCCTGTGTGGCTCGTTTTTTGTCCTTCCAATAGATTTGTGATTGTCTCTTCATTCACCGTATCACCATTCATCCTTATCTTAGGCAATTAACCAAACGTTGCTGAAAAGCGAAGTAAAATTGAACAAATCAAAACCCAATAGATGTCACTCTCCCAAGATATGTTTACTTGGCCCAGAATAGACGGACATTATCATTTTGTCAGGGTATAAACAGAGGAAGAAATATGGATCTATCCAAGCATTGTGTGAAAACGTTTCTACTGACACGTAGGCTCTATTATTTCCCCAACACGTGCTCCTTCCAGGTCAACCCGCATAAGTAAAAAAACAATGTTTACCCTGTAATAAACATATGGAGCACCACTTTCTGGATCTTGGGACTTGGCTTCCAGTCTCTGTTTCGGCTGCTGCATATTTCTTGATCGTGGCAGCCGAACAAAGAAAGGAAGACCCATTTCCACAAGAGACTTTCGACCATTCGAATTCCGATTCTCCGCGCTGAAAGTTTAAAACCCATTCCTTCGGATCAGCCTTGGAATCCGGCGAACTGGAGTTTCTCCAGCGCAAGAAGCAAACACCATTCGTTTTCCTCGGGAGGTCCACGACACGGTTTTGGCAAAACTACGAGAATGGTTCGGTGCTCTAGCGATTTGCCAAAGTGAGGACTGCGATTCTCTTTAAAGTTCCAAGCCGATGGAAGCGGAACCGTTGGCACCCCTGCTGGGGAAAAGAAGTCTCTCGGTTGTTATTTCTATATTCATTTATTCCGAGGTTGTTCTTGCGGGAATTCGCCTTGTACTTCTTGACTTGTCGACTGGAGCTGAGGGGATCAGAATGGATAAAGGCTATTTTATGTGATCGATAGTAGATTCACGTTGAACTGTAAGGGGCAAAGGTTTTTTTACATTTCTAAGGATGTTCTCCTGTGTTTTCAATACGTAAAGGTGTGTATGTGTCACTGAAGCATGAAGTACACTACTTACAACAAGTTTGGTATATTATTAAGTTAGACAATAGGTGATAGACACGGCCTTGGAATGCAACAACACATGGTATCTGTCTGGTGGACGTTGTCGTTTTTTCGCAGACTTACGATACCCTGCCTATCACCTATTACCTAATAATATTTCAAACTTGTTGTGCCTATATAACAATAGTAGTAGTAGAGTTGCTGTTTTAGGTTCACTTTATGCACATTGAGGCTAATTGGGACTGGACCTACAATTTAAAGTGGAATCTGAACCACCACGTGCCTCCACCGGCATCGACCCGGGACACCTTGATTACAAGGTTATGACGTTACCACCACGCCATCGAGAAGCCCTTGTCATAATATACACAAATATCTGCCTGTATTGGTATTCTTGTTATTTACCGTCGCTCTTCTGCTACCTTTGGTTAATCGCGACGATGAGGATGAGTGATGATTATGCTAACCCCATGCCGATGTATCGGTATCGGAAATTAACGGGAGGATTTTATTTACCGATACTTGTCCGGTATTCTGATCGTTCTCAGGGTACCCAAATATGCCGCGCGACGCTTTTTCCCGTGAAAATCATACACCATTGGCACCATTGCTCCACCGTCACTTCGTAAAGATGGAAGCTAGCCGTGGATGTTAGTGAAGACAAGTTGGTAGTTCGTTGTGCTGAGAGAGAAAAGCGAGAAAAATTTTAAGGTGTTTACTATTTATTTTGATATTAAGTTGTCTTAGAATTTCTTCACTGTAAATGTAGAGAATAGCACGCTGTTGATTCATAGAGGCAGCTGTGTCAGTGCCGAGTCCACCTGTGTATTCGTTTTCATTGCATTGTGCAATGGCTGGACCGCATCACGTGCTTTGTTCCCGATTGCAGCACGGGGCAAGACTGAGCAATAAATTCCAGGAGAACTGATGTTTTACAAATCTGCAGTAATTATTGGATCGATATAAATTTCAGCCATGCCGTGTATTTAATATGGATAAATCTGGTGTCAGCACAGTTCCTTCCGAAACCTCCAAAGGTGATAAATGCGAACGGGAAAGAATCGGTTAAGAAAGTTGTTAGTGGACAAACCATCACTGCTGTATGCCGTATGAGCGCGTCAGGAAGTTTCATTCATCCTTCATTCATCTTTCCACGGAATATAATGAAAGCAGAGCTACTTAATGGGTACCGCCATCTGCTATTGGTATGATGATGAAAACGAACATCCTTGCTGAAGAAGACGCATCAAGCTGGCAACGTAAAAAAAAGTACAGTTGCCCCGGTTGTGATGAGAACTCCCTGTCGAGGATTGGATCCAGTGTGCCACATGTGACTAATGGTGGCACGAAAACTGCACCTTGTATAAAACAGGCACCTTCTTTTGTGATTTAAGATTTGTGATCCTCCAACCGAGGACTTGATTCACTGTGCCACATGTTTGGATGGCACAACAAATGCTTCTCGTATGAAAGAGGAACTATCTTTGGTGATTTGTGTTCCTTTATATATCACCTTCATACGAATGTGACTGTTTAGAAAGTGTTAGTAAGATGGGCGTTCTTACCCGAACGTGATGGCGCTGCGGGTAAGACTGCGCGTTTGCATGGTCATGCTTTTCGTTTGTTTTCTGCTGAAAAAATTCTTTACTGGGCTTTTGGAAATTTACTGTATGTTGGCAAAGGATAATGCATTATGTGTTACTTTTTTCGTATGTTACTATGGATTCATAACTTCAGTAAAACATAATGAACAAAAACTGCGCAGTCTTACCCCATCTTACTGGTATCGGCTCAGCCTTAGAAGTGATTAGATGAAACTGACAAATGGGAAATCACAAAGATCACCAATGGCCAGATCGAGATTCGAACTCGGAACTTCGGTGGATCTGAATGCAAAGTTTTGATCGAAAGCAGGCTCGAGAGGCTCTGGCGAATAAAGCTGCACGGAGGATCGGTACGTGTGTAATCTCTATCTTAACAATTTCGCACTCTTAATGTTGTACGATTAAAAAGATCCTAGTAAAACTGACTTCCAAAGTTAAGAATTCATTTTCGTAAGATGCAGGGTGTACCAAAAGTCTCATTACCGTCCTTTTGAATTGTAGACAAACCTGCAAAATGTTATTTTGACAGCATGCGTATGATGAGAGGATGGTATACCATTAAATCTGACCAATGACCACCATTTACTCCAGAGGATCTGTGTGCACACCGCCATTTTCATGGCACAGTATTATTCGGCTCCAGGGAAGCAAACGCACTGCGAGCAGCTTCTTCAAGTTCCCCAGTTATCTGATAACAATTATGGGCGACTTTCTGTTTGATGTGTCCCCATAGCGCATTATCACAAGATGTTAGATTTGGACTTTGGAGTGGCCATTTTAGAGGTTCTGGTAAATTTGGCGATCCTCGTCCAATTAATTTGTCTCTGAACACATCATTGAGGTATTCTCTTAAAATGGCCACCCTGAAATCCAGATCTGACATCTTATGTTACGGAGGATTTCACATCGCACCTGGAGGCGAATAATACTGTGCCATGAAAATGGCGGCTTGCACACAGATCCTCCGTAGTAAATGGTGGTCATTGGTCTGATTTAATGGAATACCATCCGGGGGGGGGGGGGGGGGTAATGGGACTTTTGGTACACCCTGTACATTATTTTTATTTCTATTTTTCTGATTTTACATCGCATTTCTGCATCATCAGGCTAATTGTAACGATGAGATTGAATTATGAATAGTTGAAATTTATTAAGGATTGCTCGCAAAGAAGGCCCATGCCTAAACCTGAACTTCATGTGCCGAAACTGTGAATATTATATTAACACAAATGAAATGCACACATCCTGTCGAGGCACATAGTGGTTCAGATACCACTTTAAACTGTAGGTCCAATCCCGATTAGCCTTTCTGTGCATAAAGTGGACTTAAAACACAACTCAATCAAATGCACAGATATTATGATGAAAATAACCACATATGATGGCTTCCCAATTGAAACTTCGAACCCTTTCCGTCTGAACCTGATTTGCGAACTACTCTGCCACAGAGTACACCCTGTTAGCAGGCATGTAGCCAGGGGGAGGGCTAAGGGGGCTTAAGCCCTCCCCAAAATCAAATATCTACTTTAAATAGTGTATAGTGGTAATTAATTTTACATCCTTTGTAGGATTAAACATTACATCGAAAAAGTTTAGTGTATAATAGAGGAACCTGGTTATATTTTTCATTCTACCATTTAACTAATCCAAGGAATAAATCGATCCATAGCTTTCAAAATGTATATTTTCTTTTGAGAGAGGTCTCACAATATAAACTTTATGTGTAAAATTGTCCCCTAACTTTCAAAGCGTCTTTTTATTGTGTAAAAGTTAGTAACAAAATACAATAACAATGAATTTCAGTACACTAACTGTACAAAATGTAAGAAAAATAATGGAAAACAGTTGTTTTATAAAATAATAATAATAAATTTGGAATAAAATTTGTGAATTATTAATGACCTATAATAGTTATTTTTGTAAATGGACAATCATAACCATGGTAATAATTATTATTGTCATTATTATTTCTTCTAATCAAGTTTTATCAGTGTCCTCTATAAAAATTTCTTTCGACGTCTGTTCTGATGAGAGATGAGCCCCACCCGAAATAATATCCTGGCTACGGGCCTGCCTGTTAGCATTATTTGCTTTTGTGCGTTGTTACCCAAAGTAGAGATAACAGTCTTAATATAGTCGCTCTTTTTAAATCTTACCTCGCTAATTTCAGCAGCTAAATAGCCAGTCTTCTTTGCGAGGTGAAGGTTAACAAATTATATCATTTTGTAGTTAGTTTCGAACTATAGTTGGAAAAGAGCCTTATTTAACACACACTGGTTTGCGCCTAGAAGTAAAAAACAACAACATCGAATCATATTATGATACCTGCTGTATCTATAGGAAAGAAATTCAAATAGAGTTCTACAAGAAATCTCTCACTGCAAGACATGTTCCTCAGAATACTATATTAAACTCGCGATGTGCCAGCGGGTGTACATTTGTGTTCCTCAGAATGCTGTATTGCGTGCAATGTACAAGCAGGTGTGTGTACTCTGGTTCCTCAGAATGATCTTGGTGTGTCAGCAGGTGTGTATTTAGATTGCTCACAATGCTGTAATACACTATCTGTGTGTGAACAGATGTTTACACGTGCGTATAGTGTTTGATTAAGCAAACAATACTGTGTATGTCACCCTTGCGTTCACCTTGCAGAAACTACCACAATGGAAATTAAACATCACAAAAAGTATATTTCCTATTCGTAGAAAAGGATATAAGAGGACCTCAGGCAGAAAAACATGTAAATTGAGACATGTGCGTTCAGGTGCGGCAAAGGAAAGAATTTCTTGCCAAGGGCAATACCAGCTGTAATAAATTCGCATCCCTCCCTCCATCCTCAATCCTCAAGAGCCACGAAACAGGAAAGAAATTAAAATTGCAACAGGCGCCCTCTCTCGGAACACGTGTTGCAAATGGCGACAGACTCCGGATCACGAGGATGTAAACAACGCTGCACAAGTTTTCTCATTTTCTTCCTCCTTCGCCTTTTTCCTTCCTTCATCCTATGGCTGTGCTACATTTAATTTCCTGCAGCATCTCTTTCCATCCCGAGTTTCATCATCTTTGTCCGTAAGGATTTATAATGGAAAACGTCCCACCTTAAGAAAACTCCTTGTGGGATGCCAAGTGCTATACAGAACTCGGTCGAATATCTGACAACGAAATTGCTGTGTGAAATAATGAAACTTGCTAAGACTATATATATATATATATATATATATATATATATATATATATATATATATATAATGTACAGGAAATGAAGGATGCTGGGAAAAAAGCAATAGATGCTAATGCTTCAGGAAAATGGGAGAGAAGGGAATGAAAAAAAAGCAGAAAGGGGGAAGTATGTTATACATTTTTTAAAAGTACACATGATGATCTTGTATAAATAATGTGAGAGGTAGATGATTTCTTAGGAAACGGAAGAGACCAAAAAACAATCTGCTGCTGATGTTTTCTTGTTCATTCGTTTCATCTATTAAAGTATTATGTTTGTTTAAAAATTCTATAGTGTTCCTTTCATATGTAAACATAACACAAGGAAATTGGTTTTAAGATCATTGATCGCTTTCATGGGCGCCCGCAGGGTGGGGCCACTGGGGCATTGCCCCCCCTGAGATTTCTGGAAAGAGTTAATGTAATTCGAATGGTGAAATTATAGAGATAATTTATAACAAAACGTATTGTTTTCTCTGACTTACAAGCCTGCAAGTTACAGCAACCATTATTATTATTATTATTATTATTATTATTTTAAATAGGGTTACGTTTATGCTTACAGTCTATTTTACACTGACTATTTAGCTATAAGAAACAGCTTTTGTTCTACATGAATTAGGACAATGTCTTATAGCTAGATACGTAATCTCAGTGAAAACACTTCGTGGATGTCTGTATCTTTCTCAAATACAGCATGTCCGAGAAGTCCCCGTACCCCATCTTGCATGCATCCTGTTACGTCGTGTTGAATATTGGCCTGCATTTGGTTGCTTGGAATGATATAGTTTTCGTGGTTGGCATCCCTGCTCTGAAGGTCACATGGAACGCTCGCTCGAAGTCGCATGTCAGTTGTTGCGCCATGGCCGATGTGAGCGGAAGTAATTGCAGTGCCGAGGAAAGGCTAGTGACGTATGTGTGGGTGACGGACGACAATGTAAAGTTCCCAAATATGTTATAATGCACATATGTAAAAATATGTCGTAATAAATATTTTGGGAGTAATATGTACCATAATCTAGGGGAGACGGGAACTTCCCAAACACCCCTCACAATGCCTAAATTTATGAATTTCCCTCCTAGGAAAAAAATAACATTAGGTCGTCCGTGGCGGGTAGTTTCCAGTGGTCTCAGATTCGAACCCTGGTTAGAGTTTCTTCTCTTATCCATATATTAGTTTATTATTCATCATCATCGTTGCGATTGTAATCCAAAAGCCACAGAATAGACTTAAAACAACAGAATGTAAAGGATAGATAAAATGTTTGACAGTTTGTACAGACACGGACACTTTTGATTGTTCTTAAACGTCCAGGAATTTTTAATAAATTCAATTCCGGTCCAGGAGAAAAAAATAGCAAGCGTACATTGGTTCTGGACCGTAAAGAACCTTTTTATATGTAAAGTATTTCAATTCGATTCAGGAGCCTTTTTTCAGGATAAATTTAAATACGGTCCAGGAAGGCTCAATTTAAATACGGTGCAGGAAACTTTTTCGGCTCAATTTAAATACGGTCCAGGAACCTTTTTTCAGGCTCAATTTAAATACGGTCCAGGAACCTATTTTCAGGCTCAATTTAAATACGGTCCATGAACCTTTTTTGGCTCAATTTAAATACGGTCCAGGAACCTTTTTTTCAGGCTCAATTTAAATACGGTCCAGGAACCATTTTTGGCTCAATTTAAATACGGTCAAGGAACCTTTTTTGAGGCTCAATTTAAATACGGTCCAGGAACCTATTTTCAGGCTCAATTTAAATACGGTCCAGGTACCTTTTTTGGCTAAATTTAAATACGGTCCAGGAACCTTTTTTCAGGCTCAATTTAAATACGGTCCAGGAACCTTTTTTGAGGCTCAATTTAAATACGGACCAGGAAACTTTTTCGGCTCAATTTAAATACGGTCCAGGAACCTTTTTCAGGCTCAATTTAAATACGGTCCAGGAACCTATTTTCAGGCTCAATTTAAATACGGTCCAGGAACCTTTTTCAGGCTCCATTTAAATACGGTCCAGGAACCTTTTTTGGCTCAATTTAAATACGGTCCAGGAACCTTTTTTTCAGGCTCAATTTAAATACGGTCCAGGAACCTTTTTTGCCTGAATTTAAATACGGTCCAGGAACTTTTTTGGCTCAATTTAAATACGGTCCAGGAACTTTTTTTCAGGCTCAATTTAAATACGGTCCAGGAACCTTTTTTTCAGGCTCAATTTAAATACGGTCCAGGAACCTTTTTTTCAGGCTCAATTTAAATACGGTCCAGGAACCTTTTTTGGCTCAATTTAAATACGGTACAGGAACCTTTTTTGAGGCTCAATTTAAATACGGTCCAGGAAACTTTTTCGGCTCAATTTAAATACGGTCCAGGAACCTTTTTCAGGCTCAATTTAAATACGGTCCAGGAACCTATTTTCAGGCTCAATTTAAATACGGTCCAGGAACCTTTTTTGGCTCAATTTAAATACGGTCCAGGAACCTTTTTTGGCTTAATTTAAATACGGTCCAGGAACCTTTTTGGCTCAATTTAAATACGGTCCAGGAACCTTTTTTGGCTCAATTTAAATACGGTCCAGGAACCTTTTTTCAGGCTCAATTTAAATACAGTCCAGGAACCTTTTTTGGCTCAATTTAAATACTGTCCAGAAACTTTTTTTGGCTCAATTTAAATACGGTCCAGGAACCTTTTTTCAGGCTCAATTTAAATACGGTCCAGGAACCTTTTTTTAGGCTCAATTTAAATACGGTCCAGGAACCTTTTTTCAGGCTCAATTTAAATACGGTCCAGGAACTTTTTTGGCTCAATTTAAATACGGTCCAGGAACTTTTTTTCAGGCTCAATTTAAATACGGTCCAGGAACCTTTTTTCAGGCTCAATTTAAATACGGTCCAGGATCCTTTTTTGGCTCAATTTAAATACGGTCCAGGAACTTTTTTTGGCTCAATTTAATTACGGTCCAGGAACTTTTTTTCAGGCTCAATTTAAATACGGTCCAGGAACCTTTTTCAGGCTCAATTTAAATACGGTCCAGGAACCTTTTCTCCCGGATGAATTTAAATACGGTCCAGGAACATTTTATCCGGATCAATGTAAATTTCGTCCAGGAATCTTTTTTCAATGAAACAATACGCAACTTGGACCGAATTTAAATTGTGCGAGGAAAACGGTTCTGAGCCTGCAGCGGAAGCCAATAGACATTCAACAATCCTGATTGAAAATCAATGGATTTGTTATAACCCAGAAATGTCCGTGACTGTACATTTTTCTTCCAGCCAGAAATTAGTATTTCAGTGCAATATCTACTTCTATTTGGGGGGATGCTGATTGTCGACATGGACGAACGAACGGGCACGGCTGCCCACTGAGGTACTTCTCGAACTTCGCTGATTACCTTAAAAAAGCGTCCAGTTCCTTTTCTCCACTGGGACGAGAGACGTGCAGAGGGACCAGGGGAAATCCTGTTAAAGGACACGAAAAGAGGACGCATTAATGATTCAGCAAATGGCGAAGCAGATCGCCGCACGGATGCGAATAGGTGCTTCCGTGTTGTGAAATCCAAGCCGAGAGGGCGCTCTGTCCTGTCGCAAAGAGCAAGCGATGCATAGAAATCAGGAAACGTTAAGTTTGTAGGATGTCAGGTGGGGTTAATCATTTATATGTGTATTGATAGTAGGACGATCAAAACTTCGTAATATACAGGGCGTTGCTGTACAACACGGATAAAGATTCACAGTACGTAGAATTCATCGCGGCGAAATATTTTTAAACCTTCAATCCAAAGAAAATTACTGTCTTATACATAAGCAGTACAAGAGAATAAACAGACATGAATAACAACGTAATGCACAAAGACTCGATGCTACAGCTTATATTGAATTACATTTACCAATTATTCACTATGCACATATTAAGGTAAAGCTGCATAATACGGATACTGTTTGAAATCACCATAATTAACCCACTAAAATTTAACAGAAATGCGTAATTTTTGCTAATATGAACTATTGGGACCTTGCCTTTTGCCTTGTGATGTGCTTATTTCCCTTACTGTGCAATTCTTTGTTGTACAGTACAAAATTAAAAACAATGCAAATTTGAGGAATCGAAAAAAGCCGTTTTAATAACGGATATTGGGTATGCCTAATATCGGATAGGAATTTAACATAATATATATATAAAAAACTAAGTATGCTAACCAAGGCAGTAATTTATTTTATTAAAAACATAAACTAAACGTAACGTTTCAACCTTCTAGCAAGGTCTTCTTCAGACTGCAACAAGTACAAATGTAACAAAATACAAAAACGGGGCCTTATATATACACACAAACATTACTCCCTCCAGACTATTAGAAAGTTGTTAGGAACTTTCTAGCAGGTGGTTCACTTGCCAACTGTACATTCACCTAAAAGGCTAAACATAATTACTTTCATATAGAATGTAGTTGGACTTTTTATCTCACGCTCTTTTTCCTTCATTTTTCTTCCTTCTCCTCTCCTCTTTCTCTCTTGTCCTTTCCACTGTTTCAACGCCTTCTTCCATTCTTTGTTTAACTTCAGTCCCCCATTCCAGTTCATTGTGTCTTCTTCACCTTTCTTCTCTATTTCTTTGGCTTCCTTCCATTTTCTCACTAGCATTCTCTTCTCCCTTCCTATCTGCTTAGCCTCATCTTACTCTATGTCATGTCCTGTTTCTCTCGTGTGTTTAAATATCGCATTTCTCTCTCTCTTAAGTCGTACATCATCCCTATGTTGTTCCAACCTGTCTTTCAGTCTCTTTTTCGTTTCTCCTATCTACACACTCTGACATTCTTTACATTTTACTTCGTAGATAATCCCTTCCTCTTCTCCGTTTTCCTTTTTCTTGTTTGCATTCTTCGCTATTCCTAAGATGCTTCTCCCTCCTTCCTGTAAGTTTTAATTCCCGCTTTCCTAAGCACTTTGCATATCTTTTCTGTGGTCTTCCCATACTCCTTATTCCAAACCTTCTCTCCTCTTTTTCTTTCTCTTCCATTTCTCCCCTGCCCGTTTTCTTACTTCTTCTGCTTATGTCCAGTCTATCCTGCTTCTCATAGCCATTCTTTTCCAGCTCTTTCCATAGGCTATTTATTTCGCCTTCTTTTTCACATTCTTTCTTGCATATTTTCTTGATTCTGTCCTCCACATTCTTTATAAAATTTCTGTTTGTCACCTCACTTACATCACTTCTTTTGTGGCAGAATACCCCTGCTGCACACTTCTTCTGATGCCAAGCGGTTTCAATTTCTTCTCCTCTCTTCCATTTCATCAATATATCTAGGTAGCTTAATTTGTCTTCTTCTTCTATTTCAAGTTCCAAGAAGAAGGTGTTAGAAAGAGTGGAAAGGACAAGAGAGAAAGAGGAGAGGGGAAGGGAGAAAAATAAAGGAAAATGAGCGTGAGATAAAAAGTCCAATCACATTTTATATGAAAGTAATTATGTTTAGCCTTTTAGGTGAAAGTACAGTTGGAAAGTGAAAGCCACCTGCTAGAAAGTTCCTAACAACTTTCTAATAGTCTGGAGGGAGTAATGTTTGTGTATATATAATACCCTTTTTGTGTATCTTGTTACTTTTGTACTTGATACAGAGTCTGATGAAGACCTTGCTGGAAGGTTGAAAAGTTACGTTTAGTTTATGTTTTTAATAAAATAAATTACTGCCTTGGTCAGCATACTTAGTTTTTCATAATCATGGAAACAAGGCTTAATGGTGTTATAATATATATATATATATATATATATATATATGGCCGCGGTGGCTCAGTCGGTAACGCGTCTGACTACCATGCTAAAGGTCCCGGGTTCGATCAGCGGCCAGTTCAAATCCGGGAACTTTTCTAACATTGGAAGCGGCCCCGGCGCCCATCCAGCGTCGAATGACATGGATACCCTGGGGGAAACCCTGCGGGGTAAAGGCGGTCAAGGACGTGATGCTGATCACATCACTCCCACTCACGACCGGATCAAGAAAGTGTGGGTCGTTACCCCCACACAACCCATACGCCATCATGGCGTGGTGTTAAGCACAGGGGAGCATTTTACATTTTATAATATATATTTATTTGAAATAAAGTTACATCTCATGATAGGAGCAACCCATTATTTATTTTGCTGGAGGTTTGCAAATGTTCAAAAATTACAAGTATTACAAAAGTATGATTAGCACAAAAGTATGTTTAGTATAAAACAGCCTATCCGATATTAGGCCGCACGCGACCTCGTGGTAAATATAGCCTTTATATAAAACAAAGACATTTACCGGAGTAGGACTAGCATATTAACGTACTCTATAATTCCATCTTTCTATGAAGTATAAGTAAGCAATGGTTTCTCCTTACCTTCAATGTGAAAACCTTTGATGATGAAATGCTTAAAAAAAACTCAGAAACTGAAAATTTCGGTTTTCGTCGTTCGTGCAGGCACAGTGTGCTCAACAGCGTTCCCACTCACATTGGAGCTATGGCGGCAATCGACGAACGTAGTTCAGTGAATTGCTGCAGATGGCAGCACCTTACCTCAAATAACATTTGGTGTTTTAAAGTAGGTGCAAGAGTAAGATGCACATAAACGCAAATAAGGGTACTTATTCACAATCTGGGCCTTTCTTTGTAGGTGATGTGATGAGTACCACGTTCCAGCGCCTTAATCCCAGGATTACGGGCAAATATCCGTTTATTAGGATCTGATGTATCCCAGAACTGTTTTTTACTGCTCAAGCGTTCGATCTACATGTTACTCGGCACAAATCATGAAGAAAAATAATAAAAATCTAAGGAGAACTGGCTGTTACCGAAAATTCCAAAACAATGCATTGATTCTTTTGAATTCTAAGTTTAAGAACGACTGTTTTCATTCTCCATAAGTAGGGACATTGAATTTTCGCGATGCGCAAAATCGCGCAATGTGAAAAAAGATGCAATTTTGAACATTCTGCACCTAACTACACCCCAATGATGAAATTTGGATGAGTTATATTCGCGAAGTAATGCGAAATGTGTGCTTTTCCACGAAATGAACGCTTTTTCGCGAAATAACCGTGAAATATCATCAAATTAAGTAGAAAACACGCAAAATCCGGCAATCGAGGTTGTGCGCGCAAACTGTCGATTTGTAACGAAACGTTGTCCTAAAGTTTCCTACCACTTGCAGTGGAAGAACGTTTTATCTTCGATCATATCAGGAAGACGCTGCAAATTGGGATTTCCCATGCACATAATCTCAGTTCGAAAACTTCGCTCCCTGTCAAGCTGCGTTCCTTTCTTCCCCCGAATGTCTACTCAACTTCCAGTTTCATTGAACTTGCTAGCTGTAGCAGCGATAAGATTAGTCTGTTCCCGCACATCAAGGGAAACAATGGTGTCATTTGTATTCAGTCATGAATGAATTTTGTTATCATCATGTGATTTTCAACATGTGTTTGTTTACTATGTGCAGAAATGATTATTTAATTTGTTGGACAGCAAGGATATCCTTTAAATACATACAATGAATAAATCACTTGAGATATGCAATTTATAAATGAAGTGATTTTGTGTTGATGTTTTCTTTTTGGTTGGACAGTTAAGTACTTGTGTATGTGTACAGTATATAAAAATGAAGTAGTTCATCAATTTATAGCTCTTTTGTATGTTGTTTCCTCTCATGATGCAAAAGTGTGTGCCAATTTTTTTTTCACCGCTGGTATATACCGCTGATCTAACATTTTATTTACCGCTCTCCTCAGTTTTTAATTACCATAAATTTGTCTCCCTATCCATAAGTAATAAATGGCAAGAAAGGAAAACAAATGGAAGGAGGCACACAAAATATCGGTGCTTTGGTAGTGCAGGGGGCGGAATTGAATGTATCTAGCTACGGGGCTGGTCAGTAGTGTAACTAACACGGTCTGCAACCCCCCCCCCCCCGCAACGTGCAGTTGAAAAATATTAAATAATCTAAAATATTAATTCATGTCTACATTTAGGCTATATTAGGTATAGAAATATGAAAATACATACATGAATTTGAATCAATGTGAAAACTGGTACGAAAGGTTATGACAACAGACACACTAAAAAATCAGATATTGTAATTACATATGACCGTACACTGTTACTACAAAAATTACGATGCTGTTAAATGCCCATTACTAGTTCTTTGTGTTTTTTTTATGGAAGCAAATTCTTGTACTAGTTTGGTCGAGACTAATTTTCGAGCTAGCTCGTTTTCGATTCTTAAGAGCGCCAGTCCACTCAATGTTTGATCAATTTTAGCTTGGACGATGACTTCTCAGCTGTTGAAGACCTCACACGTAAGGTCAAATACAGCATATAATACCTTAGAAATTCTACTAGCCAAAATTTTGTTTTTTATCAAGAGCAATTCTGCAACTTCGCTCATGTTCGACATGTTTCTTCTTTTGATTACAATCCGAAAACAAACAATTTCTGTAGCTGTAGTGTAAGATACATCTTCATGGGGCTTAAAAAATAAAAAGGTGAGGCTTTCTTTGATTTGTTTCATGTCCTGAAATCCATTGTTTATTTGATTTACAAGAATATCTAAATCACGGTAGAAAATCTTTACTTCAAAACAGTCCAATGGGTTGAGAAAGTTACTGATATGATGTTGATAACATGGTAGAAATTGTAAGTTGAGGAGGAGAGCGGTGAAAGTCAGCGTTGCCAACGCATTTTCTTGTCTGTCGTCTACCCTTCAGCGACGTAAACTACTCAGCTATTACTTCTAATCTGGTAATCCACTTTCTACTTTTCTAGTGATTAATTTTTCTGTTTGTAGTTGCAGGGTCATAGAAATAGAATATGTTCGGTTGAAAATATATTTTCAAGCGGAATGGAAACCTTTTTGTGATCTGTTAGTCATTCTTAATTTATCATTCTTATTGCGCCCCCCCCCCCCCGCACCGCAGGGGTTGCGGGGGTGCTATTCCCGCCACTGGGGTTGGTAATAATGAATGATGATAGGATCAAAGGACCCAATGCATGTGAAACGTAAAATGCAGGCCCGTACCATGCGTCGTGGAAATAAACAGTTCCTTATTGTCTTTGGATGGAGAATCCTACAGGACGTTCCTATATATAAACACCATTCACGTGCTTACTGCGAGACTGTAAAGAAACAACACGCTCTGAATGGTTCACCATTGTTCACCTTCCCGAGGTCCGATAGCTGGATTCGAAGCTGTACCAAACGAATGAAAATATTTAAACAGCATGCTTCTGCCATCTATGAGTAACAAATTAACTTCGCTCCCTAATGCAAACATGTGTTCAGAGACACACTCAGAGAGCACCGATACGCAATCCGGGACTCACACCTGAACTTCTGTCGCGAGATCGAAAGACTACCACTTCCCATACAGCACAAATTTCTAAGAGATATCCATTGGATATCCACAATCTCTAGATCAGATCCATGGATATTATGGAAGTCTATGGATATCTGTAACTCGACCAATTCTAAATACCAAATACATCTCCAGATCATGTACAAAATTCGATATCCAAAACATATCCAGATTATATCCAAATGTAGTCTATATCTTGTACTTTTTGTATCCATACGATATCCAAAGTACGTACGAAAAATGTCTAAATCAAAGCATATAATGTCCAGAAAATGTCCCACTTGATTATCAAAACATGTCCAAAAGTGATCCAGAAATGTCCAAAACATATCCATTCCTGGATAGCCTATCCCTTGGATATCACGTATGCGGACAAATGGATATCAAAGGGGTATCCAATGAATGTCTATTGGATATTCCTGGATATCTATTAGATATCCAGAACTCTCGACCTGAATATCCAAGAGATATCCAAAAAAATCACGATTATATAAGTCTATTAAACTTTTATATCTATATAACATTGAAAGAAATCTTCACAAAAATTCACGCCAATAATCTAGATGAAATTCAAAGCGTAGGAAAATTTTTCTTATTTTGAAATGTCCAAAAGGTTTTTCGAATGGAGAGGAAATTTTGAAAAAAAAAATCGCCCATTCGGCTGCCAAAGGTTCCCACTGGGTTGGGGAATTGTATGTTAAATATTTTAAGAAGAACTTTTCTTTGGTGAATAATACTCTCTTGAATTTGACAGAATTAAAAAAAAAAACATGCACCTTATGCGATATTATGCCTCATCACCTTAGGAGAGGAACGTGTCCAGCAACTACCCATAAACAATTCTTAGCATGACCTGAAACTCTCATCCCAACATTGGCCGCAAGAGAACATCAATTTAATTCAAATAATTTCCGTGTACCCGACTCCTGAATAATAATATTACACGGCGCTTACATGCGGGTCTAATCTCAGACGAACAATGTTGATGGAGTTGCGGCGCCGTCGGATTATTGCAGGAATCTCAAAATTCCCAGCGGGGTGGGCTAGGAACGGGTATTACACCCCGGTGGTCTAATGTGACCAAGAGCAGCGTTCACATAACCACCCTGATTGGAGGAGCTAAGAACGGCGAGGGAGAAAAAAACGAGCAAGGAGTTGAACCACGCTCTGCCGTGGCGAGGGTCCGCACAAGCAAATTGCCCAACAAGAGGACGATGTGCTTTCTGGAATGAGATTTGTAGCGTAAATCGTGTTGATTCTCAGGAGGTTGCCAAGTTATTGGATGAGAGCGTTATGCAGGATAATCCCAAAAGTGAGGATTAAAAAAAAAAAGTCACTTGGTTCAGATCAGTGTATCCAATGGAAAGGCTTTCTCATTTTCCAGTAGGGATCGTACTGTCGCATCGATCTGGTCTCCAAATTTGAGACGAGAATGTGTGTCCTCCTGGACAATCGATCTCCTTCGATACTTTGATAAATTATAGTTTGTAATCATGGCCTGGATCTTATGTAATTACATATTTCTTCCTTTGCTTGGAAAGGATATCTGCTCTCTTGGATATCTGATGGACTTCGGTACCAATATACAAAAGTCATTAGATATCTAGAGGAGACATTCTGGATATCTGTTGGATATCCAGAACTTCGTTACCAATATAAAGGGTCACTAGATATCTAATGGGTATACCTGGATATCTGTTGGATATCCAAAACTTCAGTACCAATATCTAAGAACCATCCATTAAATATCTACTGGGTAACCAGAACTTCGATACCAATATCCAAGGGTCATTAGATATATAATGGGTATACCTGCATGTATGTTGGATATCCAGAACTACGGTATCAATATCCAATATTAATTAAATATCTAATGGGTATTCCTGGATATCTGTTGGATATCCAGAACTTCGGTACCAATATCCAAAAGCCATCCATTAAATATCTACTGGGCGTTCCTTGATATCTGTTGAATATCCAGAACTTCGGTACCAATATCCAAGAGCCATTCATTAAATATCTACTGGGTGTTACTGGATATCTGTTGGATATTCAGAACTTCGGTACCGGTATCCAGTAGTTTTCCATTGGATATCTACTGGATATTCTAGGATCTCTGTTTGATATCCAGAACTTCCATATCATTGGACATCATTCGTCTTGATATCAATATCCAAGAGTCAACAGATAACTTCTGGAAAATCCTGGTTATCTGTTGGATATCCAGAACTTCGGTACCAATATCTAAAAGACATAAGTTGGTTGTTCCTTCGACGTTTGCGTGCTACGACATGTAATATATTTCTTCCGTATGCTTTCTTATGCACTTAATACTGGAGCAGAGTAATAATTATAATGACATCTCTTGAGCAAGATAACAACCTTAAGACTATAACAAAATTATTGAAGTCTATGTGCAAGTTTGAGTCTTATTTCAGTTTCGTTTTCACATTACTTACCGATATATAATTTAGAATCACCCTGTATTCTTAAATAAAGAAAACTGTAGATTTGTTGGAGAAATGTGATAAAATTGCACAGTGTATGGCCTACTTAAGGTCAACATTTCACACTATCAAAAAATATGAATCTTTTCACTTGGAGTGAGATTAGAAATCTAAGCGTCATTTGACACATGATTTCTCCTCCTCCTTCACATCCTTGCACTTAAAAGATGAACAGTGAGGTTTCTCAGGAAATAAACGTGTGGTCTGTTACTGACGCAGGAAAGATTGGCGAGGTAATATGACTCTTTAACTTTCTTTCATAATGCACAACTGCTGCATGCACAAGCAACCGTGACGTCACCGAAGCAGCAGGGGTGCCGGAAGGTCGTGACAAGCGGCAGGCGCCAGAATACCTGGAACGTCACCCCCTCCACCGCTGCCACGTTTCCATTTAGACCATCTTTATGAAATCCCCCACCCCTTTTATCCGGCTAAAAACATGAGACGTGGTACGCCTGAAATTTTCCGAGAGAAATTATATTCAATTTTGCTTCTAAATACCGAGGGATGGAATGCATGCATGTTAACACACACGCGCACATAGACACAGGGTGTTTAGAAAGTCTTGCACACATTTTGTAGCAAGTTGCACAGGGTGTGGCGAGCATTCTATTTTCGGGTGTGCAAACATATTGTGGGCAAGCATTAAGTGGCTATTATGAAGAAAACATCTTCAAATTCGTAAACATAAATAAAAGACGCACTGTGTTTGTGCAAAAGCGTTCTCGTGTCACGTGTGTACATAGGGACTGCAGAGCGATGAGAGGTACTGCAGTGTTGTAAATAGAATTGCCTACCAACACAGAATGGCCGGGAGTCTCCAGAAATAGTCACAAACCCGATTCACAAGATAAACATGAGATCACAAAACGTGAAGACAGAAAAGAATAATTAATTAGCCATAAGACAAATATTGATTAAATAAAGACGATTGTAAATGTGGAAATGATAAATAAACGTAGCTAAAGTACAAAAATTTCACTCAGATGACAGAATATATATATAAATATTACTTTCATAGATATACTTAGAATGTGTTACTTATTCTACACAAAGAACAGTCTTAAATTTCAATACAAAATTAATAACAGTCTTAAAAAATAGGAAACCGCATAGGATTTTCACTCACCATATTTAACAAAAGTAACAAGCGACGCTTACAAATTTATCGGGTTTATTATTAGAATGGGCAAAGGCAGTGGCGGCGATTATGGGGGGCGAGGGAGGGCAGTTGCCCCCTACTTTTCGCCACTTTTGTCCCCGCACTATACTATACTATACCTTATCTACAAAGGGAATTATATATTGTCTTTGCCTCCCATTTTTGGGACCTTTCCCCCCCCCCCCCCCGGTTTTGGAACCCAATCGCTGCCACTGGGCAAAGGCTTTAGAAACATCCAAACGCTTAGGGTATTATACAGTGCGTTCGAAAAGGCCCCGCACTCAAACTTTGAGAATTTTTTGGTCATAATTTATTGAACTTGTCAAAGTAATGAATACATGCATTTATTAACTGTATCTTGAAATACACAAAAAATAATTCGTAAACTAAATGTGACTAATGCTGAAATCTCTGAGGTCAGTAACGCAAGACAGCAAACCACTTTCGGCGCGTTGATTTCATTTGATTTGCTTTACTTTTCTTCACTTTCGTGCCAGTTTTGGCTAATTTGCGAAGATGGAGATAAGTGATGATATGATGAAATTGATGAATTGACACTCACAAATATTCATGCCCATCCGGGATTCGAACCCGGGACCCCTGGAGTCGTAGCGCGATGTGCTTAACCACTCGGTCACGGAGGACGTCATTCAGCACATTGAAATACATAGAAAGAATATTGAAACTAAATTTGAAGCAATTATCCATTGCGGCTATAGCTGGTGCCGGATCATAGGGAAATAGACTTCTCCATTTCTCCACGCATCTATCATATGAGATACTCAAAATATGCTTCCAGCATAGCGATTCGCTGTGTGCGCGTAAAGATTAATGCCCACTGAGAGGCGGAGCAACGTGGCAACTGAACGAAAAGGACGCATTTCCGGCGCCTCAGTGGGCTAGAACCTGTAAGATGACCAGCAGACTTCTGGGACGGAAATTCCGAGCTTCCGTTCCGCGTGTTTCCTTGTAGTGGGCGTTACACCATTTGATTTCAGTAGACGCAGACAACAGAAGTTCTGTTGAGCATTTCTACACGTCTCAGTGGGCTATGTGCTTAAAATATATTGTTGGCAAACCATGATATTAAGTCTCACACCGAGGACTGTAACAGCGGCAGTGTTTTAAATATAATATAAATTCGTTCTTGAAGGTCAAACCAATCCTTGGCAAGCTTACCAATTCATCCAGATGAATGCCTTAGAAGCTTCTTTTGAAAGTATGAGTGCGGAAACTTTTCGAACGCACTGTATTACTCTTTAGTACGTGCAAATCTTGAATTCTGGTCTGTTATGTAGAACACTGACAGTATAATACACACTACAAATATAGAGTGAGTACAATAGTAAATGTTATGTTACATAAAGTACAAACTTGAAGGCGTTTATCCCAGATAAAAATATCAAAAAAAGGACCTTAAAAACGAAAAAAAAAAAGGACATTTAAATGTGATCCAAATTAATGAATAACTTCAGTTTTAACATCCCCATCCCCTCCCTCTGCGCGGTATCTTGAGATCTTTGCAGGCGCGTGCTGTCTGGTCGTATATACCGTGCTGAAAGCTTCGAAACAAGAAAAAGTTGCCACTTACAGCGCGACCTTCCAGACAAGTTACGGTTAAAGGACCTTGTACCGTACCTGCTTCAATCGTCCAAAAATGTTTTTCTCTCGTTTCTTTCTTTCTTTACTACAGAAAGGATGTTTAAGACGTGATGATCTGATGATGATTCAAACTGGGAATTGGCAGTGAAAACGTAGTCGAAACAAGGTGAAGTTGCAAAAAAAAAGCCGTTAAGACCTAAATAAAGGCTAAAAAAGGACCAATAAACCAAAAAAAACCGCAGAAAAAGGCAAAAAAGGACAAATAAAACCCACCCTTTTCTGGCCTACAATGACCCAAAATGAACATATATTATGTTGGGCCTCGTCTTCGGACACTAGGAAAAAAAGAATTTTTCCTCAACTTCCGAGACCTACTTATTACACTTTACCATTTAGTGATGTGAATACTTGGAAAATAGGAAAATCTGTTTATAGACTCGTCTAGTTTCCGGTTGCGAATTTATGCGAACACGTAATCGGCTAATCTCTTTTGCTAAATGGAAACAAAACCCTTCTCTCGGAACGCGATTCTGCACAAAGGAATTTCCGCAGAGGCAAATTTGATTGCTGGGGTGCTCGCCCCTCGATTGGAATGGAGAATTGCTTATCCATTCGAGAAGATAATTCATCACGCGTGTAAGGAAATATTCAAATCAATCGCAGACGGCATCCGTTGAGGAAATGGGGACGCTCCTCTGCTGTGCATCAGATTTGCAATATTAGTTTGTACGTAGAGTCGTTGTAGTTTTAAAAGACTACGTAAAATAGTAAGCAGCATCGAGTTAGTATCAAATGGGATTACGATCCTAGTTTCAGAACTGATTTTGGACAGGACTGATGTCTTTCCGTACTTGATGTGGTACTCCTCTATAGAATAAAATAACCGATCCTTTTAAAATATAAACCACCAATTTTAAAAATGAGAATGTGATGACTGCAATGCAATAACAAATATGATTGAAAATGAACATAAGTTTGTTATTATACGGTGCTTTTCTGCCTCTTTGAAAAATCACGACGATTATAAAATTAATGAAGGGGCACTCATTTTGGTTAATTTGCGAAGATATGGATGAGTGATGATATGATGAAATTGATGAATGGACACTGTGAAACATCCATGCCCAGGCCGGGATTCGAACCCGGGACCCCTGGCCTCGTAGGGCGATGTGCTAACCACTCCGCCACGGGGGCCAGTTCTCGCTGCTGTGGCTGGGATGAGAAGTAAATTTAGCATGGGTAATGGCTTAGATTATTAAATATAGACACATGTTAATATAAGTTACATAGGCCTAATAATGATACCGTAAAACCTTGTTAATCCGGAGTAATAGGGGGGATAAGTTGGCCGGTTTAATGAGTCCGGATTAACTGAAATAACCTAAAAGAAAAGTGCATTAAAACTCCGTTTAAAGCAACAAATCACGTTTATTATGGTGTATTTAACCTTTTGGATCCCAAGCGTCTCGATCGAGATACCTAAAAGTAAGACTCACGGTCCCAAGCGTCTCGATCGAGACGCTGTGTCAAGGTCGTAGTTTTTACGTTATAACTTTTCTATTTTTGGCTAGAATTTCGATTTTTATATATATATTGTTCCTAACACATGTATTTAACAGAAATGTTTCTTGCACCTTTTTTATTTCTTCATGAAAATGGAGGTGAAAAGGCGGGAAAAGGGACTTCTCTTTTGCGTCTCTTTTCAAGGGAAAAGATAAATTTCAAACATTTCAACAATTTTTTAAAAATATTTTTTGGGGGTTTTCTCCCTTCCCTCTCTATATATACGCCAAATTTGCATAAATTTTGCATTATGTGTATTTTGACATTTTTTTCGGGGGTGGGGGGAAACAGAATTTTTTTTAAGAAGTATTTTTGAGGGCATTTCCCCCTTTCCCCCTCCATATATACGCCGAATGTGCATAAATTATATATCGTCTGAATCTGTGATTCATTCTGCGTAGAACGGTATATCTTTCATATCTCTAGGGCATTTAGTTTCTGAGCTATAGTCATTTCAAGGTACCGCTGCATTTTGAAGCTTGAATCAGTGGCGTGCCCACCATTCCTTTTGGGAGTTACAACTCAAGTTACATTGGTCATACGACAATGATACAAATATTTTTCTGTTTCTTACATGCCAGCGATAATTTCTATGTGCATTTTGAACTTTTCATATCCTTTTTTTGAGGGAGGCGGGGGGGGGGGGGCGATACCCCATTTTTTAAAAAAAAAAGTATTTTCAGGGGATTTCCCCTCTCTCCCCTCCATAAATACGCCGAATGTGCATAAATTTCATATAGTCTGAATATCTGGTTCATTCCGCGTACAACGGTATATCACTCATCTCTCTAGAGCAATTAGCCTCCGATCTACACTCATTTAATTGAAACTCTTCATTTTGCTCAAAATCGGCTCGGGACCGTGAGGCTTAGCCTACTTGTGAAAATGGCCTTGGGACTCAATACACTATACAGTACAGTACAGAGTCTGCGGGAAACAGAATTGCTTCAGTGGTTGACTGCTTTTTCTTTGGGAAGTTCTCTTGTTGACTTCTAGCCACATTTAAAACCTTGCATTTTGCTTTTTTTGTACGGATTAAGCGAAGTCCGGCTTATAGGGGACCGCATTAATGAGGTTTTACTGTATATTCAAATTAAGGTTTCAATATCTTGTCTAGCATAAAGATGATAATGATGGTAGAGATGGTTGTTTTAGAGCATCAATTTTAGCTGCTCTATAACTATCATTTTCGAAGTAGCCATAATTAGGTGTAATTTATGTGATTTTAATGACAGTTTTTTTAAACTATATTTATGATAAGTGCAACTGCAATTCTAAATTAATATCTTGATGCAAGATTGAATATTCAAATGGAAATCCTCTATATTTATAAAAAAAATGTATGTGTGTTAGTTGGTGCGTATATTTGTTTGTTTCGGCATAACTCTCGAACGCGTGGAGCAATTTCAACCAAACTTGGTACACGTATCACTTGCAATCTGGAAATAAATATTGTGGGGGTAAGACAGCCCTGGTACCCTTAGTGATGGGTGGGCAGGGGTGACATGTAAAAATAATCGAAAACGACCGATATTAAATTCAGCACAAACAAACATCCGTGACTATGCAATCCGCACAACGATAGTGTTTCTCGGGTTGTCTAACATTCAGGCTGTGTTGCGAATGGAATCTATAGTTTCCGTGACACTCCCAATGCGTTTCAACTCCAAGTTCATCACCTGTCGGTATGGGGGGGGGGTGAGAAGGGGTGAAATATAAAATGCCTCAAATGACCGAGATTAGTGTCGAATCCATAGTTTTCGGAGTCGCTAAGCTAATTGGTGACATTCACGATCACATTTAAAATTAGTTACATTTTACATTATAGTTAAAATTCATTATTTTCCTGTCTAATACAAGATTCGCGTAAATAAATAACCGGGTAACGTCGGGTAATCAACAAGTAATAAAAGAAAATAATTGAAAGTTTTTACTTATATAACTAAATGATGTACTATAAATCTATATGTAAGTGTGAGTGAGTGAGTGAGTGTGTGTGTGTGTGTGTGTGTGTGTGCGAGGGAGAGAGAGCATGTGTTTGTATTCAATAGTCAGAGTGGTCACCGGCTTCTCATTCTAGCCACACTATTGGGAAGTGACGACATGAATACGCCTGTGATCACGTAAACAAACACTACGTTTCATTTATGCAAATTAACAAGCACACTGTTAAATTCTAACGGAACGATATTGCAAATGTTGCTGTAGCTTCGAACACCGTACCAGTGTTTCGAAATCAGAGGAATTCATGAAAATATCTTATTGCTGAAGGTCAATTCTTAAGTGAAGAAGACTTCACTATATCCTAAATTCAGACTCATTCAGGCTTTATAGCACTTTATTTGCTACCTTTCTTCATATTCCTGTCATATTTTCTCACAGCTGAATAGATACCAGACTCAACCCCTCCCTGAAGCCTGTTCGAAGCAACGGATTGCGCTAAAACTTTGTTCATAGGCTATGGAGACCATGAGAAGGCGAATCCAGCTGAAAATAAATAGTTCAAATTTTCACCACCAGGTGGAAATATGGCGCTGAAATCTGAAGCAGTGTGAACGATGTTGAATCATTGATCCCGATTCACGTTGACACGAAACATTGTGAACACTGTTCTACAGACATAAACTAAAAAAATAGTTTTGCAGGTCCGAAGTCTGGTTGTTACTTCAGCGCCACAATTCATCTGGTGGTGAACATTTGAACTATATTTTCATCAGCAACGGCTTTCAGATAGTCTCAACAATGTTTCTTCAGAATCCGTTGCCTCGGATAGACTACATAGGGCTCTGAGAAAAGGCACTTTAATTTTAAGCGCCACATTTCCACCTGGTGGTGAAAATTTGCACTTTTTTCCTCAGCAACGGCTTCCCCATGGTATCCATAAACTCTACACAATGTTTCTTCGGAATCCGTTGCCTTGGACCGACTACATAGGTCTCTGAGTAAAGGGACTTTAATTTTTAGCGGCACATTTCCACCTGGTGGTGAAAATTTGAACTATTTTCTTTCTTTGGCATTCGCTTCACCATGGTCTACATAGCCTCTTTACTAAGTTTCACTGCAAGCTACAGGCTCCAGTAGAATTTTAATTATAACCAACCGGTATAATATTTGACTTGCGTTTTCTAAAACTGCGGGGAGAAGCATTCCCATTTTCTGACGTCAAATTTTCAACTGACATCACATTCCCCTCGGTTTCCCCCGCGTGGAAGTTTCCCGCTTGACATCCTCCAAGAGCGTTACGGCGGGTCACGTAAGACGAAAGGAAGATCAAACAGCGCGAGAGAAATGATGGGACAAGAGTGAAAAAGAATACGGCCCGATAAGGAAATGGGAGAAGCTGTTGCCGCCGATAAGAACGACTGTCCCACCGGAAGGAGAAGAATTATCGTTCATAGACTCGAGGGGTGGGGAAGGGACGGTGGAAGATGCATGTTCCTCACGCTTCAACTAGTAGAAGGCAATTGAATTACCTTGCAAAGGGTGTTTGCCATGCGGAAGGATCGTTCGAAAATGGCGGTGCCCTATGCGTAGACAATTACGTGCACGGAAATGGAACTGCTCCTGCATTCGTCAACATTCGCCGGGCGTGTTTCAAATTGCATGTCTAACTGGACCAAATAGTGTGAGCATTTAGCATCCTTGATTAGAATTATTGCGATTTCGTTAGTGTCAAATGGTTGATTTAATTTATTTTACTTCGCTGCTTTTGGATAATCTCGAAGATGAGGATGTGTGATGATATGATGAAATTGATGAAGGGACACTCACAAAGAACACCTACACCCTGGCCGAGATTCGAACCCGGGACCCCTGGCCTCCTTTTAACCACTCAACCACGAATCTCGGCTAATGTCTAGTGGATCGATAGTGGAACTTGTAGGTGACATGTCACGTGGCATTCTGTTTGGAAAAATACTTTAAGAAGCCAATGGAACCGATCATACTAGAGTGGTATGGAACGTACGATTCATAGGTTTTCAAGTGGTATGCCACATGAGCCAGCCACGAAAAATGGTCCGTTCTACTCCTTGTTAATAACAAAATGAATTAATAGGAAAATTATTATTGTTTTTAATTACATTTTGGTTTTGGTGTTTGTGGATGCATATAATTTACACAATTTCACCAATAAATGTTACTAGCATCTGGAAACTATACGCTTCACAGACATATGAGGTCAAAATTTGCTGCATAATTAAAGCATCGCACATATAGCGCACTTTTATTGATGCTTTTCATACATCAGCCTATTCAATCATTCTCAAGTTTTCTTTCCATTTCTTAGCAGACACCATAATAATGTGATTCGTAATTGTATGAAATCAGTACATTATGAATTTTTCAACCTAATCTCTTGTCTGGAACCTTAAATCTTTTGTGTAAAATGTCACACAGGCGGGGTGGACTGATATAAATCACTCCAAATTAATAATTTAAATGCACATAAGAATTTTGTAGATATCAATAACACAATTTGGTTTTGGTTCTAAGATAGGAAAATAAAGAAAATAAAATATACGTACTGATGGCGTGAAGCCCATTCGCGTTCTCCCCTGCTCCACAGGGCTGCGATAATAGAATAAGTTTTAACAGAAAGAGATAAAAGGAATAAGTGGACTTCCCAATACCTTAGTAGCTAACAGTACACAGAAAGAAACTGGTGTGTTTGGAATTACCAAAAAAGTTTGGTTGAGTTTTTCGGCTGTGCTTTTGTTTCCGATAACCAAATGTTGGTTGTAATTACTAAAGTATTTTGTTTAAGAATACGAAAAAAAATCGTGAGACGAAATATGTCACACGTAAACAAAATGATACATACCGGGTGGTCCAAAAGTCCTGGAACCTTCACATATCGTGAGAAATACACATCGAATCGGAAAACGAAAAAGAAAAATACTTGTTTAATAAGTGAAAGAAAGTTATTCAATGATATCACACTTGATTCCCCACACCAGCCCCCTGGGGGGTGGGGCGGGGGCAACTGTGAAATTTTGAATGGAAACCCCCATTTTGTATTGCAGAATCGGAAAGAGGACGTAATTCCGAGTCCAACGAGCTATCAACGACCCTCCTAGCTCAATTAGGAACGGAGACATAACGATTTTAAATTTTCGAAAAAAGAAAAAAAGGAGAAAAACCCGTGAAAATTTCATAAAACCCAAAAAAATTTCAAAGGGACGCTCTGCCCCTAATTGAGCTAGAGTGATAGCGATTTCAGATTCGGAATCTGCACAAGACCTTTCAATAGAGTAGGCTATATGGAATGGGGAGGGGGGTCTTCGGCGGTTAGGTTAGGTTAGGTTAGGTTAGACCCCTTCGGAATGTGAGAGTGGTTAAATCTGCAAATCTGTCTAGGCTAAGCCATTTCTCTCTGGTCTTAATAACACGGACAGCACGAGATAGTCGAAACAGAAGAGATATTTGTTTTTCCAATTAACATGAAGATGGTTGTGAGAACGCGATTAGAAAATTGGGGCTTGGTATCACTATTCGAGATTTTTAGACGTAAGTGAATAATTTTATTTCTTTTCTTTTCATGCAGTCTCTTCGTTGCCACGTGGTGATAGTCGAAGTGGTTGGCTTAGCTCCTCTAGCAAAATATTTGGTAATGATAAACAACAATACCAGATAAAATTAACCAGATTTGATAATATTGAACAAATTATTTTATTACTCTAAACAAATCATTCTGTAACCTTAAGTAAAAACATTTGGTAAGAAGGCAAATTTGGTAATTTCCACTATTTTTTTTGTTATCCTAAAGAAATTGGATGCATTTTGTTAGATTTACCAGAAGAATATGATACGCACCCAATTATTGTATCATTTTAAGTGTTTAATATGTTAATTGTCTAGGATGACGTAATTTGTTTTGTTCAATTGGGTAGTCTGTTATGGTTATGGACTAACCTAAAAAACAATTGATTGTGCGGTTGTGAGGTGACAGATATTATGAACAACAATTTGGCAAGAACATTTTGAAAAAAAGTTTACACCTAGTTATGTAAGAAATAAAATACCCGAGATTATAAATAATATAAGTTCCAGTGATGAAATTTATTCAAAAATAACATTGCAAGAATTAAGAGAAACTCTAAGTAATATAAAATCAACTGCTCCAGGATACGACGGAATAACGTATGAAATGATAGGACATCAATCGGACAATGCATTAAAAGTACTTGTAAATATTTATAATAATATTCTGAGAAGTGGAAATGTGCCACAAAACTGGAAAACACATCTGATACTACCTATACTTAAATCAACTAAAGATCCGAAAGAAGCTGAATCATATCGACCTATTACGTTGGCTCCTACAATTGAGAAGATATTTGAAAGATTATTATTAAAAAGATTAGAGTGGTATTTTGAGAAAGAACAATATTTTTATCCCTATCAGTTCGGTTTTAGGCTAAACAAGGGTTGTATTGATGCATTATCAACATTAACATTGCATGTTCAAAATGCAATGTATAAGAAACAATATACATTTGCTCACTTTATAGATATACAAGGTGCATATGATAGCGTTGATCCTCATATATTAATTGATATGTTAAATCAGACAAATACTCCGAAAATAATTATGAAGATAATATGGAACTTGATGATAAATAGGAAAATATTATTTTGGTTTCAGGACACACTTAGTGAGCCCCGTACCACTTCACAAGGATTACCTCAGGGAAGTCCACTGAGTCCATTATTATTTAATATATATATGAGAGGAATATTTCAATTTCATAATTCTACAATAAAAATAATTCAGTATGCAGACGACTTGTGTATATTAGGATCATTTTGTAATCCATATGAAGGTATTCAGAAAATAGAAAATAATTTTTATAAAGTGAAATGTTGGCTGGAGAGAATGAACTTTATCATATCACAGAACAAGTCAGCAGCTGTATGTTTTAATAACAAAAGTGAACATAAATATCCAAATACGTTGACACAAATTGCTGGTATTCCATTTCAAAATAAAATAAAATATTTAGGAATTAATTTTGATAGAAAATTAATGTGGATGGATCATATAAGGTATTTACAAGCTAAAGGTGAAAAAATTTTCAACATGTTTAAAATTTTAGGAAATACTAATTGGGGTGCTCACCCAAGAATAATGCTTTTATTTTACAAAAACTTTTTTAGGCCTAAGCTAGAATACGGATGCAGCATATATGGAAATGCTACAGAAAGAATTCTATCTAAGATAGATAGTTTAGAAAGAAAAGTCTTGAGGAGATCATTGGGTCTCATGAATTCAGCTCCCAATGTAGGAGTTTATTTAGAATCCATAGAAAAACCTTTTAAGTATAGATGCAAATGGATTACAAATAAATTCGTTTTCAAGTGCTGGGAAACACAAGAACATCCAGTAAATAAACTTATGCAAGACCAATGGATTTTATATCAAGAGAACAAAATAAAGGGACAATATTCAACTTTCCTACAATGTAAAATAGAATTTCAAGATTTATTTTCTACAATAATAACGCATAGCAAACATCCAATTTATGAAATTTCATATGATCAAATACCGGTAAGGAATGTTTCATTAACAAGTTATGCAAATATTCAATTATATTTACAAAATTGGGAGAATTATAGATTCATATACACAGATGCATCAAAAAATAAAGAAGAAGTAGGATGTGCTTTTATTGACTCTTCAAATGGAAATATTAAAAAGTTTAGACTACCTGGAGAGTGTTCTATTTTCTCGGCAGAAGCATGTGGAATATATCGTGCATTGATGTACATTAATAATATTCCAGATAAAAGGATATTAATATTAACAGATGCTAAAAGTGTTTTGTACAGTGTGCAATCTTCATATAAAAAGTTATATAAGGCATCAGCATTGGTACTTTACATAATAAGATTGTATGGTAAGTTAACTACAGAGGGAAGGACAATTCATTTTGCATATATACCAGCACATTCAGGATTTCATTATAATGAACTGGCAGATAAAAATGCTAAAGAAGCAATAATTATGGATCACAGAACGAATATATTATTATCATATACAGATATGTTACCAAGAGTTAAAAACAAAATTCAACAAGATTGGGAGATATGGGTCAAACAAAAATTTACATATATGGGTCATTCATATAAAAATGTACTAAATTTAAACAATAAGACTCCGTGGTTTTATACATTTAATATACCCAGAAAGTTTTTAGTTTTAATACTAAGATTGAGATCAGGTCACATACGTTTAAATCACCATTTATATAAAATTAATTTAGTAAATTCACCTATGTGCAAGTGCAATCTAGATCAGGAAGATGCTCATCATGTTATATTTCAATGTCCACTTTATACCACTCAAAGGGAGATGTTATTCAAGAATCTAATAAAGAAAGGAATACCTCTTCCAACTTCTTTATCCTGTTTAATATCGTCACCAGATGTAACAATTGTATTTATCATTTGTAGATTTTTTCATGATATTAATATAGACATATGAAAATTGTAAATATTCAAAATGTGTAACTTGATATAGTCACCAGATATAACAATTGTATTTATTATCAATTTTAAATTTGTATGATAATGATGTAGATAAATTATGTATAAGAAAACTGTATATATTCAAAATTTGTAATTTGTGTAACAGTGTCATGCATGACAAATTTTTAGGACACTTGGTGTAGAGCTGGTATAACAGCTAAAACCAATAAAGTATGAATGAATGAATGAATGAATGTTGCTGAATAATGGAAGTAATTTTGGAAATGTGAATGTGTTAATTTGTGTAGTCAAGAACAATTATGATCTTAACCCTTTACTGGAAGTATGTGTCTGACAGACACTCATGGTTTTTTTTTCTCGTTGTGCTTGCATCCCTGTATGTTTCTGTGAAGCGGGCTCCTCAATACCTTCATAATTTTTTTTTCTTAGTTTCGTGGTGTGATTCATTGTTGTCGGTCGCGCTTGTGTGTTAGCTGATAAGAGCTTTTTTGTAACCTACCGTGTCTGAGAGGCACATACTTCCAATAACGTAAGTTTTTTTGCGTGTCCCTTGGACACATACTTCCAGTAGTGGAGTTTTCTTGCACACAAGTATTATTGATGTTGATGATTAGAACTTAGTTATAATGGAGGAAGGACCTTCTACATCTAGGAAAAGGAAACTAAGCGATGTAGCGAAAGTGGGTGAACCCAATTTTTGCGCCAAGGTTTCAAAAATGTGGGAAGAAATGGAAGAAGAAGACGGGCTAGAAGAGGAGATGGAAGATCTATTTTCTGATGATGATTCCGATGTGGACTCCATGTTCATTCTTGTGACATATGGTTCTTCCACTGATGATGAAGAGTGTCGTAATATCGAAGCTAGTATTTCGTCTGTAAGTTGCAGGACAAATAAAGAGAATGACGTTCCAGCTTTCTTTCAAGGTAAGGAAGGATATTCTTGGGAATCTAGAATCTAAAGAACCAACAAAGACTAGACGTGTTCCTCGTCAAAATATAATACGAGGAATTCCAAGCTTGACAAAGATTGTTAGAAATTTAGGTGACAATCCTCAAATGGAAGATATTTGGTCTCTAATTTTTGATGACGACATTATTGATCATATTCTGTTGTGGACAAATGTAAAATTAGAGAAAACAAGAAATAAAGTCAAAGAGCATCAAAAGAGCAATTACAGACCAACTCATAAGTGTGAAATAAAGGCACTTTTAGCTCTTTTTATGCTTACATCAATTTGTAAGTCTGGACATGAGGATATGGTTTTCCTATTTACTACTGATTCTATGGGTAGACCCATATTTAGATCAGCTATGTCAGTGAAGCGTTTCTAAATTTTGTTACTCTGCCTCTGATTTGACGACTCTGAAACAAGAGAAACATGGAAGGAGACAAACAAAGTTGCATTTTCATAAAAAAAGAAAAGTTTTTCTCAATAATAGTTATTTTTTCTTACGTAGCACTTGCGTTGTGTATGTATTTTGAAATAAATTTTATAATATTAGATTATAAGAATAAATCTATGTAATACTTTGCAAGGAAACAAAAGTTTCGGCGTTCCGTGTCTGTCAGACACATACTTCCAATTATGTAATAAAAAATCATACTTCCTGTTAAGGGTTAATACAATTTTGTTTGTAATAAGGAGTTTAATTGCGAGTGCAAGTGTAATATATTTACATTAACTGACATCTAAATATATTCTTTGTGTGCGAGAGTTAGTAAGGTTTACGTAAACATATCCTTATCTGATTTCCCACAACCTGAGGGCTTCAAAGTAGGCTGATAAGTCTCATGCTCGCCGTCGAGGAATAAAAGTAAGTAGATCCATTCAGAATAAACCGGGAACGTAACAAATATTTGGTATTTGTAACCAAAAAATTGTTTGCGACAAACAAATAGAACTTGACCAAATCTCTTGGTACAGGTGAACAATCATTTGCCTAATACTAATTGTAGCTTTCCTGGCGACGTGATTCGAACAAGTGTTCTCTGGTTACCAGCCAGGTTAAATTGGAGTTGGCTTCCAACGTTTCGAGGGCATACTTTACTCTCATCTTCCCTGAAGCACTTGTTCAAATTATTTGGTTGATGGCTATTTAAACAAACGAATTTTTGGCTACTACCATTTTTTTGGTTAATCCAAACAAACATTTTTCTTTATGTATTGCCTTCTAAGCAAACGGTTGCGATTTAGATTATGGATACTTAACAAGTAGACCTCTGATTTTTAGGTTCTAAAATGTGTGCTTTCAGGTTCCTAAAATAGGCTCTAAAAATCCTAAAATAGGTTCTAAAAATCCTAAAATAGGTTCTAAAAACCTTAAATTAGGCTCGAAAAATCCTGAAATAGGTTGCAAAAAGACTTAATTTGGTACAAAATTCCCGAAAAATACTGTTTAGATGCAATCGTTAAAAATTTTACAAGAACCGTAATAACCAAATATTAATTTTCTAAACAAATTTTCATTTCCATATATCATTTTCAAAATTATCTACAAATTATCATAATACTGCACTTGTGCTGTTAGAAAAAGTTACTTGCGTGTGAGGGGGTTACATAACCGAACGCACGGAACATTTGATTCACGTAGTCGACGGTAATGGCGGCACGAGCTATCGTACAACGGAGATGCATGATTAACGAAAAATACCTCATTTACAGGCAAAATACGTTGCACGATTCTAAAAAACAATTTCCCCGGCTTCAGAAAGTCCTCAAGAACGCAATTCCGTAAGTACTTTCTCGTCTTTTCTCCTGCAAATTTTAAGAAATTCGTCTCCGGCGTATACTATCGTTACCATAATGCCATAATAATTATTGACTTTTTACTATACATGTATCGTAAAACGTCAATTATAATTCCAAACCTTATATATGTAGCGAACCGCACACTGCTTTACCCTCATAGAATTATATTTACACTAGTTATATTTATTTGTAGGTGTGCTTAATAGAGCTTTTATGTACATCTCTTCAAAGCAGAGCCACATAGAGATGAATCATACAAACAGCATCATCTGTTGAGGACTTTATATATAGGGCTATTCGGAAGTATTAGGACAAACTTCAGGATGCGATTCCTGCCAAGAGAAAGAAACAAAAGAAAAGTCCATGTTAACATGTGTCTGGAAATGCATGCATTTTAAGAGAGATGGCACCACTCTCCGTCATGCTAGGAGGCACTATAGCTCTTGTATTTTCTTACGGCAGCCGATCCTCATACTGGCAAGGGAAGTGGGGGGTGGGGAAGCGACCAATCCTGCGCGATATGAAACGCAGTAGCGTGTAGAACGAGGATCACGTAGTAGTTCCTCGCCTCGACGTCGTAACTCTCGGCGCCACCGCTGTTGTCTGGTTGGTTTGCGGCGCATTTCCCGCTCCCCACTTCCCTTTCCAGCATGTAGGCCGCCCGCCGTAAGAGAAGAGAAAAGTTATAGTTGTCAGAAATACATGCCATGGGCTATTTTTGCAAATGGACTAAAATTCAAGTTTTCAGTTTGTGAAAATGTAGATATATTTCACGGCTTGAAAAATTTCGTAAACTGCAAAAGAACATGAGAGAAAGTGCGGAACGTGCAATAGTCTCCTATCAATCGCAAAGACACAACCTTGTCATCGTGGGCTCTGGGTTCGAGACCCGGCCTGGATAAGGGGTGTTTCTTTTCGAGTTTTTCTTCTTCATTTTATCTAATCGTCATTCACCTTCATCGTCGCGATAGCAAAAAGTGGCTAAAAAGCGAATGTGCCTGAACTGTCCCTCGCCTGAGTTTCTTCCCCATGTTAGGCAACTAAACGCACTGCCATGAAATTAGGCGGGTGGCCGAAGTTTGCGTTGTTGCCACGTCGACGCACAACCCCGTGTGTTCGGAGGTTTAAGAGACTGAAAGATATCTTTGTAGAGTTGGTCTTTGTAATCCATGTGACACAAACTGACGATATTTGCTCCAAAGGTCAGGGATGACACAAAAGTGCCCCTGAGAGAGGTCGGTCTGACGCTCGAACTAGGCAACGCAGCCAGGTTGACGTTGTCACATAGTGCGCGGGAACCAGCGACAATTGTCCCGCCCTCGCTTTGCTCTTTCCATATGTGGCACCAGCGCAATTCTGCCCAGCCGCCTATTTTCATGGCCGTTCATTTAGTGCTCTTACGAGGGACTCCTGTCATGACGACAGGTGGGGCCATCTATATTGAAACGTATACGTTTCCGGACATATGTTCACATGAACGTTTCTTCCTTGTTCTGTCATGAATCACCTCTTGAAGTTTGTCCCCATATGTCCAAATCACCTGATCATGTTTCCAGATCCATGGGTTTGAGTTGTAAACCTGTATATCTTAATGAACACCTGTTTTTCACCATAGTGTTAATTTCGTAAAATCCTTTCTTAGTGTATGTTTACGTCATAAGAGGAAGACACTCCTAAGCTTTCAGGTTTGTAGGTGCATGGGTTTGGGGTGTACGTTGATGTCAGTGAGTAAGGACAATTCTTCTACAAGGAAAAGTCAAATAAAAAAATAATAATATTTTGTTTCTTATGTAGTAGATTTCTATATGTAGAGTTGAACAAGTGTGTTGCATTTTAGCACACACCTATTGCTGATCTGCATATATTTTCAACTAAGAGTTAGTTCCTGTATACCTTAAGAAGAATAAGACTTTGGGGTCCACGTGCAGTCACTTATGAGCCTCTGCGAAGGCCTTTCCACCCATCTGCCTGCGAACTGAGGCCATTGTCGAACTTTCTGCTCCATTGGTAAACGTGCTGGTGTGGTAAGCACACACATAGATATTGAATTTTCATTTGCCGAGAAATTTCAGCAAGTTTTAAGCTGACAGAGGGCAAGAAACAACTCTTCACTGGTGCAAGTGTGTATAGGAGGTGCCATCTTGAAAATAACAAAAATGACGTTTTGAAGCTCAGTTGATCAGTGTTGCAGCCTTGAGGTCGTTTTGTAAATAACAGTTGAGACCTCATGTAAGTTGAGCTGTGTACAGTCTGCTCTACAATTGTTATTGAACTTTAAAAGTTTTCATTTCACCCTCCTATGTAGGTATATATATGCCTTTTCGGGTAACTACAAAAATTTCAAAGGAATTGTCAAGTACGTCCACCACTGACGTCTGTCCGCCAGCAACTAGTAATTCTGGGTAAATTGCGAATCGCCTGACGAATAGTGAAGTCAGCTGGAACACCGGCTGACCTCCAATCGGAAGCCCAAGGCCCTTCGCTTCAGGATATTGATCATTACCCATCCCCCCCTCCCCCCGCGCGCCCCAGCAAACGAATTTGATTCCAGGATCGGACGGCCCTCCTTGTTCCCAACTTCGTTTCACGTCCGCACAACGAGAAAAAGAGCATTCGTTCGAAACAGAGGAGGTGGGTGGGGGGGGGAGGTAAGAGCCATAGAGGGTTGGATTTCCAATGTCTCCCCCCCACGTTGAGAATAATCGTGATACCTGTGCAGTGTTTCAGCAGGAACGAGCAGCCTTCGTGTACTGAGCAGAAAAGATAATGAAAATGTATCTTTGCTCGTAACAATCATGAATATATCGGGAACCGATACAGCTATGCGAGTGGAAATTGGAACACTGACGAATCCAACATGAAGCTTTTCCAAGGAAAAGTAAATTATCTGTAACATTCAGTTAGTCTCCCAATGGTAGGTTGATTAAGTTGATGTCTTAAGTCCACTTTATGCACAGTAAGGCTAATCGGGACCGGACCTTCAGTTTAAAGTGGGATCCGAACCACTATGTACCTCCACCGGGTATAGAACCCTGTAACCCTTGAATACAAGGCGACGACACTACCACTGCGCCATCGGGGAGGCTCTCCCAGTGGTATGCTAACACAGATAACATGTGACATTTTCTTTTCAAAACTTATAGACCCATACATGGATGTCCGGATGAGTGCTGGGGGGGGGGGTGATTTCATGGACCTAAAAAGTATATATTTCACACATTATTTCATTTCCGTTACACTAATTTATGTTAATTATTATAAGTGCGTTGAAGTAACATGACAATTTCAGATTGTTGCTGTGTTTTTTCAGGGGGCATCACTATTATGGTGGAAAATATGCCTCTGTTGCCCCCTTCCTTAACCCTCCCTGGAAAAATATCCTGAGGAAGTCCATGGAGTCGCACATCTAAAGTTGTTGTAGTTGTAATGAATGAGTTATACTTTTCGGGTGCGTCAACACATATGGTCATTTTTCACCCTTTAAAGGGTATAATGAAAATGTCATTTTATCTAAAATCCTTTGATAGGGGTGTAAAGATCTCCTTGAGAATTGTTAAAACTGCAAGTGCAAGGCTGTAAAGGGACCTGACACAGGACAAAAACATATCAAAATGGTAAGAAGAGAATAAAACTTTCCTCAGAAACAGTGTAAGTTGAATTAAAAACATTTCTTAAAACACTGTCATCATAATTAACAGCTGGAAAAATTAATTTTTGTTTGTGAGGAAAGTGATATCGGCACATTCTGTAAGAATATGCCCAACACTTAACATAACATTACAGACATGACAATTCGGAAGGTCAAGCCCTTTTAGCAAGTGACTATTCGTGAGACGGCTGTGTCTAATACGAAGGCGACATAAAATGACTTCTGGACGGAAGGGGAGGTACGAGGAACGCCACGCGCCAATGTTGACCTTCATAGCACGAAGCCTGTTTCTCGTTAGCTCTTCATCTTTAATGTGTAGTGTGTCTCTAAACAAGGTGTTGTTCCATTAAAATAAAGTTGTTTTCCCTTGCAGTAGTTTTACCTCACAACGCAAGCAGCTGTTGTCTTTGAGATACAGTGTGCAAGGGCATTCGTTGGACACAGCAAGTGAATTCGAGATACTTAAGCCTTTGCTACATCATCGTGGCATCAATCCATCTAACAATCTGTTCTTAGAATTAAAATAAATCCATTTCAAAGTAATCTAAGTTGTATCAAATTTTGTGGGCAAAATTAGCTGATAATTTTCATTGTCTTTTGTTTTAAGATAAATATAATAAAACCTATCACAAAAACGGCAACGGTTCGGAATGTTTAATGACTTCATTTTCAAAGTTTCATATAAGTAAGATAAAGTACTGCAGAATGTAGAAGTTATTGTCGATGTTAATTTGAACCTTGGAAGTAATTACGAGTGTTTAGGGTTCCGAAAAGTGACATTTATCGGCCCTAAGAAGTTGTAAAAGGTACCTTACGCAAACATCCGAATTCCTATCAACATAGCGTTCCACAGCCTGCCGACAGGAGGATAGAAGAGGTGTCTTACTTGAGACCATCTCCAAAATTATGAGATGTTGAAAGCATTTAGGGAAATTAATCAAATGCTAAGAGATTTAACCTGGCCTGCTTAACCCAACCACAAAAGAAATTAAAGACGTCATTTGAATACTAATATCCCTAAACCTCTTCCACCTAACCTAACCACGAAAGCAATTGGACACGTCACTTGAATACTAAGAGCCCTAAACCTCTTCCATCTAACCTAAACACGAAAGCAATTAGACACGTCACTTGAATACTAAGAGCCCTAAACCACTTCCACCTCACCTAACCACTAAAGCATTTAGACACGGCACTTGAATACTAAGATCCCTAAACGTGTTCCATCAAGCATAACCACAAAAGCATTTAGGGATGTCATTTCAATACTAAAAGCCCTAAACCTGTCCTACCTAACCTAACCACGAAAGCATTTAGAGACGTCATTTGAATATTTAGAGCCCTAAATCTCTTCCACCTAACCTAACCACGAAAGCATTTAGAGACATAATTTCAATACTAAGAGGCCTAAACCTTTTCCACCTAACGTAACCACGAAACTATTTTGACACGTTCGTTATTTGAATAGTAAGAGCTCTAGACCTCGTCCACCTAACCTAACCACGAAAGCATTGAAAGACGTCATTTGAATACAAAGAGCCCTAAACCTCTTCCATCTAACCTAACCACGAGCTCTTCCACCTAACCACGAAAGCATTAAGACACGGCATTTGAATACTAAGATCCCTAATACTCTTCCACCTAACCTAACCATGAAAGCATTTAGACAAGTCATTTGAATACTAAGATCCCTAAACCTCTTCCACCTAACCTAACCACGAAAGCATTTAGAGACGCCATTTGAATACTAAGAGCTCTAAACCTGACTCGCCTAACTACGAAACCACATCGTGCCACACACATGTGACGTAGATGGCAGCAGCAGCCTGCAACCAGGACGACAGTTAATTAATTTTTTGTTGCATATAGGAATTTTATATATGGAGATTAAACCCCATTCTTAAGCAAGCACGCAGTAAGTAATCGCTTAAACTCCAAAGTATGTGTTAACGGATACAAGTAGAAATCGAACCAAGAAAAAAAAAACCTGCGTACCATGATGTAATCGGAATTAAACAATAGGAACTTGACCGAAAAATTATTGGAATTGAAAATAACTGTGCTGAAAAGCTTATGAAAGGCCAGCGTACTGTGACACACAAAATTTATACTTCCTTACCTTTTTGTATAAAGGAATTGGGTGATGTAGAAATGTTATCGGATCGAAAACATTCTTTAGGAACCTCGTGTATTGTGAGCAATATCTTACTTGATTAGGAAGAACCTTCGACTCGCGGTCCTTCCTTTAAAGCTCATTCCGTGATGCCCGGTCGATGAAATGCCAGCCTTCCTTGCAAGAAAGATGACTGTTATTAGCCCCAGCTGCTCTGTTTCCCTTAGAAACATCTTCAGGGACAGGCTAAATGGTACCGCCATTTGTAGTGATGATCTTTTTCTATTCCTTTTGTTGGGAAATTGAAAGCCTTCTGTGTATCTGCAGTCTGCATTAGCTTTTATCCGTTCTCCACTCATGTGCTCGACAGTTTGCTATATCTATGGTTTTGCTCTCAACAATTGCTTGCAATTATTGAAAGGATGCTATTTTTGAAAGAATAGAGAAGTCAACAATGCGAAGTTTTCTAATGACATACTATCTAAGGATATTGGAACCATCACTTATTGTTCGACCGTGGAAGATGTCAGTAGTTCCATGATATGAGAAACTCAATATGCTGACCAAGGCAGAAATTTACTTTATTTTAAAACATAAACTAAACGTAACGTTTCAACCTTATAGCAAGGTCTTCTGCAGACTCCGTACCAAGTACAAAATAAAGGAAATAGAGAAGAAAGGAGAAGAAGACACAATGAACTGGAATGGGGTACTGAAGATAAACAAAGAATAGAAGAAGGTGTTAGAAAGAGTGGAAAGGACAAGAGAGAAAGAGGAGAGAAGAAGGAAGAGGAATGAAGAAATATAGGAAAAAGAGCGTGAGATAAAGAGTCCAACCACTTTCAGATGAAAGGAAATGTTTAGCTAAATCGCCTGGCGGGTGAAAGTACAGTTGACAAGGGATGGCCACCTACTGGAATGTTACAGAAAAAATAACTTTCTAATAATCTTGTGCCTGGAGGGGAGTGATTTTAGTGTATATATATCTTCCTTTTTCATTTGTCCTTGGTACAGAGTCTGAAGAAGACTTGCTAGAAGGTTGAAACGTTACGTTTAGTTTATGTTTTAAAGTAAAATAAATTTCTGCCTTGGTCAGCATATTGAGTTTTTCATATCATGGAAACATGGCTTAATGGTGTTATAACTTAGTTCCAGTAAACGAATCCAAACGAGAAAGAATGCTGTAGATTTCAGTTGGTTTGTAGCATTTTAGTAGGCGATATACGAGTTGTGGCTAGAAAAAAACCGGATTGATGTTGCTATCGACAAACGGCAAGCGCGTCAAGGATAAGCTTTGCATGGGTGTATAATAAAAACACTAAGTTGCTGACCAAGGCAGTTTATTAAGATAAAAACACTTAACAGGTAACGTTTCGACCCTGTATCAGGGTCTTCCTCAGACGAAGAACTAAACTATAGGAAGACCCTGATACAGGGTCGAAACGTTACCTGTTAAGTGTTTTTATCTTAATAAACTGCCTTGGTCAGCAACTTAGTGTTTTTAAATATGGATACAAGGCTTAATGATATTACAAAGGGTGAATAACGTGATATCTTGCCTACCGGCTGTGTGATTGCCCAGGGTGCGCGGTGCTCAGTTCTTCTGTAGTTTGTGGACGAAGTGAACCGTACATCTGTGCTCCGTCGGAAAATAAATTAAGTGTGAAAGTGGAACAGCGCATCAATCTGAAGTTTCTTATCAAACTCGGAAAATCCGCCACAGAAACGTATGGTTTGTTGTAGGAAGTATACGGAGATGTGTGTTTATCACGCACTCAAGTATTTAAGTGGTTTCAGAGGTTTAGAGAGGGACATGAAGTGATTGCGAATGACAAGCGTCCTGGATGGTCTTGCACGTCAAAAACGGAATCAAACATTGCAAATGTCGGTAAGCTGATTCGAATTGTGTACCCCGAATTGTGTACCCGAAGGTCAAACTGTCAACCAACAATATTTCATTACGATGCTGACGCCCTTCGTGGGCGAGTAAGAAGACGACAACCTGATTTGTGGAAAAGCAAGTCATAGATTCTTCATCAGGATAATGTTTCTGCACACACGACATTGTCAATCAAGGATTTGTTGGCCAAGTATGGGATCTCAGTGTTAGAACATCCACTCTATCCGCCGGATCTTGCTCCGTGTCAAATAAGCACTGAAAGGAACCAGATTTAAGACAGTAGATTGTGTGAAAACAAAAGCGACGGAGGTCATGAACATTGTTCGGAAAATGATTTCCAGCATTGTCTCCAGCAATGGAAGATTCGTATGGAGCGGTGTAACGATAGTCCAGGGGAGTTCTTTGAAGGGGATAACGTTCATATTGTACAAAATAACCAATAAAATATTTTGTATCAATAGTCCGGTTTCTTTCTAGCCACACCTCATATATATATATATATATATATATATATATATATATATATATATATATATATATATATATTATATATACAGGATGTCGCAAAACTCTTTCAACAATGCTTGAGCGCTGGTAGATATCATAAAAACAAATAACTTTTCCCTATAAAGTTTACCTCGAAAGCGCTTAGTTTCTGCGCTATAAGCGCTTAAAACCTATCCTGTACGTATGCAACCCAACACAGCAAACGCTTGCTCTGACATAACTACCAGGGGCGCGTGGCAGGGTTGCTAATAGCGTTCCTCGTTAAGAGAGACGACTTCAAAACAACAACTTGGGAGTCTTGCCTGAGCAAAATCCAAAACATTAATGATTCTTACGATGTTGTAAGAAGCAGTGACAGTATTTATAAACTGACCAAGCAAATAATGGACAGACTGAAATTCAAGATTACTCATTCCAAAATATCTCCATAATTGATTGATTGATTGATTTGGTATATTTTAATTCACTTTTCTGCCACCTTTGGCTAATCGCGAAGATGAGGATGATATGATGAAATAACAAATGCCACCAATGTCTAGGCCAGGATTTAAACCCGAGATACCGGCGCCGTAGCGAGCTGTGCTAACCACATCACCACGGAGTGTTTCTTCGTGTATCATGCGATATCAACAATTGCAAGCGACACGTGAGATTGGAGAAATCCACGAACAAGCAAATGTAAACATGATGTGCTTTCTGCCTGGTTTCGAACATTTAACATTCGAACAAAAGCTGCTGGCTGCTAGTGCATTACACAATGACTCTACCATCGTGGTTGCAATCACACTCGCAGCAAAACATGCCTTTACTGCAGAAATGAACTTTCCTTGTCAGTATATTCGTAGATTTTTCTAACGCTACTATTAATCCAAGAGTCAAAATAATGCGTTAAGAGTAGAGAACTAACAGACGTTATAAATTCAGTTTTCTTACAGTGTTCTTTTTACGTTAAGTTCAATGCACCAATAGGTGTAGTGGTGCAGTACCTGCTTCCTTTTCAGAAAAATCGGAACCTACGAAGACGAATGATCCAGTGACATATTCCTCAAGGCCGGTGCTCTTATCAGGATCCTTTGATAGACATCATGTGTCAATCACTAAACGTACTCCATCACCAAGGCGACGCAATATACTTTTGTTGTTCGCAAAATTGTTTTTTGTCATTGTGCAATACGAGTGACCTTTACAGTTCAGCGTTTGATATAAGTATGTATTTCTTGACTTTGGCTTTTAATAAGCACTAATTTTAATGTGTGAATTTATTCATTTCTAAACCACGCGTTTCATTAAATTAAAAGCAGACCCACGTGGCGGAGTAGTTAGAACATCGCACTACGATGCCAGTGGTCTTGGGTTTGAATCCTGGCTTGGACATGGATGTTTGTGAGTGTCCATTCATCAATTTCATCATATCATCACCCATCCCCATATTCGCAAATTAGCTAAAAGTGGCACAAAAAGCGAAGTAAAATAAATCAAATCAATCAATCAAACATTAAATTAAAATAACCTTGTAATTACTTCCTTATGAGACGAACACGATTAGCAATAACGCTAGCACAGATAGGAATAATTTTAAAGTAAATTGTAATAACATTACAGTGTGCATGTTCGAAACGAGGCAGCAAACACATCATGTTTACATTTGTTCGTTCGTGGATTTCCCCTATCTCACGTGTCCCTTGCAATTGTTGATATCGCATGATACACGAAGAAACACTCCGTGGTGATGTGGTTAGCACAGCTCGCTACGGCGCCGGTATCTAGGGTTTAAATCCTGGCCTAGACATTGGTGTCATTTGTTATTTCATCATATCATCCTCATCTTCGCGATTAGCCAAAGGTGGCAGAAAAGTGAATTAAAATAAACCAAATCAATCAATCAATCAATTATGGAGATATTTTGGAATGAGTAATCTTGAATTTCAGTCTGTCCATTATTTGTCTTGGTGAGTTTATAAATACTGTCACTGCTTCTTACAACATCGTAAGAATCATTAATGTTTTGGATTTTGCTCAGGCAAGACTCCCAAGTTGTCGCTTTGAAGTCGTCTCTCTTAACGAGGAATGCTAGTGGCAACCCTGCTACGCGCCCCTGGTAGTTATGTCAGAGCAAGCGTTTGCTGTGTTGGGTTGCATACGTACAGGATAGGTTTTAAGCTCTTATAGCGCAGAAACTAAGCGCTTTCGAGGTAAACTTTATCTTGTCTTACCCCACTGCATTTCTTTCCAGATTGTCTGGTTGAAATCGCTCCAGGTGTTCGAGAGTTATGCCGGAACAAACAAACACACACTTACGAGACATCCATGTTTATGTATAGAGAGATAATAATCAGATTGATAGCAGCTTTGTATGTCTGAAGAGGTTGTACTTTAGGTTGGGTACAGCGCCTTGAATAACGTAGTGTGGAAAACGACCCAAGAAACTGGTTCCCGAGACGGATGGGAACATAGATGGCAGTGCGATCACTGTCGGTGATAATTTTCTAATGAAAGCATTTCGAAAAACGTCTCTCTCTTTCTCTCTCTCTCTCTCTCTCAACCGTAGGGACACAAGCTCTGACTGCACCGTTTCCTCAAGGAGATTTTAGATCAAATCGACGCGCGACAAACGATACGGGGATTTCACACCAAAACGACACGGGTCCTTCTATCCAAGGCAACTTTCATACCGAAGCGACACGCGACACATGTCACTTGGAAACAAGCCAATCAAGAGCAACATTTCACATCGCAGCGGCATGACGGGCGGCACAGCACAGCGGCATGACGGGCGGCACAGCACAGCGTTCGGTTGTGAAATCCTCAAACGATAAGTGTCGCGTGCCGCTAGTCGCTTTGGTGCGCAATCTTCCTAAAGCAAGACTCTCATTGCATCGCGCATGCGCGAACAACAAACCACGGCAACACGTTCCAAGCTATTGAGTAAAAGGGCCCAGTATGAGCGACACGCAAGCGACAAAGCGACACGTGTTGTTTATCGTGTCGCCTAGATTTGTTGTTGTAACATGCAGTATATCGTGTCGCCTAGATCTGCTGTTGGCATAATTAGCAGCAAACGCTTGCTAATAGGCTTAAGGCACCATGTTGCTTGACGCTTGGTTGGTGGCCGTCGCTTCGGTCTGAGCACCCTTCCTTTAAGCAGCTTTCAGACCAATGTAACATGTAGGACGCGAATACGGCATATGAACATGACGTTTGCTGTTTGAACCCTCATGCGCAATAAAGCTATTTTACAGTCTGGAAGTGTTTGTGTCACTAGTCACATCAGTGTGAACATCCCGTGTCGTTTGTCCCATTGGTCTTAAAGTTTCCTTACACTCATGTCGATGGTACTAAGGAAGTATTGTGGGTTTCCCCTTGTAGTTTCATGCAATCATAATTATCATCATTGCCGCGATTAGTTTAAAGCGGAAGAAAAGAGACAGTAAATATAAAAAAAATATAAATGCTTCAGTGTGTATATCTTTAAACGAAATGATGATGATAATAATAATTATGAACCTAATTCATACACAAAAATTTAGTTACCAATAGCATTCCACGCATATTTTTCTCCCGTAACAGGACGTGCTCGACTGTCTAGAATGTTCGTTAGTATATTCGCAACCACTGTACCAAATATCATAACAATTATCACATTCATAGAAATGCTTCATGTAAAAGAACCTGACGTTGCAGCGAAAACTCCATTTATTTAATTATAAGGAGACTAATACCATGCAGCTCCACCGTCACCAGCGCCTCTAGCGGTATCACATTCGCGTGGAACCAGCCAGAGAGTCCAGAACAGTGTCGTTTCCCACACTGCGTTGTTCAAGGCGCTGTAGTTTGGGTGAAGTTTTCAATATTTTAACAAAGTCTATAACCAGATTAAAGGTCTCGTACATTAAGTTTCACTGTCCTCTCGGTTTTACCAATATTCAAGGGCGTCGGCAGAAGGGGGCAGAGGAGGCACTGCATGAAAAAAGTCATGGTGAAATTGAAGCAAACATTTTATTACAAATAATATCGTTTTCTGCGATTTACAGGCTGTCGGTTGCAGCAATCAACTTGCATGTCCAACCAAATTAAACAGAACCTTTTCGTACCCTACGTGGATCAGATGTGTCATGAAGAAGAGCAGATTAATTGGTCTCTGCTTGATGCCTGTGCATTGTGTAAAGTTCAAAACGACAAGATATTCTGTTTATATGTAAATAGTAAATTCAAGTTCGAACTTGTCTACTACTACAAAATATTTTCAATTCAATTTTAAGATTATGAGTAATAATATGTAATCATAGTAATAGTAAGATGTTGAAAATTAGTTTCTATGAGAGATGGGCAAAATATGAAATTCTAGAGGCGCCCCTGCCGATATCAGTCTCGACAAGTGTATAAAGATGGATACAATTTCTTGGGACAAGTCAATTCTGGAACAATTTCCAAGCTTTAGAGAGTTTACGTCACTCTCATCTTTAGGGTAGAAGCCTGACTCTCATTTCTACTCTGAAGATGAGAATCACCTTAGCTTTCGAAAGCTTGGAATCCTGTCCACAACTCACTTGGCCGATTGCCCGAGAGATATATTCATCATTCGTCTCCAGGAAAGCCGGAAGTCTTACTTCAAGTGTAAAAATGGTTTAGACTCGATCTCGTTCCGATGTTTACAAGATCATCTACTGTCGGATTAAAAATTATAGAATTAACCAGTACATCTACATAAAAACGAGTTACATCACAATTTAGCTGATTCAATTCTGCTATATCAAGTACTAGCAGTGACAGATCATAGTTTCCAGGGTTCAACAGACATCAATGTGTGTGGTGTTGCCACGTTCCAAGTACATCTATACTGCGCTGACAAAACAAACTATATATAACCTGTATTGGGAATGTGATTTTATTTATTTATTTATTTATTTACTTAGAGTTTCAGATACAGTCTTATTTGGCCATTTTACACTGAAACAACATAAAGTAGAAACAAAAAATAACAAAAGATAAAAACAATAACAAGATGGGATAGATTTACATATTTTTGGTCAGTAATATACAAAAATTACTTTCTGGAAGGAAAATATCTACATTCAGGGGAAGTTTGTTGTAGATTTCTGGCAGCCTGTAAAACAAGGATCTTTGTAGAAGGGATAGCCTAGTGGTTGGGTTGTGGAAGAGTTGCAGGTTGCGCGTTTGCTTTTGGGGTACCCTAAGTGTGAATTCACTGATTAGGAGATATGTTTTGATTTTGCCATTTATTATCTTGTATAAAAATTTCATGTCAGCTAGATCACGACGAAAGGATGGAGTGTGAATATTCACAGCATCCATGATGTCTGATTTGGATACATGTCGAAAGGAAGATATTCTATGGCGAACAATTTGAAGAAAGAAACTGAGAACGGAATCTATTCTGGTGAGATTGGTTTTTGAGGCCATTGCCCAAATTGGGGAACAGTATTCAAGGATGGGCGAGATGAAAGATTTAAAGAATAAAGCAAGAGATGATGGGTTTTGAATTTCGCTAAATCTGTATAGAAGACCGAGTAGGCGCATGGCTTTTTTAGTGGTAGCTAAAATATGATAATTAAAAGTAAGTTTTTCATCCATGATAATACCTAGGTCCTTTTGGGTGGAGACGTTTTGGATTGGATTGTTTTCAATAGAATGAGTAGACAGCACTTTGTTCTTTTTTAGGGAATAAGTAAGGAAAGAGCATTTCTGAGGGTTTAGTTCTACATTCCACTGACGACACCATTTAACAAGTTCTGTGAGAGCATTTTGAAGAATCATCATGTCATGATGCGATGAGATCTCCTTAAAGAGTTTGCAGTCATCCGCAAACAAAAGTATATTGATAGGGAGGGAGGACAGTTTTTCAGGGAGGTCATCCATGTACAGAAGGTTGACAATCATAATGGATATTAAAAACAGATGCAAAGAGATTCAAAACAAGACACATATTATAATTGTAGGACTACCCAATACTAAGAAAAAGTTATTTCGCAAAATTGATAAGACAGGTTTTCTTAGACAAATTTTAAAAAATCTGAAAATTATGAATTGTGTTTAAAACCTTTCTGCATACACCATACGAAAATTTCATCACGGTCGAACCACCCTTTTTTATTTATAGAATTTCAAAGAGAGCGATCCTTTGAAGATCTCGAAAAAAACAGCCCTTTTTTTAATCTCACGACGATAAAATATACGAGGGTTGGTGAGTAAGTCATGGCAACCCAGTAATAATTCGACAATCAAAGGATGTATTAAAATTTGCTATATATAACTGAAAGAGTATCCATTATGGATATTTTGTTGGTAGGAATCATGAAAGAAACCCCAAGCAACCCTGTGACATACACTTGTATTAATGTACAAGTTACAAAAACCTGTCTGACCCTGTGACATACACATGTGCACATGCTACAAAAACTTGTCTGATTATGACAAAGCTTTGAAATAATCTCCCGCATTGTCCATTGCATTATCGTGGACTTTGATTGCATTATGCAGTAGATCTGGACGCTTCTCCCTAACGGCACGTCGTAGATCACAACACTTCAGACATGGTGAAGAGGATGCTGCTGCCGATGATATTCGACGTCTCCCATGGCAACGTGCTGTGGACAATGCGGGAGATTATTTCGAAGCTTTGTCATAATCAGACAAGTTTTTGTAACATGTGCACATGTGTATGTCACAGGGTCAGACAGGTTTTTGTAACTTGTACATTAATACATGTGTATGTCACAGGGTTGCCTGGGTTTTCTTTCATGATTCCTACCAACAAAATATCCATAATGGATACTCTTTCAGTTCTATATAACAAATTTTTAATACATCCTTTGATTGTCGAATTATTACTGGGTTGCCATGACTTACTCCCCAACCCTCGTAGAAGGCATACTCGAAAAAAAATTGGTTAGCAAGAGTTACGTAGAATTGAATAAGCTAAATTTTCATGTAACTCGTTTTTATGTAGGTCTACAGGTTAATGGTTAATTGGCGACCAAACTGGAGTATCTATAATTTTTAATCTGGCAGAAAATCGGTCTCCATTCGATACCATCACACAATAATACCTGCCGAACAGATCGCGGTTAAAAAGCGAAAACATTTTTTTTGTTATCACTTGTGATGATAGGAGTTTCTCATATCGAAATCCTCTAGAAGCGAACTGCCACAGCGGACGAATAAGGATACTATTGTTTTCAAGCCTTGTTGATTGTTTTCCTGAAGCAGAGGAATCCTGACGTTTACACTGAGGCTGAATTGTTTGAGATCTTCCAACTTCCATCACCCACTTTTTCCAGCAAGCACAAATTCCAAATTCCATTCACATCCCACTGGAAATATCGCCCTTTCGTTTCGACCCATTTCCCCCTTCCCCGCTGCCGCTACCTCGCAACGGAAGTTCTAGGCGTCCGGAAATGATAGCGACTAATTAGTCTAATTGCAAAGTTGCATTTTGGGAGGAGGGGAGAGGGGGGGCTCAACCCCAGAATCAATAACCTGGCAAAACATGACAGTCATTTGCCTGCCTCGGTTTCGTTCCAACCAACCCTTGAAATTTCTCTTACACTCTCTCTCTTTGAGCGTATTTTATCTCTTTCCTTTTTATCTCAGCTACCTATCAGCATCCAGAATCTAAGTTGCCGGACTCTGTGGTGGAGTGGTTAGTACGGTGTGCTACGACCGCAGGGATCCAAGCCTCGGCATTCTTTGCGAGTCTCTCTTCATCACAAAGTCACGCATCGTAATCGTCGCGATTAGTAAAAATAATGAGAAAAAGACGCTAAATAAAAAAGGTGCTGCGACGACAAAGGTCCCGGATTAGAATTCCGGCCTGGGCGTCGGTACTCTTTGCGAGTGTCTCTTCATCAATTTTATCATATCATCACTCATCCACATCTTCTCAATCAGTATCGAAGCTACGGTTTTAGAAATATTAGGAAATCTTTCTTTCTTTCTTTCTTGCTTTATCTCTCTCTCTCCCTCTCTCTCTCTTTCTCTCTCTCTCGTAAAGAAATACTACAAAATCTATTTTTCTCCCTTTCTTGCTCTATCTGTGTCGATATTAAAGGGGCCACAGAAAGAGAATGTGGATAAATATTGTTAGAAAATAAGATAACGAGATTGAGAAACAAAAATTAATGCGACTGAGAGAGAAAGAAGTAAGAAGAAAGGGAATGAAGAAGAATGAAAAAGGGATAGGGGACGAAAAAGATAAAGAATCAAAGAGGATCAGATGAGAGACAAGGGCAAATATGAAGGAAACGAGATATAAAGAATAAGATAAGGGGAAAAAAGAAAAGAAATTGACATATAGAAGTATGTGTGTGTGAAAGAGACTGAGAGAGTGGAGTGATGGAGAAACATATACAAAGGAAATGGGCGAGAGCGAGAGAAGGGAAATGAGAGAGATATGGAAAGAAAGAGTGCTAAAGGAAATAAGAAAATGCGAAATGAAAGAGAAATAGGAAGAGAGAGAAAACAAATTAGAGAAGAAAATGAAAGAGTTAAAGAGAGAGGGAGAAATCAAACAAAAAGTGAGAAGTAGGAGAAGTGATAGAAAGAGGGAGACAAGGGAATTAGAGAAAGAAAGTATGAGAAAGAGAGGAGGGAAATCAGAGAAAATAAAGTTAAAGGAATGAGAAAATGAAAGAATGAGAGAAAAATGATAGAAGTTAAATGAGAGAAGGAAGAAAGAGAAATGGAATGAGAAAATAAGAAAGAGAGAGAGAGAGAGAGAGAGAGAGAGAGAGAGAAATGAAAGAGTTTGAGAAAATTAAAGAGAGAGAGAGAGAAGCACTCATAATACGGACAAAAAGAAAATTCAAAGATAAACCGTTGCAGCCTAACCTCTTATTACTTCGGAAATTGGCTTCGTACAAAGCTTACCTACAAGGCCTTTTTCATTTGAATTTTTGTGCTTCCAGAAGCCGCGAGAAAGAGTGCAAATCCTGCCTGCTCAAATACAAGCTTCTGGCGGCGTTTCCCTATTCCTTTGCGAGGACGAATGCCCCCCCTCTTCCCCCCGAAGGTTCTTCCTCCTTTCTTCCGAATTCCTTGGAAGTTTCCACAGGAAGGTCTCGGCAAGAAGTCGACAAGTATTTTGCTTATTCCTCGGTTGTATGAGACACAGCGAGCTTAGGAATTTCAGAGCAAGGGAAGCGCCGCATCATTCTAAGTTATTTACTTACCTCGATAGAAGCATTAAAGGGATGAAGCGAAAATTTGTAAGCAATCACTGGATTATTTCATACGACAGAACGTAAGTTAAACTTATAGTATGCAAGTGGCGCATTCGGAAATTCTAGCCCTGTTTACCATAACAACCCTATCTAGTTAATTAGATACAGGGTGGCCCAAAAAAGGTAACCGAACACATAAGGTAACGGATCTACATTTCGGTTACATTTTTTGGGCCACCCTGTATAATGGAAATAAATACCAATGCGGGTAAATCAAGAACATAAGTCCCACAACTTCAAACCTTCCGTCAATATCTATATTTTTCATACAATTTCTCCTTTCACCTAAATGGACCTGAATTTTCCTGTACTGAGGCAAAACTGCCTCTGCCAAGCGCGGTACAGAAAGCAGGAAGGAACGAGCCGATTTCTCCCTCCAACGCTGTTTGCAGCTGTGGATCTGATCTTGTAGGCCGTGTGCTTCGGCTTCCTTGCCCTCTACGCGTAAAATCGGAGATAAAACCCAGTGATCAGATGTGTGCGATGGAGAACGGTCAGTGGCGTACGAAATCCAGTCTTTAATTGATTTATTTATTTGGCCATTTTACTTCGTATTTCTGCCACTTTTTGGCTAATCGTGAAGATGAGGATGAGTGATGACATGATGAAATACATGAAGTGACACACATGAACACCCATGCCCACGCCGGGATTCAAACTGGGGACTTCTGGCTCTGCACTAACCACTCCACGACGGAGGTTGGTTAAAACTAGTCTTTAAAAAAAATTACTTGAATTCTGGTTGAAAAAGCTTATTTTAATAGTTTGTATACAATATCATGAGCAACTACTCATATTATAGCTAAATATTTAAAAATAGATGAGAAAAGTTAGTTTACCGGATGTAAACACAATAACATGGAGAAATGCACCGAAGTTATTTTGTGGAAAAACTTTTACTGACAATTCTCTTCAGTGCGTAAATTCTCAAGGACCAATTAGAAGATATACTGTTCCATTTCGTCGATATCGCCGGACTAACGATATATCGATACTGAACTCTGTCGAGAAAGCGAAAAATATCAAGCATTAACCATGTCGATGTTCATTATTTTATATTTTCTTTTCTTCTCACCAGATGTCTCTGACATTTAGTATTAATAAATAGAATATTGCGTGGATTATTCTATATGTTTCCAATGCATTATTTACATCAGAATGTTTTCAAATTTAATTCTGAATATACAATAGAGTAGCACAGTTGTAAGATGTATTTGGATACAATATAAGGTCTTGATTTGTAACACCAGTATAAGATATCGATATTGAACTCTGTCGAAAGGGCGAAAAATATCAAATATTAACTATGTCGATGTTCTTTATTTTATATTTTATTTTCTTCTCACAAGATGTCTCTTACATTTAGTATTAATAAATGCAAGAGTGCGTGGATTATCATATATGTTTCCAATGCATTTTTTCCATCAGAAAGTTTTTAAATTTAGTTCTGAATATACAATATAGTAGCACAGTTGTGAGATATATTTGGATACAATATAAGGTCTTGTTTTGTAACACCATCATAAGATTGTTATTAAACTGCGGAAAAAATAGTGAAAAGTTTTTCATGGACCAAACACAAATCTGGAATAGGCGTTTCTGTACTCAAGTTTACAAACACTGAATTCTTAGTATTTAGTAGTCGTGTGTGTGTGCATTTACATATTTAGCGTGGCTAGTGGAATCTTGTGGAATAATCTTGCCGGTGAGGATATCAATATAAATGAATGTTCAAGACCTGATCTAGATACAATCTAGAACATTCCGTGATGAAGCGAGTTTCACGCTGATGCCTTGCCAACGGAGACGACATTTATTATTTAATCACATTTTGGGTTCCAAAATTTGGGGCAAGGGCAGTTTACTCCCCATGATAGATAAGGTTTAGCACAGTGCGCACCCCACACCCCCCTAATCTTCGCCAGTGTTGATACTAAATTAAACCAGAAATAGAAACCTGGAGACAACGTATGTAAAAGAATAATGTTTGCATTGTGAAATTTGTTTGCCACGTTAAAAATAATTTCCTCAGCTTCAACAGCTTTATCCTTTCCTTACTCCTTTCCTAACCTTACCATGTACAGTCACGGACACTTTTGGGTTGTGATTATCCCATTAACGCTCAATGGAATTGGCATAACCTACAACTCTCCGTGACTGTACCATTCACAATTTCCATTTTCATTGTACAGGAACACACTACATTTACTTCAAACGTGTAGCCATATTTCTGATTTTCACCATCTCGTACTCATCGTCGCGAGGTGTAAGGGTTGACCCATTGCGATGACATCCAAGTGTCAACCGACCTTCCACGTGTTGCAGCCTGAGCTGCGTTTTGCGAACTTGCTAGGCGTCTGGATTCACAGCCAATATGATCCTCTGTGAAGCTCTGTTGTGTCGTCCATATATACTTGTTATTCTCTCTTCATCAATGTCATGTTATTCGTATTCAATCTCAGATTCGCTACTTGACAAAAGTGTCAGAAAATGAAAGCAAAATAAACTAAATCAATCCACTAAATCAAATCCTATCCTTAGTCGCGATTAACCAAAAAACGGGAAAACTACATATAAATTATTGTAATTAGTCTATTAATATATAGGGTGTCCGAATTGAACGCCCTAATTTCAAATACTAATATTAATTATTAATCCAATATATATATAGCCCCAATCCCACCACTCACTGACATAAATGTTCTCCATGAAGGAAGCCCCGGAGGCGAAAAATGCCCGATTACGACCCCCTATGAAATCGTCCCAAAAGGCCGAGAAAATTCAAAAATCTCTCAATCGGCCCTTCCTTAAGGGTGAAAATGCCCTTTTCTCACCTCCTTAGCAACCGTTGCCACGGGCATTTCTTTTGCACACATTGTTTCCTTCAATTCTTAATTGTCCAGCTACATTATATTTCTCACAGATAAGTAACACACAGATGAATCAACTCCTGGTTTTGAAAAGGTGCCTGAAACAAGGGTGACATCTACATAATAAGAAGTTTCAGCCCAGATACAATTACGTATATATTGTTATACTCAATGCGTAAATATCTGCATCGTGCTTGTTTCAACTAAATGTTTAGGGGGTATAATGACATGCAATTCCTTAGAGCTTGCCGTGCTTGTTGTTCACCATGGAAACGGACGTTGCTAGGGAACTTAAAGATAGTTTATTTTCACCCCGAATGCTACTGTAAGGGAATTATGCTAGAGTTTTCGATTGATTGATTGATTGATTGATTTGGTGTTTTAAGTCCACTTTGTGCACAGTATTAGAGTTTTCAAATTTTAAAATGTGAGCATCAGAATTCATTGCAGAGGAGAGATAGAAATTTGCGAAGAATGAAGGAAAACATTTCTTTATTTCAATTATGTTTAAAAATGTAAAACTGACTACAGAAGTAAAATGTTACTTTTCCAATTTAGTGTCGCTATTGAATTCGTTTACATAAAACATCTAACTAACTATCCTGAAACTGTTATTACTTACCCAGCTTATTATAAAGAAAGAAACCAATAATATTTTGATTATTTGTACATATTACAGCACATACACACATAAATTTACGTTCAAAACTTTCCAAATAATCGAACCACGTCGGCGAGCGCACGAGACGTGGCCACAGGCCACGTCGAAAGTGCGCGAGTCCAATATATATATAGCCCCAATCCCACCACTCACTCACTCACTGACATAAATGTTCTCCATGAAGGAAGCCCCGGAGGCGAAAAACGCCCGATTACGATCCCCCATGAAATCGTCCCAAAAAGCCGAGAAAATTCAAAAATCTCTCAATCGGCCCTTCCTTAAGGGTGAAAATGCCCTTTTCTCACGTCCTTAGCAACCGTTGCCACGGGCATTTTTTGCAGCACACATTGTTTCCTTCAAATTCTTAATTGTCTAGCTGCATTATATTTCTCACAGATCTACAACACACAGATGAATCAACTCCTGGTTTTGAAAAGGTGCCTGAAACAAGGGTGACATCTACATGATAAGGAGTTTCAGCCCAGATACAATTACGTATATATATTGGTAAACTCAATGCGAAATTATTATCTACATCGTGCTTGTTTTAACTAAATGTTTATGGTGTATAATGACATGCAATTCCTTAGAGCTTGCCGTGACTGTTGTTGTCCATGGAAACGGGTGTTGCTAGGGAACTTAAAGAAAGTTTATTTTCACTCCGAAAACTACTGTAAGGGAATTATGCTAGACTTTTCGAATTTCAAAATACGAGCATAAGAATTTATTACAGAGGCAAGGTAGGAATTTGGGGGGAATGGCGGAAAACAGTTATTATCCAATTACGTTCAAAAATGTGGAAATGACAAAAGACGTAAATATTGCATTTTCAGTTTAGTGTCGCTATTGAATTCGTTTATGCGAATTAATTATCTTGAAACGGTTATTACTTACTCAGTTTATTATTAAGAAATTAGACAATACTCTTTTGAATATTTGTACCTTATTAGAGCTCATACACACATAAAGTAACTTTCGAAACTTTTCAAATTAGCGAACTTATACACTTGTTCCCCTTCATCCAATACAACATGCAGACATTTTACCCGATCTATAATATGATTACGCCCACAACGTGGCCGAAGGTCACGCATGCGAGCGTACAAGACGTGGCCAAAGGCCACGTCAAAAGTACGCGAGTCATAATATACAGGTTGATTGATTGATTGATTTGTTGTTTTAAGTCCACTTTATGCACAGTAAGGCTAATCGGGACTGGACCTACAGTTTAAAGTGGGATCCGAACCACTTGAGCCTCCACCGGGTATCGAACCCGGGACCCCTTGATTACAAGGCAACAACGCTACCACTGCGCCATCGGGGAGGCCCTCATAATATACAGGCAAGATCAGTGAGGTAGGTGGTATACGGTAGCTTAGCTGTGGAAATTTTAATAGGTAATGAATAGTAAGGATTCGTTTAATTTGTATCGTTCCAGGGGGTAAAACGTGAAAATGACAACCAATGCTGAAAAAACTCAAACTGTGCGATGGTACGCAGAATTGGGATCCATTATTGCAAGAAATCCGTTCCTACACAAAATTTGGGAGAGCAATTTCACGTGATTTCTTGGGACTTCGTGCAAATGCATCTGCAATGTGCTGAACGTCTTTGTCTCATGTTCGTGATCGACCACCAACATTTCTCTTAGCGACAGATCCTGTCTCTAGAAACGCTGCTTTCAAAGCCTAGATTCTCTTGGCATCGGCCCTTGGCGGAGCGTTTAGCACATCGCGCTACGACACTAGGGGTCCCGGGTTCGAATCCCGGCATGGGCGTGGATGTTTGTGAGTGTCCGTTCATCAATTTCATTGTGTCATCACTCATCTTCATCTTCGCAAATTAGCCAAAAGTGGCACAAAAAGCGAAGTAAAATAAAGCAAATCAAAATCAAAAAAATCAAAACCTTGGCATCGGGAGGGTCTCTGTGGTACTCTGCAGGAAACCGTCGTTGAACTGCAATAGTTAGTGGATCCCAATTCTGCGTACCACCACGCAGTTTGCGCTTTTACAGCATTGGTTGTCATTATCACGTTTCACGCCCCCCCCCCGAACGATACAGAATAAACGAATCATTACCTATTTAAAATTTCCACAGCTAAGGTACCATATATCACCTACCAAACTGTTCTTGCCTGTATATTATGTTTAATATAAGTATTTGAAATTAGGGCGTTTCAATTCGGACACCCGGTACTTAGTACATTCGTTTGATTCCTTATTGAAATTTACATACTGAGAACGAAATCCGTAATTAATCCAATGCATATTGTCCCAACATGCAACGAAACTCACTGTAATTAAGGAATTGATAATATTAATGCATTATATTTGAATGTAACGCTCTCAGAATTCTAATTAGTTAAATGTAGAACGTTCAAATCGTCAATTTATTTGGTGACGCAAACTCAGTTCCAACTCGATTTGTTCCTGCCTCAAGCCAATTGGATGACGGAGCGAGTTAAGTAGTCGACTTTCGAACTGTCCACCAAAATTCCCTTATCGTCGCGATTAGTCACAAGTTGCAGAAAACGAACGTAAAATAACGAAAATACAAACACAAATGCGGTATTCGCCAATGACGCAAGTTCGAAGCCGCATCAGGTGCTGGCTTTTGCCGCAAAATATGTGATGACGTATGAGGCCAGCTGCAAGTATTTGGCTCCCAACCTCCACCCTGACGAATGACTAAGTTTCAATTTCAAGCACAAAATTGGAGAAGGCGGATCACAGGACATGTATTCAAAACGGGACATACAATCATCAATTTGTATGGCTTCTTTGATGTTCGTTGTCTGAATATTAATTTCATGCAATTACCGTTTCATCCTCGTCGTGTGGGATTTGCCAAAAGTGGAAGAAGATCTACGTAAAGAAACATGTAAATACAAAAATTGGAATTTGAAAAAAATATGCCACAACACACCAACAAGACATTTCAAGTTAATCGCTTGTGAAAATCCATTCCGATGTTTTCTTTACTAAAACTCTGGAAACATAAGTAACCAGATGTTTAAAATATAATATTATTCGTGCTGTGAAGACACAACCAAACAAAGACTGATGTTTCTTCCTAGAAACACTAGATAGCGCTGCGATGGAAAATTCATGAGAAACCCGAATTTTTAAGTAAGAATGTATGGCTTTTCTGTAATAACAATTTAGAAAATTTTGCTTTTCTTCAGTTTGGACTAGGTATGAATATATAGTTGTTAATTGAAAAATCAAATTAATCATACAATAAATATAGCACTGATATCTCACGTATAAAAATGAATATATGTAATTATATGTATATGCATGTATATGCGGGGCTCACCCAGCCTCATATCAATGAGTACCCAGGGGGGCAACCCAGTGAGGTAAAGGCGGACGGAGCGGTGTGCTGATCACATCACTTCCAAACTGCCCGAGATCGAGAATGTGTGGGGCGCTACTCGCACATCCCCTAAATGTGAATTCATGGCACGGGGAACTTTACCTTTACCATTTTGTTATTGATAATTCCATTTGAATTTTCAGTGTGTGGGGGGGGGGGGTGTATGTGTGTGCTGTATGTAACGTGATTACACATGGTGACCTCATTCTTATCCTAACACTAGCTGATTGCCCGGTGTTGAGCGGGTATTTATTTATCCCAATGTTCCATTAGACAGGAAAATAATGAATTCTAACTATAGCGTAGAATGAACTTGTATTGAACGGCATTGGGAGTGCCACTATTCAACGTAGCGAGCCCGTAAACTATGGATTTCACACTAATACCGGTCGTTTTTGCAACACATATCAGCCTGAATGTTAGATAATCCGAGAAACACTATCGTCGTGCGGGATTGCATACAGTCATGGATGTCTGTTTGTGCGGAATTTAATATCGGTCGTTTTCGATTATTTTAACATGCCACCCCTTCCCACCAAACCCCTAAGAGTGCCAGGGGTGTCTTACCCCAACAGTATTTCTTTCGAGGTTGCAAGTGGTATGTGTACGAAGTTTCGTTGCAATTGCTCCAGGTGTTCGAGAGTTATGCCGGAACAAACATATACATACATTTTTATATGCATAGATAGATTATGCGGAATTTTAATTTCAATATACTTTTTTCCTTGCAAAATCACCCATTTTTCTTTGCAGAAGCAAGAAAAAATATTTATTTCGCTAGTGCTATTTAGTGCAGTATTAAGGAGTCAGAGAAATTGTCAAAATTGAGAAATTTCAATTTCACGATGACTGCCCTATTGTTAATGCCCATATCGGCAAATAACATGACGAATCACAAAATATTGTTCCTATCATTCATTTTCAACATAAGGAGCGGGACGTAAAGAAGAGAAATCATTCAGCTATAAAAGTTTCGGCAGAACTTCTTCCCAGAATAATGATCGATATGAAAGGCAGGAAGGGGCATCGTCGTGACCGGCCATTTCGCTCAACAGAAGTCAGCCTGGGAAGAGACGCTCCCGAGCACGCATTGTTTTATAGGCCATTCTCTCATATTGATTTGAGTCACATCTTTTGGTTCTCCTCGCGAGCCAAACATTTTCCGTACAGGGTGTCCCTTAAGTCACTTTGCCAATTGAACGTTTTACTATGTAGGAAAGAAAATGATATTTTTTCTCTAGAAATTTAAAGTGTGGTTTGAGATGTCACAAAATGAAGAACTTAATGCTAGACGAAATAAGGCTTGAAGCTTTCCTGGAGAAGAATGATGAACAACTCTGTTCATCTTCATGGTAGATATTTCATACTTCACAAAAAATTCAGACGTAGTCTCTTCATATATTAGTCTCGACTTTTAGTGCTATCAACAGTATATATCATTCACCTTTATGGTTATCTCTCTCTTTTTTCTGTTTCTCTTTCTCTGTTCCTTTCTTCCTCTGTCTCCCCCTCTCTCTTTCTCTCTCATACACACACTCTCTCTCTCTTTCATTTTTCTCCTGCTCTGTAGCTTTCCTCCTCCTTTTCCTATTTCTTCTTCCTCTATTTCTGTCTCTCTTTATCTTACGCACCCACACTCTCTCTTTTCCTGTTTCTTTCTGTGTTCCCATCTCTTCCTACTTATCCTAGTTTGTCCCCTTCTCCCTATGTTTCTTTACTTCTTCCTGTTTTTTTCGTTTCCATTCTTCCTTAGTTCCTATTTTCTTCATTTCCTCTTGTTTTCACTTTTCTTCCATTCTTTCTTCTTCTTGTCCTTTTTCTCAACCTGTTTTGTGTTTTCTTTCATTCTTCCTTTTCCCTCTTCTTTAAAGTCCATCATTCTATCGCTTTCTAGCAATTCGGCTGATTCTTTCCAGATTTCTCTCCTCTTTTAATCTTCTGTTAATGTGATTCTAGCTATCGAATATAAATTAATTCTGAAAACCTGTTTCAGTTTTACCATTGGCAGTGTGAGGTTGCTAAGTATTCAAAACAAACATATAATTTTACGGAGTTGTCTTCGAGTCGGTATTTATGAGGAAAAGTCTGGGGACAGAATCTTCCTGGAAAGATTACTTTTAAAAAGCCATTGTTCAAATAAGGGAGCAGCATTCAAGAATAGGGAAGATGTAAGATTTGCAAGATATGCTATTGAATGATTGGTTTTGAATTTCAGTGAACCTGTACAGAAAGAGCAAGGAGACGCATGTCTTTTTAGTAGTATCTGCAATTTACTAATTAAATTTAAGATTAGTTTTTCTTCGGTGACAATACCAAGACCTTTATGAGAAGAAACAGTTTGATTGGACTGTTTTCAAAGCAGAATTTACTTTGTTCCTTTCAGCGAAATAATTGGACAGGAGCATTCTTTGGGAATCAATTGCAGATTCCATTCACGACACAAGATAATTCTGTAGTAAAGGGAATTTGTGTGAAATATTTTTCCTTACAAGTTCCTAATAATGACGTCAGGTTTCATCAATTTATTAAAACAAATTATTCTTTAATTAAAAGGTTTGTTTGTAAAAGATTGTAAAACAATTTGCAATTTTATGACTTTGGAAACATTGATATGTTCTGCTCAAGTACTGCTGTACGCACTACCGTTCATTGTTTCAGGTATAACTTGATTTTCATAATTTCTGTTTCGGAGCGATTATCACATCGCGCTACGTCTCTAGGGGTCCCGGGTTCGAATCCCGGTCTGGGCATGGATCTTTGTGAGTGTCCATTCATCAATTTCATCATATCATCACTCATCCCCATTTCGCACATTAGCCAAAGTGGCACAAAGTCAAAGTAAATTAAAGCAAATTCTGTTTCAAATGTACAAGAAACGCGCTATTGTCACCATGAGACGAATTTTTACATCTAACGCTTTATTATTAATAACGTAGCACAATGCATATTCAATTTTAGGATTCAAGACATAGTCAATATTTTTTTACGCTTTACATATTTGGTATATTTTTACTTTGCTTTTCTGCCACTTTTGAGTAATCGCGAAGATGAGGATAAATAATGATGATATGAAACTGAAGAAGGCATACTCATAAAGACACCCATGTCGATTGATTGATTGATTTGCTTAATTTTAGTGCGCATTTTTTGCTACTTTTGACTAATTTCCGAATCCCCATACTCTTAAACCAAGGCCTTTAAATCAACTGGGGATGAGTGATGATATGATGAAATTAATGACATTGACAATCATCCACGGTCAGGCCGGGTTTCGAACCCGGGATTCCAGGAGTCGTAGCAAGCTGTGCTAACCACGCGGTGGCGAAGATCGGCTCTACTATGTACAGAGTGAGAAATTCGTTGTTTTATCAAGTTTTAAAGTGTCCAACCGTAAAATTTAGTTAAATAATGTGGTGCAGTAATTAACTTCTTGCACTTCCACCTTAGTCTATACAGAACAACAAAAGTATTGTGCAGTGGTTGTGAAACAATACAATAGAGGTGACCTTTGATGTTGCATACTCAAATATAACTGGTGAAACACATTAATTTTAAAAACAAAAATTTTCTTAGTTTTTATTTCATAAGTTGCATTGAAATGCATTATGCAGAACTTAGCGACGGAGTAACGACATTCATTTTCATTTTCAAGTATTAGTGCTCCACTATCCTAATGCACAGAGAAACCCGTCAAAAACTCCATTGAATAGGGTCCGTATAAAGCTACAATAGGAGACGAAGCGTTGACCACGCATTATCCAACAAAAGTCGATTGGTGGGCTGCGTGGCCGTCAAAGGCCCATTGCGACACGGAATTTAATTTAATTAACTATTAACATGGTTGAAATATTTCCTTTAAATTTCAGCAAACGCGTTTAATATCTAGATCACTGTTGCCAACTGTGCTCTTTCATATCTGAGTCTGGACATTCCGATGACGTAATGGTTTCGCCGTCGCCTTATAATCAAGGTGTCCCGGATTCGAACCCATGTAAAGACATATTGCGCAACTACATCGGATCTCTATTTAAACTGTAGGCCCAATTATTATATACCAAGCATTTTTAGTTCTGCGAGCGTAAGCCTTAAGTCCAAATACGTAAGGTAAGGTAAAGTTTCCCGTGCATATAGAGCCGAGCCGTGAAGGCACATTTAAGGAATGTGATGCTAGGGCCCCACACATTCTTCATCTCCTCCATTTTGGAGGTGATGTGACTAGCATCAAGCTCCAGTCGCCTTTACCTCCAACGGTTGCCCCCAGGTACACACTGATTTGAGGCTGTGTGATCCTCAGAGCGCTTTAGGCGGGAACAAGGCTGGAAAAGTTCCGATCTTAAATCACCCACCCAGGAATTGAATCCGTCTTATTCCAAATACATCCATTTTTATAGCTGATATTCACTTCAAATTTCAAGCTTCAGTTATAATGTTAAAAACAGTGTTGCCACTTATTGCCCTGTTAAAGGTCTAGGTATGATTTCCCTGCTTTTGTTAGTGGTTAATGTTGTAATATCACAATTAAATGGCCCCTTGTTCGATTCCAAATTCCCACTTCTGAAAACTTATCTGTACGCCGAATCAATTCGTTTAGGCAGGTTAATTGCATGATAACTTAACTGCAATGATTATTACAAAATATAATGCATCTAGTGCCTTGAAAAGTAATTTTGATAAATTTCAAATGTGATTTAGCTGTTTCTACTAATATTTTCTGACAACACTGACCCCGATTAACTGGTTCATTTGGAAGAGATTGAAATATAAGACCTTTTATCGTCACAATGGCCACTGGAACAGTATTTTAAGTTAATGATATTATGGCCTTTGAACGTACACCAAGACAATTCCTTGAGGTACTATGGTGTCCTGTGTCAAGTCCTTGCGCATGCTAAATGTCCATTTATTGGTCCACAGATATAAAAAGTAGTTAATCTGATTTGATTTGTTTTTTAAGTCCACTTTATGCACAGAAAGGCAAATTGGGACTGGACCTACAGTTTAAAGTGGAATCCGAACCACTCTGCCATGTGCTTCCACCGGGTACAGAACCCGGGACCCCTTGATTACCAGTGGCGTAGCATGGACATTTCGGGTGGGAACGCCAAGTCCGAAGGAAGAGTCGGCCCTTTCTTGCTTAATAATTTACTTATGGTATTAGTCGCCACAGGTATTGTTTGCCTGAAGTAAGCTGGGTTTTCAATAAAACATCATCATTGCATGTTTTAGCTAGAAAATTAGATGCCTCACTATGCCACAAATGTTTTGAACTCTGGTGTTCTATACCTTTTTTTATATCTTTCTGCATGACGCAAGTCTTTAAAAACCTACCTGAATCACGAGCGCCTCTGCACAACAGTAGACGTCATTGTTGTGGGCGATCCAACTACTGATTGATTTGGTTTATTTTATTTCGCTTTTCTGCCACTTTTGGTTAATTGCGAATATGAATATGAGTGATGATACTGATGAAGGGACACTGACAAAGAACACCCGTGCTCACGCCGGGATTCGAACCAGGGACCTCTGTCGTCTCGGCGCACTGTGAAAAGCAGAGTGGATGATCCAAATATCGTACACTCTACTGACGTAACAGTGCCGATTAGTAATTCAGACCACTGTTTATTACATCTTGAGAATGCTGATAAACATTTCAAAATAATTTTGTCCAGAGACCATTCGATGTTAAGTGTTTTCAAATGAATGTTAAACATTTCCATTCACACAATATTAAGTAGTTAGATAAGAACAAAAAAATACAATAAAAAATAATAGTTTTGCGGGTTAAGCGGTAGATCAGCCACAGGCTGAATTTCTACCACGAGGACTTCACCAACTTATTTGACAAAAACTGTATTGATCTTTTAGTTTCTAATACACATCGCTGTTCGTGCGATAAATTATACAATGCAGTGGCCATTAAGAAGCAGTATATTTGAGATTGGTAAAGTTACGTCAGTCAATAGAGTGTATTGTAGCATCACATAGCACGAGTTGCATGAGTGCGAAGATCGAAGAACCGGGTAGGAATTCTGCCGCTATCGTCTGCTTCAGAAGGCAGGAAGGGTCACATGAACCAATCACGGTAGACCTCTCGTACGCTGGCGTAAGAGAGCCCATTTACGCGCGTGCTGTAGAAATGGAAGCTTTCCCTCCATAAAGGCAGCAAGGAATACAGGAGTCCTGTACGCCGAACCTGCTCGACGTCCGGCCGGGAAAGGCATTGAAAAGAGATGCTAGAACGAGTGTTGAGAGTGGAGCGTTGCAAGCGGATCGCGAAAAATAGCCATTATAATGCCATGAAGGTCAAACATATATGAAATTAGTCACGTTTTACTTTATAATCACAGCATTTAAGCATTTTTGAAATTTTAAATCTGGGAACGCCGGGCGTACGGGCGTACTATAACGCTACGCCACTGTTGATTACAAGGCGACGATGTTACCACTACAGCATCGGGGAGGCCATAAGGAGTTAATATCTTGAGCATACCCAGACGAGTGATCACTGTCGTATGTATTATTACTGATATGCTCGTTTTTACTGTTTGGTAAGACCGCAATATTGTCTAAGAGTGGCTTGAGACACTCGTGTGTACTTGTGAAGGTCAGCGGACTTTCCGTGCGGTGCGCACTTCCCGCCTGCACCTTGCATCTTAAGGCCAGTACACAGCAGAGCAGGAATAGGGGCTTCACGAGTTAAGAGGTGAAAAATCTGTGGAGAAAGGTGCCTTCTTTTCTTATGTCAGGATTACAATTCCACACTGCACTTTTGCTCACGACCGACGAAGTCTCCTGCATCACTCACTCCATTCTTTGCAACCCTCTTGCAATGCTACAGTGCCGCTGCCCTCTCTGCAGTACACACATGAATTCGAGAGCGTTCTTTCTAAAAATGGTGGGCTGACCGAGCCAGCTCTATGAGATGCCGTATTCTTACATTTATTACAAATTGATAAAAATAATGAAAGATGAAATGCAGTATGAATTGTTTGTTTGATTGAATTGTTGTGTGTTGTCCAATTTATGCACTGAAATGCTAATAGGGACTGGACTGATAGTTTAAAGTGGGATCCGCAACAACTATGTGCCTCCAAATGAGTATCAAATCCCAGTCCCCTTGATTTCAAGTCTACGATGTTACCACTACGCCCCAAACGTGGTACTAGTTGCTAGGATTCGAACCCAAGACACCTGGTGAAATATATATTAACCACCACAGTATAGAGGCTGGCACGGATCTTCATTGTATCTTGAACAGTGCATTCCCGATTAGTTCTTGGTATTTTGTCGTTTCATTCTTTTAGAAGTCGATGTAAGAACACTTTTGGGGGATCTGGATATGAGCAACGTATCAGATGATGTTATTTGTAGCAAAGCAGGGTTAGGGAAGGTGACCATATCCAAAACCAACCATCTCTTTGTTTCGCCACTGCTGATCCAAAAAGTCAACGGTTCGAAAACACCAGTTCCATCAGCAGAAGTAAAACATGCCCTGCTTTCTGTCGACCATGACAGTTTGTGTAGCCTTTATATATGACACGCGATATCCATCAATATGTGCAGGGGAGGAATGACAAATGTGGCCTCCCCATTACAAGGGGACGAACATCATCAAATTCTGATGAGAGATCTCGTTGTCAAGTCAGCCCAAAGTCAATATTGCCCAACGACATTGATCCACTGGTCGACATAGGTTATTCCGTTTTGTATTCCCCATAGAGGACGCTACGTCATGGCTTCTCTCGTATTCGCAAATATTTCAAACAACTCCAGTTTGTTGCGAATATGCCTTCCTTCGTGGAAACTTGAACCTATCTATGGGATGCTTTGCTTAAAAATGTACAGAAAGAACGAAACAAATGTTAAGTGCATTGTATGCATAATAAAATTCTCAGAAAAATATTTGGACCTAAAAGTGATGAGGGGACAGGTAAGTGGAGAAGTTTGCATAATTTAGAACTACATAATTCGTATTCATGTACAGACATTATTAGAATAATTAAATCAAGAAGACTTAGGTGGGCAGGCCGTGTGGAGAGGGAAGAAAAGTTTACAGGATTCTAGTAGGGACACCTGTAGTCAGGCCAAGACGAAGATGGATTGATGACGTTGAGATGAACCTGAAGGAAATCTGTAAGGATGGAAAAGATTAGATTGATCTTGCCCAGGATAGGGACAGACGGAAGGCTTGTGTTGCTGCAGCCATAAACCTTCGTGTTTTAGAAGGCTAGAGAGTTAGTTCGTTATTGTATGCATGGATGCATTGATTACAATTTTAATACAAGATAGCACTGGTTGGAATTCTCCCAATGATATCTTATGATAGTTGCAGTAGATGGCAGCATTCGTCACAGGTTTGTACTTCTACAGCTATAGGAAGATGGGACAAACCCCGGAAAACTAGCGAACTCAAGATAATTTTTGCAATAATTTAATAGGTTTATTTACATGGACACGAAACTATTGCAAATATTTAGACAACAATGTAAGCAAACCACACGACGATTCACGTGAATGCTCTAGATCGAATTCTAAGAATATGCAATTTTTCAAAATTTGAAATAAAGCGTTTATCGGGAAGGAAAGGTGGTCGCCTCGGATCTTGTCACCGAAGTTCTCGGGTTCAAGTCCCGACGTGAGTATGGGTTTATTGTTAGTGTCTCTTCACCAATATCATATAATCATTAGTTATGTACCTGTCGTTATGCATTTACGAGTATACACAGCATTTTACTTTGGGAAGGATCGAGAAATAAATGCTCACCGTTTAAAAGCAGGTACAGAAACTCTCCGTGTTTGTACACCAGTAGTGGGAAAGTATATATTATTGGCGCGATAAATGAAGAGCCCCCCTCAAGCAGATTTGCCTACACTTAAAACTAGCTCAACATGCCCATATGAGCTTTTTGCTCAAGTGTAGCACCCCCTCTAATCCAAGATTTTTGTAAAAATGCCCTCAGGAATTTCCTGAGAAATGAAGAGCCCTCTCAGATTGATTTGCCTACACTTATAAAAGGCACTTCTGTGAGATTGTTGTCCATAAACTTGTCAAAAATATGCCCCTCTTGATATTTGTTTTGGCCACACTTAAAACTAGGCCACCCACACCCACACCCACACATATTTACTTCCGGTTTAAGTTCAATTGGGCACCAGGCTCAACTTGTATATTTAGTATTAAGATAATATAATTCTTCTAGAATTGCTCCGTGACTCTCTCATTTCTTACATCATAAACATATGATTTTTCACCTATGAGAATAACACTACATATGGTGTCATCAGGTAATGCCTAATGGAATTCACAGATAATTTTAATGTTTGTCCTGTCATTCACCACAACTTGTTTCCTTTTTGAAGTGTTGATTACAAACATGGGTCTCTGTGCTTTGAATTCATCTGGTGTGTAATACATGTCAGTATTGCCTGTAGTGACTCTCTTGAAGGATGTAAATGCCTCATATAATTTGAGGAAATCATCCTTGGACATGTCTAAATTGTAATTTTCTCTAGGAAATACCTCATTTCTGCCATTTTTAAGATATATGTTCTTGATGTTGCAGTTATCAAATTTGCTTGAATTTTTTTCCTGATTATTGTGTCTCCCAGTCTGAAACAATACCACTACAAAATCAGGCATGTCGTATTGAATACTGGAGAATGAATTTGTAGCATCAAATTCATAATAAGAACCAGATGCGGGCTTCTGTACACATTGATATGTATAAAATTGTAGAGGAACCTGTGGATTTTTTATTATATCTGCTTTGTATTTAAGAGCATAACTGGCCTCATATTCAACAACCGGGATTCTTAACTCCATAGTCTGAATAATGCATTTGCCCTCATCAGGTAGGGTATTAGGCAGAGCTTCCCCTGTAGAGTTTATTGCACTGTACCTCATCAAAGCATTATTATCATTTGCAGCTCTTCTAAATGTAATTCTTAAACCACCCTTCCACATAATTTCTTTGTAATCTGAGAAGAATCCTGGCAATAGGCGCATCGGGAACAGCACTGTGTGGTTTTTAGATAATATTTTATCACCAGCCTCAAATCCACCTATTTTGTAGTAAGAAGCCTCGGTTTTGGATAATTTTAGTGTGGCCAAAGCTGTGGAGGTAATGCCGGGATAATCCACTCTGTTTATAACAACGCCATGCTTTCTGATCTCAATTTCAGAGAATAGATGCGGCACAAAATTATCTACCAATCTTATATTTGAATTTGCCGGATAATCTGTACCATCGAGCTTTACAACATCAAATTTGATGTATAGATCTGCTCTGTGGGGGTGTATAAATCCATCCCCTACATCAAGATCAACCTCAATCTCTGTGTTGGGTTGATTTAAATTTGCAAATGTCCTCCTGTTTGGGGGGAATGATTGTAGCTCATAACTCTCAATATTTTCCATTTTCTTCTTGTATGTATTTTTATTTAAATATTAATCTCTATGATTGCAGTTGTTGTGGCTCCAGAAAAATCAACTAATTCTTCTTTTTCATTAGTGACCATCAATTCAATATTATCTATTCTATTATGACACACAGGAAAATATAATGTTGGGGATGGATTGTAGATAATAGGCTCCATAAATTCAGAATTAGGCTTGAATGTTGCAATAATCCCTGTTTGTTTGTGAGTGCCTATGCCATTTGATTTGGTGACCATACCCTCTGCTATATTACAGTGAATATTCAGAGTCTCTATGGCTAAGAATTTGGGTATATTCATAGCAGTGTGTTTGATGCCTGGTTCAAGTTTTGTGTTGTTCTCAAAGCCTAACAGCTCTCCTATAGTACCCAGATCCACTGTTTCTGTGGCAGATACAATCTCTACTCTGTGAGTGACAGAATTTTGAGTTAATACAATACCTCTGGGTAATTGAGCATTTAGTGTGGACAGATTATATTGCCCTGGAGTGATAACAATTTTTTCATCCCCTACTGCAATTTTGTTGTTGTGGTGTGTAATATTTGGGATTAGGTACATGCCATAAAATGCTCTGAGAGCTATTGTTTTGGGATACACTATGTCATCATGCAATTTGAGTTTCAATATTGAATTTTGGCTGGTGAGATGAAATACCCCCATGATGTTTCAGATACCACAAGGCTTTTTGAAAATCTTCAATTGATGGTTTATTTATCTAAGAACAGATAAACACAAATGTCCGCAATTAACATCTTTGAAGTTTTGAACACGGGTATTATTGTAATAAAGATTAGGTGATTTTAGATATTTTATTAAATTTTCAGGTGGAACACCTCCAAATGAATCAAACACAAATGCCTTATTTTTTAAATATTTAAGATAACAAATCCCGTGAGTGCCCTGATTTTTGTACTTATCCAAATTAACAATGCCACACTCTTTGTTGAGTGGTTGTTCTGGTAAAGAATCAGACATGTACACACCTCTAAAATGTTTGATGCCCAGTGGCTTGATTAAAGCTTCAATATCTTGGTTTGTAAGCGGCTCTTGTTTTTTTTTAAACTTATTCATGGCTCTTTTAACACCTTTGCCTTGTTTCTCAATGGCCAGGTTATGGCGCTTCAATTTATCTAATTCTGCCCTATTCTTCTTGGCATCTATTACTGTTTTTGCTATGGCGGCTGATCCCCCGGCCAAGCTCCCCACAGCCCCGAGAGCAGCTAAGATGGCAGGGATGGTAAATATAAATCCCCCCACATGTGATTTTTTTCTTGATTGCTGTAATTTTTTTAATTGGGGGGTACTAAGTAACAATTTCATACCATGCCCCTTGGCAATACAAGAATTTTTTTTCTTGCGCTGCTTTTTGGTCAAAAGACTGTCAATAGTTTTAAGAGATTTGAGACCTGCATAAGGTACTTGATACATAACACCCTTGGCCTTCATTGTAGGTTTATTATATACATATTCACAACACCCACCCCAGTTTTTGTTTGGTGCTCATAGCTATGGTGGTTCCCAATGCTGCTATTTTTTCACTCAAAGAAGCATCTTTGCTTACAAATCTACCAAATGCAGCCTCTTCTAATTTCTTGTCTGCAACATGTCTCTTGTCAAGATCAGAATGTGTGTTGTATGCTATGTCATGGTCTCTACAAGCAGCATCTAGGGGATTAACACCAGGATCACCTCTGTTTAATCTATGATCCAATTTTGTGCCTGGACCACAATACTGATAGCCTGGAATATGTAGTTCAAATGGCAGCTTGTTTATAATGTCATTAACAAGGCCCCGACCCTCAGAAATATTCCAAAATTTGGGGGGTAGAGTATTAATAATTTTTATAAGATATCCAATCCCCTTAGTGTCATTCACTATAAAATTAGACAATTTTGTGCTTATCATGTCCATAATTCCAACCTTTTCATTGTAAAAATTGTGGTTCCCAGCATTTTCCTCCCCAGCTATTACCAATAACCTATCTACAAGTTTCCTGACATCATCAACCCACACAAATTCTTTGGGCAGGGTGTTGTATTGTTTGATTCCACTGCCAGTCTTGATTTGTGACCATATGGGCTTGATTAAATTATTGTATTTTGCCCCACTGCTCGACTTAACCCTTTTTTGTGTAGGATCATTGTTCTGGTATAGAGCATCTGATTTTATTAATATTTCTTTGTAATATTCATAATCTTGATCTGTATAGCTGCCAGGCCTTTTCCTAGTCATCAGTTCCCACAATCCAGGTGTTCCGGGGTACTTAACAAAAGCACCTTTTTCTCCAAGATGAGATTCTGAATATACAATAAGATCATCCCCCATAAATGTTACTCTGAAATTGCCAATTCTATGTATGATGCTACCATCAAGCTCAGTGTCAGCATATAAGCCAAACACCTCATCTTTATTGTCTTTAGGTGTGGTTAAATATTTTTGAGCAAGAAGACCCAATTCAATAGGATCCTGACTAGCCTCAATTCTTCTAGGAGCAATAGGACTAGGTGTATGAATACTGGAAAGTGGGGTGAGTGGATAATCTAATATGTTCCTTGCAGCTACAGGTACAAGCTCTGTGATCAAATTTTGATTTTGCTCTGTAACAGTTTTGATATTTTTACCTAATTCACTAATAGCATCAATTATGGGCTGTTCTGTTTGTTTGTGTTTTTCATAAATTCCACGGTTCTCTGATTTCCATCCCTTAAATCTTTTTACAAGATAATCTCTTAATTTAAAATCATCAATTATTGGCCTTTTCATGTTTATTTATTTATGTTTCAATGTCTAGAAAATTGTTGATTTTATTTCTGTATTTGCCACTTTGGGTGTTCTTGTCATATCAATTGTGACAAACCCATAACTGTCCTGGTTCCAGCACTTGCTGCAAATCTTGGAAAAATCATTGTAGCTCAGGTCCCCACCTACATATTCATCATGTATGTGTTTGAGGTTGGTATGGTCTTGATGAAACACACATATAAAATTGCTGTTGTCACGGATCAGCTGCTTCGGAATTTTTGAAAAAGTCTGTGCCGGCCCTGTGTAAAGAAATTTCTAACCTTGTTTTGATTATCCAATATAATGTCATCAAGCACAACAACAGAATTATCGAGACATTCATCAAGTGGCTTAACATCTGGTTCAAAAGTGGCTATATCCAATCCATCATATAGTTTCATCAGCTGCTGATATTTTAATTGTTCCAAGCTCTTAGAGAAGATATACAAGTGCCTGTTTTTCCAGTCTAACCAGTTGGGTGCCAATAAAAAATTATCAACCATTAGTGTAGTTTTACCACAAGCAGATGGCCCAACAATAAGACACCTAATATTTTCAGGCAGCAATTTGCCATTTCTCTTATTCTGCTGTTCAGGTTCTGGCAGCCTTTTTATAACATCCCAGGTGTTCATATTATTATTTTGTTTGCATCGATCCAGCTGTGTTCTGGAAGTCCTAGCCATTTGACAAGTAACTTTTTGCCTTTTCTGCGGATAATTTTTTCTATGAGATATGTGTCAGGCTGTTTAGTTTTGCTGAGCTCTTGTTCATAGAACCTGCCTTTGAGAATTTCTCCTCGGTGATCCTTTATTATATATGTGTTAAGGGTCCCGGGTTTAACTTGAACCACTGTAGATAATTCAGTGCTCCAGTTTCTTGTAAAGCCTCTCTTGAATAAGTGCTTATATTTGCTGATTCTTACTTGATCCCCCACCTTGTATTTGGATTTTCTTATTGTTGGCTGGTATCTAGGATAATAAACAGTCCTGATCAATTTTTGCTCATCAGATGAAGTTACTTCAGAAGGTTTCATGTTGATTGTGGAATGGACAGAATTGTTATATTTTTGTAGAAGTTCTGGAAGAATATTAATCCATTTATAATTACCTTGGAGGGTAAATTGTTTATACATAAGATTTTTTAAGGTTCTGTTGAATCTCTCTACAATTGAGGCTTTGAGATCACTGTAACTCGAATAATGTTGTATTGCCTGGCTTTTAATAAATTGTTGAAACACTGAATTATAAAATTCTTTGCCATTATCTGTTTGCAAATAGCGCGGGGATCTTCCACTCTGATTGATGATTGTTCTAAAAGCTTCTGTAACACATTTTCCAGTCTTGGATTTGAGTGGCACAGCCCAGGCAAATTTTGAAAATGTGTCTATTACAGTGAGTAGATACTTGTAGCCCTTGTTGATTTTGTCTAAGTTTTTCAACTGTCCACTTGCCATTTCAATCAAGTCGCTCTGCCATAAATCATCTATGCCCTTTGTGACTACTGGGAGTCTCTTAAAATTATGTCGGGCCTGTCTGTGTAATTCATCAACAATAATTTTTCTAGACATAATATGTAAACAAGAATATTGCAACTATGGGATGTTCAGCAGCTGATACTGCAGGATTTTCTAAATATAATTTATCCCCTATTTGTATTTTAAATTCCAAAGAGCCATCATCTTCAGTATAGGCTGTTTCTAATGTATTGGGATCTGTAAAATCCTCCAATTCTACACTGGTGATTTTCACTTTGTTATCAGCATTTGTTATTGATAAGGTGGGGTAGTGGTGTGCCTGTGGTTGAAGCCAATATTTGATCTTGATTGGTCTCAATGTGCCCCCAACAAAAAATTGGTAATAAAATTGTGCAGGGGACAGCATATATATTTTGCCACCTGGTGTAAATGGAGAATCATATTCTTTGTTGGGGATGCTGTACAATTCAAGAATTACTGTATGTTTAGGATTTTCGATTATGCCTGTTATTTCCTTTTCTGCTGTGAGCAATCTGCTTGTTACAGATTCAAGGTGCTCATTGATGGTCCTAACAACATCATCATGGCCTGGCTTGATTTTTATGTCCACAACAAGTTTTTTGTATTGTTGCACAATTTCTTGTAGCTGGGTGGCAAAAACAGACAGAGCATTTGCTTGATTGGATTCCATGGTCCCTAGCTGTTGCTTGATATTAGCTACAATTTGTTGCAAATTTTCAACAATTGCCAATTTTGAATTTTGAGCAGTAAGATCATGGACCTCTCTTCTGATATCCTCAAATAGGGCATGCAGTTCATTAATATGTTGATTTGTTGGAAGAGTGGCCACTGTCTGTGTGAGATGTTTGATCTCTGTCTGGATATTCTTGATATCTTCTGATTTCAATATGCGATTCACTGCTCTCTTTATATTTTTAAGTTCCTGTGATGTGGGCAGATTTGATACTGTATTTTGCAAAAATTCAAGTGCCAATTTCACATCATTTAATTCAGAAGCATGAGCCACATTTTGCATAGCATTTTGGAGCAGGGCTATATCTGCCTGAGAGGGTGTGGATTGTTGTAAAATTTCTAATTTTGTTTGAATATCATCAATCAAGTGATGAAAATGAGATAGTTCAGATTCAGTGTTGAGGTTTTCAAGCTTTGTGATTTGGTGCTGGACACTAACAAGGGTATCTACAATCCCAGGCAATCGGGATTCTAGTACATTTGCCAAATCATTTTGCACTGCTGCTATTGTACCTTCAAGATGGGTTATGGAACTTTGAATTTTTCCAAAATCTTCATATGTTTCAAGTTGCAGCTTAATATTTGCTACACTCCGAGTTATTGCATTCAAAGCATCAGAAGATGGCAAATTGTTCATAAAATTTTCAAGTGTCTCAATTTTTTCTTTAACCTCGGCTATGGCATTGTTCAGAGGATCCAGATTAGGTATTTGGAGTGACTGAATCTGTTCCTTTAGAGTGGAAATCACTAGATCAAAATCTTCTTGTGATTTTATGCTTTTGACAATTGTTTGGAGCTGTGCCTGGACATTATTTATTTGCTCTTCCAATTGTTGTTTCAATTGCTCAGAATTGGTGGCCTGGGTCTTAAATTTGGCTTGAAGAGCTGCTACAGCCTCTTCTAAACTTTGAAAATTATCTAATGTGGCCAGGTCAGTATATTTCTGAAGCAATAATTTGAGTTCAGAATCAATTTTAAGAAGAGGATCCATGCATTGTGATTGCAAATTTGTAATTTCTAATTGAAGACTGGCATTGAGTGTAGTTTGTAAAGCTTGTAAATCACTTCTTAATTTCTTGACTCTGACATCAAGCATCAGAATCTCATCACTGTGATCTTCATGTCTTGTATGGCCAAAAATATCATTAGGCATTTTTGATTTAGTAGTTATTTATTATTGAATATCTGATTCTTAATTCTATAAAAAAGGGTATAAGCTTATCATAGGATCCAGGGACCTCAATATATAAGCAGTCACCAGCAGAAACAGTATAAACAGTGCCAGAAACCATGTTTGAGTGCTTAATTCTATAAATATTTCTCCCTATTGAAATTTTAACATCACCCTCAGGAGTTGTAATAAATTGTAATTGCCCACCTACAGGTAATTGGTAATGATTTAAATTATTGTTAAATATGTACAATATTTTGCCTGTTTCATCATCAACATCTGTAAATATGCTGTTCAGATGAATAATTAACAAGCCACTTAGTTTAGACAGTATAGACTGTATATCAGGAGAGGCTTGTGGTGTTGGCAGGTCCATAATACCTTGTTTTTTGAACCCAAATAAGTTCATAGGCATGTTTATTTATTTCAAATCATGCTCTGTGCTTGTGCATTGTTTGCCATTTTTCAAATCACAATGACCCCATGGTAAAGTATGAATGCCACATGATAAAATGCATCTCTTATCATCATGTGGGTCCAGAGCCACTTTTCTTACAACATTTGAAGTCAATAAGTGATCCACACTCTGGATTCTGGATTCTGATGTTTTGATTAAACTCTGGGATTTGAGACAATTTTTATAATCTTCAAATTGGAGCTCTTTTTCCACAGTTACTTTGCCAATACCCTTGGCCTTTTTGGCAGTAACACCACTACATGTTTTAAAACTGTACATCTTGGCACTTAACCCAGCAAATGCCACAATAACATCACCAAGTGTCTCATCTTTTAACTTGCCGGGCACTTTTTTGTTGTGGTGTTGAATCTCTGTATGTTCACTGGTATCAAAGTATTTAAACAATTCAGGCTGTGCTATATCTTGATAAACATTTTCTGTTTTAATATCAAGAACAAAACTATCCGTGTCCATGTACATCAATTTTACACGATCCTTATAAAAAGGTTTCAACACATCATAATACAATATTAACATATGTAATTTGGCCAATTCCAATATCGCAGCCCCTACATAAATAGGTTTATCAAACTTAATCTTTGTTTTTTTCATGTTGAAAAGTGCCATATTTTCATCATAAATTCTTCTATAATTGAAATTAGGCTTTGCAACCAATTTTTTGCTCAGGCTGGGGTCAGTAATTATTTTAACATCAGTATGTTTTCTGACATTTTCAATTGTTTTGCCATAAACAGAATTGACCATCAATTTAAACAAGGCCTTATCAAATTGGCTCTTTGCAGATGTTCGAAGCTCTGTATTTGTATTAATGTATGGTTTCAACCATCTTGAGTGCCTGAACCTCAAAACTTTTCCAATTTTGGTTACTTGAACACCATGTTTTATCAGGAACTGGAGGTTTTTGTAATATATGACAAAACCCTGTTTTGGCTCCAGTGTCATCATGAGCTTCTTCTGTTTAGAGCCAGGTGAACACTGAACCTCAGGAATTGGGGGCAGATCAGAAAATTTGTTATGTAAATCATCTGGAATTGTCAGATCAACCTCTAAGAAGAGGCCATAGTCACTGTCATCAAAGTCCTGAAGATCTTCAATATTGAAATCTTCAACCCATTCAAGCCCTGCATATGGCAGTTTTTGCATCATGGCATAACCATACAGGCTGTTTGCATCCACATACAGTATATAATTTGATGGCAATGCTGGATTATAATCTGAAATATATTTGTTATTTGCTCTGGCATATCTCTGAGAGCATTGCACCATGCCTCCTCTTATACATTGCTCCATAAACAGATACATGTCCTGATCTTGGATCAGATCCAATTGCTTTTTAGTGTTTAAAAACATTGAAGACCATGCTAGGCCCGGGGCACTGTAAAAATACACTGGATCCAGTTCATAATTTTGCATAGAAGATTTTCTGAATGCCAGAAGTATATCAGCTAAGAGGGTCACATCAAGTTTTAAATATGCCATGTGATAATCACCAAATGTCTGGCATTTTAAATTGTTCCACATCAATTGGGCATGGTGATAATCTTCATCTGTGATTCCAGATCCTCTGATTTTGCTGTAAAACTCTTGTTGTGGTGGCAAAGAACATTCATCAAATTTAGAAAAATCTGTAACATAATCATATGGATATACACACTTCCGCCTAATTAATTTCAGGTCCTGATTTGGAAACATGGCACATGTGATTTTGAATTGATCATCAGATAATTGAGTGGCCAGTGTAGCCAGGCTAGCAGATAAAATTCTGTAAGAATCAAGAAATCTTATGTGAATAGGAACACCATTAACTTTAATTATTTTGCTAATGGCAATATATTTCTCATCATTTTCAGCTAAAATATTTAAATTCTGCTTGTCAAACCCCTCATATCTGATCAGATGATGGAAATCATAATTGGATGCTCCATGGCAAAATATGGGGATAAATTTTGGTCTCTTGATCTTAATATTACAACTATTACACAGGGCCATTTTGAATTTACCATCTGTATGAGAATGGTGTTTCACCTTGATATTTGTATCTGAAAATTCAGAATCACATACCGGGCATTTTTCTGCATTGTTGAAATCTTCAATCTGTTTCTCTGTTAAAGGCAACATGGGTTTGATTTTAATAAGATGTTAGATGCTATGTCACGGCACTCATTTTCTATTCTATCTGCAAATATTTTGATGGCATCTGGCCCCATGTATGAATATTCTTTACTAACAACACCATCCTGTACAACCACATAATAAAAGCTGGAAGGTTCATGTAGCTGGTATGGTGTAATTGAAGATTCTTCAGGATCTGGATTGCAGGATGCAAGAGGTTTGAGATTTGATTCAAAATCACAGACAATATATGCTGGGTGTTCCAACAAGGCTTCAAACTTTTTGAATTTGCAATTTTCACTTGGCATTGGCATCACCATATGAACAGGTTTATAGTTGCCACAGTATTTTAAATGCTCAATTAACTTGTTTTTTGCAATTTCTGCATTCACTTTACAAACCCCTTTTATTATTTTTTTACCATCAAATACAGTTAAGCATCTTCTGCACAACTTGAATATTATATTGGATTTGTCTAGTTGTGTTCTCACTAAAGCTTCAAGATTATGTATCAGAGTGTAATGATATTTGCCATCCTGTTCAATTAAGAGCAGATCAATCGGGACAGCAGAATCATCATCAATTGTACTGATTCTGAGAGGTTCTATCAAGCAATTGCCACGGCCAGTGGAACAAATAAATACATTAATAGATAATTGTTTATCATTGATATGCCTGGCCTTTTTTTCAAATTTATCAATATTCTGAACAGACATTGGATATTCCAAACCCTCCATTGCTTCATCAAAATCATGTTCATGCTGTTTATAATAACTTATTCTTTCTGGATCCCTTAAAACTGGAAACAAAGCAGCTAATATACACCACAAAAAGCATTTATCATCATTATTTTCAATATTAACCACGGCTCTTTTGTTTTTAATATTGGCAGGTAATGGCAGATATGTAGATCCTTGTAATGGGCTGAATTCAGAAATATTAACATATAACTTGTGTGGAGAGCCGCATAGGATCCATCCAGACTCTTTTGCTGCAAATTCAGAGTGTTTAATATTCAATTGATCTATCAACCTGCTTATTATTGTGTCTGAATTTGCATTTGAATATACAGGTACAGTTTCTGTTATGTGGGGCTGTGTAAATTTTGTGCCGTTTGGTTTCTTATATTGTGTAAACAATTTGAGGGAGAGCTTATAAGAGCCATTTTGTGCATTAAGAATTGCCTGGACATCAGGATTTACACTGTTCAAAAAATTATTAATACCACTACTTGGCTCTGATACAAACCGATAATCCCTAAGTTGGGCATTAAAACTGCTATGGATAGGTGGTTCATAGCGTAGCTGCTTTGCAGGTCCAGCATTAACGGGTGCTTCATGCTTCCTTTTCAGACCAGATGTAGATGGTTGTGAGGGCAATGTTGATGACTGTACAGAGCAAGTACCTTTATGTTTATATGTGAAATATTCCATGCTATATTTTTTATTGCTTTTGGGGCATATTTTTGTGGGGGTTCTGTATTTGTCTGGGTTACAATTCCTTTGGTGTCTGGCCCAATTAGAGCTAAATATATTTTTATTGCATTGATTACAATGTTTTTGATTTGGCATTTTTATTGTTGTTTATTATATACAATTTCTTGGGATTCAAATCAAAATTCTATGCTGGATAAAAATATCAGTTGGGTTCAGCACTGTGCTTTGTGTGTGTGTATGTGTGTATGTGTGTGTGTTAACATTTTTGGCTTTGGTATTTATATAAAATTTCTTGAGATTCAAATCAAAACTCTATGCTGGATAAAAATATCAGTTGGGTTCAGCACTGCAACAACACACCCTTTCTCTTCAACAGCTCTCACAATACTGGCTGATATGCAATGCAAAATCTCTTTATATACCCTAAGCACGGACCGCATTGAAAATATCTGAAACAATAAGCCAATCAGAATATAACACATCATCAAATTATGTCATAAGCAACCAATCAGAATGTCTAATAATTTGTTGCAAAAACATGATGTAATATAAATGAACCAGAAATAGGCCACAAGTGGACCGGAAGTAAATATGTATGGGTGGGTGTGGGTGTGTATGTATGTGTATATATGTGTGTAGGTGTGTATAGGTGTGTATGTGGGTGGGTGTGGGTGTGTATGTGGGTGGATGTGGTCAACGTCAACGTCAACGTCAACGTCAACGTCAGCGTCAACGTCAGCATCAACGTCAGCGTCAACGTCAACGTCAACGTCAGCGTCAACGTCAACGTCAACGTCAGCGTCAACGTCAACATCAACGTCAACGTCAGGTCGGGGTCAAGATCAAGGTCAAGGTCAATACGGGTATGTGGGTGTGTCTTGGCCTAGTTTTAAGTGTGGCCAAAACAAATATCAAGAGGGGCATATTTTTGACAAGTTTATGGACAACAATCTCACAGAAGTGCCTTTCATAAGTGTAGGCAAATCAATCTGAGAGGGCTCTTCATTTCTCAGGAAATTCCTGAGGGCATTTTTACAAAAATCTTGGATTAGAGGGGGTGCTACACTTGAGCAAAAAGCTCATATGGGCATGTTGAGCTAGTTTTAAGTGTAGGCAAATCTGCTTGAGGGGGGCTCTTCATTTATCGCGCCAATAATATATACTTTCCCACTACTTACACCAATAGCGAATACACGTCCTTGCGCCTCCGCGCCAATGTGTGATGTGGGAACAAGCCTGGCACTTTTCAGTAGAGCAACAGACACGTGACGTGATGGTACAAATGTAAACTATTTACATGTCTGCAGTACAACTCAAGACGCACACATCGAATTGCATTGACCATTTCCCTACATTCTGAGAGTTTCTACATCAATGTGTTAAAAACCCATTATTTACACTTCAAATTATCAATCATCTCTCAATCTCTCTAAGCGGAACACACTGCATTTGTATCTTTTTAATTATCTTCATTTTTAACTCTCATTTATCACATTCTCTGAATCTCTGTTTGTTTCCTTATTGTGTGCGCTATATCGCTTATTACATTATTTATTTTTAACATAAGATGCATTTAACTTATGTGTAATGCAAATTTCTGCTTAAAACGTCCTATCAAACTTCGAAGTAGACTATGACATTTCGTTGCAAACTGTCACGTATACTCCAGCCCATAGTGCCTGTAATATGTAAAGGATTTAATTAGGCACACCGACATTTACGCTGCGAATATTATTTTATTAATGCCTAAATTGTGTTTCGCAATTTAAATGATAGAAACTTACTGACTTGCAAGTAAACTTTACAAACCAAGTTTTTTGGAACCTCTATGACTACCTGCATTCGTAAACTGGTTTTCAAAACTAATTTTTATTTATACGATTTAATGATTTCTCTCACGCTGGAAGTGAATACATACGATCGGTATTAACGACGGAAATTGAAGCAGTCACCATTCACGTCGAGGCGAAAGACGATTCTAAGTTGAAATTGATTGAGATTCCTTGTCACCTGCATAGCGCCTGGTATTGCCGCAACCCAAATAGCAGAAACGTTAGGCTGGTTGCAGAACCGGCAGAATACAATATTATTTTCCTCGTGTTCAGCTACTGGGAAACAAGTTTCAAACTCGTTTCAATGACTGAACACCTAATTTCTCAACGCATTCGGAGTACGCGCTACATTTCGTTAAGAGTAAATAGACCAAGAACATGCAGACACAGTATCGTATTAAGTACCTGTTTATTTTTGATACGACCTTGAATCACTAAATGGGTTGCACACAACTTCCAAGTAACGGCAACAGTAAGTACAATTACTTCAGGCTCGAGAAAATGGTTTGTGCTTTTGAAGGGCAGCGAGTGCTCTCGTGCGGTGCGATATTTCCGCCTGCACAATGACGAATAACAGTCAGAAATAACCGGCATCGCACAACGCAAGCAACTGTGAAAGACACCTTCACGCACGTGACTCCTCATTATAAACATCTGCCAGAACGTGGGACAGAAATCGGCTGTGCTGCGAGGTCGCCAAAACAATCGAGAAAGGTATAAGTGTTTATTCCGTTTCGCTGTTTATCCTATCGCGCATAATCTGGTTTTCAATTTTGTTTTCGCGATTTTTCTGGTGATTAAGTTTGCTTACGCGCTTAATTCGTTCCACTCTTGTTTCTTACGCGTTTTATCCTGTTTTATGTTTCGCAGTTGTATCCTTTCGCGATTAATCCACCGTCTCAGCTACGAAAGTGACTGTCTCCATGCTGATGTACAGGACTCTTAAACCATCTGTTATGTGTGCATATCAAACATTCAACCAGGGAAATAAAGCGGGGTACACACACGTGGTGGCCACTCTGTACAGTCACGGATATTTCTGGTTTCTAATAACCCCTTTGAAAGACAATGGGATAGTTAGAAGTGACCATGAGTCTACAGTAACCCTGATCCTGCACGTGCATATGAGAGTCCCATTCAACAATTGCACAATGTTTGCCAGGGTGAACGCTTCCACATAACACACTGCATACCTATCTCTATATTTGGCTACACACGGAGAAAATCACGTGCTCCGCCATTATCCAGCGCTAATTGGCTAAAAAGCAAACTGGCGTTGCTAGGTAGCACGGAATATATGGTTCATGATGCATAGTTCATTATTTTGAATTTTTATTTTTCGCCGCATTTCTGCACCTTTAGGATAATCACGACCATGATAATTATATGAAATTTATGAAGGGACACTCCCAAAGAATCACGCAGGCGACAGACACTGACCCTGTGTCTCCCGATGGCGTAGTGGTAAAGTCGTCGCCTTGCAATCAAGAGCGCCAGGGTTTGATGCCCGTACTGGTTCGGATCACTTTAAACTACATGTCCAGTCCAAATTAGCCTATCTGTGCATAAAGTTGACTTTAAAAAACATCTCGAACACAGATTCTTCGGTAGTGATATTTAGAGCAAGAAGCTGTTTTTTGTATTTACAGAATAAATGTGAAGTAAACTGTAATTGTAAGTGTAATCTTACTTCAAATATAAATAATAATAATTCTTTTGAGTAGAGCAATCCGCTCGCTCGACCGCGTTGTTTAATATTCACACTGAATCTTAAGGTAGGTGCGAAGAGTACGTAGTTTGCAGGCATAATATGTTCAGCACCACTACAACATATACAAGCGTCAACTGGTTTTAAATGTGGATAAATATTGGGACAGATTGCATGATCTAAAATAAACCTCAATACGTTGTAAATAGCGCCGTCTAGTTTGCTGCACTTCTGACACTCCGTGTAGTGCAGGTGTATTCCAGTGTGGTGTAATTTAATTACGTTCAACCAAGTAGACAGAAAGCGGTGTTCAAGTACAGGAGATTTAAAAAATGCCTGTCTGCTGCTTTAAACGTTCATTTTATTAGTTAGCACTCACCACACACACACACACTCCAACCCAGAACGCAGTGCAAACGGTGCAGACACCAAACTACCAAGTGCACTAGTCGGTGTTGCACCGTGTCACCAACTAGACATGCGAATGCAGAGAGAGTCAAAAAGTGCAACGTACTGGACGAGGTTAATTACAATATAATACGAGTATGAACATTATTTCTCGTTAATATCAATCACTTTACTACATATTTAAGAACACTGAATTAATTCCTACATACTCCAGCTACATTTGATTTTCCTTTGTCAGCCAGTGGTTATTAAACCATCAAAACTTCACTTTTTGACCGCTGGCGCCATCTTAACTAGGCAAAAATATAATTTGTGTTTATTTTTATTGTAAACGTTGGTAAATTTTTATCAGACTGTACATGTGTAAGAAGCAAAATTTTGAATATTAACATTCCTAGTATTCATGAAAAATAAAGGTACAAATGAATGAGATATTACGTTCAAGCTATACTGCCAGACGAATGCATTGAACATAGATGGCACAAGGGAAGTATGTTTGCGAAAACAGCGCCTCCTACAAACTCAATACCTTTGAAGCTATTTCTCCACAGCCCTTCAATGGGGTCATTTGTAGGGATAGCGTGGGGCTTGAGCTCACCCGATCAATTAACTTATTAATATTATTATTAAATTAAAATATGGCAAGCACAGATGTACCATGTAAAAATCTAAGTGATAAATAAAAACTCAACCAGGACACAAATTAGTGTGTTAGGAATATAGTTGCATAAGTTACATAACCATTGCTCTACAAACCTAGCGTCCTATTGCGTTGCGCTTGCCAGTCAACCATGCAGGTCAGTACATATACCAGGTACATATTAATACATTTATATTAATATGTTTGTATTAATTCATCCATAAGCGTAAACTCAATTGCAATGTATTTCGACATGCACGCTAAAATGATTACTACTCCATTTTGCACACGAGGGCCTCTACAGCAAAGCGCAAACACGCATTCTTCATGTTTCCGTCGATAGGTGTTTGCGTAGCCTCGATGCAAACTGCTGCGAGTCTGTACATAAATTTCAGCCTCGATATCACCCACAAAGGGCACGGACAACCTAACATGGACAGTTCTCGCTCTATGCAAACAGGGGCGCTACGATGCGTAGTGTCGAATGCACCTAGAGTATATGAATGCGGTTAGGCCAGGAACATGTTGCGTGTATATGGCTTCACAGCGTTGAGTTTGTGGGGGTGTTTTGCACCCAATCGGACCGCAGCGTGCACGCGTGACAGGCTGATCCCCAGTGGTCATAGATGCCATGTAGCGCCTCTGGTGGCCAGGGTGAGCATTGGATTAGCTTCTGATTCCGATTGGAGACGATCACGAGACCGCCTGAATGTACTTTAAAGGGATGGCAGGAATTCTGGACTGAATTTGGCAACGCTGTACACTTTGTGCACAGACCGGCTAATTGAAACTGGACTTATGTGTGGGCAACTGCTTCCTAGACTTCATAGAAACAACCGACCTATGTGGCGTTGGGGTTAGCACAATGCACTTCGGCCTTTCCGATGTCGTAGTGATAACCATGGTTCTTAAAGGTCCAGGAATTGTAAATAAATTCAATTCCGGTCCAGGAGAGAAATTCGGCAAACATAAATGGGCTCTGGACCGTAAAGAACCTTTTTATCTGTAAATTATTTCAATTGGGTACAGGAACCTTTTCACCAGGTCAATTTAAATACGGTCCAGGGGCCTTCTCCGGCTCAATATAAATACGGTCCAGGAACCTTTTTGCGGATCAATTTAAATTCGGTCCAGGAATTTTTTTAATGATACAATACGCAACTTGGACCTAATTAAATTGTGCAAGAAAAAAGGTTCCGGTCCTGCAGCGGAACCCAATAGAATTTATGGGTTCCAGGACCTTTAACAATCCTGGTGGTAACGTCGACGTCTTGTAATCAAGGGGTACCGGGTTCGATACCCGTTGGATGCACTGGGCATAGTGATTCGGATCCCGATTTAAACTATATGACCAGTTTCGATTAGCCTGTCTGTGCATCAAATGGACTTCAAATAACAAATCAAACAAACACAATGCACTTCGAATAATCCTGATACGAAATTAAGTGTACAGTCAGCTTTCCTGAAATAGTTACTTTCTTCCATGGCGTTAAACGTGTTGCCTAACTCTAAGGCGAAGAACAAACTTCCACATGAGCTCTCCAATAGAAACTATCGCTGAAGATTTAGTGAGTATTCCATTTTTTTTGCGTACTACTGTACATAAAATCAAGTACGAGCTTACAGGTCGAAACCAAGTGTAAGGAAACAATGAACAATTATTTATTAACAGCTGATTATAAAATTCAAGTACTAGCACATGAATATTAGAAAATTAAAAATTATGTAAATTGTTTCCTGCACGACACATTTCGATCAGTATATACAGGGTGGCACAAAAGTCAGTTTACCCAAAAAGTACATTGATAATAGTATTGCTACAGTGTATGTGCTTCTTGTGCTAAGTAATATTTTTAAGGTATACGGTTGGTAACATTGTCGTGTGACACTGGCAACAGTACACTCTTTTTTCTTTTGTCGACAGTTGAGTCTCTAGCTTGTTGTAGTGTGGGTGTTTGTTGTTAGATGACACATTTGAAGAGTGGACACGTGGTGCCATTGATTGTCCTGCGCGTTCTTGTGGTTTGACGCCATACGATTTTGCTTTGTGGGAAATTGTTAAGGATTTGGATACACTGAAAGACTCGCAATGTATTGCAATGGAGGACACTTTGAACAAAACCACTGAAACGGGAATGTTTTGTTTCTGTATGTATAGCTACTTGAATTTTGTGTATTAACTTGAATTTATGTATACGTTAACTGACTTTTGCGCCACCTGGTAGTATCAGGACCGCCGTTAGAAAACACAAGATTCTTGTGAAATATATCTCAGAGACCTTCATAGTTTGAAAAGTAAAAATAAGTTCCACGAAGGGTCATTTCAGGCGAGATGCTCCGCGTTCTGTAATTCAGGGAGTTTCCGAGAGAATGCGCTGTTTTTTATTCGTTGTTCTCAGTGCAGCCTGAAAATGTTAATCTATAATATATGCATTGTAATAAATCTAAATTTGTTAATGAATAAAGAATGTATTTCATAGCATCTATTTATTTGTTTTGTACTATTTGTCTCTAGCGTTAAAAAAACATGTTTAATCATAGTAGTAAAGAGACAATTTTATTACACCCCATGTGTTAAAAGTACACATTTTTCTATTCTTAGATCCGGTCGCTATAATAGCAGCAACTCGGGGCCGCCCATCAGTCTCGTTACGCCCCTGTGTCTGTATTGTTATTGTTTCCCTGGTATCCATTTTTACCGATTGTGCACTCTCACACCCCGAACCAACCAGAGTATACCACCCAAGCATCGAAGTCTCAACATCTGAAGTTATCTTCATGTTGTTGTTCTTGTCGTACTTCGAAACCTAACTTCTCCACTGTAGACCATACTGTTGGTATGTGATTAAACGGATTCGACTGTGTTCCAGAAGGATTATTGAGGTAATGTATATGTTTTAATTTGTATATCAACATGCACGGTTGGTATCATGGGTGTATTTAAGGGGAGGTGTGATACAACGGGTCCAATCCCCCCCACCCCCTGTTTGGTTCAATAAAATGACTAGATTCTGTTCTATCCGCTTGTTTATAAAAGATATTCGGACTTACTTTATTCTCCTAATTTCGAGACGCATAGGACGGGATACGGATGGGAAGGAAATTACGAAATTCCACACACTAGATGGGGCTGCAGACAAAATGTCTATAATTTCCTGATAGTTTCGGAATTTCTAAGATAATAAACTTTATTGGCACTACCAAAAGAGTTATATTTTTTTTCCATCGACTCTTCGTAAATAAATTTGGTTTTTAAAAACGCAGTGCAAGAAAACAAAGCAAATATAGTAACATTCTCAAGTTATTTGACACAACATTACCAGAAAAGTATCAATGCTAATTAGCCTGACTACATTCACACAACTTTGACAGGTTGAGCTTCCGGTCAGCAGTGTCGTGGATTTTCTCTTATAAAATAAAGCAACCCTAATCATACCAAAAGTTGAACCCCCCACCCCCTTACGTGAACTATACATACGCCCATGGTTGCTATATTATAACCAAAAACAGTAACTAATGTAGTTCTTATAAAGAAATATCAACCACTGTAGACTAATGGACTTGTGTATCCATTCTTGTCACCACAATATATATCTTAATCCCTTATATATGATCCAGCTAGAATAACCAAAGCATTAAAGTATAGTCTTATATGTTGTTTGTTTCCTTTACCAAACCTTATTTCTGATAAATATTCACATTAGTAAAATATTACTTTTGTTAGTGGTATCAATGATAATAATAGTCGCAGCCAATTGCTTTAAGGCTCTTGACCTCGTCCTGGGAGGTGGACGCCCTCAATTGACTTTTTCCCTCCGAAGTCTATACTTTCCCGCCGGGGATATGATGAGAGAAAAGGTGTGCAACCCAAAAATTCGTAGATTTTATGCCTAGGTGAGTATAGCGGTTGCATCTATCCCTTGAGACCCATCATATATATATGTCTTACGAACTTTCAGGAGATAGCCTGTTGAACCTGAGGATGAGGGTCCTGGGTTCGTGACAGCACATATAATTCTGACACACACATTAGCAGATTGCCAAAAAACATTACAAACACATGTTGCGTCCCTGTTATTTAGCAGACGCGTACGCCACTCTCTTCAGAAGATTGAAAGGCCTTTTAATAAATAATTGGCACACTCGTCAATGTATGTATCCGCGCTGAGCATTGTAAAATGGTCATGGCAAATGAACTGAAATACTAAACTGAAGTTATATATAAGGGAAGAGACGGGACGCGAAGAAATTGACACATTACTAGGGCAAGTCAAAAATTATCCACATTTTAAGCATAACTTTCATCAGGTTGGCCACACTGCCAGTAGAGCGACCATGTTTACTCTGTTACAAAAGAAAGGGAAAACAAAAGAAACGGAAAATGGAGCGATTCATATGAAACCTCGGCCACGCAACCACAGTAGCACCACCTTTCAACACGTGATTGTGGGGATACTTTTTGACTTCCCTTCGTATAAACACAAAAAAAACGTGACGTTAGTCCAGTATGAGAGTCTCATAACTAGACTCCGTATTTTTACGTAATATCAAAGTATAAAATATGTACATAAATGTAACAATAATTGATAAAATATATACCTAAATATGTATTATCAAAAATATATGTAGCTAAATATGTAGTATCAAAGAATATGTAATATTAATAATAATCGATAATCCAAGCAATTTCGAGAATTCTGTTAGATTTTACTTGAACATATTGAACATAATTTTAAGAGCTTAAGTTGTTCAAATTAAAATTTGTATCAAATTTATAAAGTCAAAAAAGCACAGCAACCTGTACATATTTAAGAAACCAATTTTGTCAACTATTAATTACTTTTCACATCGCAAATTATTGTATATTATGTAACTGTGTAAGAGATCTCTTTGTAACTTTGGAAAAATTGTAAAAATAAATATACAAAAAGAACAGTCGAATGAAAATACATAGCAATTGTTCTTCTTGAACAAGTGAAGGGAACATATTGTGTTACTCGCTACGTACAGGAAAGTAGCTTTCTTGTCCACCGATGCCTTGCCTAAACCTAAAAGCGAAACGAAAATATGTAACCAGAAAGGGGAGGGGAGAGAAACTCCAGCATCTTTCGTTAAGTAACAGTTCAAGTAATTTTTTCTTCTGCCTGTCTTTCGACTTGCCCGTCAATTTTAGGTGACCGTAAGTACTATTATTCTCATTGATTAGAAATTATAACATCGCATGAGCAAAAATATAGGAAAAAAGATGAAGGTACGATAGAATATGTAATTACATTCTACATACAAATTCGAGCTCTACTCATGATACAAAGTCAACTGCTGGAGCTCGTGCAGATTTTTTCTTTTACTTGGATAGAAAATAACTTAGAGCTTCAAATTATGAGTATGGGAAAGAAACAGAAAAAGAACAGAACACTTGTCTTCTATCCTGAAGCATATTAATGACGATTTGTGAAGTTTGTAATTAGCAACATTGAAATTTTCGGAGTCTCCTCATAAGAGATTTCCCCCCACAAAAACAGTAAAATATTTTGTAACTACTCCTACAATTCTCCCAACAAAATGCAATCTTCATACAACTCATATATACTTGAATCACGAGAGGATTTTTAGAAATGACGATGATTACAAACAATATTTTAACATCTTTAAGCAGTTCTTTACAAGGATATCGTACGTATTTCTCTCCATTAAGACATTTCCTAACCAATTAAAATCTTACCGTTTTAACTGGGAAGAAATTATGATATACCAGAAGCTAATGAGTGCCATCTGTTGAGAAACTATAAATTTTGCTTAAGAGAAGTGGCTATAAATATTAAATTCAGTTTATTGTATTATTATTGCTAATTGTTGGATATTTTCTATTTTCAATGTCAAAAACATAGATAAATTCTAATTTCTACAATGCTTTGTATTTTTACAATTTCGTTAATTCTGCAAAATATATTTACGTTTCCTTCTGCAAAACGACATCTCTAAATAACAAAATCTCTAGCCTTCTTAAACCCAAAGGTATATGGTAGCAGCAACACAAGCCTTTCACGTGTCTCTATCCTGGGTAAGAGCAATCCAATCTTTTCCATCCTTACCGATTTCCTTTAGGTCCATCTCCATCCATTTTCTTCTTGGCCTTCCCACAGGTCTCTTACCATCAGGTTTCCCAACAAGAATCTTGTAAACCCTTCTTCCCTCTCACATTCGTGCCACATGGCCTGCTCACCTAAGTCTTCTTGATTTAATTTCAAACGATATATGTCTAAGAGGAAATGGAACCAACCATTTTGCTCTTTAGTAATTCTATTTGTTTTTCCAAAGTTGCTTAATATGGATTTAGTACTCTTACAAATCTCTCAAAGTGAACTTTCGTAGTTTTTGGATTTTGAAAATCTAAAGAAACCCCGATATTTAAATTTTCCCCATGTTAATCTTGGAAAAGAACATTTTGTTTTTAATCTCTTTCATGTTAGTGATTTTTATCAGCGAAGCAACTCCAAAATACATTTCTCGTAATACAGAATAAGAAACATCAGAAATTCATAAAGGCAACAATGGATTTAACATAAACTTTCATTTCTTTAATCTACATTTTTAAGCTTTGATTTTAAGAATGCATGGAATTATCTCAACGCTATGCTTGAGAATCTTCCACCGTTGAGCAGTTTCACTATTTGGAGTTAAATGAAGCTAAGAAACGAGAAAAAATGGAAGAGAAATTATAAGGTCAAAAGGAACGGAAAATGAGATAACGAATTGTAAGTACGACTGTTATAAATTGTCTTTATTATTCAGCCTTGCAAGCCGAATGTCGCCAGGGATTTTAAATAATGGCCAATTAGCTGAGACTGTTCTCGTTAAATCGCACAGGCGAATAGAAGACCTTTTGAAAAGCGGACAAGAACTGGAAGATGAGACCGTGACATAAATGAAGTCATCAAGATTCCCAAGGAAAGTTTTCGGGGATCTTCTTCTTCTGGAACGAGGAAGACATTTTCATTGTATCTTGGAAAGAAGGACAAACGAAATACTACTTCCTTTAGAGATTGCAAATTGCAAAAGAAGCTCCTTATGCGCAATTATTTCTTCATGTTGTTAAGGCTAGACACCATGTGTCGCCCTAGTCGCTCTGACAATATTATGTATTCTTTGTAAAATTGAAACATCTACTTTTGATCTGTGGTAAGCAAATTAGTAGACAAAGATCATTTTATACAAAGGTCTTAACATAAGTGGAAAGAAGGATTACAACTACAACTAGAAAAAGCAGGTAATGCTTAGATTTCAGAAAATTGATGTATATAAGAGCAAAACTTTAATGTGTCCAGAAAAAACTGCATATCTCAAGAATGCCATCAAAGTTTACTGTATGATACAAATTAACACTTTCTTACAAACAGACTTCTACGTGCCAATTCGTTCTATTATAATGTATCGTATCATGCCGAAGGCGTGATTCGAACCCGGGACCCGATAATCTAATCACTACGACAAGAGGCTGAAAGTAGCTTCAGACAAGCACATTGCACCGGCGACCTTCACTGTATCAGAAATCTCCGCTGCCACGGGAATCGTACGAAAATAACTAAACTCAGCACAATGCAAAAAGCACGGTTAACGACAGGACGCTACTCGCCCAACGGCTTTAACGATCGGAAATTTGAATTCCCCTTAAATAGTTCGAGAGAACATTTCTGACTCCCAGTTGTAATCAGAAAGGTATCAAGCGAACAGTTGTCGCCTACAAAGTACAGTCTGATTATCAATTGATACGATAAGAGATACTGCCAGGAGTGGTGCGCGATTTAAGTTTCATTTCAGGAGTGCTTTATCTACAAATTGGCGGAGACGATTTTCACCTCTAGATCTACAGGTAAACGAACATCCTATTCTACTATTCTCATGACCCTGCCAAACCAGTCAAAAAACTGGTTTAAAGCGTAAATGTAGTACGTGTTACCCTCATTTCTCAGGGGTGTTACCTTGGGCTATAAACGTACCTCTCACCTAAGCGAGTAGCTTTAGGCTGGCATAGTCTAAGTTCGATCCCAAGCCGGTGTGCTTTTTTACGGTATCTAAAATGTTGAATGCTATTCCAATCGGAGCACAACCGCAGGATTATTTCGTATTTGTATTTTTTATATAGCGTCGCATTTCTTCTGCATTCGGCTAATCGTGACGATGAGAATTAATTGAGTTTCTTTTCAAGTCCACTTTAGTGCTAAATTGATAAGGGATACTTACAAAGAACACCCATGCGAAACCTGGGGTTCTTAGCTCGCTTTGCTAAAAACTTCGGCATGAGTTCTTCTGATTGATTGAGTTGGTGTTTTAAGTCCACTTTATGCATAGTAACGCAAATCGGGACTGAGCCTACAGTTTGAAGTGGGACCTGAACCACTATGTGCCTCCACCGGGTATCGAACCAGGGATCCCATAATTTCAAGGCGCTGCCGCTACCAAACTTCACCATGGAAGTTGACATTGTACGCAGGGGCGGAGCCATGCGTATGCAAAGGGGTGCTTGCACACTCCTTAATGTCCTTCTGCACCCCATTTCCATTCAATCTTGCATTGTAATAAATTACGTTATGACTTATTAAACATATTGAGCGTAGAATGTTTAATATTGAAGTGAGACCGCTATTATTGTATACAACAGAGAAGCCAAGCCGCATTTACCTTCCTGTCCTGGGCCAGTCTCGATCAGGTGCTGTCTTTCGTCATTATTCTTGTTTAAGACTGTTTCTTCTTTTGTAAGACACAATATATGCCATTGGCCTGCCTAAACAAGCTTTCTTCGTTTCAAATTACAAAACATGTGGTTGTGGTCGAAGCACGTCATCATAGTAGCCTTCAGTTTTAGATACTTTCATACATTCCTACTTATAAATTGGTTGGTATTTGACAGCTAAAGCAATCATGCATGTTTCAGGTTTTCTATATTTCCAATACTATCTGATTACCCGGCGTTACCTGGGTAAGTATTTATCCCAATCTTCTATTAGACAGGAAAATAATGAATTCTAACTATAGGGTAAAATGAACTTGCAGTTGAACGGCATTGGGAGTGTAACTATTCATCTCAGCGACTCCGAAAACTATGGATTCAGCACTAATATCGGTCGTTTTACATGTCATCCCCTTCCCCCTCCAGGGGTTTCAGGGGTGTCTTACCCCCACAGTATTTCTTTCCAGATTGTAAGTCATATATGTACCAAGTATGGTTGAAATCGCTCCAGGCGTTCGAGAGTTATGCCGGAACAAACATACGCACACACACACACGCACATACATCCACTTCTATATACAGGGTTATTATAAATGATGGACCCATTTTCAAAACGTCATAGGTAGGGAAGTACAGATCCAAATTGAACAAGCTATATACCAATGGAAAGAGGATGGTTCAAAGTTTCTGGCGTTCAGCGGCCGGCAGGCTGTGGTGGTTGCGGAAGCGGCCGGTAGAGTTCGCGAGAGGACCGTCTCTGTCAGTTGTGAGCGAGATGGCGACCTTGGCGACCGCGTCGATGTTTGCCGTGCAGCCAATGGTGGCCACATTGAACATTTATAACAGTTACAAACATTGTGGTAACAAACTTTGAACCTTCCTCTTTCCATTGGTATATAGCTTGTTCACTTTGGATTTGTACCTCAATAAATATGATGTTTTGAAAATGGGTCCATCATTTATAATAACCCTGTATATAGATAGTTTGCACTAGGGGTAAGAAAATCAAACAGTATAGAAGGGCAACTTTTGCGAGAAAATGTGCCTGGAAATGAACTACAAGTTGCAACGCTATTATTTTGAAAGAGGTCATCACGGAGAGTTAAAAGAAGTGATGTTGCCAACTTTGCATCCTGGGACGGTGACCGCCATGTTACATTCAAAATGGCGCCATCCTAAATACACTTAGCTTACTATTTCTCGTGATAAGAACGTTACTATGCTACACAAGTTTGCGGAACTGGTTCCATTGGAAAGAGAAAGCTCCAAAGAAGTATCAAATAATCATGAGATTGAGTTTTTTGTTATGTTTCGAAAATAGAAACAATAAACTTTCAAATATATATATATTTTCTTGCTCTCGAAATTGTATTTTGTCCCATAACATGGTAATTATCAATCAGATCGAAAATATGGTTATGAATAAAATAAAGTGCAGTTTCTCGTGATTATGTTGCAGGATGTTTGAGGATGATATCTTTTTCAGTTCAGAAGTTATGAGCTAAAACATATTTTTCGGCGTTACATAATAACACATTTTACACCTGGCATTTCAGGCTCAACAGTTTAATTTACCAAGACATTACGAAGAAGGCACATAGACCATTTTTGTCACCCTACTAGTAGAGGAAGTTAACAAAATTTATTTAAGCTTCCAAACCTCCAAATTAGACTGTGGCTACTCATGTGTAATTGATGGTATTCAATCCATTTCCCCAAATGTAAGTATTATTGATCGCCTCGTCAATTGCTCGAGTCAACAACAATCAAATCCACGCATATCGATTTCCCAAACAACTACAGATAGAGAGAAATAGTTTGATGGAAAAGACCTCTGACACACGCGGTCAATTGGGTCAAGTGTCAATAACGGGTGAACTATCTGATTGCAAGGATAGCACTACAGCAGAACATCACAATTACGCAGTTAAGTGCACTTCGAATTTCTAATGGGCCCACTCCTGCCTGCAATTGTTATTATCAAAACAAAATTCATTGAAACAGGTAATAATAAACAGCGCTACAGTTTAAAATTTGTACATTGTGTACCCTAAGTTTCGTGACACAATAAATAGAGACATTTTGCAATGACTTTGGATTCTATGTCCATTAAATATATGGACGAAAGCAACAAAATTATGCAACAAAATCATCCCGTTCGTACAACAGCACAAAGATCTTGGAGTCATTTTCGACGGCAAACTCACTTTCAGCCACCATATAGATTACATAACTTCGAGAGCCATGAAAACCCTTGCGCTAATTTACAGATTTACAGATATCACACAAGTTTCTGCACTCAAAACCTACTTTACAACGTGCGTCGTACCTATTCTTGAATATGGTTCCTGTATTTGGTCAATGGCCTGTGATAGCAATATAAAGAGAACAAAGAAAGTGGTAAATTTCTTTATCAGAATAGTCAAACATAGATGTCTTGCCCTTGCAAAATTTTCCAAACATGAAATTCTTTCCACTCTTCAAATTCACGATCCTTCCCTTAGTCGTCAAGTTTCAGATCCAACATTTCTTTTCAGAATCATGAATGGACAACTTTCCACTAACGAACTCTTGCCACATCTTCACATCCGGATCCCACGTACCAACAGCAAATGCAACAACTTCTTTTACACAAAAGCCTCAAGGCTATCCCTAGAACAAAGGTCATTTCTCTATAGGCTACAAACAAGGTACAATACACTAGTTGATCCTCCAGGCTTCCATCTATCTAAGCAGGCTTTCAGAAATGCGTGCATCAAGCAGCTGAAGAGAAAGTAATATTTGTTATACCCTAGTTATTGTTTTATTATTATTATTTTTTATCTTTTATTCTTGTGCGTCCTTCTCATTTGTTAATTTCTATTTTTCTCTCTCTTGATATCCTGATATAAAATGGATTCTCTCTGTATTCAGGATACCTCAAATAAATAAATAAATAAATTTAACTTTACAAAAATATCATTCATGGTAGAATGCTGTACGTATAATGTTCATAAAAGTTGCATAGAGAAGGTATATATTCTTTAAAAATATATGAAACGCATAGCACGATATTGTATTTCATTTTCGTGTTAATATTGCTTTTTGAATTATCAATTTGTATATATTTAATAACTTTAATAACACCGATTGCTGGAACAGACAGCAAATACAATTCTGTCACAACAGTATTCTCGCACGCGCTTTGGTAAAAATTAGAACAACACCTGCCGTTAGTGCCATCACTTCGAAGAGACTGGTTCTGTGTATGAAAAAAGGACCTCGGGATGACCACGTGTCATAATGTCAACAAAATCGGAGAATCCTTCAAATGAAGAAGGCAGTGCCGGATCTACAAACAGCAAAACCCCGCAGCGCGGGGGGGGGGGGCTGAGGCAAGTAAGCCTTTAGGGGGGGCCCTCAGCCATTGACATAGTAAAGGGTTCGTATATGCGTATGTGAAGAAATAACGTAGTTACTCAGGGGTACAGAAACGGATACAGGTAAAGTTCCCTGTGCATGTAGCGCCGTGCAATGAAGGCCCCATTTAGGGTATGTAGGGGTTGGGGCCCCACATATTTCGGCCATCTTGGAGGTCATGTGATCAGCACCACGCTGCGGTGGCCTTTACCCCTCCCCTCCTTGGGTACCATTTCATTTGAGGCTGGGTGGGCCCTAGAGTCGCTTTATGGGCGGGGACAATGCCGGAATAATTCCAACCTTAGATCACGCACCTCGGGTTTCCCGCATGGCAGTCAGGCTAGAATTTCACGACAAATGCAGTGGTAAAGGTTTATTCAACCTACTTTTAATCAGGAAAAAGTTATGACGGCATGATTGTAACAAATCTATCATTTTACAGGTGTGAGCCAATACAGTGTCACATATAGGGTTTTTTTTTGTTTTTGATGTGAAAATTTGAAAGATTTGAAAATTTTGAATATTTTTTATTTATTTATTTATTTTATTTTACTAATTTTTTTGGGGGGACAAAGAGAGAGGGTAAAAGAGAATGGTCTTCCTCTAAACCTCTTTCCTTTCATCGGGAAAACCTATATATATATATATATATATATATATATATATATATATATATATATATATATACACACACACACACACGTATATCACATCACCCCATTCCAATTTTAAGAAAAATAGTTAGATGCCTAATGGCGGCCACCAATATAGCGGACGTCCACTTGGAACACACCAATGTGGTTCCCTAAGCCTAACCTGTTTCTACCATGATCAATTGTACCCAGTCTAACTCCATTACTTCTTATAGGGAGTGTTAAAGGACATTTGAATCATCCTCTAGGCCCTTAGCTATATGAGACTTTGTCAACATGAGATCAAGAATTACACACACACACGCACATACTTTATGTGTGTGTGTGTGTAAAGGTAGGTAGGTAGAGTGAGCTTTGGTAATATTTTGCGTGTCGCAAGATTTGTAGATCCGACACTGGAAGAGAAAGAAAACAGTCTCGACTTGACGTTTTGCCCCAACCAACCGTATGCAACGTACTTTGTCAACGGTTACTCATCGAGCCGTACAATTTGCAGACGATACAAGTCTTGAAACCAAGGCACACTCACCCATGAATCGCCTGTGCATATTAGTCCCGTCTAGTTCCCTACACTTTTTGACACCAGGTGTAGTGCAGGTGCATCCCAGTGTCAGTGGAAGGAACTCGTGTTCAACCAAGCAGACGCCGTACACAAGAAGATAAAAAAATACTCACTGCTGTTTTCAACGTTCATTTGGTTCGTTATCGCGTATTCCGTTATCATACACCACACTGTACGCCGCTCCAGAACGTAGTGCAAATGTTGCAGACACCAAACACACTACACGATACGAAATCAACCAAGTATACGAGTCAGATACAGACTTTGTAACCACCTAATCGCATGAGTGCAAAGAGAGTAAAAAAAATGCCGCGATCTTGACGGACAATTGCTCGTGACACATTAAATATTTGAGACTGTTGTGAAGTACAGTCACGTACACTTCTGGGCTCTAACGATCTTACCCAAAAGTGAGTTGAGCCATTACAACCAGAAGTGTCCGTGACTGTACGTAAACATTGATTCTATTTTTTATAATAAATATATAAATTTGCTTCAACCATTTATAATTACCCTATACATGAATAATACGCCGTGTGAGAAGCAGAGGGACGTAACACCAATTTATAAAATTTACACGAGAGAGGAAATAATGTATGCTTAGGAATATGTCTTACTCTTAAAATGAGTCAGTGAATTGGAGATAAGTGCCTCCACCTTACTGGTAAGGATTAGAAGTGGAGATATATCGATCTGACTAAAATAGAGCTCTTCAGAGGAGTTTATTTTAACTAAACTCAAAACCACAATTTTGGAGTACGTTCCTCTGGTTCTCATGCGAGTAATAGCTGTGTATTATACATGACAGTGAAAAAAATTGGAATCTTTGCAAACTTTAGTGTTGCATCTTCAGAGTAAGAAGAAAAACGGAACCGGAAGTTCCCAAACTGCAGGTCCCCAACTTCCGGTTCCGTTTTTCTTCTTACTCTGAAGATGCAACACTAAAGTTTGCAAAAATTCAATTTTTTCACTGTCCGGAATGTTTCCTTTCTCCTTCTTTGATTTTTATTTAGCCCATTTGGCCCTCCTTGCTTTCATATATATATATATATATATATTATTACTTTATGAATATCCCTCATATATGTATATAAAAGTGAAATATGTAGTATATGTATATAAATATGAAATTGAACCCATTTCCAAGTATAGATAATTGTGTTATTGATTTGAATCTGTATGTGGTGTGTGTGAACGGTTGAGATACATATTGTATGTACGTGTAATAATAGTAATAAGTTTTGATGTTGAACAAAACCTCTTTTCAAGGGTCTGGAATGATTCCTTTACACAAACACGCACAGTCACGGGTAATAAAAATAGATACGTATAGTGTGTCTCAACCTTAAAAGTCAGTATAGGTTAAATGGAGCGCGGCGTTGCCAGATCAACAAACGAAGGCGCATCGAATCGCTGTTAATCGCTAATGATTGCGACAAATTTGCTTTCTTAATATCGTATAGGAAAGCTTCAAAAATCTATGTATTTGATGCATTTTGGGGAAAACGATAATTACCTCAAGATTTGCATGTAAATGTTTATATTTCGACTTTACAAAAGTGATTTAACACGGGGCACCTGCCTGCAACTGGGTTGTAACCTTGGTGGCGCGCAATGAATTTGATACGCGAGACAGCCCGCGTAAACAAACTACGATTCCGCAATAAATAACGGTACTGTGGAGTAACAATGCAATCTAAAAATAACTTCAAACAATGGTCAACACTTTTCTCGCTTGGTCTGCATGTGTATCGCGACAAACCGAAAAGTTTCTTGCTAACCAACTTTTTCGTGTTACTGTCTGATAATTTATACAAAATATCCAATGTAAATGTATATACAGGGTGGCGCACGAAATGTCTTACCATTTGTTTTGTTTATTACACATTTATTTATTATCGAAACATTACAAAATTAATGCATAGTGAATTATCAGAGTATGGAAAGTTTGTTTAGTGCAGAATGTGTTCAATGTGTCCACCATTATGGTTCACAACCTCTTGCAAGCGAACCTTTACATTTGTCACAACCCTCCGGCACAAGTCCTCCGAAATTTCACGGCACAACTGCACAATAAAGGCCTTGAGTTGCACTACATCTGCAGGCTTCCTTGCGAAAACTTTATCTTTCAAGAAACCCCACAAAAAAAGTCACAAGGATTAATATCCGGGCTATGCGGGGGCCACAATCTCCCACCTTCGTGACGTTCAGGAAACCGATTAGACATTACACGCACATTAAACATCTCATATAGGAAATCAAGAACAATGTTTGCAGTATGTGGGCGGGCTCCATCTTGCATGAACCACTGAGTGTGTAAATGGAGACCTGTTGCCAAGAGCTGCGGAATAAATGAGTTCTCCAACATTTCCTTGTATCGTTCTTTGTTTACTGTGTCGTCAAAGAAAAACGGTCCAATGATTCCATGAGTTGAATTTGCTGCCCACACACTCACTTTTTCTCCATAATTCTCACGTTCATGCAGTTTGTGAGGCTGTTCACTTGCCCAGAATCGAACATTTTGCTTATTTACCACACCATTTAAATGAAAGTATACCTCATCTGTAAACCAAGTCTTGTGCAGAACATGATCTTCTCAGGCGAAGAATATCATATCTACAAACAGCATTGATCCCACAGAAAAAAAAACTAGTGAAGTTGTTCAAGCGGTTTGCTATTTATGGCTTTTGAAGTATTCACTAGAAAAATATTAAGCGTTTTGAAAAATGGCATAATTATGGAACTTTCAGACTACATGAATTTATGACAGGTTATATAATGCAGTCAGTAAATAGAGCATAAAAAACTCTATAGGATAATGATTTCACTGTTTGAAATTTATGACTGTTACATTTTGTAAATTTTGTAACATCTGGCAACGCAGCGGTCGTAGAGAAGGACAGAGCTATTGGCAATACCCATGTATTAGAGAGAGAGGGAAGTACTGCATTTACTTCCTTATTGACTTTTAAGGTTGAGGCAGTCCATAGATCCTGAAACATTCACTTCCCTGTAAGTCGTTGTGTGTGTTCCTTACTCCACGGCGTTCGATTAAGTTGCCATTGAAAATTCGCTATTACAATCCACATATCGCCATGCAGTTAGGCAACACACATAACGCCTTGCGAGGAATCGAGTATTTCAGGATATAAGTGTCCACTTTTTATTGCCGGTGAGTGTACATCATCGCTTATTAATATATAACGTCATTCACTCTTATAATATAAACGAGACAAACATTAGAATCAGATGTTAAAATATTTTCCATGTCATCTTAACATCTTGAGCCAAGCAGGGGTGCATCAGGGATGAAAGGAGGAAGAAATGTGATAAGAGATGATTGTGAGGGGGGAAGGTTAGTAGAGAGGCAGTGATGAATGATGACGAGGAAAACCCCCCGCTGACGAACTCCATCGAGAAGAGAGCAAGGACCCCCTCCCTGCTGGAGGAGGGGGGTTCCTTGCGACTAGTTGCAAGAGAGAAGGGGAGAGCGTTTTTATATAGAAGATTCAGTTCCTCTTGAGCAAAATGTGTTCGGTAGGAACATAATGTGGATTTCGCATCGATGATCTTAAAGGAGCCTTTGACTTGAGTAAGTTTTCCGAATAAGTTTTGTGAGCAAATTGATCTCGCAGTTACTTAATGCTCAACGAAGCTTTGCTCATTTGAAATTAGGCATGATTTCTCAAGGACTTGAAGCCACGGTTGTTAAAGATCCAGGAATTTTAAGTAAATTCAATTCCGGTCCAGGAAAGACAAACAGCAAGGGTAAATGGGTTGTGAATCGTATAGAACCTTTTTATCTGCAGTGTATTTCAATTTGGTCAAGGTACCTTTTTTCGGTATCAATTTAAAAACGGTCCAGAAATCTTTTTTATGGCTGAATTTAAAAACAGTTTAGGAACCTTTCTTCCGACTAAATTTAAATGCGGTCCGGTAACCCATATTCCGGATCAGTTTAAATAAGGTCCAAGTTTAGTATTGAAATGAAACAATATGCAACTTGGACGTAATTTAAATTATGCGACAGGAAAAGTGTTCTCGTGCTTTTAGAATGTATATGTTCCTGGATCTTTAACAATTCGAGGGTTGTTAAATTTGATGTCTTGAGTCCACTTTATGCACCGAAAGGCTAACCGGCACTGTACCTACAGTTTAAAGTGGAATCCGAACCACTGTGTGCCACCGCCGGCTATCGAACCCGGGACCCTTTCATTACAAGGCCATGACGCTATCACTATACCATAGGAAAAGACCATGGTTGTTAAAGGTCCGGGAATTGTAAATAAATTCATTTCCCGTTCGGGAGAGAAAATCAGAAAGTGTAAATATGTCCCGGACCGTACAGAATCTCTTTATGTTTAAAGTGCAATTCTGTCCAGGAACATTTTACCCCAAATGAATTTAAATAAGTTCCAGGAACCTTTCTTGCGGATCAAATTACGGTCTAGGAACCTTCTTTTCAATGATACAATACGCAACTTGTACCGAATTTAAATTGTGCAAGGAAAAGGATTCCGGTCTTGCAGCGGAACCCAATAGAATATATTAGAATATATAGGTTCCAGCACTTTTACTAACCCTGCTTGAAGAAACAATGCCTAATACAAATGTTCCTCTTGTTACAGATTGTGTTACAATGAAAATACTGTTAGTTTTGGGTGCTTAGAAGCCACCTTTATGTTCAAGTATGCTAATCGGGACTTGATTAATATGGAAGTAATACGTAAAATTTCTAAGTTCGAAAAGTAAGAGTACTTCGGTGTACCCTAAGGTACAGAGAATGACGGATGATCGCCTGTAGTGTGAACTGAAGTAGTAATAAACTTAGGATACATCGAAATATCCAGAGGAGTCCCAAATGACACGTTCCTAATACGTATTCATACTCACCTAAGCGGCCCTGTTGCTGGTCTGCGATAGATATAACGTAATATACACCGCGTATCAAAAAGAATCATCCGATTTCAAAAAGCTATATATATGAAATCAATGAACATAGAACCTTGCAGTAAGTTGTAAAATAAATGTTGGTGTGTATATATAGTTTTATCTACAGTAGGTTTTACTTCGTAGCACTCTTTAGTCCGCGTGAAGATGGCAACCCAGCAACAAGCAGAAGCATTCTGCGTGCTCCGCTTCAATAAATGTGAGTCCGTTATAATGGTGCAGCGTTGAATACCGATTTGGCTTTACACCATTGGCCGCCGAGGTCGCCAGATCTCACTGTCTTTGAATTTCTCTTGTGGGGGTTCGCGATAGACTCAGTGTATGTGTCCTCATCGAAGACCTGTGGACGATCTGAGAAACTGCAAGAAAACAGCAGTGGCTTCAGTAACACCAGACATGCTCGCTCAAGTGTGGGATGATTGATTGAATTGTTGTTTTAAGTCCATTTTATGCACAGTTAGGCTTTTCCGGATACGACCTACAGTTTAAAGTGAGTAGTATAAAATATGATAGGATGAGCACAAAAATCGTACAAAAGAAGAGGTTATTTGATTAAACAGCCCGATTTGCCTACACTTAAAACTATGCCAAGATGCCCTTATTCCCTATTTCTTCAAGTGTGATATGCTCTTAATTCTAAGAATTCTGAATTCTAGTGTAGAAAAGAAGAACCCTCAATAGACAGATTTGCCTACACTTAAAACTATGCCAAGATGCCCTTATTCCCTATTTCTTCAAGTGTGATATGCTCTTAATTCTAAGAATTCTGAATTCTAGTGTAGAAAAGAAGAACCCTCAATAGACAGATTTGCCTACACTTAAAACTATGGCAAAAAGGGCATATAGCCCAATCGGCCATGTGTGTACATATTTAAATCTAAAGAATTTTGAATTCTAGTGTAGAAATGAAGAACTCCCCTCAGACAGATTTGCCCATGAGTGTAAAAGCTGAATCTCTTAGTTTGTTGTCCATAAACTTGTCAAAAATATGCCCCCCTTGATATTGTTTTGACCATACTTAAAACTAGGCAAAAATGCTTATAAGAGTTTTTGCTTACACAATAATATAATGTAATATATGCTTAAATACTTATTACCTGGAATATGCTCAATATTTTAATTGGACACCAGCCTCAACTCATATATCTAGTACTAAAACAATGTAATATGCAGAGACTTTCTAGAATTGTTCTGTGACTCTCTCATTTCTTACATCATAAACATATGATTTTTCACCTATAAGAATAACACTACATATGGTGTCTGCAGGGAGTGTATCGTGGAATTCACAGATAATTTTAATGTTTGTCCTGTCATTAACCACAACTTGTTTTCTTTTTGAAGTGTTGATTACAAACATGGGTCTCTGTGCTTTGAATTCATCTGGTGTGTAATACATGTCAGTATTGCCAGTAGTGACCCTTTTGTATGCTGTAAATGCTTCATATAATTTAAGGAAATCATCCTTGGACATGTCTAAATTATAATTTTCTCTAGGGAATACCTCATTTCTGCCATTTTTAAGATATATGTTCTTGATGTTGCAGCTATCAAATTTACTTGATTTTTTTTCCTGATTATTGTGTCTTCCAGTCTGAAACAGTACCACCACAAAATCCGGCATGTCATATTGTATACTGGAGAATGAATTTGTAGCATCAAACTCATAATAGGTACCAGTGGCGGGCTTCTGTACACATTGATATGTATAAAATTGTAAAGGTACCTGTGGATTTTTTATTATATCTGCTTTGCATTTAAGAGCATAACTGGCTTCATATTCAACAACCGGGATTCTTAGCTCCATAGTCTGAATAATGCATTTGCCCTCATCAGGTAGGGTATTAGGCAGAGCTTCCCCTGTAGAGTTTAATGTACTGTACCTCATCAAAGCATTATTATCATTGGCAGCTCTTCTAAATGTGATTCTTAAACCACCCTTCCACATAATATCTTTGTAATCTGAGAAGAATCCTGGCAACAGGCGCATGGGGAACAGTACAGTGTGGCTCTTAGATATAATTTTATCACCAGCCTCAAATCCATCTATTTTGTAGTAAGAAGCCTCGGTTTTGGATAATTTTAGTGTGGCCAAAGCTGTGGAGGTAATGCCGGGATAATCTACTCTGTTTATAACAACACCATGTTTTCTGATCTCAATTTCAGAGAACAGATGCGGCACAAAATTGTCCACCAATCTTATATTTGAATTTGCCGGATAATCTGTACCATCGAGCTTTATACATCAAATTTGATGTATAGATCTGCTCTGTGAGGGTGTATAAAGCCATCCCCTACATCAAGATCAACCTCAATCTCTGTGTTGGGTTGATTTAAATTTGCAAATGTCCTCCTGTTTGGGGGGAATGATTGTAGCTCATAACTCTCAATATTTTCCATTTTTTTGTATGTATTTTTATTTAAATATTAATCTCTATGATTGCAGTTGTTGTGGCTCCAGCAAAATCAACTAATTCTTCTTTTTCATTAGTGACCATCAACTCAATGTAATCTATTCTATTATGGCACACAGGAAAATATAATGTTGGGGATGGAGTGTAGATGATGGGCTCCATAAATTCAGAATTAGGTTTAAATGTTGCAATGATGCCAGTTTGTTTGTGAGTGCCTATGCTATTTGATTTGGTGATCATACCCTCGGCCACATTACAGTGAATATTCAGAGTCTCTATGGCTAAGAATTTAGGTATATTAATAGCAGTGTGTTTGATGGCCGCTTCAAGTTTTGTGTTGTTCTCAAATCCTAACAGCTCTCTTATAGTACCCAGATCCACTGTTTCTGTAGCAGATACAATCTCTACTCTGTGAGTGACAGAATTTTGAGTTAATACTATACCTCTGGGTAATTGAGCATTTAGAGTAGATAGATTATATTGCCCTGGAGTGATGACAATTTTTTGATTACGAACTGCAATTGTATTGTTGTGGTGTGTAATATTAGGGATCAAGTACATGCCATAAAATGCTCTGAGAGCTATTGTTTTGGGATATACTATGTCATCATGTAATCTGAGTTTCAATATTGAATTTTGGCTGGTAAGATGGAATACCCCATGATGTTTCAGATACCACAGGGCTTTTTGAAAATCTTCAATTGATGGTTTATTTTTTTGGGACATATATCTAAGAACAGATAAACACAAATGTCCGCAATTAACATCTTTGAAATTTTGAACACGGGCATTATTGTAATAAAGATTAGCTGAATTTAGATATTTTATTAAATTTTCAGGTGGAACACCTCCAAATGAATCAAACACAAATGCCTCATTTTTTAAATATTTAAGATAACAGATCCAGTGAGTGCCCTGATTTTTGTACTTATCCAAATTAACAATGCCACACTCTTTGTTGAGTGGTTGTTCTGGTAAAGAATCAGACATGTACACACCTCTAAAATGTTTGATGCCCAGTGGCTTGATTAAAGCTTCAATATCTTGGTTTGTAAGCGGCTCTTGTTTTTTTTAAACTTATTCATGGCTCTCTTAACACCTTTGCCTTGTTTCTCAATGGCCAGGTTATGGCGCTTTAATTCATCTAATTCGGCCTTATTCTTTTTGGCATCTATTACTGTTTTTGCTATGGCAGCTGATCCCCCAGCCAAGCTCCCAACAGCCCCAAGTGCTGCTAAGATGGCCGGGATAGTAAATATGAAACCACCCACATGTGATTTTTTTCTAGATTGCTGTAATTTTTTTAATTGGGGGGTACTAAGTAATAATTTCATACCATGGCCCTTGGCAATACAATAATTTTTTTTCTTGCGCTGCTTTTTGGTTAAAAGACTATCAATAGTTTTAAGAGATTTAAGACCTGCATAAGGTATTTGATACATAACACCCTTGGCCTTCATTGTAGGTTTATTATATATACATATTCACAAACCCCACCCCAGTTTTTGTTTGGTGTTCATAGCTATGGTGGTTCCCAATGCTGCTATTCTTTCACTTAAAGAAGCATCTTTGCTTACATATCTACCAAATGCAGCCTCTTCTAATTTCTTGTCTGCAACATGTCTCTTGTCAAGATCAGAATGTGTGTTGTATGCTATGTCATGGTCTCTACAAGCAGCATCTAGGGGATTAATACCAGGATCACCTCTGTTTAATCTATGGTCCAATTTTGTGCCTGGACCACAATACTGATAGCCTGGAATGTGTAGTTCAAATGGCAGCTTGTTTATAATGTCATTAACCAGCCCCCGACCCTCAGAAATATTCCAAAATTTAGGTGGTAGAGTATTAATAATTTTTATAAGATATCCAATCCCTTAGTGTCATTCACTATAAAATTAGACAATTTGGTGCTTATCATGTCCATAATTCCAACCTTTTCATTGTAAAAATTGTGGTTGCCAGCATTTTCCTCCCCAGCTATCACCAATAACCTATCTACAAGTTTCCTGACATCATCAACCCACACAAATTCTTTGGGCAGGGTGTTGTAATGTTTGATTCCACTGCCAGTCTTGATCTGTGAATATATGGGCTTGATTAAATTGTTGTATTTTGCTCCACTGCTAGACTTGACTCTTTTTTGTGTGGGATCATTGTTCTGGTATAGAGCATCTGATTTTATTAATATTTCTTTGTAATGCTCATAATCTTGATCTGTATAGCTGCCAGGCCTTTTCCTAGTCATCAGTTCCCACAATCCAGGTGTGCCAAGATACTTAACAAAAGCACCTTTTTCTCCAAGATGAGATTCTGAATATACAATTATATCATCTCCCATAAATGTTACTCTGAAATTGCCAATTCTATGTATGATGCTACCATCACGCTCTGTGTCAGCATATAAGCCAAACACCTCATCTTTGTTGTCTTTAGGTGTGCTTAAATATTTTTGAGCAAGAAGACCCAATTCAATAGGATCCAGACTAGCTTCAATTCTTCGAGGAGCAACAGGACTAGGTGTATGAATACTAGAAAGTGGGGTGATTGGATAATCTAATATGTTCCTTGCAGCTACAGGTACAAGCTCTGTGATCAAATTTTGATTTTGCTCTGTAACAGTTTTGATATTTTTACCTAATTCACCAATAGCATCAATAATAGGCTGTTCTGTTTGTTTGTGTTTTTCATAAATTCCTCGGTTCTCTGATTTCCATCCCTTAAATCTTTTTACAAGATAATCTCTTAATTTAAGATCATCAATGATTGGCCTTTTCATGGTTATTTATATATGTTTCAATGTCTAGAAAATTGTTAATTTTATTTCTATATTTACCAGTATTAGGTGTTCTTGTCATATCAATTGTGACAAACCCATAACTATCCTGGTTCCAGCACCTACTGCAAAACTTGGAAAAATCATTGTAGCTCAAGTCCCCACCTACAATTCATCATGTATGTGTTTGAGGTTGGTATGATCTTGATGAAACACACATATAAAATTGCTGTTGTCTCGGATCAGCTGCTTCGGTATTTTTGAAAAAGTCTGTGCAAGGTAGAAGCAATCAATGTTTTTGTGTCGGCCCTGTGTAAAGAAATTTCTAACCTTGTTTTGATTATCCAGTATAATGTCATCAAACACAACAACAGAATTATCGAGACATTCATGGAGTGGCTTAACATCTGATTCAAAAGTGGCTATATCCAATCCATCATATAGCTTCATCAGCTGCTGATATTTTAATTGTTCCAAGCTCTTAGAGAAGATATACAAGTGCCTGTTTTTCCAGTCTAACCAGTTGGGTGCCAATAAAAAATTATCAATCATTAGTGTAGTTTTACCACAAGCCGATGGCCCAACAATAAGACATCTAATATTATCAGGCAGCAACTTGCCATTTCTCTTATTCTGCTGTTCAGGTTCTGGCAGCCTCTTTATAACATCCCAGGTGTTCATATTATCACTTTGTTTGCCTCGATCCAGCTGTGTTCTGGAAGTCCTAGCCATTTGAAAAATAACTTGTTGCCTTTTCTGCGGATGATTTTTTCTATGAGATATATGTCAGGCTGTTTAGTTTTGGTGAGTTCTTCTTCATAGAACCGGCCTTTGAGAATTTCTCCTCGGTGGTCTTTTATTATATATGTGTTAAGGGTCCCAGGTTTAACTTGAACCACTGTAAATAATTCAGTGCTCCAGTTTCTTGTAAAGCCTCTTTTGAATAAGTGCTTATATTTGCTGATTCTTACTTGATCACCCACCTTGTATTTGGCTTTTCTTGTTGTTGGCTGATATTTAGGATAATAAACAGTACTGATCAATTTTTGCTCATCAGATGAAGTTACTTCAGAGGGTTTCATGTTGATTGTGGAATGGACCGAGTTGTTATATTTCTGTAGAAGTTCTGGAAGAATACTGAACCATTTATAATTACCTTGAAGTGTAAATTGTTTATACATAAGATTTTTTAGGGTTTTGTTGAATCTCTCTACAATTGAGGCCTTGAGATCACTGTAACTCGAATAATGTTGTATTGACTGGCTTTTAATAAATTGTTGAAAAACTGAATTATAAAATTCTTTGCCATTATCTGTTTGCAAATAGCGCGGTGATCTTCCACTCTGATTGATGATTGTCCTGAAGGCTTCTGTAACACATGCTCCAGTCTTGGATTTGAGTGGCACAGCCCAGGCAAATTTTGAAAATGTGTCTATTACAGTGAGTAGATACTTGTAGCCCTTGTTGATTTTGTCTAAGTTTTTCAGCTGTCCACTTGCCATCTCAATCAAGTCGCACTGCCATAAATCATCTATGCCTTTTGTGACTACTGGCAGTATCTTAAAATTATGTCTGGCTTGTCTGTGTAATTCATCAACAATAATTTGTCTAGACATAATATGAAAACAAGAATATTGCAACTATGGGGTGTTCAGCAGCTGATACTACAGGATTTTCTAAATATAATTTGTCTCCTATTTGTATATGAAATTCCAGAGAGCCATCATCTTCAGCATAAGATGTTTCTAATGTATTGGGGTCTGTAAAATCCTCCAATTCTACACTGGTGATTTTTGGTTTATTATCAGCATTTGTTATTGATAAGGTAGGGTAGTGGTGTGCCTGTGGTTGTAGCCAATATTTGATCTTGATTGGTCTAAGTGTGCCCCCAACAAAAAACTGGTAATAAAATTGTGCAGGGGACAGCATATATATTTTGCCACCTGGTGTAAATGGTGAATCATATTCTTTGTTGGGGATGCTGTACAATTCAAGAATTACTGTATGTTTTGGATTCTCGATTATGCCTGTTATTTCTTTTTCTGCTGTAAGCAATCTACTTGTTACAGATTCAAGGTGCTCATTGATGGTCCTAACAACATCATCATGGCCTGGCTTGAATTTTATGTCCACAACAAGTTTCTTGTATTGTTGCACAATTTCTTGTAGCTGGGTGGCAAAAACAGACAAAGCATTTGCTTGATTGGATTCCATGGTCCCTAGCTGTTGCTTGATATTGGCTACAATTTGCTGTAAATTTTCAACAACTGCCAATTTTGAATTTTGAGCAGTAAGATCATGGACCTGTCTTCTGATATCCTCAAACAGGGCATGCAGTTCATTAATATGTTGATTGGTTGGTAGAGTGGCCACTGTCTGAGTGAGTTGTTTGATCTCTGTCTGGATATTCTTGATATCTTCTGATTTCAATATGCGATTCACACCTCTCTTAATATTTTTAAGTTCCTGTGATGTAGGCAGATTTGATACAGTATTTTGCAAAGATTCAAGTGCCAATTTCACATCATTTAATTCAGAAGCATCAACCACACCACGCATAGCATCTTGAAGCAGGGCTATATCTGCCTGAGTGGGTGTTGATTGTTGTAAAATTTCAAGCTTTGTTTGGATATCATCGATCAAGTGATGAAAATGAGATAGCTCAGATTCAGTGTTGAGGTTTTCAAGTTTTGTGATCTGTTGCTGGACACTGGCAAGGGTATCTACAATACCAGGCAGGCGAGATTCTAGAGATTCTTGTACATTTGTCAAATCACTTTGCACTGCTGCTATTGTACCCTCAAGATGGGTTATGGTACTTTGAATTTTTCCAAAATCTTCATATGTTTCAAGTTGCAGCTTAATGTTGGCAACACTCCGAGTTATAGCACTCAAAGCATCAGAAGATGGCAAGTTGTTCATAAAATTTTCAAGTGTCTCAATTTTTTCTTTAACCTCGGCTATGGCATTGTTCAAGGGGTCCAGATTAGGTATCTGTAATGATTGAATCTGTTCCTTTAGAGTGGAAATCACTAGATCAAAATCTTCTTGTGATTTTATGCTTTTGACAATTGTTTGGAGCTGTGCCTGGACATTATTTATTTGCTCTTCCAATTGTTGTTTCAATTGCTCAGAGTTGGTGGCCTGGGTCTTAAATTTGGCTTGAAGAGCTGCTACAGCCTCTTCTAAACTTTCAAAATTATCCAATGTGGCCAAATCAGTATATTTCTGAAGCAATAATTTGAGTTCAGAATCAATTTTAAGAAGAGGGTCCATGCATTGTGATTGCAAATTTGTAATTTCTAGTTGAAGACTGGCATTCAGTGTGGTTTGTAAAGCTTGTAAATCACTTCTTAATTTCTTGACTCTGACATCAAGCATCAGAATCTCATCACTGTGATCTTCATGTCTTGTATGGCCAAATACATCATTAGGCATTTTTGTTTTAGCGGTTATTTATTATTGAATATCTAATTCTTAATTCTATAAAAAAGGGTATAAGCTTGTCATAGGATCCCGGGACCTCAATATATAAGCAGTCACCAGCAGAAACAGTATATACAGTGCCAGAAATCATGTTTGAGTGCTTAATTCTATAAATATTTCTCCCTTTTGAAATCTTGACATTACCCTCAGGGGTTGTAATAAATTGCAATTGACCACCTACAGGTAATTGGTAATGATTTAAATTATTGTTAAATATGTACAATGTTTTACCTGTTTCATCATCAACATCTGTAAGTATGCTGTTCCGATGAATAATTAACAAAGCACTTAGTTCAGATATTATATCAGAAGAGGCTTGTGGTGTTGGCAGGTCCATAATAGCCTGTTTTTTGAACCCAAATAAGTTCATAGGCATGTTTATTTATTTCAAATCATGCTCTGTAATTGGGCATTGATTGCCATTTTTCAAATAACAATGACCCCATGGTAGAGTATGTATGCCACATGATAAAATGCATCTCTTATCATCATGTGGGTCCAGAGCTACTTTTCTTACAATATTGCTAGTCAACAAGTGATCCACACTCTGAATTCTGGATTCTGATGTTCTGATTGTGCTACATGATTTGAGACAATCTTCATAATCTTCAAATTCAAGCTCTTTGTCAACAATTACTCTGCCAATGCCCTTGGCTTTTTTTGCAACAGCACCACTACATGTTTCAAAACTGTACATCTTGGCCCTTAACCCAGCAAATGCCACAATAACATCACCAAGTGTCTCATCTTTTAACTTGCCAGGCACCTTTTTGTTGTGGTGTTGAATTTTTGAATGTTCACTGGTATCAAAATATTTAAACAATTCAGGCTGTGCTATATCTTGATAAACATCTTCTGTTTAAATATCAAGAACAAAACTATCTGTATCCATGTACATCAATTTTACATGATCCTTATAAAAAGGCTTCAACACATTATAAAACAATTTTAACATGTGTAATTTGGCCAATTCCAATATCACAGCCCCTACATAAATAGGCTTATCAAACTTAATCTTTGTTTTTTTCATATTAAAAAGTGCCATATTCTCATCATAAATTCTTCTGTAATTGAAGTTGGGCTTTGCTATCAATTTTTTGCTCCGGCTGGGGTCAGTAATTATTTTAACATCAGTATATTTTCTGACATTTTCTATTGTTTTGCCATACACTGAATTGACCATCAATTTAAACAAGGTCTTATCAAATTGGCTCATTGCAGATGTTCGAAGCTCTGTGTTTGTATCAATATATGGCTTCAACCATCTTGAGTGCCTGTACCTCAAAACGTTTCCAACTTTGGTCACTTGAACACCATGATTCATCAGGAACTGGAGGTTTTTGTAATATATGACATAACCCTGTTTTGGCTCCAGAGTCATCATCAATTTCTTCTGTTTAGAGCCAAGTGAGCACTGAACCTCAGGAATTGGGGGCAGATCAGAAAATGTGTTGTGTAAATTATCAGGAATTGTCAGATCAACCTCTAAGAACAGGCCATAGTTACTGTCATCAAAATCCTTAAGATCTTCAATATTGAAATCTTCAACCCACTCAAGCCCTGCATATGGCAGTTTATCCATCATAGCATAACCATACAGGCTATTGGCATCCACATATAGTATATAATTTGATGGCAGTGCTGGATCATAATCAGGAATATATTTGTTATTAGCTCTGGCATATCTCTGAGAGCATTGCACCATGCCCCCTCTTATACATTGCTCCATAAACAGATACTTGTCCTGATCTTGGATCAGATCCAATTGCATTTTAGTGTTTAAAAACATTGCAGACCATGCTAGGCCCGGAGCACTGTAAAAATACATTGGATCCAGTTTATAATTTTGCATGGAAGATTTTCTAAATGCCTGCAGTATATCAGCTAAGAGGGTCACATCAAGTTTTAAATATGCCTTGTGATAATCACCAAATGTCTGGCATTTTAAATTGTTCCACATCAACTGGGCATGGTGATAATCATCATCAGTGATTCCAGATCCTCTGATTTTGCTGTAAAACTCTTGTTGTGGTGGCAGAGCACACTCATCAAATTTAGAAAAATCTGTAACATAGTCATATGGATATACACCCTTCCGCCTAATTAATTTCAGGTCCTGATTTGGAAACAAAGCACATGTGATTTTGAATTGATCATCAGATAATTGAGTGGCCAGTGTAGCCAGGCTAGCAGACAGAATTCTGTATGAATCAAGAAATCTTAAGTGAATAGGAACACCATTAACTTTAATTATTTTGCTAATAGCAATATATTTCTCATCATTTTCTGCTAAAATATTTAAATTCTGCTTCTCAAACCCCTCGTACCTGATCAAATGATGGAAATCATAATTGGCTGAACCATGGCAAAATATAGGGACAAATTTTGGTCTCTGGATCTTAATATTACAGTTATTACACAGGGCCATTAAGAATTTACCATCTGTATGGGAATGGTGATGTACCTTGATATTTATATCTGAAAATTCAGAATCACATACCGGGCATTTTTCTGCATTGTTGAAATCTTCAATCTGTTTCTCTGTTAAAGGCAACATAGGTTTTGATTTTAATAAGATATTAGATGCTATGTCATGGCACTCATTTTCTATTCTATGTGCAAATTTTTTGATTGCATCTGCTCCCCTGTATAAATCTTCTTTACTAACAACACCATCCTGTACAACAACATAATAAAAACTAGAAGGTTCATGTAATTGATAAGATGTAATTGAAGATTCCTCAGGGTCTGGGCGACAGAATGCAAGAGGTTTGAGATTTGATTCAAAATCACAGACTATATATGCTGGGTGTTCCAACAAGGCTTCAAACTTTTTGAATTTGGCATTTTCACTTGGCATTGGCATCACCATATGAACAGGTTTATGGTTGCCACAATATTTTAAATGTTCAATTAATTTGTTTTTAGCAATTTCTGTGTTACATTCACAAACACCATTTATTATTTTTTGACCATCAAATACAGTTAAACATCTTCTGCACAACTTAAATATTCTATTAGATTTGTCTAGTTGTGTTCTGACTAAAGCTTCAAGATTATGTATCGGAGTGTAATGATATGTGCCATCCCCTTCAATTAAGAGCAGATCAATCGGAACAGCAGAATCATCATCAAATGTACTGATTCTGAGAGGTGCTATCAAGCAATTGCCACGGCCAGTAGAACAAATAAATACATTAATAGATAATTGTTTACCATTGATATCCCGGGCCTTTTTTTCAAATTTATGAATATTCTGAACAGACATTGGATATTCTAAACCCTCCATTGCTTCATCAAAATTGTGTTCATATTGTTTATAATAACTTATTCTCTGAGGATTCCTTGAAACTGGAAACAAAGCAGCTAAAATACACCACAAAAAGCATTTCTCATCATTATTTTCTATATTAACCACGGCTTTTTTGTTTTTAATATTGGCAGGTAATGGCAGATATGTAGATCCTTGTAATGGGCTGAATTCAGAAATATTAACATAGAGCTTGTGTGAAGAACCGCATAGGCTCCATCCTGACTCTTTTCCAGCAAATTCAGAGTGTTTAATATTCAATTGATCTATCAAACTGCTTATTATGTTGTCTGAATTTGCATTTGAATATACCGGTACAGTTTCTGTTATGTGGGGCTGTGTAAATTTTGTGCCATTTGGTTTCTTATATTGTGTAAACAATTTGAGGGACAGCTTATAAGAGCCATTTTGTGCATTTAGAATTGCCTGCACATCAGGATTTATACTGTTCAAAAAATTCTTAATACCACATCTTGGCTCTGATACAAACCGGTAATCCCTTAATTGGCCAGCAAAACTGCTATTGATAGGTGATGCATAGCGTGGTTGCTTTGCCGGTCTAGCATTAACAGGTGTTTCATGCTTCCTTTTCAGACCAGATGTAGATGGTTGTGGGGGCAATATTGATGACTGTACATAAGAATTACACTTATGCCTTTTGTAATATGCCTTGCTTAATATTTTATGGCATCTTGGACACATTTTTGTAGCCTTTCTGCATTTCTTACGGTCACAAATAAACCGGTGCCTAGACCAATTAGAACTAGATATATTTTTATTGCATTGATTGCAATATTTTTGATTTGGCATTTTTTGTTGTTTGTTTATATAAAATTTCTTGGTCCAAAAGAACAGAACTATGGACAATATGCCAAAACAATTATAACAGCAGTTAGTGGCTGAGCTGGTGCTTTTATACCCAGACAACAGCAGAAACTATGCTCTGGTGATCCCCAATATAGAGTAGTTTTGCTCTATTATGCTGTTGTACAACACACTTTACCAGGTTTCAAACCTCAGCTGTATATCAGCTAGCAATAAATATTCTCAAAATATTACATGTGGGGATATTATTCTGCCACATGTATTTCAATCTTACACATTTTACCAGAGCCTCAAACCCGGAGCCTTTTGATTACAAGGCAATAATACCAACACTTTGCCATCAGGGGAGGCCCACACACTCTACCAGGTTTCAGACCTGTGGGCCTCTTGATTACAAGACAACAAGACTAGCACTTCTCCATAGAGAGGTCTTAAACACAGAAGCCTCTTGATTACAAAGCATATAAGCCATGGGACTATGTCCATATTCTATTGAGCATCAGAACCCAGGAGTTATGAGCTATATATCAGCTAAATACAATTCAAAGTTGGACTTTGAACTGTGCAATGAATATTCTGTAAGTCTCTCTCGGGTATATATTATCAGAACAAGACAAAACTTGAATCCAATTCAGGCATATATGTCAACATGCAAGAGGCCAATGTTCTTTTTACTAAGAATTTCCCTTGGAGTCAATGACATGATGGCATGAAAGAGCACAGTGTAGATTTTATCTCATGCATGCAAGCATATAATTTATTGCTGGCCAGGACATGAAACTGATCAAAGATTAGAAAAAACATGAAACCAATTTGCTTCCCTGCCCTTGTCCTATTGTATTGATCTGTAAGTTGTAGAGGATGAGAATATAAGCATTTTTGCCCTAGTTTTAAGTATGGTCAAAACAATATCAAGGGGGGCATATTTTTGACAAGTTTATGGACAACAAACTAAGAGATTCAGCTTTTACACTCATGGGCAAATCTGTCTGAGGGGAGTTCTTCATTTCTACACTAGAATTCAAAATTCTTTAGATTTAAATATGTACACACATGGCCGATTGGGCTATATGCCCTTTTTGCCATAGTTTTAAGTGTAGGCAAATCTGTCTATTGAGGGTTCTTCTTTTCTACACTAGAATTCAGAATTCTTAGAATTAAGAGCATATCACACTTGAAGAAATAGGGAATAAGGGCATCTTGGCATAGTTTTAAGTGTAGGCAAATCTGTCTATTGAGGGTTCTTCTTTTCTACACTAGAATTCAGAATTCTTAGAATTAAGAGCATATCACACTTGAAGAAATAGGGAATAAGGGCATCTTGGCATAGTTTTAAGTGTAGGCAAATCGGGCTGTTTAATCAAATAACCTCTTCTTTTGTACGATTTTTGTGCTCATCCTATCATATTTTATACTACTAAAGTGGGATCCAAACCACTGTGCCATGTACCTCCACCGGGTATCGAACCATGGACTCCTTGATTACAAGGCAACAACGCTACCACTGCGCCATCAGGGAGGTCCGAAGTGTGGGATGAATCTGACTATCGTGTGGATGTATGCTGTGCATCCAGAGGTGTGCATGTTGAGTATGTGTAAACATTGGGGTACTTAACAACTTACTGCAAGGTTCTGTGTCCATTGGTTTGCTAAATATAGCCTCTTGAAATCGGATGATTATTTTTGATACACCCTGTATATGACATCTGTAATTTTTCATGCTCATTGAACATTTGTTTTCTAAGCGTACATGAATATACTTCATCCTCATCACCACATCCCAAGTTGCGGAAAACGGACGCAAAATAAAACAAATACGAATATCTGCAAAGTTGTCAATTTCTTAATCTAATATAACATAAAATTATTCAGACCATGATCACTTAGTTCATAGAATGAGAGTATAGATGTCACCTTACATCGTAAAAAGCATATAATTGTGTCAAATCGTTGTCTTTAGACTAATGTTAATTCTTGTAGATTCTTCTATGTAATATTAACTTGCACTTTAAAATTCGTTTAGTGTTGAGGTTATTGCAACTAAATGGCATCTTCTTGGTATATAAGAAAAAGTATAATCTCAATATCTTAGATGAAGTTCAGATATAAGTATAATGTAACATTAGTGATCTACAATTACATGTAATTGTTAACCAGGACATTTTCATCTCAGAAAAATATTCGTTTCAAACTCTATCTTATACAAATTGGAAATAAACAAGAATTCACACACGACATGCAATGCTAACAAATACAAATATCTTGTGAAATGCAATACTGATTACACGATAATTGCGTACATTAACAACTACCTCACGAACTTTGGATATAAATGTTGAGCAGAAATAGCATTCTTTTGAGCTAGACATGTATAACGAAAGAAATTAGAAAGGTAAGAAGTAATAGATACTTAGAATGAGACAAAAAGGGCGCATATACAATCAAATTTCATTACAATACTTTAGAAATAAATTGATAAATTTAGTTTAAAATACAGAATAGACTTAACGGATTTCCATCGATACATTGTGCATGTTCGTTTGCACGCAGAAACTGAACTTTGTAAAATAAATGATGACTACAGACCGGATGTTAGGCACTAAAAATATTCAAAGTAGCACTAAAATCTGTAAAATAGGCACTTACATAGGCACTAAAATATGTAAAATAGGCACTTACATAGACAATAAAATATGTAAAATAGGCACCTAAATAGGCACTAAAATATGTAAAATAGGCACCTAAATAGGCACTAAAATATGTCAAATAGGCACTTACATAGGCACTAAAATATGTAAAATAGGCCCTTAAATAGGCACTAAAATATGTAAAATAGGCACTTAAATAGGCACTAAAATATGTAAAATAGGCACTTAAATAGGCACTAAATTAAGTAAAAGAGGCACATAAATAGGCACTAAATCTATAAAATAGGCACTAAAACTTGCTACCAAATTAAATACATATTTATGGTTTGCGGTTTGAGTACGCGTCTGATTGTGTGCAACAAAAGCCACAAATTTGGAGAAACATCCTTGCCTTTGCCGGAAACGTATTGCAAATATGAAGTGGATTTTTACGATACGGAGGGAAAGTATGACGCATTCAGAACACCAGTGGGTCAACAAGCGTTGGTGATCCAATCAGCTGCTTTCCATGTAATCCTGCCCCTGCGTTGCCAAAATGTGCGGCATATTAAGCAAGATGTTTTTAATGCAATGCGAATTTAAACTTCGGAAATCAGCTAAACTGTCATGTATAGGCATTAAACACGAAAATAGGCAAAAATAGTCAACACACTTTCAAGTACAAAAGCCTAATACAATGACATGAACTTTATATTAAGTCATTTTCATGTGACAATAAAGTAATGACTTACGCGATAGCGTAGTAGCTATCGAACTGGCTATCGATGGAGCAACATTGGAGAATCATACTGGTAACGAAAAAATAACATACTGTCGTTAGTAGATATTTTATCTCGTAGCTAGTAGCACTGCAGGCCAGTACTGCTCGCTACGTCAGAAATGGAAACATACACACGGAAGATCTCCGTGCTTCCATTAGGGCACGAAAACGTGTTTCGGCGGGAAAAAAAGAGAAGGGAATAAGAGTTCCACAAGCCCTGGCCTTTTGTGCCTGTAATGGCACGGGAAATCGCCAGGTGCGCCCCTCTGCAGCCAAGCGGGAGTGGAGACTCGGATTATTCTTCGTCCGCCATTGAGTTGCTCACTGGGCAGGGTAATTCGTCAACGCGGAGGGGGACACAGGGCAAACAGAGAAGCCCTGCCGCGTGACACGGGGACCAGAAAGCTCTCTCTTCATCAAAGACAAAACGCCAGGTGCTCGTCTTCGCATTGGGATTCCAGGGAATGTTCCAGTGCGTGGAATATCCCTTGGATTCAAAAGAGGCTGCGACGAGTAAAGGAGTAAAAAAGTCGACCTTTGATGAAACGATTATGCCGCGAATCGTAAGGGTGTTTCAGCCCCGATGTTCCTACAAAGCTTCAGACCGTATCCTGGAACGTACGTTTCACGCATGTCACGCAGAAAATTTGGGTGTTCGATCAAAGACGTTACGCTTTCTCTGCCCAGTGTACAATTTCCAATGTACTATTTCACGCGATGTAAACTTGATCTTTGCTCTATCTTTGAAATTTGAACGTAATCCGTTATCTATTTGGGTGCCGTAACAGCACTTCACAGTATAGTAACTCAGAATATTGAGGTAACATAATTGATTGATTTAAAATTGATTGGTGCATAGGCACATATGATCATTTTTCACCCTTTAATGTACTGTATTCCCTTATCTAAAATGCTTACTTAAAAGTTTTAAACAAGGGGGTGTTAAAAGTGCAAGGGTGTATAGGAACACGCACAAGAAAAGCACAATATATTAAAAATCAAGAATGAACTAAAAACTTTCTCAGTGACAAGAGTGCTGTAGCGAGGGCTTTTTGCTCGGCACCCATAGTTCTCACGGACTACGTTATACGCTATCCCAGCTAACTGTAGAGCATGGCCGCGCATATCGGCAGAGGAGGAAGACGAAAATCGAGTGGTGAAAGCGCAGCGTTGCCAACCGTACGGTCCAAACCTTAGTCCGTACGCTAAATGCACGACTTGTCAAAATTTGCTCTTGCAGTTTTATCCCTAATATTACCCTAAGAAATTATTAAACCAATCGTACGGACCTGGGGACAAAAATACGGGCCGTTTGCCATGTGTGTTCGGTATTATCATTTTCAAAAGTTTGCAACGCTGCATCCGAAGGCGGAAATCGGGCAACTCCCGTCACCCATTACGCAATCCCGTTTCTCTCACTGTTCATTGGTGGAACCGTCTCGCGTCACTACTTGCGCAGAAACTTGTTCTCGTTCGCCTGGTCTACAGTTAGCTGGTACGGATAATAGATGGCGTACGGAATTGAGAACTTCCTCACTCGAACTAAGAAAGCTCGGACAGTCAAATAGTTCGGGAAACACTCGAGGCAGAGTAGCACACGTAAAACCGTAATTTGTCTGTTGTAGTGGGCCCTCAAATATGCATCGTGAAGTGAAAGATGCAGTGAGATTGAGACATAAGTGAACAGTCATCATCTCCATGTTAAAATGTACTTTCGTCCACATTACCAGTACATAGCGATATGTGAAAATGATAGAGATGATTATGGGCTGAAACTATTACATTTCCATGATATTTGATTCTATAAACTCGAGCGTAGGAGATTCGATGGAGTATAAAAGTGGTCCGAGGCAGTACTCTGTCACAGACAGTGGAAGACCTACTCTTCGCAAAAAGCTAAAATACTGCTGTCATCTCCCAACAAGTATGACAAACAAGTCGGAAGATGAAGATGGTGTTGTGGAAGCACTCACCCAAACAGGTACTGGGCACTGCGGCGGAACAATGAAGATGGCCATGCGCATGTTCCAGACACACACAGTATTTTGAGGTGGGTTGGACATTGGAGGGCCACGGGTAATATGCATTGCCAGTCGCTGTGAATTACACGCTATTCCAGACGATACGTTGAAACGCCCGTCATGAAAGCCTTCCCGCATCACCTCAAACAGTGCATCCAAGCAGGAAGAGGAGTTTTAGAGGACACTATTTTCAAGGTGCACTGTGTCCGTATTGTCCATGTTATATACTATGTTAACCATAACTCGGCCAATGGGTCACATGTGACCCATAGAAAATATAAGCGTAGTCGGCTGATGGGTCACTGGTGTCCCATCGTGCTGATTAAAAAGTTCATGTGCTTTTAGCACCTTCATACTTGTATGTGAGGTTATGAACGCTGACAGATGTTGAGATAGAACTTTGAAATGTCATGTGGAAGAAACCCAACCACCCAGGACCATCTCCCCCCGACTCCAAAGTTACGTATGGAAGCTGGCGCGTATTTTAAATTTGAACACTTATTTGACAAAAATGTTATAAATCGTAGACTATTTGACCAATCTACTTCGGGTAACTTTTGTTTTGCAGCTAGAATATCAGGGCATGCAACCGTGTAGGAATCAAAACGCCAAAGCCAAGAAGAGGGGTTGGGTGGGCCTCAACCCCCAACTTTCAATGAAAATATCATTTTTGAAAGGGGAGGCAAACTTTAGCATTATTTGCAAAGAATGGTCCTTTCTCAACCGAATGAAAGTCATTTCATGATCCTGGGTGCATTACAGTAACGAATATGTGAAAAAACTCTTCACTTTTATGATTTTTGTCATTGAAAGTTGGATACCGCGGCCCACCCAAACCCTCTTATTGGCTTTGGCGTTTTGATTCCTTCACGGTTGCATGCACTGATGTTCTAGCTGCAAAAAAAGTTACACGAAATAGATTGCTCAAATAGTCTCCGACATGTAACGTTTTTTCTGAAATTAGTGTAAAATTTAAAAATCACGCGCAAAGGGGGCGGGGGGGGGGCAGAGAGAGGTTACTTTCGAAAACCCGCTCGGCGGTCTAAAGGTTAAATGCCTACGTGTATATTTTTTATTTCATAACCATATACAGTTACTACAAGCACTCATCGTCTTTCCATTGTCATTTGAAGTCGGTAGATATAAATGCATCACCCTGAATGGATAAGACAGATCAGACAGTTTTCCTTCCACCGTACATTTCAAATGCGTAAACGTAAGAGACAACTGCATTGAATAGTCATGAAACGATGTAAGTAGGTTTGTCAGATCTATAAATCAAAAGAACTGATACTAAAGCCGTGCCGAGAGAGGAGAAGGGGGAGGGGGTCAAACCCCACAGAAAATCGCAAAATCAATTCTGCCAGGCTTTCTTTGATGTATTATTTCATAGAAAATTTTATCCAGCGTTTTAAAATCGCATTGTTTAAATCGCAAAGCCGTTGGCTACAGAGGAATTTGATGTCAGAGGTCCTTTTAGAAAACCGAGTGCATTGAGATGTAAAGCGGTTCTCTCGTGCAGTATAGTTACAGCAGGGCACTACGTTCTAGGTTCGAATCTTGGGTAAGCAATGGATGTATCATGGTGTTTGTTACCGCATGTTCAAAATTATCGTCTAATTACTCTAGAGGCAGTGGCTCCGATTGGGTTTCGAAAGTAGGGGCAAATTGCAAGAAGTGGGGAGGCATGGACAGTTTACTATCCCTTGGTCCATAAGGTTTAGCATAGCGCAGGGGCAAAAGTGTCAAAAATTGGGGGGTGGGGGCAACTGCCTCCCTTAATCGCTGCCCCTACGTGTAGACCGACGACGTACACTGTAAAAACGTTAGCGATATGAATGGCGTGTAGGACCGTCAGTTTCCGTTGCCATCCAAATCAAGTATAAGGAACTAATACATTTTAGTGTTTAAAGTGTTGCAATCTAAAATATAAAACAGCAATTAATCATTTCTTTAATGCTGTACGCAACTGCAATTTACAATTATCATCTATGTTATACACATTACCTTTATGCATTAGTAAACAATTGACATTAATTATAGTATCAAAAGAGCAAGGCTGCGAATTGAACACTACAATATATTCTTATTCTTGTTGGGACAAAACTGTCAGTTTCTCATATATCTCTTAACACTGTATCCCCACCTCGAACACCAAAGTCTCCTCCGCAGCGCTGTTGCCTTGTAATGAAGGGGTTCCTGGTTTGATTTGCGGTGGAGACAGATTCCACAGTGGTTTCGGATCACATTTCAAACTGTTGCTCCAGTCCCGATTAGCCTATCTGAGCATAAAATTAAACAAAATTTTGACCTCCTACCCTTTGGATAAAGTAAGTTAAACACTTGCTATTCTATTTGTACACGGCGGTGCAAAATATGCTGATGGGTTTGTTTTCTATGCAGTTGTTGAAAGGAATTAGACAAATGAAATATTTGTTCATGGATATTTTTTGACATTAGGAATGGAAGTACTCTTCTTTCTGGCAGTACATGCTCTTCTCGTGGTAATTTTCATGACCCCTGTCAGATTTTAAGGAGTTATTACAGCTATCTCGTTTCTGATGTTCTCTTTCACTTCCTCGATGGTTTGAGTGTTGTTTCATTTATTTACAAAACCACTTAATTGAAAATGTGCTTCGTCGCTCATTAACAAATTCAAAAGATATATGACACCACTTTCGACGTGATTGAGGAAGGCTCGGAAATATTGCAAACGCAATTCTTTGTCTCCGAGATGAAGAGCTTGATCTAATTCAATTTCAAGGGAAAATATGGAAGTAAGTGCTTATAAAATCAATGCAATTTGAGACGAGAGATCTTCAGCTGTGGTGAACGCCTTCTGGTTGATGTTAGGTATTGATTTTCAACACTGCCATTCAATGTTTTCAACTGATCGACCACTTCTAGGTATTCGAGTATCTCAACTTTTTAACTAGAGTGTTTGATACTTGTGTTCCTAGTAGGTGCCTCGCGGAAGTAATAAAATCGTCCATACGCTTGTTGCCTTAAAACTGCCCACCGATTATCACTGTCAAAATTTTGGTTCATCGAGCAATCCTGTATCTCTCCATAGTTGAATTCCACAAATATTTATTATAATAAAAGAAGGACAGTAATTTTTTTTTCGTCCTGAGAATGCAAAAACCTAGTCCCGCACCGAGGCCGTCATGATTTGGATTCTAGCCACGGGAGGCGCGCAGGTTCGAGTCCCTCGGGAAAAGCGTAACAACCTTTCTCCTGAGACTTCGACCTGTGTATTGGACCAGTGGCCACCTACCATCGTGAGGAAATTCGGGAGCTACAAATAAGTAGCGTAACCCGGTCACAAAAACCTACAACAACGACTGGGGGTTCGTCGTGCTGACCACACGTCACCCCGTGACTGATTCGATTTTCTGCCACCCGGCAGTCGGTAATAGGTCTTGGTCCTCACGGGCTGTTGTGCCACGGGGTTTTTAAGAAAGCTGGAATGTCTTAAACCCATCAACTAATTTTACTCAACCCTGTATAATGAGCCGCAGTGGTCCAGTCGATACGGTGTCTGACTGGCACGTGCGAGACCCGGGTTCTATTCTCGGGGTGTGTGATCTATGGTCGGAATTTTTACTGCCTTCTTCCCGCATAAACCGTTCTGGGGCTCACCCAGCCCTGGGGTGGCCATGCTGATCTCATCACCTCCAAAATGGTCGATATCGAGAATGTGTGGGGCCCTACCTCCACATCCTCTAAATGTGCCTTCATGGTACAGTGCTATATGCACGGGAAACTTTACCTTAGCTCACCTGCATATGGACGTCCATGAATCATGTCTAAATACGTATAACGAAAGCTAATGAAATGACGAAACATAGTAGGGTAACTTCTGTGAATAACGCCAGGCGGGAAACAACGTCATTTCAAAGTTTCAACTCTGAAAACATGGACGCATGTAAAGTTAAGGTGCCTGGTAGCATTGCTGATAAGAACGGTTGCCATTGTCGAGCCTTCATTTAAGAGAAACAGATTGAACAGTGCAAACGTTTGAGTTGCGTTTCGAGGAAAAAGGGCCCACATTTTCATCGACAAAGGTGAGTGTTTTTCTATTGTAGGATTAGATTTTAAATGTTAACAATGCTGTACGTACACAATACGTTTATTACGTAAGTGAATGATGTGTGTACGGTTTTCAGGGTCGGTGTCGTAAGTTTAGAACAGTTGGTTAAACTGGAATCTGTTGTTTCGGGAAATAACGCCATCATCGTGTCGGGGAATAACGCAACTCAATTTAAACTCACATTTAAGGAAATGTTGATTTCGAAAATAGGTTTATCCTTGCTCAGTTACTTTCGAGGCGTACACATATTTATTCTCGGTTAATTTCCTCTTTCAGATGGCGAGGAAATGTAGAAATATACGGGCCAAATGGTCAGTGGATGACTTGAGGCAAGCTATGGCGGCCATCAAACAAGGGATAGAAGATAGCATGTGCTGCACGTTTCTCGCAGAACTTTGAGGGACTGGGTATCGCGAAAAAGACAAAAAAAGACATGTTTTTTCTAATAACTTACTACAGTAATTATTTTTCCAAGTACAGTTTAGTAAAGAAAATGTGAATGTTTTACTTGTAATTAGGATAATGTGAATGTTTTACTTGTAATTAAGAACATGGCGTTATTACCCGACAGGTCAGGAAATAACGCCATTTTGCATTAACACAGAATTTAGTATTTTATTGCTTTCATGATAACAGTGTAATCAATATTTTATTATTACACAATAGAGGAAAGTTCATTCTCCTATACATGTAAGTTTCATGTTCCTAACAATAAAAATGTATGAGTTCTAGAACGAAATGGCCAATTGGTGGCGTTATTCACCGAAGTTAACGTATTTAGTTTTCCAGCTTGTGAAGCCATGCAAGGCAAACCCTCGAGGCTTTAAACACTCGTTGATCGATTCAAACCGTCGAACAAGGAGGCTTTTCATTTTTAATAATTAAGATGCACGTTCGATGGGCGAGTACGCAAACATGCTCATCAAAACCTGAAATCCATGTAATTTCTCGGTCATGAAAGCACCCCCCCCCCAAATGTTCCTCCATTTTCTTTCTGTAACGAAACGAAACAAAAATAAACGAGCAGAAACATGCGACGGTCGCTTCCATTCCATTTAACCGCAATGTCGGTGTACTTACTGCAAACGCACACGTACTTATCGCCACGACATGGCATGGGGGCAAATTACATGACGTAGCGCAAACAGTCATAGTCCGCCCCTTTTTTGTTGTTTACGGTGGAAGAAATACGATCGGCAGACCGTGGCTGCTCGAGTCGGACATTTATGATAAAGCTCCGTCCCATTTCTCTATAGGAAATCGATTGTGCGCGAAAGGAACAGGCACGAAATATTTAAAAAAATATCCCAGAATTTACTGCCCAAAATCAATGAAATAAAAGCATTGGTGGGAAGGTTATGGTTGCCTAACAGTGAACAGTGACGACATGATCATGTAAGTGCATGCTCAAAGAAAATCTGCTATGTATAGTTATAACTAGACCTCTGATAATTGATATAATATGTACATAAATAGGCCTATGTATTATCAAAAGGATATGCAGCTAAATGTGTACTATCAAAGAATAGTGATATTAATAGCTACCGAGTATCCAAGCAATTTCAATAATTCTACAAGATTATTTTATTTAAATATCCATAAAGTGGAGTGACTTCGGACATGCGAGGTGACTTCGGACACGTGCATGAGCAAAAACATTCCATTGTTGAGGGTCAGACGTATGCCGCCACCGAAACGCAACAATGGGAAATAATCTGAGCTAACCTTCTTACAATTGCATTATAATGGGTTCAAGGTCAAATATTTTGTGATCAGCGGAGAAATAACACATTATTGTAGCCAGTCGGCTTGTCAATTTTGCATTGGCTCCTGTAAAACCTCATTGTTCATGCGTGTGTGTTTGACATTAGCACCTTATGAGTAACGAAATACTATCTTAATTTATATCATTACTTGAAGCATACTTTGAGGGATCATAACCGTGTATCGTTTCTATTTTAGGTCCGTTTGTAGTGAATTTCAGTGTATTGTGAGGTGACTTCGGACATGCCAAGGACAAATAAAAATAAGTTGAGAGGACGGTCCTACCAAAACTATTTTATCGGCAGCAAGTTTTAAACAGGGTTTCATATTTCAATCCCGGTCTCACAGACCGGGAATGAAATGAACAACGCTGGACTGATACATTTGTCGAAATGCTTCGAGATGTTCGAAGTGACAAGGCTCCAGAGTCCCAGAGACGAGGAAAACGTATCAATATCGAACACGGGAAAAGTGTTACGTGTAGCTTCCAGTCTTCATCATGACAGAATTCAGATAATCCAGACACGAGAGAATTGTCGTCAGCAGAGGAATCGTCTGAAACCAGTGATTCTGATGACACCGAGTGCCTTCATTGTGGAAGATTGTGGTCAACAAGCAAGAACGGAGAAGATTGGGTCCAATTTCATATTTGCAAGAGATGGGCACATGATAAGTGTGCCAAATTTTCTAAGAAGCAATATAAATGTGCTCAATTATGAAAAACGTAAATTAAAAAGATGTCCAATTGTAATAGTTGTACTTTTTCTGTTTGAATAATTTTATGTAAACATTGATGTAAATTTAAGTACTACAGTGTGTGTTATGATGTAAAAAAGTGTAGGTCATGTAAAAATACACTATTCAAAATATTGCTTATTTTAAGAAATCATAAAATAGATCCGAAGACATCTCATACATGCAGCATACATCGGACTATATGAAAATCACAATGTGTCCGAAGCCACCCCACATTGAGTGTTGACTTCAGACAAAATAAAAATTTATTTTTAAAATGTATTTTTGGGTGTAATATAGTTTTAACACTTCGTGATTGTTTCTAAAACTCTGATACATATAATTATTACATTTTGTGCAGATACATGTATAATTGTGAATATTACCGTTCAAAACGTACAAAAACTGTCAGCATAATTTTTTGGACATATGTTGGTCAAATTAAAATTTGTATCAAATTTGAAAAGTCAAAAACACAGCAACGTGTAGATATTTAAGAAACCAATTTTGTCAACTATTAATTACTTTGATACCGTAAATTATTGTATAATATGTAAATATGAAAGAGAGTTCTTTTGTAACTTTCGAAACAAATTGCAAAAAGAAGCATCTACAGAAAGAAAAATCGGATGAAAATGCGTAGCTACTTTTGTACTTCTTGAACAAGTGAAGGGAACATATTGTATAACTTGCTACGTACAGGAAAGTAGCTTTCTTGCCAAGTTTATAGGTAGTTTGCCTAAACCTAAACGAAACCAAAATATATAAGCAGAAAAGGGGTGGGAGAAACTTCAGCATATTTTGATAAATAACAGTTTTTGGACATCAGCTTGTCTTTCGAATTTGCAGTCTATTTTTAGGTGACCGTAAGCACTATGCATCTCATTGATTAGAAAATATGACATCACATGCGCTATAAATTTTCCTCATCATTTATTTATTTATTTATTTATTTAATTGTAGTTGTCTCCAACAGAGAAAGCTTCTCCAATTATGGGAGACTTGCATACAGTTTAAATATACATACATAATTAATAATATATAAGAACACACATACACACAAATAAAGAGATACTTCACACAAATAGATATTTACAAGACAAAACAATACAAAGCCATACTTACACTCATAGTAAATGGTAATAATATACCTCACTCATGACATATATACATGTTTAGAAATCCCTAAATGTCTGCACTTACAAGACAATAATTTCTATAATTTCTTGCGCAAACCATAATGATTGAAATTTTGTCTTGCAAACATTCAGGGAATACAAAACAATACAAAGCCCTACATACACTCATAGTAAATGATAAGAAATAAATACCTCACCTATAACATATATTTATATTCAGAAATCCCAAATATTTGCACTTATAAGACAATAATTTCTATAATTTCTTGTGTAAAACATAATGATTGCAACTTTGTTCTATAAATATTCAGGGAATACGAAAAGTCTAACTCATTATCTATCATTGATAAGTTATTGTACAAATCTAACATTTGCTGTAACGGAGAGTTTTGATACTTCTTAGTTTTAGCCATTTGATAATTCAGCAAGTTTCTATTTCGAAGATGACAACATGTAGTATTAAAATATATTTTGCTTAAAATTTGAGCATTATCAATAAGGCCATTAATTATTTTATACAAAAATAGCTGTTGCATAAAAATTCTCCTTGACCTTAATGATGGTATGTCGATTTCTCGTTGAAGTGTATTGGTAGATAACATTTTAACATTACAATTCTTACCATGTTTTTTTGGAATACAAATAACATTGAAAGCGTTTTTGTATTTGTCCTATTTTTTCTATATATATATTTTAGCTATTGGTGACCAGATTATAGATGCATATTCCAAGGTACTCCTAACCATTGCATTGTATAATAACGTGATTGCGTCCAAATCCTTTAAATATTTTGACATTCTAATTACAAAACCTATTTTTTTGTATGCAATATTTACCATTTGTATTATATGAGTTGAGTACGAGAGATCCTTGTCAATTATTATACCAAGATCCTTCATAGTATTGACTCTTTCCAATTTTTGGTTCTTTATGATCACGTTTCAGAGAGAGAAAATACAGGAAAAAGGATCAAGATAGGAACAAAATACCGAAACATGTTGTTTTATGTAAAGTAAGTAACATAAAACTTATGCAAAATCGTTATATAACTCGTTGACATTTTCCAGTTCAAGGTATTTATCTACACAGGAATAGAATATGTAATTAATACAAATCCGATCTCTAGTTATAACAGATGCAAAGACAACTACCTATGTATCGTTGTAACAGATGTAAAAACAAACAAAAATATGTTACGTACTGTCATGTAGATGCAAAAACAAATGTTGTTGGGTATCGTTACAACAGATGCCTGGACCTCTCAGTAGTAGAGCTGGTAGCCAGATACCCTACTGTTTTCTCTTTAGCACCGCTTTTCTTGCACGTTTGGTTAATCGCAACAATGATTTGATGATTGATTTATTGTTTCTTCAAGTCCACTTTGTGTACAGAAAGCTAATCAGGACTGGATCTACAGTTTAAAGTGTGATCTGAACCACTGTGCAATGTGCCTCCACCGGGAATCGAACCTGGGACCCCTTCATTACAAGGCGACTACGTTACCACTACGCCATCGGAAATTATGATGAGCGATAGTATGATGTAGTTGATGAGGGAACATTCGCCAGGAACAACCATACACAGGCCGGGATTCGAAACCCAGACCCCTTACGTCGTAGCGTGATGTGCTAGCCAACCCTTGAGACTAAATCACAGGAGTTCCTCTTATGTCCTACTATATTCGTAACGTTGAATGTGGCAAGCAATTACATTATTCTAGAACAATCCCTGACATTCGCTACGAGACTCGGCGGCAAGCAGCCCGGCGTCAGCGCTTGTCTTTCCTGGAGAACGGGGTCCGCGACAGTCGGTAGAGTCGGCTATTAAAATTACAGTTTTCATTGTGTACTAACCTTGACTGCAGAATGTCTTGAAAATGATGTCCCTCTGCTGCAACACATTCCTGGCATCTCCGAAGGAAATTGGCATTTACACGTGCAAGTTCGTCTACTGTAATTCTCCCGATTTTTCGTACAATACTCTCTTTTAACTCACGGATGGTGTGCGGATTGTCTCTGTATATTTATTTTTTAGATTTCCTTATAAATAAAAATCGCAGGCTGACAAATCGGGGGACCTAGAGGGTTCTTGAAACACCCGTTTCTTGTGAGAGGCGGCGGATAGATTTCCGAGGAGACTGTTGTTCTATCTCATCGAGTTTTTCCTTTCCACTTTTATACAGAACTGACCCTGTTACTCTAAACCTTTTTACGAGGTTTAATATAGTGGTCCTATGTGGAACGGGGACATCAGGAAATTTCGTTACAATACGTCGTCGCACTTCTCCACAATTCGTCTTTCCGAAGTAACAGTCGACAAGATAAATCCTTTGTTGTAATGTAAACTTTTGTGGTGCCATATTAAGCTATAATCCTCAACACACGGACACGACACAACACAACTTCCGAGGGAGGATTATACTGGCGTCAGTCTGCAACGGCAACAGAAAGGGAAAGAGAGCGAAGGCAGGGAGAGCGAAAAAAGCAGACTGTAGCGTGCGACTGTCGCGGACCCCATTTACCGGGAAAGACAAGCGCTGAGGCCGGGCCGCTTGTCGCTGAGTTTCGTAGCGAATGTCAGGGAATGCTCTGTATATAGAGTTACTCACAATGTTGTTCGTACATGGCAAACGAATTGACCAAGTCGGATTTGCTAAAGTGCATTTACATAAGGATCAGGAGTTTTGGAAAAACGTGATCTTGTCCGATTAAACCAAAATAAGCCTGCACGGATCAGACGGTGTGACCAGAGTGTGGAGGAAGGCAAATACTCAGGACAGTGTTGCCAATACAACACCTACGGTAAAACATGGTGGAGGATCCATTATGTTCTAGAATGTATGTTCACTAAGGGAGTTGGGAAAATGCAAGTCATTGATGAAATCATGAACAAACATGTCTGTAATAATATCCTGAAGAATAACGTCCCAGCAAATGGGGTAGCCACGTGTGTTCACGTTCCAGCAGGATAACGACAGCAAACACACTGCTCAACTCAAAAGGGACTGGTTGATTTTGAATGTACCAAAGCAGTTTAGAAACTAGTTCAAAGTTCAGATCTGAATCCGATTGAGCATTTATGGACATTTGTGAAGAAACGTGTCTTTAAACATGAGTGCAAGTCAAAATAAGATCTGAAGAGGACCCTCGCTTCAGAGTGGGAGGATATCAGCGCAGACATCTGCAAGACTTTGGTCGCTTCTATGCACACGAGATGCCAAACAGTTATTAAGGCCAAGGGTTATGCATCTGGTTATTAAACTGTCTCACTTTCTAACACTTTTATTTGTGCTTTACTGTTTTCATGGTAACTGTACATACACAAATGTGACATCAAGGTAGCTTGCTTGCTACTGTATGTTTTTTCGTTATCAATAAAGTTTATGGGGGGAAAACGGTTGTAAATAACCAGGAACCCGCAAATTCTAATAGGTTCGATTTGGTTCCGCTGCAGGACCGGAACCTTTTTTCTTGCACAATTTATATCCGGTCCAAGTTGCGTATTGTTTCATTGAAAAAAGGTTCCTGGACCGAATTGAATTACTCTACAGATAAAAAGGTTATTTACGGTCCAGAACCCATTCACGCTTGTTGATTTTCTCTCCTGGACCGGAATTGAATTTATTTAAAATTCCTGGACCTTTAACAACTCTGGATATAACAACATGTAGGGAGAACACCTAATGTACTAAGGATAATTTTTGCTTTCTTTTCCTTCTCACAATTCATCTGTACGAACAACATTGTGAGTAACTGTACACCCATTGCAATTACAGACGTGTCGCTTTTGTAGTGTTAAATAACTTTATTAGGTGTAGTGCCACATTACACTCCTAGCTACTAATGGTTTATTTTGGAATCCGAATACTACCTATGACGTAAAACTTGACGACCCTCACTACCCTTCTCCAATGCATGCAGAAAATCACGGACTGTGAAAAAACGCACAATTTCAGCGAAAACTAGGCCTCATATTTCGAAGCGGCCGACAGAGTAAATTCGTTTGCTGGTAATTAGGGAAATTGTCATTCCGAGGTCATAATTATCTCGTGGGTTTTTGCAATTGAATTTTCCTGTTGCTGACGTCCCCGCGACACTCGTTTCCAAATTTATGTCCGGGGTTTTCGGGACTGTTAATGGGGCTTGATGCGGGACCAACCGAATGTGAAATAAACTGATGAAACCGTGGCCACTAATCATGAGTAGGGGCTCGCAAATGACGTCTCCCCCCCCTCACCCGTTGCAGAAATAGTTTGTTGCACTCGTAAAAATGCACTTCGCGTCCGACTGGCTGCGACTCAATTTACTCTCTTGGCGTGGCATTGACCTCGAAATGTTGTTGCCTGTGGAGTGTTGCGCGTCGTAAACTGCTGTTTCTCGACTCAATACCTTCGTGACGTCACTACTTGCACTGGTCTAATTTCTTTAGTCATCTTAATGGTACAATTGGGCCCAAATACACGTTTTGCCCTAACTTTCCAGTTCCGTATATTATTTTTAATTGAATTGTTGTTTTATGTCCACTTTATGCACAGAAAGGCTAATTGGGACTGGACGTACAATATAACGTGGAATCCGAACCACTATGTGCCTCCACTTTCAATATAAGAAACTTTCTACCTGAAGGGGATAGAATTAATGTTCGAACTTTCCACTACGGAACCTACGATTTTATCACTTTATCAAAAGCTTCCTATCTCCCTTTTTAAAATTAATTCTCAATCCTTCCACCATAATTTCCAAGCCAATTTTAGACTTCTTGTTGATATTGAAGAGTGGAGCCTCCTCCAAAAAAATAATTCTGAGTCTCCCCACAAGAATTTCGCAACAGTCTAAGACAATAGTAATATACAAGAGTTGGATACCCCCCCAATATAATACTCAATCCCCCTCTAACTAAACTACCCGCCAACGTTTAATTCAGAATCCACCCCAGAACACACGTGCAAAATAAGGGCTAATATTGTGGAGGTGGATATTGCTTGCACCCCCTCCCTTCGTAATACCTTTAAACACTTTCTTTTCTTCATATAATGGATTAAATATGGTGCATTTAAGGTGTACATTTTTTTAATATATTTTGGGAAAAATATAAAAATGTTGAATTTCATATTATTTGAAGGGAAAACCCCCCAAAAATTCTGGATGCGCAGCCTGCGCCATAAACCCCCCTTGTGGGAATCCCTGGCACAAACACAAAGCCAAAATGCACCCAGATATTCTAACTGTATTAAACCCAACATTCCTAACCGAGCAAAAGCATATAAAATTATCAACAACTCTGCGATCACGTACACATTGAAAATTCACGTTCAAGGCCTCACAAGAGAACACAAGCACTGTTGCCAGAGTAATATTATCACCTTTTAGAATCTGATACTCACGATAACCCTTTTATAAACTATAACATAACGTAATATCATGAAACTTGCTCACCAATACATTTACTATTCTTTTGTAAGCCACAAAACCAGTAGAATTTTATCAACAGCACTACAAATAACGGTGCAAGATGCATAATTTCTTACACAGGGAATTGGCAACAGCATCATGACGTCACAAATGATATCGCATAAAATCACATATTACTCGGTTATTAACTAGAGCTCGGAAGTTGAAAATTTACAGAAATTTGTGCATTTCAACTCATCAGGGCCCATAAAGTGAACTAAAGATAATATGTATATGAAAATATTCCAGCATAAATTAGATATTGATGTTTGAAACAGTCCAGTTATAAGGGCATATTTTTCAAATTTTAGTGCATATTTTGTAAAATTTTAGATCATAAGAGCATATTTTTTTGCATATTTTAGTGACTTTTAGGTCATAAAAGTCCTAGCTCTAGTGATAACCCAACATTGTATTACCGTTTTGGTGGCAGAGTGCGTTGAGTGGTCGAATCATTATTTCATAGAAGACGTGGATGTTTCTCTGTCAGTGACTTTTCATAAATTTAATTTATTCAACATTCATCCTCGTCGCTGTGATAAGCCTAAAGAAGTACAAAAACAATATAAATAAGAAAAATACAAAAAAATATAAAATATAAACGTTACACTCTTTTGTATATAATTTTCGAAGACAAAGAACTGTGTAATTGAATTGATGTAAATATCTTGATTTGACGATATGTGAATTTCGGCAATATTCAGTTACGTCACATCTTAAGCTATAAAAGAGTTTGTCTTCATTCACTGACTTATCAATGTATAGCCAAAACAGTGGCGCAACCACAGGGGGCGGGGGCATTGCACCCACAATCTTGAACAGAAATGAGTTCTAGGGTGACAAGGTGGGGGCAAACATTAACGGACAAAGGTACCTGTGGGGGGCAATTACCGCTCCAAATTTGAAATTTCATGCAAATAAAAATACTTTTCGTCAAATTTTCTTACTCGCTTTCCTCACAATACCTGCTTTTCTTAGTTTTATCAATGTCAGAGCCGTAGCTAAGGGGCGGACGGAGTTGGCCATGGGCGCCGAACGATCTAAATGAAAAAAAAATTAAAGGAGAGAATGGCATGGCTCCCCGTGAAATTATTTCAATTAAATCAATCAATATTGATTTCAGTTTGCAAAAAAAAAATGATCTAAAAATTTTGTTGTTCGTTTCGCTCGCAATATCTGATTGTTTTCTGTAATGCATTGTAAATTACCAGAGAGAGAGAGAAGTGTGACTTCCCTTCATTCATTTTGTCTTCAATGCATGAACAATTATTTTGAGGAAAGGGAGCGCACATATTTGAGAGATAATTTATGTATTTTTTTCTTTTGGTTTGTTATGAGATGGATGCATTGATTGTGTAATGTATTTAAATAATATATAATGTATGTTGTATGTATATGTATTACACAAACTTTGTATACGTACTGCATAATGCACATGCATTTTCTTATTTTACGTAGCTCCATGTTGCATATCTGTGAAAAATACATATATCGTGCATGAAAGTTATGAATGTTAATGTAAAATAAAAACAATCATATTCGGATTGCATTTATCAATCTTTTCTCTCTTTCAAAAATAATTTGTGTGCTTGTTTTCCATTATTAACGTAAAATTGAAGGTGTTGAAATATTAATTGAAATACTTTGTTCGAAAACAAATGCTTTAGCACCGACTTCTATCCTTTTTTGCGTAATTTACGAGGATAATGTATTTGATACTACTACTGCTACTACTAATAATAATAATGTTATAATAATAGCATTACTATTATTATTATTGGCAGGTGTACCCACTTACTTCCAAACCAGACCAAAATTCGTGGATGGAGCTGAGGGCCATACCGGAAAGCGCCTATGAAAAGTGTTTTCAAAACTGGAAGAAACGCTGGCATATGTGTGTTGCATCAAATGGGGCCGTCTTTGAAGGCGACAAAATAAATATTGATGAATAAATGAAAATTGTGCGTTTCATTTAACAATTCCCGGTGCTTTTTTGACAGAATATATATATCTCAATGTAATTGTGTATTGAGGGGATCTACATAAACGAAATAATGAACCCCGCTCGTTGCTTTTGTGAATGCTAATTTCTGTTACTAACTGATATTAAATTAAACTAATGCTTCATAATTATGACCCACTCACTCGTTCTGTCTTGACAACACAACGTGGCTTGAATTTGATTATTTGATATTAGATTATTGATTTCGACGTTTTCTATCATCTGATTAACAAATATATTAATTTAATACAACCCAGGCGGGTGCTACTCTGGAATATTAAGCACACACACACACACACACAGTCAATAGCTCAATATTCTGAACAAGCCAGAATTTATTTTATTTTAAAACATAAAACTAAACGTTAAGTTTCAACCTTCTAGCAAGGTCTTTTTTAGACTCTGTACCAAATATTATTTCATTTGTATTTGTACCTTGCTAGAAGGTTGAAACGTAACGTTTAATTTTGTTTTAAAATAATATAAATTCTGCCTTGCTCAGAATATTGAGTTTTGGTTATCATGGAAACAAATCTTAATGGTGTTAACGCACACAGTGAAATAATAAAATAATAGTGTGTAAATAATATATATGTATATACTACATACATACATATACACATACATACATACATACATACATACATACATATATATATATGTATATATATATATATATATATATATATACACAGGGTGACTGGTAATTAGATGTATTCCCTGAAAGGGATTAAAGTAGAGACAATTTGCAATAAATTTGACCATATGATACCCCGTCCGAAAATTAGTAGTTTTCGAGATAATCGAATTTCAATTGTTTTTTTTTTAAATGACAATTTTCCACATGAAAAGATGAATTGAGAAAAAACTGCTCATTGTATGGAATTTATGTCAGCATTTTCTGATAGCTAATAAATAAGTGGTTCGTTTAAAAAAAGTTTTTCCCAAATAACAATGACATGTAAGTAACGGGTGGGTCTAAACTTACAAGTGATGATAAAAAATGCACTCTTAGTTTACTTAGCAACGTATTAATAACGAAAATGGTATGACACGAAGCGTACAAATTACTTAAATTACTTCCTTGTCACATCTGCTATCCAACAAGGTACAAATGTTGCTAGCATTCATATTTGTGTACAAGAAAAAAATACTTCATTCATCTTCATGTGAATGGAATCAAACAACAATACAATTAAAGAACATTACACGTCTTGCTCAAAGTGGGCACCTCCGTTACGAATGCAGACACGCAGGTTTTTACGGACATTTGGTCTCTTAACTCGTGATGTGATAGTATTAATAAATATTGCAGTTTCTTACGAAGTTATACTTAATCAAATTACAAATTCAAGTTACGTAAAGGTTTACGAAACGCATTACTTACATAACTCGGGGTTACTGTATTTCCAGAAATACAGTCAATTTCCCTGACTTTCCCGGAAAAAATAAATTATCCATGTTTTCCCAAACTAGTAGACTAGTAAGCAGCCCCACCCTTCGTTTGACGCAGATATTGAGCCATAGCTCCTAACAGGGCTGAAGCTCAACTGATTACAAAACGGCCACGATATTGACTTAACTTGCAAAAAGTTTCCTGTTGGTAGTACCGTTGCGTACTGCCAGAAAACAAGGACTTCATTGAAATAAGAGAATATCAGTTTGTTCCCTTGTATTTCGTCGAAACTTTTTTGGAAACATAGAAGTTATGAACTCCTGTCAACGTGCTGTTCCGTCAGACGTGGTAACGTAATACCATGAGAATACGCACAAGTCATTCCGTGTTATCGTCCTACTGGGAGCGCCGTTGGTACCGCTAAAACCAGAACCAGCTCGGCACTTAGATTAGCACGGCGAACAGCGGCTTCCAAAGTTGCGAGCGAGCCAGAGCGACGTCGTGTTTGAGTTGCCGACATTCGATTCCCGGCGGTGGTCGGTTGCCTCGCGAAAGCGCGCGTAACCACGCACGAGAAACTAGATTAGCTGCGTAACTCGAAGCGGACGCCATTAAAGAAGCCTGTGGAGAAATTTGATTAGTACGCTCTTCGAGCGGGAACGTGCCCCCTCCGCCCCCCCTCCCTTGTGGGATTCCAAAGCAGCTATAAATCTGCGTGATGAACGAGGCAAGTTTCTGGTCGTTGCAGGGGCTTAAGCCCTGATGGATGTTGAACGGACATGGGCATCATTGATGAATCGCCAGAGCACAGGCGAAAGCCCGTGGGGAGGTGGTGGAGGAAATCATGTTGAATCCAGCTACTTTCCTCCAGGGGTTAACAAATTTCCCGGATGGGAATGTCACCTGAATCGCATTAAAATATTAATAAAAGTAATACTGATATTTCAAAATTGCCCCCTCTGATATGCAATTAAATTAGGTGTAAATGTCGATACGAGTGCAGAAAGCACATCACCACAATTCCACAGCGAACTGTTACTCTCCGTTATGCGTGTGGTGTGCAAGTGTACCCCATGGATATTCATTGCGAGATTACAACACTATGAAGTATACTGCATATGAGTGCTTTTGTGTGGCTGGACGTTCTTTCTTTTTCTTTGTTCTAAGTTCAGCTGTGTTATTCTGTTGCGCTTCTAAGCCATGTAATATTTAAAATATCAAAGCGTTGAAGACATAGCACATAGCAGATTAAGATGTTATACGGAAGTGAGTTTGTGAGGAAGGGTACGACACGTAGCTATATATTGCTACCGAAAGTGAACATGGCACTGCTTCGGTTGTTACGTATTACATAAGTCAAATATAAACCTTGGACAGACAGTACAGCTCAAACTTATAAGAGGTATCAACAGTTATTTATAAGACAATCTCATGGCTTAAACACTGACCAAAACGCCATTTTTGTCGTTTTAAAGATGGTACCTCCTCTACACACTTGCACAAGTGAAGAGGAGTGGTTTCTTTCCCGCTGTCAGCCTAAAACTTACAGAAATTTCTCCACAAATGAAAATTCAATATCTCTGTGCATGCTTACCACACCAGAAAGTTTACTAATGGAGGAGAAAGTTCGACAATGGTTTCAACTTCACAGGCAGATGGGTAGAAAGGCCTTTGCAGTGGCTCATAAGTGACTGCACGTGGATCCCAAAGACTTGTTCTTCTTAAGGTGTACAGGAACTAACTCAAAGTTGAAAATATTAGTAGAGGAAACGAAAGGGAAAAAGGGCCTAACCCGGAAATAATTGCAACACAAATATTTTTTGTGCCAGATTGTGCGGAATGGTATAGTGACTATTAAAAATCTACCATACAAATGTTTGGGGAAAATCCGCGATCTTGGAAAATGGCGGCAAAAATTCAACTTAGGAATTAAAAAAAATATTATCTAAAAAACGGTTCATTGTACACAAAAAGTGAAGATAACCAAAATGAAAGAACAGAAAATTTGCTAAATTATGCTTTTTGTGTGATAGAGCTACCATAAATATTTTCTACCAGTGGATTTTACCCAAAATCATCTGCCCGAATTCATTTTCTATACGCTCTTCTCTAATTGCAGTCAGTAGAAAGTAAACTATCCTTACCCCCCCCCCCCTCCCAGCACAGTTAAGACACCTAATCGCCGCCACTGTGTGCATAGCCTACATTTTTAAACAACAAAAAACAACATGTAAGTAACAAACGCCACGTGAGCGAAACACTGCATAAAACAATGCATTACGTTCTCACCAATATCATCATCGCGTTACGACGCCAGGGGTCTCTGATTCGAATCCCTGCCTGCGCATGGATGTTTGTGAATGTCCATTAATCAATTTCATCATATGATCACTCATTTCCATCTTTGCAAATTATCCAAAAGTGGCACAAAAGTGAAGTAAAAAAAAGTAAATCAATCAACCAATATAAGAAATGGAACACAGAAATTTAGGGAAATACATGACTTTGCATTAAAGAACATATCACCCCAATCCCTAACTCTAAAGGCACGAAATAAAAACCAATCTCTAGAGGAAATCATAAGCTATGAATTTGGTTGAATGACATTTGGACGTAAATTACATAGTTTCTTACATTTTTGCTGTTTTTTTGTGTCAGATACCAACTTTTACGCTAACTCTCAAAATTAAGTAAAATATTTGAATCTTTCTAATTCAATTAAGATTTATGGTAGCTCTATCAAACAAAAATAATAATTTAGCAAATTTTCTGTTCTTTCATTTTGGTTATCTTCACATTTTGTATACAATGCACCGTTTTCGAGATATATTATTTTTAAATTTCTAAGTTGAATTTTTGCCGCCATTTTCTAAGATGGCAGATTTTCCCCAAACATTTGGATGGCGGATTTTTAATATATTTTTCACTATACCATTCCGCACAATCTAGCACATAAAACATTTGTGATGCAAATATTTTCGGGTGAAACCGTATATTTCCTCTACTATATGTGTAGATCAGCAAACTTGTGCAACACTACATGCAGGAATCTACTAGACAAGAAAGAAGAACAAATTCAGGTTTTCACGGAACCTGTTTCCCATTGTCCATTCTATGTACTTGCATTCACGCCTATTTTGCTTTTGGACTCGTCCAGTGAGAGGAGAGAATGCGCACTTGTACAGATGATCCCGAATGACGCTTGAGACATAAAATGACTATTTTTAACTTCCGTAGTAATTAATTTGTATGCTTTGGAACCATAAGCTACTTTATATATCATGAATATCACTTCTTTCCATCATACCAGATCAGGGCTGCAGTTGAAGGTATAAGGTGGTAATCGCAGTATACCTCTGGTTAACCTTACTGATTACCTTCTGCTTTAATTCCTTTTTTATTTATTGATGTAATATCGCCATTCCTCCAGTGAGAGTATTACTGTCAAATGCTTCTTGTTTCTTGAGGAGGGGAGAGGGGACGAATATATGGTGTACGTCAGCATTTTACCGCCATCATTTGGCTACTATAATAATTTTGTACTGATACCTACCATGTGCACAGTTAATTGTATCAAAACCTTTGCTAGCTTGGTTGATCTCTTTGTGATTAATGTAATGTCTTCCTTTTGTTATAAAAAAATTGTGGAAGAGCGACATGAGATTTCTTATCGAATAATCCGCGTGCGAAAGTCTCAACAATCGTCTTGTTTCTTTTCCCTGCAACAATGGGGATGTGTTTTATTTCAGTATTAACGCTGGTAGAACAATAATGAAGAGATTTGTTGCCCTCTGTTTTATTTTTTTCGTTTTTTTATTACCTAAGTATTTTCCCACATTTTTCAATTATTATAATTAGCACTTATAACTCCATTAAGCCTTGTTTCCATTATATGAAAAACTAAATATGCTGACCAAGGCAGTATTTTATTTTATTATAAAACATAAACTAAACGTAACGTTTCAACCTTCTAGCAAGGTCTTCTTCAGACTCTGTACCAAGTACAAATGTAACAATATACAAAAACAGGACATTATATATACACAAACATTACTCCCTCCAGACTATTAGAATGTTGTTCTGGAACATTCTAGCAGGTAGCTTTCCCTTGTCAACTGTACTTTCACCTAAAAGGCTAAACATATAGTTGACAAAGGAAAGCCACCTGCTAGAATGTTCCAGAACAACTTTCTAATAGTCTGGAGGGAGTAATGTTTGTGTATATATAATGCCCTGTTTTTGTATCTTGTTATATTTGTATTTGTTACAGAGTCTGTAGAAGACCTTGCTAGATGGTTGAAACGTTACGTTTAGTTTATGTTTTATAATAAAATAAAATACTGCCTTGGTCAGCATATTTAGCTTTTCAGGTAATTAGCAATATTATTCGAACCCAGGACCCCTTGATAACAAGTCGATGGCATTTCCACTACTCCATCGGGGAGGCCGATCTCCGTGGCTGAGTGGTTATAAAAGCGGAGCGCCGGGTTCGTTTTGAGCTTGTTTTATTTTAGTTCCATATCCTTAATACAACCCTAAGTTTAACAATCCCCATTTCAACCCACCCATCCTAACAAGTTACAAAGATATTTCTTAAATTCGCTTTATCTGCTTTAAAAAAGGGGCGTTACTTGCAAAATACTGAACAATGTTAATATTTTATTAATTATACATTGCACAAATATTCTGACTACTAGTTTCTCTCCATTACGTAACGTTTCACGAAGCTTATCGTGTACCTTCTAAAAATGTTGGGACTGCAACACTGGTTAAGATGGATGAGTATTTGACTATTTGGGGTAGTTGGAAATAACTTACGCCTAGTGTTTATCTGAATTTGCTAATAATATACTTTATATTGTTCATAGAAACGACCATTTTGGGGGGAGGTGGGCGGTTGGCTGGAGGAAGTGAGTGTTTGAATTATTTCGTTGCTCCGAGCTCCTCACTTCCGTCAATGTCATTACGGTACCAACCAGGGTTGTAGAAGGTCCTCGAACCTATAAATTCTAATGGGTTCTATTGGGTTCCGCTGCAGGACCGGAACCTTTTTTCTCGAACAATTTATATTCGGTCCAAGTTGCGTATTGCTCCATTGAAAAAAGGTTCCAATTTTAATTGATCATGAGAAAAGGTTCCTGCACCGAATTTAAATTCATCCGGAAAAATTGTTCCTGATCCGTATTTGAATTCATCCAGGAAAAAGGTTTCTGGACCGAATTGAAATACTTAACAGATAAAAAGGTTCCTTACGGTCCAGAACCCATTTACGCTTGCTGATTTTCTCTCCTGGACCGGAATTGAATTTATTTAAAATTTCCTGGACCTTTAACAACTCTGGTATCAACCAGTACCCCCGCCCCTCCAACTCATCGCCAAGAACTTGAAGGCTATTGCGCACATGAATGTAGACTCATTGGCAGGCCAATTGCGTGACGACTTGGACAAGAAACTGTGCAGCCACTTCTAAGAATGAAATTAATGCTTTTTATAAATGGCAGTAAAAGCTATAAATGGCCACCGTGGGGTGGAAAAATCAATTTAGTGAAATATTTATTAAAGAGCAAAACTCGGCATAAACTCAAAGTCTTGTTTAAATTGTACATCTTATGTAATGTGACATTGTTATCACGAGTGCACTTAACCAACGGCTACGCCTTTCCATGTGTTTGGTTCGTAGAAACAATATTCCCCCTTCTGACAACACTTACTAATCGTTTGGAATCATTGGCTACGTATGCTTCAATTGTTTTAAGTTTAGTTTATGGGACTGGATTTATAGTTTATCTGTGGTTGCTATGTAAGGTATTTAAGGAAACATTCAATCTCATATGAAACGAGAAACGAGGCCAGCCCCCCCGTTGCCCCTCCTCAAGAATGTTATTGTTCATAATGAACTCTTCAACATGTTCGAACCGTAAACACGTTCTTCTTCAGATTAGAATCTTCAAATGTACTCCTGGAGGAAAATTGCATCTTCATATCCCGAAACAATACGTTGTGTCTTATTTCTGGTAGTTAAATGAAATGGCTTCACGAAACTGCGTGGATTAATTTGTACGAACAAGCTAAATTGAAAGTAAGCCAACAAAATCTCAATTTGGGAAAATGAGTGCATTCGGCGTTTTCCAGACACGCCCTTCCACACAACGGGAATTGTTAGAAGAAAAGCATGCTCACACGGTCAGAATCATCAATGCATTGTGTACAAAAGTAGGGGGAATATTTTAATTAAATTACTTAGCTTTATGACATTCTTGGATAATGGTGAAGGAAAGGATGAACATTGATATTAGTAGGAATTAAATAAATGTACAATCACCAACACACACATGCTGGTCGAAGGAGTTAAGGAGTGTAATTTCGATTTCCCCATCGAAGTTTCTGGGTTCGAGTATCGACCTGAGCATGCGATCATTGTGAGTGTCCCTTCATCAATTTCATGTCATCATCACTCAACCTCATCGTCACGATTAGCCAAAGTGGAAGAAAGTAACGTTCAAGAATGAAATACACGTTGCGGATATTAAGGGAGAACTGATAAGAAATCAATAGCGGGAATCGGCAGTTATCCAAACGTCTTTCCTATTCTCACTGCCCTATTCTAAAGTCAATTTCAGAGTAGCTGAGACGAGGTATCACAAAACTTCAAATGACCACAAGGATTACGCGTATATTGTCTGTGGGTTCAGGTTCCACAGCCTCATTAGCAGATAGGAATGCACTGTCCAACAAGGTGTTCCACCAAAGTCACACTTGACATTCTGTAGAGTGGGATGCGTAAATATTACTGAGCAAATTGTCCACCACTATCTTCATGCACTTAATTTTATCCAATGAGAGCTTCACGAATCAAAACCCCAGATAAACTACTGATAACCTGAAAAACTAAATATGCTGACCAAGGCAGTAATTTATTTTATTATAAAACATAAACTAAACGTAACGTTTCAACCTTCTAGCAAGGTCTTCTTCAGACACTACACCAAGTACAAATGTAACAAGGTACAAAACCAGGACGATATATACATACAAAAATACTCCCCTCCAGACTATTAGAAAGTTGTTCTGAAACATTCTAGCAGGTGGCTTTCCCTTGTCAACTGTACTTTCACCTGAAAGAGAAAGTGGTTGGACTCTTTATCTCACGCTCTATTTCCTTCATTCTTCTTCCTTCATCTCTCCTCTTTCTCTCTTGTCCTTTCCACTCTTTCTAACACCTTCTTCCATTCTTTGTTTAACTTCAGTCCCCCATTCCAGTTCATTGTGTCTTTTTCACCTTTCTTCTCTATTTCCTTGGACTCCTTCCATTTTCTCACTAGCATTCTCTTCTCCCTTCCTATCTGCTTAGCCTCATCCCACTCTATGTCATGTCCTCTTTCTCTCATGTGTTTAAATATCTAATTTCTCTCCAACCACATTCTCTTTCAGGTGAAAGTAAAGTTGACAAGGGAAAGCCACCTGCTAGAATGTTCCAGAACAACTTTCTAATAGTCTGGAGGAGAGTAATGTTTGTGTATATATATATCGTCCTGTTTATCTTGTTACATTTGTACTTGGTACAGAGTCTGAAGAAGACCTTGCTACAAGGCTGAAACGTTACGTTTAGTTTATGTTTTATAATAAAATAAATATCTGCCTTGATCAGCATATTAAGTTTTTCATATCATGGAAACAAGGCTTAATAGTGTTATTACTGATAACCTCTGCACCAGCATAGGTAAGAATTCATTCCTTAAAGACATTTAGAAGGCAGGAGAAAAGTTAATGAAAATTGTCACGGACAATTTGCTGGGCAACAGTTGTTCAGAAATAGGTAAAAACCGTTAGGACCTTCAGTTCATATTCTACCTTTAATGTTGTGAATTGTATTGATGCTCAACCAGATGTTCCTCTGTTTATTTATGACATCAACTTTGAAAAAAACAGTGGGAATGGGCAATTCCCATTCAACTATAACTTTTGTCGTTCTCTGTATAATTAATGGAATGTGTTAGTATATTGAAATTGCCTACATATTAAGAGTAGCTATTTAAGTTTCAAACACGAGATAAAAATGTATATTCCCTTTGCGTAATAACAAACTATCTGAGGTCCTGACTGCAATTCATGAAAGTCGTGCAAGAGGAGCAGTGGAATCACACCCCCTCACTGGAAATTCCATTCCAAAGACATGACTAATATGTATTTTTGATTCTTTTTACATCTGGGTCTAAACTAAACTAAACTTGGTGTAAACTAAAATTTTCTGAAGTACAAAATCATTGCCTCCAGTATTTCGTTTCACTGGTCGATATTCGTTATTTGAAATTAGGATTTAAAAGTACATGAAACATTAATGCACACTTCAACTTCAACAACCATATTATCTCCAAGACTTTTCTCATATTCGTCCGTACATTTTCAGGATTACCAGGACAACGCGAATCCTGCAAATGTAAGAAGCAATTCTAGCCATTCTTAATGTACTTCGTAATGTATTGTAATGAAATAAATGTAGACAAGAAATATACGTCTGTGCAAAGAACATGAGAATTGACAACATATTCGGATCACCCTGTGGGGTAGAATAGTTATTATATACGTATTTCCTAAATTGGCGCAAATAGTATTCATAGCAACATGTTAATGTATTTTAACACGTATTGATGATAAATCGTCCGACCTCAAACATATTTCTTTAATTAGCACATAATTAAAGAAACAATAAATTTTGAGAAATTTGCATGTGCCATATATGCTTTTATCCTTGGGTGCAGTCAAACTGAAGTCGTATTTACATATTACCAATTGGATTTGAGAAATATTATTAACAATGTGCTTTAAATCTATCAGTGTTATTCTTTAAACAGAGTATGCCAAATACCAAATGCGTGCTTGAAATACATAGTGTCTTGAAAGAGCGAAAAGAGTATTCTAATTGTCAATAGATGTCGCTAGTAACGTTTGTAATATAAGTGCTTCTATTTTCAGAGTATAGATGTTCTGTCATGATAAATAAGACTGAGTATTACAACAAATATTTTTGTGTAATAAAGAAGTTGGGTTTATTTTACTTTATTTACAATTATAGCTAGACGAGGTACATAATTCTCGAATCCTGGAGGACAAATAAATATGAAATCTCTATAAAAGGAAAAAAGTCTGTGAATAAACGAAATATTTTAGTATATTGTACATTGTAATGTCTGCTAGAGTGAACGAGTTGTATCTTTGCGGGCGAACCTTGACCACTACTGGCTGCGCAGTAGCAAAGGGAAAAGCTACCGGTTACCTTAGCCAATGGGTGTAATTCTCCCCTAACTTTGTAAGAGCTGTCGACCACTCAACGGCGAGTAGGTAGCATCTACGGACATGCATCTGCGCGAATTAGTCAAGGTCACCCGCAGAGATACAGTTCGTCAACTTTTTTTTTTCTAGTTCACATACCTATGTTAATTTTCTTTCATCATTCACTAATCGCGACGCTGATGATGTTAATGAAGAATTGATTGAGTTGAGGTTTTTAAGTCCACATTATGCACAGTAAGCCTAAGCGAGACTGGACTTACAGTTTAAAGTGGGATCCGAACCACTAAGTGCCTCCACCGGATATCGAACCAGGAATCCCTTGATTACAAGGCGACGACCTTACCACTGCGCCATCGGGGAGGCCCCCAAGATACACTTGCAAGGGAATACCAATGATTAGGCAAGGACTCGAAGTTGGAACTATCGATGGAGAATTCATAACATGACCAGTCAAGAAGATCGACCATCGAGTTAGAAAAATAAAATGGTACGGTTTTCTGATTCTCTTAAATAGAGATGAAATTCTGTATACCCTCGTAATCCCCCATTTTTTTATCCTCAATTTATTACATACAAATTGATGTTTAAGGAGGGCTGAGAAGTGCATTTATGGAGGCTTGGGTAGGACGATGTACAGCATGGTAATGAGTTTGGGAGGACGGAAGGTAAACATTTTTCGTGTTCTGCTCAATCGCTTGCATATTTAACGTCGCAATGAAACTGTCAAAATGGAATCCAAGGTGAATCCAATCGCGAAAATGTACACTGAGTTTGTGCCTTGTAATCTAAAGGTTCCGGGTTCGATATCCGATGCCACTCAGTGATTCGGATCCCAGTTAAAAAAAAACCGATTAGCCTCTCTGAGCGTAAAGTGGAGTTAAAAGACACAATCCCATGTTGAGTTCGCAAGAAAATCATAACCACTGCAGTCTCATGGGTACGGAGTGTGACGCTACGACGTCAGGCGTTTCGAGTTCTTATATTGGGTACGACATGCTCGTACTGTTGAAAATGTTAAAAAAGAGTCAATTGGAAACAAGAAAATGAAAAATATGTATGAAACCAATATAAAACAAGGATTGTTGAAAACCACGTAATCAAAGGTTCCGTGTTCGAGTCCTGGTGAGATTCATCTAACTGGTATTTATACTCTCGTCGCAATTATTCCAAAAGTGAAGAAAAGCGAGGTCAAATGAGAAAAATACTAACCAGGGCCTCGCACTGGTAGCGTTGTCGCCTTGTAATCAAGGGGCTCCGGTATCGATACCCGGTGGTGCCACTTAGTGGTTCGGATCCCACTTTAAACTGTAGGTTCAGTCCCGATTAGCCTTTATGTGCAGAAAGTGGGATTAAAACAATAATTTAATCAATTCAATCAAAAATACTAGCCACGATATTATAGCTCGCACGCCAGGGAGAAAATATTGACATAAAATTATTAAATATACGAGTTCCTTAGGGAAAGTATCATTTTGAAGTTGAGACCCAGGTGTTACAAACAAACACTCATCCTTACGTCAGGATTTGAACCGGGAACTCTCTGAACCCTAAACGAGCTCGTTGGCGTTTTACTTGCCATGTACAGTGGACACTATCAAGAAATCAACAGTAGCAAATACCTTCGTCCAAGACATATTCCATCTCCTTGTTGATTGGTTAATTTGCTTCATTTTACTTCGCTTCTTGTGCCACTTTTGGCTAATTTGCGAAGATGTGGATGAGTGCTGATATGATGAAATTGATGAATAAACACTCAAAAACATCCATGCCCAGGCCGGGATTCCAACCCGGGATCCCTGGCGTCGTAGCGCGATGTGCTAACCACACCGCCACGGGAGCAGGCCCATCTCTTTGCATTGAAACATATGAGAACAACTGATTATATTGGGTGGAGGTGGCAGCCAGTGGCTAACAACATCGCCTAATGCAAGGGGTACCGGGTTCGAATCCTGGCCTGGGCATGGACGTTTGTGAATGTTCATTCATCAATTTCGTCACATCATCACTCATTCTCATCTTCGCGAATAGCCAACAGTGGCAGAAAAGCGAAGTAAAATAAAACCAAGTCAGACATCGCTTTGCCTCAACGAATAACAATCGACATGATTGTGTAAGATGACGAACTCATGCGAATTTTATCTGTCTTTGAAATCTCGTATTTCTAAAATAGAGAAACGAAATTACCATTCTAGGAAAATTGCGATCGTGAATACTTGCAACCCAGGAAGAACTGAGGACAATTGCTATGGCTTCTTCGTAAATGCCATACCGCTTTCTAAAAGTTACAATCTCTTAAAATTCAGAATATTCAAGTCGGGTATGGAATTACGTACGCAACTATTTCCAACGCATTTGGATGAATTCTAGCGCTACAGATTTCATGTAGATGAGAAAAAACGTTTAAGTGCATTATCAAAACAGATGCAGGAAGGTGCATCAAAACGCATCAACGGATGCATTAAAGTGCATCTCTACTGAAATCCTCACTTGGATCACACGATACACTTTGATGTTTCTTTTACGATATACAAAAATGCACCGAAATGAATCAAATGTGAATCTGTTTCTTCGCAGAGGCCACCAAACACACTTTAGTGCATCAATGCCTCCTGGCCCATCAATCGATATGATGCATTTAGCTTTCCGTGTGCATATACCTCCGTTCGGTCCCTCAGATTCCGTGTTCAGTGTAATCACAGCTGATTGAGACCTTTCAATCTAAATTAGTTCGGTTGCAATTGTCCGTGGTCGAAATTTTTCATGATTGCAATTATTGTCCGGATACCCTAAGCTACAGTAATACATGAAATGGATGCAGACGACTATTTCACTGGAATTTCACTGTAATTTCATCCTAAAATTTCATTTGTTTTTTCATTCAATTATAAACCTCATATCTTTAAATATGGGGATATAAAGTTAAGCAAATTAAAATTGATGTTTTTTATAATTGAAAGAATTACGTCATGTAAAACATTTGCTCGCAACAAATGTACGCGTATGTTTGGAGACTAACATATTAAGTTTCAATTTTTGTTACTTTCAAAAACTTATCAAGAGGTGACTGTTACTTGTATTAACAGAGTTACAGTTATAAATGTTATAAGTAGAGCCCGGATTTTAGGCAAAATGCCTTTTCGTTTCCGATGCTGGTAGACAAAAATTGAACAGAAAAGTACACCGATCCGAAGGTTCTTAACATTCTGAAGAATACTTTATGTTGGCTTCTTTTGCCTATTTCACCTTACGCTGCCTTTTTCAAACATTTTCGACTTTTTCTTCCCTCTTTTGTCATTCGGACAAAATTATATTTCTCTTCTTCTATTTAATTTCGTTTTTCAATAATCCTTGTTATTCAAATTATTATTTGTAAATACATTTTTAAGATTTAAGAAGAATTTAAGTCCTTCTCTTCAATTTTTAATGCCTGTTCTTCAATTTTCACTGCCTCTTTCTGAAACTTGACTGCCTTTTTTTCGACACACACTGCCTTTTTTATCAACTATTCGTTGCCTTTTTGCCTGCCATGTTTATTACTTTTAAGTGCCTGAACATCCGGGCTCTAGTTATAAGGTAACTGAGTTAGAGTTACAGTTGTTACTACAAAAATTAACTGAGTTATAGTACTTAATTTTAATAAGTAACTGAAATACAATTAACTACAGTTACCAATTTGAAAAAGTTACTGAATAAAAGTTTCAGTTACTAATTTTCAAAAGTGTCCGGGTTACAGTTAGTAATTCAAAAACAATAACGGTGTTGCAGTTACTAATTATAGCTAAGTTAGTATCTGCATTGCGATTAACTCGGTACTGGCAAACACTGATTTTGCGCACGACATTTGCAGCTAACTGCAAGATTTTTAAGAACATTTATCATGCCATTGGTGTAAATGTTACGTAGGATATTTCATATGGTCTCTCGCATCTTTGGTCATGTTTCAGTATCTAGGTTTTCATTTAGAATCTTGTTTATGGTTTTCCCCGTTGGCCACCCTTAAATCCGGCCCCGGACCGTCACCAGGGCAGATTCCACATAGCACAAATGTTTAATGGAGAAGATGGGTACGTCACCTACCTTGTGCTGGAGCATAGATGTTGAGGAAGAGGCAGTCTTCACTCTGGTTCCTAAGATACGGCAGCAGCCTCTTCAGGTAATCCAACCGTCCCTTGGGCATCCTCCTCAAAGCTTGAGTTTCGTTATATATATCCGGAAACCGCTGGGGACACACAGGACCAAACTTATCCGCCATTTTCACCCCCCTCCACAGCGCCCCCGTAACGGGGGGCATGAAACGAAGGCTCCCCGTTGGGGGAGAGGCATAGGGTATGCCCAGGAACACCTCGACGGGATCCAAGTGCCTGTTGTCTAGGGTGACAATGATGCCTCGTATGTCACCGTATTTGGTGTGAACGGTTCTCGAACTCAGCATCACCGCCTCCGTGACCAGAAGAAACACTGAGAAGGTCCACATCCAGTGGACAACGCCAAGAAAGGATTCCGCAGCAACCATAGCCCCTTTTTGGGTGAACAAAACAAAAGAAAGCCGTTCGTTATAGCCTTGAGACGCTGGCAGTGATGACTTTAATGTTAACACTGAAGAATCAGTTCATATCTTAGTACTAAATCTTCATTTTGCACAATGAAGAACACTGAGCCTCTATGAATTTCAATATTATCCATTGTAAGCACAACAACAATATGAACAGATGCTTTTGCAGCCATTGTTGGACCATCTGTTGGCCGAAACTTGACACACAAACATCACAAAGTCCACATCGATATAGTTATGCGCTAGAACATATTCCACTACTTATACGTGTTTCAACTAGTATTGACTCGTTGCTAGATTGTGGTAACACATAACACTCTGCACCCACATGCTACTGTACTGATTATAAAGCGACCAATCAAAGAATTAGACCTAAAGCTTCTTGCGACCGTAAAATAAAACGCACTACACATTCATAGAACACACTTCCAATGTCGTGGGTGATGGCACACACGCACTCTTTTTAGTAACAGACACGCACCCGTTCTGGTGCTTGGTGCAGTGATGTAACAAGAACGCACACGACGTCACTAAAATCTAATTTCTCTCGCCCCCACGAACCCTTCCTTGCTGGGCGGGTAAGCGCATTCGACGGCGGGCGAGCTATCGAATGCGACTGACTGCAGGGTGAAATCGGGGGGATGTGATTTCTTGACCGAATCCACACGCGAACCGCCTTCCTCACTTCGCGAACCCGCAAGAACCGTAGAACGAATCTCGGATCGATCCCCGGGCGTGGACCAAAGCGCGCCTGAGGCAACCGGGAGACCGAAGTACGCCCCAACAAAAAAAGCACACGGGTTTCACCTCGCGATGCCGGTAGCAGCACAGCGACTGGGGGCGGAGAACGAGTTGCAAACAGCACACGAGCGCCCGAGCGATGGTGCTGCCATCCAGCGCCTACTGCGACGTCATCTATCGGCGCCGTTTGGTATTATCTGCAACGTCGTACGCTAGTTAATTCCTTACGAGTCCCTGCTTATTCTTGCATTGGCTGGTGGTAAATGGTAACATACAGGCAAAAAAGAAGGAAAATCAAATGCGACAGAACCTTCACATTTTATCAAAAGAGAGAGATAAGTACTTTAAAATGTACTATTTTCTCCTTTCGACCACAATAATATTGATAAATTCATTCCCTTTGTTATTCTAACATTATTTTAATGACTTAAAAGGCACAGTCGAATGAACATCTTAAATTGTATGTGTTTCTTAGGTATTGGTTTCTGCATGTAGGGATGCACAAGGTTGTTGCATTTTAACGCTACCGTCAGTGTGACACGTCCTCTCCCATTGCTCTAATATTTATTGTTATTAATTATTTTTTCTCTTGTTGATATGTTTATTGTTCTTTAATCTTCATTTCTGTAATTTACCTATCACTGATAATGTCAGGATAGTGACTAACCTGCATATACTTATCTTGTAAGGGCTGTTACCGTGGCAATTACGAGTTTTTTTTTTTCTTGATTTGGAAGTTCGGGCTCGGTTTTTGAATAGAGTGATCAAGTTGAGTTATAAGAAGTTCCATGACAGACATGGATTATATGTTAGGCATATAAGTATTTAGTTTGCAAAAAAGTAAAATAGACTGCCGTTTTCTTAGTGCAAACTTAACTTTGACTTTTATTTGACGAACTAACAGAGAGATATTACCCCATACTCTGAGAGGCATCACGCGAATGCTTTCGAGTCTTTCATGTGCACTTATTGCTCTTTTAGTTAAATCATGTTCTTTTGAATAAAGAACGTGTCAACTGGCGGCGATTAGGGGTGCGAGGGGAGTAACCGCCCCTCCTTTACGCCACTTTCGCCCCAGCACTATGCTAAACCTTATATATACAAAAGGAAATATATTGTTTTTGCCACCAGTATTGGCACCTTGCACTCCACAGTTTTGAAACCCAATCGCCGCCACTGGCTACTGTATATTCTTAAACATAGCAGTGTGCACAGAGTGTACCATGGGTGCCTGGGTAACCTCCAATATGTCCTCAAGAAATATAAAATGTAGATACTACCGTTAAAATAATGGGAAAAGCATCCATGTTTAAGAAAGTAAGCACTATCGTTTCATTTTAGATGAATGCGGTATTGTTTATTATAATAATCACTAATCACGTATTAAAGATGTAACAGTCTTTTGTAATATCAATGCAGATGTGCTTGCCATGGGTTAATACATTTCAAAATACAAAGGGGCCACGAGTAACGTCCATAGAACTGGTTGTTTACAGTTCAGTCTTCGAAAAGGTGAAAATCTGCAAACAGTGTTTCCTGTACAGGACACACAAAAAATACTCGACATCATGTTCGGAACTACGACACAGAATATTATAAATTTCAGTTATTCGAACTTGCGTTAAAATTTACAGTATTTTTTGAACACATAAATGTGTAGACTTCAATTTAATTTCGCGTTCTATCTTTTAAAATGAATGAGGAATTTCACAGCTCTAGTACAGTGGGATCCATGAGTATTGTCCACCACCATGTTCGTGCACTTTATTTGACCCAATAAGAACTTCAAGAATTAAAAGAAAATACATAGTATATAAGAGAAAAATTAGTGAAAATAGTCATGGACAATTTGCACGGTACTACTAACGGATCTCACTGTATACGTGTCCAATTTTACCTCTTCACAGTGATGTGCCGTAGACTATAAGTTTACGTCTTCATGCGTTATCTACACATAATCTACGCGTAGATTACATTGGGTTGTAGTTTACATAGACTACGTAGACAATCTAAAGTGCATTAGAATTAATTTTCAAAGGTTTCATGAAAGGAAAGTGACATTTGCAACTATATTGGTTCCTAACGAAATGAAAAGAATGCTATTTACAACAAAATTTATCTTCTCTTCTATTAACAACTATGGAAGAAGATAAATAGTATGCAAAAAACAATAACAGATGGCAGTCGTGAGGCAACAGTAGTCTTTTTACCATGAAACACTAGAATATTTCCTATATTAGGTTTCTTCCTAGGTGAGAAATTGTTCAAATTTGGAAGAAAGAGTATGAAAAGTTCTCCTCACACATCAGTAACTGATACGCAGTATAATTTTGTTTTACTTCCACGGCGCCCTTTGCTAAGTAATCACCTTTCGCCATGTTGTTTACATAGATAACTTAATATACGTGTATAAAATAGTCTACGTGTAGAATGTAGGTTATTGTTGTTTACGCGTAGACGCACATCACTGCCTCTTCAACATAAATATTTTGCGACTTTTCAAACACTGATAGGCAGGTTTTGAAAGAAACGCTGTGTTCCCAAGAACAATCGATCTTATAGCTTCCTTATGTTCGAGGTGGCCTTGAACTGGTTAATGTAAAACTTAGAGCTTATGCCATGTTTTGTCAGAGATTCTTTGAACGTGCTATTACATCGAACGATACCAAACGTACTTTCTTTACGTGATCTATTTAATGATATTCCTTTGGAAGCTCCAATAAACACTCCAAAAGTTGCCCTCCAACGTACGTTACTGTTCTCTGACATTACAGACCTTGTGTATGTTCTCCTACGAAATTACCAGAAATAAAGTTACCCAACTCAGATCCTTCTGTAGCCTGTTTGACGCATCATAGAACTCTGAAATTTGGTGAATCCACTACGTAGACCATGGGGAAGAGGATGGTGATAAAAGTAGTACAATTTTCCGCCACCAGATTGAAATGTGGCGCTGTAATAATGAAAGACATTGGAAGACTAAAATTGGTAAACGCTGTAAGTGCCAAAATATTTGAAACACCATTTTTCAAGTTAAACAATGAAGTGTGCCATGCTTTATAATGTGGTAAACGTGAAAAGTGGCTGGTAGCCCTCTAAGTAGTTCAAAGCGCATGTAAAAAGGTCACTAGTGTGAACGTTCTTACGGGCTGATGTGCGGAACGATATGATTTTACAACACTTTCGCTTTTGGCACTTAACGTTTACCACTTTTAGTCTTAATTTGTAAATGGCTGGAAGTTGCGAGAAAATAATCTCTCGTTTATTGCAAGATTACAAGGGAAAGGCAAATCCATAACCAATTGGAGCAGTTCACGTCATTATTACAACCCATCATGGAGGTATAGCGCCAAATTTCAACCTGGTGGCGGAAAATTTAACTTTTTTATCGCCATCCTCTTCCCCATGGTCTGCATAGTGGATTCACCAAATTTCGGAGTCCTACGATGCCTTAAACAGGCTGCAGAGGGCTCTGAGTTAAACTAACTCTCTAACCTTCTTAAACCCGAAGGTTCATGGCTGCAGCAACACAGGCCTTCCATCTGTCCCTATCTTGAGCAAGATCTATATACTCTTTTCCATCCCTACCGATTTCCCTTAGGTCCATCTCAACGTTGTCCCTCCATCTTCGTCTTGGTCTTCCTACGGGTCTCTTACCATCAGGTTTACCAACAAGAATCCTGTATACTCCTCTTTCCTCTCCCATTCGTGCCACATGGCCTGCCCACCTAAGTCTTCTTGATTTAATTATTATAATAATATCTGGACATGAATACAAATTAGCTATGTAGTTCTAAATTATGTAACCTTCTCCACTCACCTGTCTCCTCATCCACTTTAGCCCCAAATATTTTCCTAAGGATCTTATTTTCAAATACTCTCAATTCATGTTCCTCTTTCAATGTATGGGACCAAGTTTCACACCAATATAATACTACAGGCAAATTACTGTTTTCTATATTTTAACTTTAATTTCTTAGATATTAAACGAGAAGACAAAAGTTTATGAAGAGAGAAATAACATGTATTTCCTGAATTAAGTCTACTTTTTATTTCCTCTTTAATATAATTTTCATTTGTTAATATTACTCCTAAGTATTTGAATTTGGAAACTGGTTCAAACGAGTTGTTATCAATAATTATATTTTGGTTATTACCTAACACTTGGTTTCGGCCTGTAAGCATATATTTAGTTTTCTCTTTATTAACTTCCAAACCTATCTCTTTAGCAGTTTTGAAAAATATTTTAACATTATTCTTAATTGTATTCACATCATCCACTAATAAGTCTACATCATCTGCATATGCTAACAACTGAGTCACACCATTTAATTTTAGTCTTTCCTTAGTTTCTTTACCTTCCTAACTAAAGCAAAATTAAAGAGCAATGGAGATAATGCATCTCCTTGTTTTAACCCATCATGAATTGTAAATTTGTCAGACACATTAATACCCACACGAATTTTACTTTCTGTTTCACTGGTGCATACTTTTATCATACTATCAAGCTTCTTAGGTATTCCAAACTCTACTAATATATTATGTAATTTATCTCTTTTGACCGAATCATTTGCTTTTTTGAAATCTATGAATAGCTGATGGACATTTTGATTATATTCCCACTTTTTTTCAAGTGTCTGTCTGATGTGAAAAATTTGATCTGTAGTTGATCTGTTACGTTTAAATCCACATTGATAATCACCTATAATTTCATTAGCATATGGTGATATTCTTGTTAAAAGAATGTTAGATAATATTTTATATGTTTTTGAGAGTAGAGAAAATCCACCTTAATTATTGCAGTTCATTTTATTACCTTTTTTTAAAGACAGTAACAATTATGGATTCTTTCCACTGTTGAGGGATTTATTCTTTATTATTTCTTCTTTATTCCATATTAAACAAATTTATTTATGAATTTGACATATTAATGAATTTCCACCACATTTAATTAACTCAGCTGATATTAAATCAATGCCAGGTGCTTTGTTATTGTTTAGGGCTCTGAGTTGGGTAACTTTATTTCTGGCCACCCGGTACTTCATAAACAGAGATTAACAAACGAAAATACGTCACATGTAAAGAAAAAAAATCCCACTTATAACTGACAAGGTATATGGCGAAACCAAGGTTCAAATATCACTATAGTTTTGTGTAGTTAACGAATTGTTAAAAAAATATATATGGACTTGGGTTTAGTGATGATCAGGTATGTTTTGATTTTAATGTGACGTTTACTTTGCAAAACAGATTAACTAAATGTGACACATTGAAAGAAAGCAGTATGGTTAGGGTTATTAAAGGGTTTTAGTAGTATATGTCGTATTCCAATTAAAGGTGTAGAAAGAACAGAGTTTAAATATTTTCCGACCATAACACAAAAAACGCTGCAAATGTTAATAGAAACCTATCTTGTATTCGGGTAGGCAAACAAAGATAGCACAGGTAAATTTAAACCATTCTGTCAATAATATGCTACAACACAATGTACATGGAATAAAAAAATACGTATGCCAATTATATCCACGTAGTTCTTTCCTAAACAAAATATAACGATACATATATTAAATAAGTACGAAAACTAACTAACAAACTCTGTAGCTTTCTTAAACCCGAAGGTTTATGGCTCCAGCAACACAAGCCTTCCATCTGTCGCTATCCTGGGCAAGATCAATCCAATCTTTCCAATCCTTACCTTTCATTTAGGTCCATCTCGACGTTATGTCTCCATATTCGTCTTGCCTTCCTACAAGTATCTTACCATTAGGTTTCCCAACAAGAATCTGGACAGGAATACAAATTGTGCAGTTCTACATTCTGTAACCTTCTCCACTCACTCGCAAGTACGGGAAGATGCAATAATTTTTAGTTACTAAAGATGATGTTCATTGCTGTATGTACTAAAATGTCATCATGACTGTATCGTTATCATAGCTGTAAGTTAAGAAAATCAAATCATGTCAATGCATTTAGCAATACTATATTAATGCGAAGAGCTCTAAACGTGACCAGCCTAACCTAATAAGGAGAGCATTTAGGGGCGTAATATCCTTTTGCACCATGGCCTCCCCCATGTCGTAGTGGCTCTCGGATTCGATACCCGGTTGATGTACATAGTGGTTTGGATCTCACATTAAACTGTAGGTCCAGTACCGATTAGCCTATATGTGCATGACGTGGACTTAAAACACAAACTTAATTAACCTTTCGCACGCCTTGCACGTGGAGTAGCAACAGGTTGCATCCAAGACAACAGTAATCGATTGGGTACTCGCAAACAAAGAATGATACAATTGTCTGACGATGGAAAAAGAAATTCTAGACAACACGCAATAATTTTCAATCCTCTGAAGTAATTCTTAACAGACACAAATAGAAATCCAAGGATGTAAAAGATACTACTATGTAGTATGTGTACTATGATTAGTGCGGAATGAAGCAATTGAAACTTAGACTATAACTAACAAATTAACTATCTAGCCGTCTTAAACCCGAAGGTTCATTGCAGCAGCAACACAGGCCTTCGATCTGTCCCTATCCTGAGCAAGATCTATATACTCTTTTCCATCTCTACCGATTTCCTTTAGGTCAATCTCAACGTTATCCCCCCATCTTCGTCTTGGCAATCCTACAGGTCTTTTACCATCAGGTTACCCAACAAGAATCCTCTAAAGCTTAGACCATAAAAGATATAAATATAAAACAACGCAGACGAAACCAGGGGGCTCACTAGTTACTAAAATCATATGTGAGTCACAGAATATTTGTTTTTCCATAGTTACAATTAACAACGCCAGCTTGGGTGGAAAACTCATACTCGAGAAAGCCATCAATCCTCCAATGAATTTGTAAAGGCAGACGTCCGTATTGTCTGTAACGGAAATACCTGGGCCTCCCCGATGGCGCAGTGGTAGCGTCGTGGCCTTGTAATCAAGGGGTCACTGGTTCGATACCTGGTGAAGGCACATAGTAGTTCTGATTCCACTTAAAACTGAAAGTCTAGACCCAATTAGTCTTACTGACCATAAAGTGGACTTAAAGCACCAACTATATTAATCAATGGTCAGAAGAAACATTTTCGGGTTGTTGCTCACTGTACACTAGAGTCCCTGGATGTATCGTATGACTGTGACCGTAGTCATATCAGGGACTCTACTGTGCACCAGATTACAGCGCCACATTGGGACTTGGTGGTGAAATTTTGAACTATATGAACTTCATGGCCTTAATAGCAAGTTTCAGCGTATTCTGTTGTTTCGAATGGACTTTAGATGGCTCTGGGTAGGGCAACTTAAATTGTGGACTCCAAATGCGTGTTAATAGATTTAGAAAAATATAAAGAGTATAATCATTCACATAAAAATTTGAAAAGAAAAAATCACATTAGAAAAATACACAAATTGTAAGTCAAGTGGAAATATTTGTAAAACATAAACACGACACACATATACACATGAAAAAATCACATATAGAAGAGTCAATGATATGTGGTCCTACAAATATCCAACAAAATATGCATCATACTTCATTTTGAAGTGTTTCCCTGTTTTCAGTACTAGTAAATTGACTAAAGAAGATGATATCTAAATTTTCATTTAAATTGACCGAGAGAAGAAGAGTTTCTTATGTTATTTAACGTCTTGGCAACAGTGATCGTTGAAGAATTCCTGTAGTACATTGTCTTGTGGGAGGGGGGGGGGGGTAATCAGGGAGTTCTTTCGCGAATGGGTGACAAAGGGGTGTGCTACGCTTAGGGACTGAAATCGTGAAAAAAGATAGGTACGTGCTGGGGTATAGTAATCTGTGGTTTACGAAAAGTGTTATCCCAAGTCAATGAAAAAAATGCCAGTTTCCTATCCTATAATAGATTATCATTGAAACAGTCTGCTAGCCAATAGGGAGCATTCATGCACAAACCACGCCCCCAATCTCTATTTCAATGTGCACATGTGAAATACGCGTACGGGGACCCAGAAAGGCATGTTCAATAATCATGACAATTTCCCGCCTTTTCTGCCTTTTCCTTTCTTCCTGTGCCGACCAACCCTCTCTGCTAATCGCGCAATCCTTTCCTTTTGATGCCGTCACAAGGTCCGTCAAAAGCACGGCATAATTAACAGTTTGTATAAGGCTGACTTTCCCATGGCTACCCCCCAACCTTGCCCCCTTTATCCACCTGATGCGGGTTGGACATTGCATGAATGTAACTAGTCAATTCAAAAATGACGTAGTGACCTCATTGTTGACAAAGCTCTCTTTGGCGTTGCCATTGGCGTAGCACCACGCACTTTCGGATTTCGTTATTGCGTGGAATGGATGGTTAGACTGGGCTAGGGAACGTAAAAAATAGCTATACACAAGGATATCAATATGGTGCATCGTAATTGCATTTCTATCTTAGATGGTATTTTCTAACTATTGGTGATCGTAAGTTAAGAGTGGGGTGTAAGGGGTGGCCTTCCACGTAGTACACCCAAATGTCAACCTCACTTCCACGTTAGTACACCCTGGACTGAAGACAAACGAGGCTCTGGCGACTGGCACTATGGCCAGTACAATTTTGTGTGTGTTGTCCTGTTTCTTGTCCTTGTGTGTGCTGAGTGCCCATTTCCAGCCTCAGCTTTTAACAGAAGTCAGAACATTTTAATATTTTATGATTTTAGTTATGCAACGCTAGAGTTGTTAATTGTAATGATAAGGGGCTGGCCCCCGTATAATGTGACGGGTGCAAAATAGCCTTAAGTGCTGACGCACCCAAAATTTTAAATTCAAATTCAAATTCAAATTCAAGTTAAGAGTATCGTATAGGGCTTATGGAACCAGTGTTGCCATATTTTGCGCAGCAGAAGGTTTCACAGCTGCTTTAGTACACATGGAAAGAAAAGTTAGTAAGCCACTGCTACTGTAAGACAAGAGCGAACAGTAATTTTACGAGAGGTTACAAAAAAAAAAGGTTACAAATGCCACAACTTTCAATGTACGAGGGTTGTTCTCCAACTATTTATTGCTCTGTTTCAATGTTGACTATTTCAAAGTAGTCCCCGACCACTACAGTGCACTCACGTATGACAACGTATCTACCAGTCCTCGAAAACATGTCGTAAGCCATTCTTTGTAATGTCCTTCAGAATCACATCAGACCTATTAACACTGCTTTCAACTTCTCAAAACTAGTGTTGGAGTTGGAAATGATGATGATTTTCGTGCAGTGCTGTTTGTTTGTTTGCTCTGGGCCATAGTGATGTATGTAGCCACGACTCGCCACCAGTGATGACACTTAAAAAAAATGTGGATAAAAAGTTCTGATTCCATTGCAAATTTTTCGCTGATTTTAAACCAATAATTCGATTTTCTCTATTAGGGATTGTTTTTTAATTATCTTGATTTTCTTCTAATATTCTGAAAATTTTACATTAAATATGGAGTGAACTCATCGAATAGTCATCCTTACTCTATACATAGCACATTATGTTTAAAATGTATAAATGTGATATGCGACATAATATTCACAAATATAATTGTTGTATAACATTTATTCTACAAAAAAATATAATAACATTTTTTCAGATTATGTTGCTTTTAATTTTATATCCATGCTCGTTTTTTTTCTTTTCTCTGTTACACATGCTTCAAAATCTGCTTTTGCTGAATTTTTCTAATCTGAGGTACCACACAAATGCCTTCCTTCCTCTTTGCCGGCGAAAGACAAGGACATTTATTTGAAAGATGCGTAAATCCTCTTCCAGTTGAATCAATATAATTTACAAATTGTCTTATAGGACCTAGCTTGGTGTGAAGAGGGGGATTAGCACATCTACAGGTAACACATTTTTTCGCCAACTTTCTAATTTCATTGACGTCAGTTCTCTTTTGTACAGTGCTTCATTCTGTCACCACTATATCTCTTGCATTGGATTCAAGCCTATTTTATGTAGCCTTCTTTTAGCCCCAATAGCATTGCAACCATCCTGAACCTACTTATGCTCATTATATGTAATGGATTTTAACATTTCTTCTAATATCTCATACGAATCTCTATGGCCAAACTGGCAAAAGCAACTGGACAGGAGTCATTCATATTTCCATTGCATAGCAGAGCCCTTTCAGACTGGTTTTCCATTCATCTTCAAGAGGTCTCCAGTGCAGTGGATCATATCTGAAGTCCAGTGTGTTCATTAAGCTACTAACATCGCTGAAGACAATCAGTGTGTAGTACGGTGCAAAGTAGGGACAAAATTTTTTCTTTGACTAAATTCAGTAACGTTCATACTTGGATGCAGATTATTATAATCATGTGACATGTAACCCAGAAGTTCTACCTTTTGCTTACTTAAGCCTACGTCACGGGTTAAATCATTTAGATCCACTTGAGTTAAAAAGTATTAGATTGGTGCACTTGTAGGCTGATGAAGGGGGTTATTTTATGTGGAGATTATGGCAATTCCTCATTTCTACACTCTCCTTGTCGATTTCATTTGTTTGTCTCTAAGGTACTGGAAGACTTTCAGAGTGTGGACAGAAGGTAGATTAAGTCTCTTTGGTTCCTTGTTTGTAAATCCATGTGTGTATTAGTCAAACAAACATAACAATGGATGTGATTTTGGTTCTCTTCATACAGTGGATACAGCAAACAACATGGCATTTTCACCTCTCCTTCAATTAATCAATTTATTATAACATACTGCACAACAGATATGTGATGCTTACTCCATATCCTGGTCTCCAATGTTCTTTCCAAAGTAATGTTTGTATTTATGAGTGACTTCCTCACCTTAACTCTCCACAGATGTAGCAGAAATTATCTGGTTGATTTCGACAGGCAAAGTAGGTATATCAAGTTAAACACAGGTTCCAAACACAATGCTTTGTATTTTTACAATGGCTTGCAGGTACATCATGTACCTTAGTAACAGAACTGCCAACTTCTAAAACAGGAGCTCAGAAGTAGAGGTTGCCAACTACTCGACTGACAATTCCCTGCATTTATCCCAAATTGTGAATCTGATTAATTTTTTTTTATTTATGTCATTGTAACTAAAAAACTGTACCTTATAGCTAAAATCTGATTACGGATTTGAATTTCCATATGGAAGTGCTTCAAAAATACTTACTTTCATATCAGAAAACACCTTCGTAGAAATCATCATCGCCATCAGAAAAGAGACGCAGCACCATTCGAACAGTCTTCTGATCTGGAGTCAATAGCCGTGCATACATTGGACAGAAATCCGGGTCGTATGTCATAGATGATCATGGAGAATTGTGAAAGTACTACTTGTTGAAATTCTGAGGGCTTAACTAAGTTTTCCATAATTGGTCCGTCGTCGTCTTGTAATCAATATGCCCCGAGTTCGACACCCGGTGGAGGCACATAGTGGTTCGGATCCCACTTTAAACTGTAGATCCAGTCTTGACTAGCCTTACTGTCCATAAAGTGGACTTAAAAACACCAAATCAAACAAACCAAGAATTGGGCAATGAAACCTCCAACAAATGCCTGTTCAAAACGAAGGTGAAAAGATAGATTTTTTCTGCTGCAAGTTCCTTCTCACGTCCATATCTCCATCTTCTCCCCCAGATGCATCCATGGCATATCGAAATGTACAGTGTGTAAGTATACTTGTATATTTTTAACTCAGTACTCCCTGTGCATTGCAATATGCCATGGTGATATGTGGGGGGGAAGATGGAGATAAGAGCCCATACAGAAACGATCTCGGCCATTTGGAGAGGTTACGAAATCAGTACCTCGCTCCGGGCAACTTTTGTAATACTTACAATTGCAAGATTTACAGTACGCGATTCTTTTCCAATCAACTTGTGAATGCGGGTTCATTTCTTGCTCTGTGATTGGCTGTTGGAAAGTTATGGTGCTGTGATTGTGAGGATATCTTCTTTTCTATTTTCAGCGCAAATTTGCTGCTTTCTAATCTAATCTAATCTAACCTAACCTAACGTACAGAGCAAATAAGATATTCTCAGAATCAGAGCACTGAACTTTCCAACAGCCAATATGAGAGCAAGAAATGAACCCGCATTTACAAGTTGAGTGGAAAAAGAGAAAGCGCGTACAGTACGCAGTTCTGCGCAGGTTATTTTGTCTGTGGTCCCACTATAACGTCACGTGCCAAACGACAGGCAATTGTCGCTTCCTGTAAGCTACATGACTGTTTCCCCTGACCTTCCTGCCGAATCAGCGCCCATGAATAGTGGTATGCTCCAAGTGCACTTCAGAATTCGTACCTGTTTTCGCTTCCTACCAGGTGGCGGTAAATCTTTTCAATGATGAAAACATTTAACAAAAACTGCAAATAGAGTTGCTGAAAGTTTAGATAGACGCTCTTTTGTTAAAAAAAATACAAACTCTGACGTAATTACAAGGTGACCTTCTGTACGCAAGCTCCATACCGGCGGTTTGCGGAGAAGGGTTTAAGTTGTCGGCAGAACTACCAAATCATCATCTCCGAAGTTGTGGTTGAACAACGAGGTGGACTCGAGTTACAAAACTTTAAACAAGAAAAGTTCGGACTCACTTCTTGCACTTGGAAAATAAAAATGCACGAGTACAAGTTGTACGTATTCCTCTCTGTTCTCGAATCAATTTCAAACAGAAGGATCCTGTGTGGAAATTACTCAACCTCTTAGGTATAGGTGATTTCTCTGTCTTTCATTCGAATGCATCTCCACAACAGTAATTTGAAAATACATTAATAATGCATGAAGTAACCCGTCTCTTGCTTGTCTTATTATTTATTGGTCGGTTACGTTATTTTACGTCGATTTTCTTCCACTGTTGCTAATCACAACAATAAGGATGAGAGGCGATCAGGTGAAATTGATGAAATCACAATCACAAAAACACAAAACTCATAGTGCATGTGTTAATTAAATTATACAGTAAACCCTCGTTAACACAAACTCGGTTAAGACGAACACTCGGTTAACATGAACAAAATGTTGGTCTCAGCAGGGATGTATTATATCTTATAGAAAGTTTTATCAGTTAACGCGAATTTCGCTTATCAAGAATTACGAACTGTTTTGTAGTCCGTTGTGTCATTAGATCTCATTTAACACGAACTTTCAAAGTTTTTCAATTTTTTTTTTTTTTGTTGTTCCTCTGTCGATCCTCTGCTAGGTATGTAACAAATCGCTCAACAATTTCCATCGTCTTGTCAATAATCAACTTATACAGTATTGTAACCAACAGATTTAGATCAATAATGTGTTGAAATGTGTTTTTCTATTGTTTAAAACATAGCCAGTACGAGTGACATCAAGATTAAAACTTGGGTGCAATTGCTCAACAATCGCGATCATCGCGTCAACAATGAGCTTATACGTATTTAACCAACAAATTCGTTTGTGTGTTACATATTGTAAAAGGTTAATGTGTAGAAAGAACTGTATTGCAACAATAAAATTTGAGTCCAAAGTTAACACGATTTTTTTTAACACGAACTCTTGATTTTTCGGTCCCTTGGGATTCGTGTTAACGAGGGTTTACTGTATTTGTATTTAAAAGATTCGAACTTTTCCTTACAACATCAAGAATCATACACATGTGGCTGTGTTAAGTGGTATTATTTGTTCATTATGCTGCGCACAACCGGTGTCTGCTCTTTTGCAGTGCACACTATATTTGCTACATTTGTAAATTATATATATATATATATATATATATATATATATATATATTTTCTCGAATATGAAAATACAGTGGCGTGGAATATAGTTGATAGTGAATCACATTATATAAATATGCATGTTCAAGGTGGTTATAATTAAAGTGACGGTGTTCAGAGTGGTATAGCACGGGCTGTAATGAGAGTAGCAGTCTGAAACTTCGTAGATATGATAATGAAGCAATGCTCTCGCGAATTATGCAAAAAAAAAAAAAAAATAGTTCCAATTCTCGCCACCAGGGTAAAAAATGGCGCTGTAAGCAGTCAAAACTTGGTATAGTTACAGGAAAAACACTATAAATCGCAGAAAACAATACTCTTTGTAATAAAATATCGCTACAATTTCACTATTCGAATTACATGAACATTACTAAAGGAAAAGGCAACGAGCGTCACCAACCACAACCAGGGAGCTCACACAATGGTTAGTCAATGTCACAGACTTTGACGTCAGAGTTACGGAAAATTCCACGTTTTGACTGCTTACAGCGCCATTTTTTACCCTGGTGGCGAGAATTGGAACTATTTTTTTCTTTTTTTTGCATAATTCGCGAGCGCATTGCTTCATTATCATATCTACGAAGTTTCAGACTGCTACTCTCATTACAGCCCGTGCTGTACCACTCTGAACACCGTCACTTTAATTATAACCACCTGGTATTTAATGTATAAAAATTATAATATTGACTCTATCAGCAGTCTATTGTAAGTAAGAATGTTTTCCGTTAAATTTCGTTTGTACTGAGGAAATTAGGAGAATATGTCCAGGTGTATAGTATACCCTTTCCTAACCAGTCATTATACACATTCTTTGCAGGGGAACCATTTCTGGGGATTTGCTTTCTTGATCGCCATTTTGGATGGGGGATGTAAAGAAAACTATTTTTGAAACATGATAGGAAGAATTCAATTTTTTTCTTAAAAGGTCTGAAGAGAAAAAGGAATTGATGTATCGTTATTTTGTTTTCAAGTGACGTAACGTCTAAACTAACAACAAATTCGTTATAAGGTGTCATCTTTGGATCTGTCTTAAAAACTAGGTTACAGGCGAATCTTTTTTAACTTTCTCAATGATATATACCTAGTTGTGCCATAAGTTCTGATACAGGGAGTAGAAATAAAACAGAGTACACGTAGGTTTACAACTGAAAGGTCAAGCAGCTTTATTGTGCCTCTCAGATGTACAGTAATACAACAATCACTCGAAATAGCCACCTTTTGCCTTGACACAAGCCCGAAGTCTGTCTGGCTATGCATCTATTGCGGAACGGATCATCTCCATCGGAATTTCAGCGGCTGATTTTTTCAAGTTCCGTTTCAGACTTTTCAAATTAGGGTGACGCTTTTGACAGACCTTGTCTTCCAACACAGACCAGAGTTTGTAGTCCAGTGGGTTCAAATCAGGAGTACTCGAGGGCCAATCATCAGCTGCTATGAAGTGGGGCACATTGTTCCTGAGCCACCGCTGGGTGGTCGCTTTGTGTGCCGGGGCCGAGTCTTGTTGAAACGTCCAATCCTCTCCATGGAACAAGGTTTCGTTGAGGGGCTTCACCACAGGCTCTAAGATGGTATCTTGATACACTGCACACATTTCATCTTCTGCTTAGCTTCTTGAGTACTCATACACACGATCATTCTGGTTGTTATAGGATTCCTCTGCGTCAAAAATTGTCTCGTCCGTAAAAATAATTCTTCTGTGCCCGTTTCGACCATGTCGGCGCAAGAGTGCCTTTGCTTTCAGCTGTTGATTACGCTTTAGGTCTGCTGTGAGGAAATGCGCAGTTGTTCGTCGATAACCTTTGAGTCTAAGGTCTTCGTTAATGATGCGGCACATTGATCTTGTCGATACATTCATCTGCTTTGCAAGGAGAGATTTCTTGTGACAAGGATTCAGTCGAATTCTCTCCCTGACGGCTTTGAAGAGAGCTGGTGTTCGGACTGACCGCGGACGACCAGTTATAATCTGTCAATGCCCAGAGGTTTTAGGTCCTTGAAAATCTCAGCGGTCGTCTTCTTTGCCTTGTGCAAGGCCACTACTGCTGCACGCTTCTGTTCGATGTCCATTTTATACACTTTCGTAGCTCTTACTAACTACACCAAGCTTGAACAGGCAACACCTATGTTTCTACGTGTGTTTTACCATCTTGCCACTAAATCGTGCTGGGTTTTCAGTGCCAGCAGACAGGCGATCTCTTTGTATCAGAACTTATGTCACGACTGGGTATTTGTTTATTGTTTGCAGACTCCACACTACAGATGCGCTCCCTAATTTGGGCCTAACCTATGTGTTAAATAGTGACATCAGTGATTCTTTTCAATAAACTCCTTTGTAGTTCTCATAATGAATACGGTTTCTGTATGTCTCATTAGCAGTCTTGATATGTAACTGAAATGACAATTCAACATCGGAAAACTAGCCCAAGATCTGTTACTCAGTTTGCCCTGTCTATTCGTGTGGATGCTATTTCGTAATTATAATGTATTGTGAATTTCAAGCGGATAAATGATACGGTCCTACACTTCTTATGGTTTAGATTAACTTTATATACTTTATACTATGCGTTAAAATTTTCAACATCCTCTTGTAACTTCATGGAAACTTCCTCATTATGAATACTTATAGAATTCTAGGTCGTCAGCGTATAGGAGTTTCTAGGAATGTGTAGCCTATAAGCTGGTTTGGTAAGTTATAAATTGATACTAAATATAACAAGGAATCAGCATTAGATCTTGGTGGGATGCTTAAGCCAGCAGCAACTATGATATTTTAGCTTTCGTTTTCAGTTTTTCTGGCATGAACACATTAAATCTATAAGGAGAAGAGAAGAGATTAGAAAATGTTAACTTTGTTCAACAGAATAACATGGTTTACGGTGTCAAACGCTTCATAGAAATCTGTGTCTTGGAAGTTTTCCTGGCCTCTGTTGTCAGTTTCAGTGGAAATGAAGTTTGTAGTTTCTACTATACTCTATCCCGGCAATCTCTGGAGCTACGAACGAAATTGAGTTTCTGCGCAAGTAGTGACTCAAGAAGACACGACCAATGATACGCGTGAGAGGCGAAGTGACATGGATGAGAAAACGCCGCTCGCACAACCAGCAGTTTTCAGAAGGGGGCTGGCCTCCCGAATGGCGCAGTGGTAGCGTCGTCTCCTTGTAATCGATGGGTCTCGGGTTCGATACCCGGTGGAGACACAAGCGTGTTGGATCCCACTCTAAAACTCTATGTCCATTCCCGATTAGCCTTACTGTACATAAAGTGGACCACCAACTAGATCATCAATCGGAAGAGAACACTGCTTAGCTCTACCCACTCGGTTTCTCCCTTTGTATGCTGTTATGCACGGCCTCGCTCCACATATTCCAGATACATAATTGGTTTTAGGCGTGGATGTCCTGGGGGAGGGCAAGAGGGGCACCTCCCCTGGAAAATTAAAGTCAACCAAAAATTATATATTTCACATATGCACATAATTGCATTTAAGTCACAGTTATACGTGTTAATTGCTAAAAGGGAATTGCAGGAACATGAAAACTTCAAACTGAAGAAATGATGTTTTGAGTTGACCACACTATTACGGGGATAAATGTGCCTTGTTTGGACCTCTGGAAAAAATACATTGCTTGTCCCTCCCTGGAAAAGATTCTGCGGACGTCCACGGTTATAGGTGAGCCAAATATATTTGTAAATATATTTCTTAAATTGTTTATCTCGGGCAGAGAGTGTTAGTTGGTCTGTATTTTGAAATTGGAGAATTATTTAATGATTTTGGTACGGAAAAAAATTGCCACAATTCTTATTGTTTACGTAGTACTGCCGTTTTTTACGGTAATGTTTGCAAACTTGCAGGGTTGCTATTGAAAATGTTTGGTGTTGGATGGACGATACTTCGAACATAGGAATATATGATGACCTTTCTTTATGTTCAAATGTGGTGTGTCGTGTACATTACCTGTTGGTGTGTGTGGATTCAGATGGTGCGTTGATACAAGCAAGTAACATGTTTCATGGGCGTAGCTTGGGACGTAATTTTGAGGGGGCAGAATTAAACTGGGTCTAATTTCGAGGAAGCAGAATTAAACTGGGCCTAATTTCGAGGGGGCAGAATTAAACTTGGCCTAATTTCGAGGGGCAGAATTAAACTGGACCTAATTTTGAGGGGGCAGAACTTGCCCCTACCAAGTAACGCCTATTACATGTTTCATTATACTTACAAAATAAGATGAAACAATACATGTTCTACATGCTACGCACACACATAATTTTTAAAAAAATCAATGTTTAATATGTTAATTATAAAGAAAAAATACTTGTGTCACACATGACGTCATAATTTGTTTGATGCAATTTTGTAATCTGTTCCAATGTGTACTGATTAGCCTCAATATTTCAGTTTTGGTTGCTAGTTGATGTGATTTATTGATTTTATGGTGGATGTAAGTTGATTTAAGATGTGTGACTTAGTTAGTGTAACTTGGCAAGATTTTGAAAGTTAATAAAGCTTCTTTATCTCGAACAGGACTTTTATTTTGTGAGTGCAGATTGTGGCAAATTACATCGGTAGTTTTATGGAGTTCAGGCGGTGTAAACGTGTGAGGTGGTCTTACAATGGGCTAGAACGTCTTGTGTTCTGCGTAAAGCAGCAATAGTAAGTTCATTTAGAGTGAGAAAACCGGGAACGTAACATGCCTTTCCGTGGCTTTGTTTTCAGTATAAGTGTCTCACCATCCGAAACTTCAGTCACGTACAAAATCGATCCAGACTCCAGATAACAAATGGACCGTTTCTTGCGATGTTGGAAACAGTTTAAATAAATCTCGCGAAAAGCATTATGGGATCGCCCCGGGTACTTAATGAAGAGGAACAAATGTCCAGGGGAAAGAATCGCATACAAATTGGGGCCTTACCGTTAGATCTCTCTCCAGTTCCCCCTTTGTCCTTACATGGCCGTCGGTCTGCCTCCATCATCGTGGCGTTCGTTACGGCTGTTCTCCCCCTGTTCGGCCCCCTTTAACTCGCATTACTTGCGGATAATATACTTCGATACAAGGAGGACAGAAGCATAATTAAGTTACAATGCAGTGGCGGAGGGTACAAGGAGAGTTGTAAGGATATGGGGGAGGGCGAAGGGGAATTGCGAATGGCGGCAAAGTGGTAGAGCAGAGATGGAGAAGAAATTGTGAGCATTTGAGAGGAAACGAAGCAAGAATAAAGTGGACTTTTGGTGAACCTCGATGCATCATCCATTCAGATGTTATACGCGTATATGGTGATTCAGCAATTCTCAGAAGCATGGAATATATTGTGATCTCTTTTTCTTGGACGTATTTAAATTTAATGGAAGTTTATGTCTTATATAATGCATTATATATTCATAATGTTAATTCGTATGGGTAATACCGCAGAATTGTGTACGTGCCTTGCTTTCCCTGAGGTTAGTATTGTGGTTTGAGCCTTATGACTAGGGCACGGATAATTATTTTGCATATTGCACAAACAAATGCACATATGAATCACACACACAAACACACATGATACATGCATACATACATTACATACATACATATATATAACTTCTTGTATACTTTAGAGCCAACAACCACTACTAAAATTATATTTTACGTCTGAGAAATTGGGCGGATTGTCTTTTTAATAAAGGAACGTCTTATTTCCTTCCGTCGATGCTGTAAATTCTTCATTTTCTTTTACAAAACGAGGAGATAAGACGTCTTCCGTTCTAGTTGCGAGAACACTCAACAACTATTCTCTTTGAGAGGAAAACAATGCTATGGACAGTCTACAGATGATCTTGAACTTGACGCGTCAGATATTGTTGCCCTAAAACACTGTTCAATTGTATCTTTGTAAGTAAAACGAATTTCTTTGCCGAAAACAGGAGTTTCAAAGTTGACATTTTGCGATATCATGTTGTAATCAATTTCAATCATAATCTGTAAGAAGTGTATTATTTACTCGTATTTCATTTATAAAAAAGCAGCAGTGTAGAGTAAACAAGAGTGTATGGAAGAATTATATGTACTAAATAATATACAGGGTGGCTCAATAAGTCACTTAACACCCCCAGTACAAGGCCACTGCAGCTCGCAACATGGAAATGGTGATGACCAATCGTTATCAGGCCAAGGGGGAACCACATTGACGCCACCCACACGGTCGGCGGCCATCTTGATGGCCGCCATCTTGAATTCAACTTCAGAGTTTTAAATGGGAAGGGGGTCGTGCGACATATCAAAATGGACTAGAATTTCACGAGAAATAAATGGTGAAGGTTTTTTTGACGTATCTTTAACCAGTAAAAAGTTATGACTGAATTCTTGTACCAATTTGCTCCTTTTCGAGGTGTTAGAAAAATGCCTTAAAATTTGTTTGGCGCTTCGGTAATGCATCGAGATCAAAGTGACGTCTATGGAGAGACATTCGCATGCCATTGCACATTATTTTAATCGGATAAATCCATGAAGAGCTGCGCATTATGAATGGTTGTCGCGAACAATTTACAGTGTGACGCTACCATTGAATTAAAAGTCCTTCACAGTGACGAGGCTAATGTTTATGTTCATAACGAAGTTCATAAACAGAATATTCGATGATTTTTATCTGATAACCCATTTTCGACAGATCAAAGCTGAATGGTTAGTGTTGGTACGTTAATGGTGTGGCGTGCTGTGTGGAACACGATTGGTTAGTCAATTTTTCATCAACGGAACTTATGCTTAGGAACGTATGCTTAGGGCTACTTGGATTTGTTAATTAAACAGTTTTTTTCATCCTTGCTTATGGAAGAAAGTATATTTTACAGAGTTTTTTCAATAGGGAAGATCACCAGAACACTTATGGGAACGTTATGAACCAGTTTTTGTCCAAAGTTAGTTATCAGATGACAAGGGTCACATATTCTGTTTATGAACTTCCTTATGAACATAAACATTAGCCTTGTCACTGTGAAGGACTTTTAATTCAATGGAAGAGTCACACTGTAAATTGTTCGCGACAACGATTCATAATGCACAGCTCTTCATGGATGTATCCGATTAAAATAATGTGCAATGGCATGCGAACGTCTCTCCATAGACGTCACTTTGATCTCGATGCATTACCGAAGCGCTAAACAAATTTTAAGGCATTTTTCTAACACCTCGAAAAGGAGCAAATTGGTACAAGAATTCAGTCATAACCTTTTACTGGTTAAAGATACGTCGAAAAAACCTTCACCATTGCATTTCTCGTGAAATTCTAGCCCATTTTGATATGTGGCACGACCCCCTTCCCATTTAAAATTCTACGTTGAATTCAAGATGGCGGACATCAAGATGGCCGCCGACCGTGTGGGTGGCGTCAATGTGGTTCCCCCTTGGCCAGATAACGATTGGTCATCGCCAATTTCAAATTCCATGCCGCAGTGGCCTTGTACTGAGGGTGTTAAGTGACTTATTGAGCCACCCTGTACTGAATGAAATACTGTACGGCTTAATTGTAATCCAATTAAGATAATAATAATACTGTTTACATTTACGCAAAGGAATTATGCGGAAACTAATAGATAACATTTAAAAGACGTAAGTGGTTCAGATCCAACTTTAACCTATAGGTCCAGTCCCAATTAGCCTTTCTGTGCATAAAGTGGACTGAAACAAGGAAAACAACATTCCTCAAAAAAATGGCTTCAAGAGCACGTTGCAATGCACATATTGATGTCTTCACTGATTCCTCAGCAGGTATGCGGGATCTTAATGTGAACGCTGTTGGACTCAGATGATGGAGCTAGATAATAGAGCTACAATCTCCCTTATCAACCCCTTCGCCGTGACGTAGAAGGAAACAAGGGATGTTATGCGTCGACCACTCACCTCTCGATCAGGCAGTCCGGCGTAGACGTTAGGTGTTAGACTCGTGTTGTATTCCGTTGTCCGTGAAGCCCACAGTCTTCCGTTTCTGTTACGATGTAGGCTGCCTGGGTACTGGCGACTGGACTTCTCGTGGCGTAGCAGCCTCTCGCTCCGTGCCTGGGCAGTGGCACGTTCGGATCCGCGGGCGGCAAGATTTGGCCACGGCTACGGATGGCTATGCAGACCTTGACTGTCCTTGCGATGCGACAGGGATGCCTTCGGAACTCGCGGCGAAGTAGATGACTAGCGTCGGCCTCGTAATGTGGAGCAGAAGACGGCTAACCGCGTCAGCCCAAAGAGCAAGGCTGGCTGCCGTGTGTTGATGAGACTGTTACACCACAAAATCCGACAGCGCTTGTAGAAACGCTGCATACCCTGACGTCATTGCTTACGCAGCGATGAAATGTGACCGAGTGTCGGTGAATGGTTTTAGAAAATTGAGAATTTTATGAATGCTCCCTTGTTTCATTCCACAACAGTATATACATTAAAATATTTACACGTATATATATATATTTATGCATGTATAAACTGTAGCTATGCACAAACAGTTCCAAGACCATAGTGATAAAGATAATCATTGCTTTTAACGAAAGGCATATACGTCCACAAATGTTTTTTTGGTGTATCTACCTATGTAAGGGTCATCAATTCAATGTGATCATCGTTCATTAGCTTTAAGTTTCATCTCCTTCACAAGCGAACATTTGAAAGATACCGGAATCAACCTCGCCCAGAAAAAATACACTGCATATTGAGGGGATGTGTAGACATCCAGCGGTTGTCTGGTAAGTTCGGGTGATAAGCTTCAAGATATTTTGGAAATAGTTATGCCACATAAGATAAGTTGCTTTTGTTTGCATGACAATAAGGCATTACCAACATGAAAACTAATAATGTACATTACATTTATAATTGATCAGTAAATACACAAACAGACGCCTGGAATCCCCCCACAAGGATTGTACACAGGGTGATCATTGGAAGGTACTAAAGTGACAGCTTCTCTTCCACGTTTATCACTTCAGACTATCGAGGCTCTGACACCTGGATCTGCAGGAAAGTAATCCTTTGCTGGGCTGTGTTCTGCGTTTGTTTTTAGTGTGCTTTTATCATAGGTAAGGGTATTTTATCCATAAAATATATATAACGAGCTCTTCACGAAGAACAATTAGAAGAACTCATCATGAAGAACAAGAAGAACAATGAGAAGATTCATCATGAAGAACAAAAATAACTCATCAACAAGAAAATTGAGAAGAACTCATCATGAAGAACATGAGGAACTTATCAAGAATAACAATGAGAAGAAATCATAATGAAGAAGAATGAGAAGAACTCATCATGAAAAACAAGAGGTACTTATCAAGAAGAATAATGATAAGAACTTATCAAGAAGAACAAGAAGATCTCATCAAGAAAAACAAGAAGAAGATTGTTCATTAAGAACAACGAGAAGAACTTATCAAGAAGAAGAAGAACAATGAGAAGAATTCATCATGAAGAACAATGAGATGCACTCATCAAGAAGAACAATGAGAAGATTCATCATAAAGAACAAAAATAACTCATCCAGAAGAAAATTGAGAAGAACTCATCATGAAGAACATGAGGAACTTATCAAGAATAACAATGAGAAGAAATCATAATGAAGAAGAATGAGAACAACTCATCATGAAAAACAAGAGGAACTTATCAAGAAGAATAATGATAAGAACTTATCAAGAAGAACAAGAAGATCTCATCAAGAAGAATAAGAAGAAGATTGTTCATTAAGAACAACGAGAAGAACTTATGAAGAAAAAGAAGAACAATGAGAAGAATTCATCATGAAGAACAATGAGATGCACTCATCAAGAAGAACAATGAGAAGATTCATCATGAAGAACAATGAGATGCACTCATCAAGAAGAACAATGAGAAGATTCATCATGAAGAACAATGAGATTCACTCATCAAGAAGAACAATGAGAAGATTCATCATGAAGAACAAAAATAACACATCACGAAGAAAATTGAGAAGAACTCATCATGAAGAACATGAAGAACTTATCAAGAATAACAATGAGAAGAAATCATAATGAAGAAGAATGAGAAGAACTCATCATGAAGAAGAAGAGGAACTCATGAAGAAGAATAATGATAAGAACTTATCAAGAAGAACAAGAAGATCTCATCAAGAAGAACAAGAAGAAGATTGTTCATTAAGAACAACGAGAAGAACTTATCAAGAAGAAGAACAATAAGAAGAATTCATCATGAAGAACATTGAGAAAAAATCATTATGAAGAACAAGAAGAACTTATCAGGAAGAGCAATGAGAAGAACTCATAATGAAGAACAAGAAGAACGCATCAAGAAAAACAATGAGGAGAACTCATAATGAAGAACAAGGAGAGAGAACTCATGATAAAGAAAGGCCTCCCTAATTGCGCAGTAGTAATGTCGCCACTTTGTAATCAAGAGGTGCCGGGTTCGATACTGGATGGTGTCCCCATTAACTTATCAGTGAATTAAGTAGACTAATTATATAAATTGAAACTCAAAATTCATCATTAGAAACCAGACAAAAATACAGAAAGTGTCGAATAGCACATCCTATTGGAATTTTTATATTTGAGTATATATTTGGGATCACAAACACTTCGTGCAAGACGTTTTAATTGTAACACGGCCACATAGTATATTATTTGAAAATGAAATAAACCACGAAAATAATAGTTTTGAAAATTTTTACTCTGTCTGGTGACACTATAGAAAGCAGCGGGTGTGGAAGGTAGACCTCAGAGCAAGCCAAACAATAAGGGATAATAAAGTTGCTAACCGTGGACGAACGAGAAAGGAAATGTAATAAAGCTCAGAAGAATTCCAGGAAGAAATCTTTGGGCACGTTCTTGAAGCAGGCCGTAACAGTAAGTGAGACGACGGCAGGTTTTTAGCTGCGGAAGGAACCAGCGGAGAGCTGGCTCTCGAGAAGTGCGTTTGTATTTACGAGCGTCACCTGACTTCGCTCTCAGATTGCCGAACCTTACCGAAATGGCGGTGTGTGTGTGTTTATTTTTTCGTTGCTGTTCTTGGTCTCTTAGACTTAAAAAGCCAAGGTATTATTCGATCGGTTACAAGGTACATTCCTTCACATAAATTTCTTAAAATACCCGATCAATTCCAAGATTTGTATATTGTTTCCCAGCTATGTGTGGAGAAAGACCGCGCATATCGGCAGAGAAAGGTAAAGCAGCACACGCTGTGTGCGAAGGCTGGCAACTGCAGTCATTTTCCACACTCCACACAATCCCATTCCCTTTCGTGTGTTCATTGGTGGAGCCGTTTCGGGTCACTACTTGAACAGAGACTTTTTTTCGTTCTCTTGCTCCAGAAATACGAGGGACAGAGAATATTACCTTACATAAGCATTACCGTTCAATGTTAATTGGACATTGCTTCAACGACTTATACCATAAGACCATGATATTTTGCTAATGCAATAACACAGAAATATGTTAATTGATGCAAAAAAATAAGTGTTTAAGAATGTGCAGTGACATGCTGTGAACACATTTTGCACCCATTCCAAATCTCGAAATGACGCTTATTTGGTATAAAATGCGAATTGTGAGAGTATTCGCGAATTTCAACAAAGGGTATGCTTAAGCAACGAAACATTTCCCGAAAATCCAACATTTTTGTGTTTTATGCCTTTCAAAAACAAAACAGAGTGTGTTTCGCTCATAGTGATCGATAAATAATTGATGATTTGAAGTGTAAATAATGGTTTATTAACACACCTTTTTACATAGTACCTTGATGTAAAATCTCCAAGATTTTGGAAATTGGTCAATGCAACTAGCTGTATGACCCTCCAGTTGTCCTGCAGACATCTAAACGTCCACATTCTTACCGCCGCGTCGCGTGTCTATTGCTCTTTAAAAAAGTGCCAAGCTTGTTCGAGCATTACACATTGTCACGCATGCGCAAGCACGTGTACGAGTATTCACTATCTAATCCAATCCAATATATCCAATATATATAAAGCCCCAATCCCACCACTGACTGACTGACTCACTGACATAAATGTTCTCCATGAAGGAAGCCCCGGAGGCGAAAAACGCCCGATTACGACCCCCCATAAAATCGTCCCAAAAGGCCGAGAAAATTCAAAAATCGCTCACTTTGCCCTTCCTTAAGGGTGAAAATGCCCTTTTTTCACGTCCTTAGCAACCGTTGCCACGGGCATTCCTTTCGCACACATTGTTTCCTTCAAATTCTTAATTGTCGAGATACGTTATATTTCTCACAGATCAATAGCACACAGATGAATCAACTCCTGGCTTTGAAAAGGTGCCTGAAACATGGGTGACATCTACATAATGAGGAGTTTCAGCCCAGATACAATTACGTATATATTGGTAAACTCAATGCGTAAATATCTGCATCGTGCTTGTTTCAACTAAATGTTTAGGGGATATAATGACATGCAATTTCTTAGAGCTTGCCGTGCTTGTTGTTCACCATGGAAACGGACGTTGCTAGGGAACTTAAAGAAAGTTTATTTTCACCCCGAATGCTACTGTAAGGGAATTATGCTAGAGTTTTCGATTGATTGATTTGTTGTTTTAAGTCCACTTTGTGCACAGTATTAGAGTTTTCGAATTTTAAAATGTGAGCATCAGAATTCATTGCAGAGGAGAGATAGAAATTTGCGAAAAATGAAGGAAAACATTTCTTTATTTCAATTATGTTTAAAAATGTAAAACTCACTACAGAAGTAAAATGTTACTTTTCCAATTTAGTGTCGCTATTGAATTCGTTTACATAAAACATATAACTAACTATCTTGTAACTGTTATTACTTACCCAGCTTATTATTAAGAAAAAAACAATAATATTTTGATTATTTGTACATATTACAGCGTAAACACACATAAATTTACGTTCAAAACTTTCCAAATAAGAGAACCACGTCGGCGAGCGCACGAGACGTGGCCAAAGGCCACGTCGAAAGTGCGCGAGTATATATATAGCCCCAATCCCACCACTCACTCACTGACTCACTGACATAAATGTTCTCCATGAAGGAAGCCCCGGAGGCGAAAAACGCCCGATTACGACCCCCCATGAAATCGTCCCAAAAGGCCGAGAAAATTCAAAAATCGCTCAATCGGCCCTTCCTTAAGGGTGAAAATGCCCTTTTCTCACGTCCTTAGCAACCGTTGCCACGGGCATTTCTATTGCACACATTGTTTCCTTCAATTCTTAATTGTCTAGCAGCATTATATTTCTCACAGATAAGTAACACACAGATGAATCAACTCCTGGTTTTGAAAAGGTGCCTGAAACAAGGGTGACATCTACATAATGAGGAGTTTCAGCCCAGATACAATTACGTATATATTGTCTAGCTACATTATATTTCTCACAGATAAGTAACACACAGATGAATCAACTCCTGGTTTTGAATAGGTGCCTGAAACAAGGGTGACATCTACATAATAAGGAGTTTCAGCCCAGATACAATTACGTATATATTGTCTAGCTACATTATATTTCTCACAGATAAGTAACACACAGATGAATCAACTCCTGGTTTTGAAAAGGTGCCTGAAACAAGGGTGACATCTACATAATAAGGAGTTTCAGCCCAGATACAATTACGTATATATTGTCTAGCTACATTATATTTCTCACAGATAAGTAACACACAGATGAATCAACTCCTGGTTTTGAAAAGGTGCCTGAAACAAGGGTGACATCTACATAATAAGGAGTTTCAGCCCAGATACAATTACGTATAGCTATATTGTTATACTCAATGCGCAAATATCTGCATCGTGCTTGTTTCAGCTAAATGTTTAGGGGGTATAATGACATGCAATTCCTTAGAGCTTGCCGTGCTTGTTGTTCACCATGGAAACGGACGTTGCTAGGGAACTTAAAGAAAGTTTATTTTCACCCCGAATGCTACTGTAAAGGAATTATGCTAGAGTTTTCGATTGATTGATTGATTGATTGATTTGGTGTTTTAAGTCCACTTTGTGCACAGTATTAGAGTTTTCGAATTTTAAAATGTGAGCATCAGAATTCATTGCAGAGGAGAGATAGAAATTTGCGAATAATGAAGGAAAACATTTCTTTATTTCAATTATGTTTAAAAATGTAAAACTGACTACAGAAGTAAAATGTTACTTTTCCAATTTAGTGTCGCTATTGAATTTGTTTACATAAAACATATAACTAACTATCCTGAAACTGTTATTACTTACCCAGCTTATTATTAAGAAAGAAACCAATAATATTGTGATTATTTGTACATATTACAGCGCATACACACATAAATTTACGTTCAAAACTTTCCAAATAAGCGAACCACGTCGGCGAGCGCACGAGACGTGGCCACAGGCCACGTCGAAAGTGCGCGAGTATATATATATAGCCCCAATCCCACCACTCACTCACTGACTCACTGACATAAATGTTCTCCATGAAGGAAGCCCCGGAGGCGAAAAACGCCCGATTACGACCCCCCATGAAATCGTCCCAAAAGGCCGAGAAAATTCAAAAATCGCTCAATCGGCCCTTCCTTAAGGGTGAAAATGCCCTTTTATCACGTCCTTAGCAACCGTTGCCACGGGCATTTCTTTTGCACACATTGTTTCCTTCAATTCTTAATTGTCTAGCTACATTATATTTGTCACAGATCACACGCAGATGAATCAACACCTGGTTCAAAAAGGTGCCTTAAACAAGGGTGACATCTACATAAGGAGTTTCAGCCCAGAATCAATTACTTACGTATATATTGGTAAACTCAATGCGAAAATGTTATCTACATCGTGGTTCTTTTAACTAAATGTTTAGAGGTATAATAACAAACAATTATTTAGAGTTTTTGCCGTGCTTGTTGTTGTCCATGGAAACGGACGTTGCTAGGGAACTTAAAGAACGTTTATTTTCACCCCAAGAACTACTGTAAGGGAATTATGCAAGACTTTTCGAATTTCAAAATGCGAGAGTCAGAATTTATTACAGAGGCAAGGTAGGAATTCGAGGAGAATGGCAGAAATATTGCATTTCCAATTTAGTGTCGCTATTGAATTCGTTTATGCAAAACATCAAACTAATTATCTTGAAACTGTTATTACTTACTCAGTTTATTATTAGGAAAATAGACAATAATATTTTGAATATTTCTACCTTATGGCCGCGGTGGCTCAATCGGTAACGCGTCTGACTACCATGCTCAAGGTCCCGGGTTCGATCCCCGGCCGGTTCAAATCCGGGAACTTTTCTAACGGTGGAAGCGGCCCCGGCGCCTACCCAGCGTCGAATAACATGGGTACCTGGGGGAAACCCTGGGGGGGTAAAGGCGGTCAGGGGCGTGATGCTGATCACCCCCACACCCCCTATACGCCTTCATGGCGTGGTGCTAAGCACAGGGGAACACCTTACCTTACCTTATATTTGTACCTTATTAGAGCCCATACAGACATAACGTTACTTTCTAAACTTTTTAAATTAGCGAACTTATACACTTGCTTGGCTTCATCCAATAAAACATGCAGACATTTTACCCCATCTATAACATGATTACGCCCACAACGTGTCCGAAGATCACGCATGCGAGCGTACAAGACGTGGCCAAAGGCCACGTCGAAAGTACGCGAGTCTTCTAATATATAAAAATGGATGTATGTGTGTGTGTGTTTGTTCCGCCATAACTCTCGAACGTCTGGAGCGATTTTAACCACACTTGGTACATATATCATTTGCAATATGGAAAGAAAAGAAATACTGTGGGGTAAGACACTCCTGGCACCCCTTGGGATGTGGGTGGGAAGGGGTGACATGTAAAAGTAATCGAAAACGACAGATATTATAGCTCTTTTCAGTTCTTACGTCGTGCGCTCTAGAAGCTGGCAGGGGAAGTGGGGACCGGGGAACATGCCGCTGACCAACCAGAGAACAGACCACCTAGCGGTGGAGCCGAGAGTTACGCAGTTGCGGGAGGAAGCTGCAGCGCTAACTTCGTTCTGCACGTTGCTGTGTTGCCAATTCACCGCGTTGCTGATGGTATTTTGCCCCAGTGTTGATTTCTGTTTGTTATGAGCGGAATGTAGGAATAACATACGTGGGAGTAATTGTTGTCGCGTCGTGTATTGCCTAACTGCATTGTTTCTTCGATAAACGTGTATGTGGCATGTGATGTGACGTTTATTTGTACTCTCGTTGTTTCATAGGGAGCTTTGTGCTTATTAACGCAGTAAGTATCGTACGATGGCGAATAGGAAAGAGGTAGTTTGTAGCCAATGCAGGAAAATAATCAATAGGGTTCATGGATATTTTCAAAAGGAAGCAGAAAACAGTGGTCCCTTGGTAAGTGTGCACAAAGTGCAACAGAGAGTGTTGGAAGCTTGTGGAGTGAGTACGCGAACTGTGCAGCGTATTGTTAGGGAAGGCAAAGACAGTCTTGAGGCGTCGGGTTCTACGTCATTTGAATCACCGCGCAAACGAATCAAAAGGAACAGTATCACAAAGGCAATCGGCGGTTGCGATAAAGATATAATAATAAGAATTATCCTCGGGTATTATGTAAAGGGTGAATATCCAACACTGAACAAGTTACGCGTTGATTTGCAAACACAAATAAGCTTTCAGTGGGGAGTTTCGTCGTTGTGGAGGATACTGAAGTATATGGGGTTCAAGTACAAAAAGAGCAATGACGGTAGACGATTTCTGATGGAGAGAGCCGATATAGTTACAGCCAGAGTAACGTTTTTGCAAAAAATGCATCTTCTAAAAAATAAGGAACCTTTGCCCTATATAGGTATTTCATTTAGATGAAACGTACATACATCAGAATTACGCTCCAACGAAAATCTGGCAAAATAAAGAGGGTACAGGGGGTTTAAAAGTGGCCGTGGGTAAAGGTGGGCGCATTATTGTTTGTCACGTAGGTTCCAGTCACACTGGTTTTCTACAGGAATGTAAATTAGTTTTCAGTGGTTTTTGCAGTTTTTAGATACGCTTGACGAAAGGAACATCAAAGACGCAGTGATTGTAATGGACAATGCTAGCTACCATTCGGTACTGTTCGAAAGAATTCCTACAACGTATACACTTGATATCATACACTTATCGGTATTCTACTGACCACAAGATGAGGATAATACCCATTCTCAGGCCATACGCGAACAATGGGACGTCTGTATTTCATGGTTCTTTCGATTTCAACTCCCCTTTCCCGCTACTCTGGCAACGCTGCAGTCTCTCTCTCTAACCGGCCTGTCTCGTTGCGCTGGATAGGTCGTTTCCCCGCTCTCCACTTCCCCTGCCAGCTTCTAAAGCGCACGCCGTAACAACTGAAAAGAGCTATAGTATGGAATCCATAGTTTTCGGGTTCTCTAAGATGAATAGTGACACTCCCAATGCCGTTCAACTTCAAGACACCTCTGGCACCCCTAGAGGGTTGGGGTGGGAAGGGGGTGACATGTAAAAATAATTGAAACGACCGAAATTACTGTAGAATCCATAGTTTTCGGGGTCGCTAAGTTGAATAGTAACATTCGCAATGCCGTTCAACTCCAATTTCATTTTACACTATAGTTAGAATTCATAATTTTCCTGTCTAATAGAAGATTGGGATAAATAAATACCCGTTCAAGGCGGGGCAATCAGCTAGTTGGTGTATAAACTCGGGGAGTTTCTGTATCTTGTACAATGAAAACCTGAAGAATATCTTCCTCTGTTATTAAACAGTTAGCATTTATTTCTCGAGCACACTAAGAGGAATACATTTTATACTATATGTCTGCACATATAATGCGCAGGTAGTCCAAATTTTGATTCAAGGAAAAACTATAATGCATGTTATATATGGAATTATTCAGACAGTTACATGAACCTATGTGTAATATCTGTTTCCCACGGTTTTTTTTTCATATTTTGTCGGAACGCTTTGGATCACAGAGCAAAATGGACGGATTGTGACATCAGATCGAGGTTGGGATTGTGTCGCCCCTGTCAACACATACTTTTTCAAGCACAGAACTATTCAATCTGTATTGTATTAATCTATGTTGGAGTCTTTTCTTTAAAAAATGTGTTATTGTTAATGTTACAATGGTTAATGAATTGTTTAACTTAAATGTTGAAACTATAGAAATATTAAACAACTATGTAATAACCATGGTAAATTGTAAACAACAATATGATATAAAAGAGCTAGACTTTTGTGAGTCTGCGGGACATTCTCCTGGTTGCCGAAAGGCTGATGGTTCAGGGGACGTTGGGTAATATCTTGCTTCAATCTTCGGATTGGCTGGTGTACTTGTACTCCATTTGGCAGATATTACACAAACCCAACTCTGAATAAGGCGTTCTCCTGCATCACCAAAAAGACCGGGGTTATAAACTTCGGTACAACTAATAGGTTTAGGCCTACAAGTTGTACCGGGTGAATTGTCTGTTTGAAAAAGTGTTTGTATAACATCAGAAGTTCAAATAAATCTTCGAGTAAAAGGTCTTAATGATCTTTAATTTCAAACCTACATAGGTGATAATTAAAAATAAATCCTACACCACAGACCTCGCAAGGGCTTGGTCCTACTAACCCTTAGAAGCCTTTGAGAAGTCCGATAAAAGGGTTATAACCAGACTAACCTAAAGCCCTAAAAGCAGAAGGTGCGTGTCAGGATGCAGGAGCAGCAGTATTTGTCGCGCGAGAAGCTTTTTACGTTACCAAGGGAAGTATCGTTATTTCGGCGGAGATCGAGTGTGAACCTACCGTCACACAGGAACCGTAACATCGGTGCTTGTTGAAGTACAATAATGGTGTAATTTTAGGTATATTTGGCAGAAATATATGCTAAAGTAAAACAGCGAATTTTAGGGACAATACCACCGAAAAATCAGGGTCCATACACCTATTCCAACACTACGTTTTGAGAAAGCAGGTGTCCTTCGAGTAAATATTTTTGACATGTAAGACCAGAAAAATGTATTCTCTCGAAACTGTTGGAATAGGAATAAAAAGTACGAGCAGTAAACAATATCCAATTAACATTGCAAGCTGACCGTATGACTTCTGAAGTTATAGTCAATTGTTTTAGCTAGTGGGAAATACGCTACAGTATAAAATGTGTCAGCGACCATTGCGTTAATTTGAACGTAAATTCACATTTCCTACACATTTTGCATTTCTCGTTCACTGTTTCTAATAAACTCCAATGAGATATAAATTCCCTTTTCAAGATTATTCAGAATAGGAAATATATTACCATAAGATTTATATCACCAAATTATCCGTTAATGAGGCGACATCTAACATCACTCTTTTTATTTTCTATATTATGGAGGTAAAACATTACGCTTGTTGCATTTAGACAATGACATGCTGAAGTATTTATAATAGAGTAATTTTATGTAGATTTGTACTGAATATAGTTACTCTCGGCGATTTAAATTAATGATGAATTTGATGAAGGGATAAATACAAACGAAAGACCCTGTATTCTCTTCAGGCCAGTTAGGATGATGAATAACGAAACGTGGAAATAATGGCGGATCAAACACAAATCGATGCCCAGCCGGGAATCAGGAACGGCGTAACGGGTGGGCGAGGGTGGGCAACCGCAAACCAAAAATTACTCTGCCCACCCGATTGCCAACCTGAACAAATTCAAGAAGTATTAATAAGTATTTATAAAAATGCGAATGCTTCAATAAAAAATATTTCGTGCATATTTTTCTTTCTAAAATTATCGATAACATTATTTCTACAATAATATAATGTATGATTTCTATGTAGAAATGCTCATAAATTGAGGACTAAAAGTGGTAAACGTTCTAAGTGCCAAAAGCGCAAGTGTTGAACATGCACACTAGTGACCTCTTTACACGTCCTTTGAATTACTTAGAGAGCTACCAGCCACATTTCACGTTTACCACATTATAAAGCATGGCACATTTCACAGTTTGATGTGGAAAACGGTGTTTGAATTATTGTGGCACTTACAGGGTTTACCAATTTTAGTCTTCAATTATCATACTATAAGGTTCGCTGTCTTTGGATTTACATAAGTTTACCGAGTAAGATAGCGAAAATCACAGCAACATATTGTGACGGATAATAAATATTATTTATAATTAATTTTATTCCTTATTTAAAACTTGAAAATTGAGACTTGTTGTCCAGATAATACTTCCGTGGCTAGAAGCATTGCAATATCTGACTATAGCCAAAGTGCTTTCTTTTCTGAGGTGTGAGTCCAAAATTATATAAGATATGAAAAAAAATATATCTAAACAAACAAAGAAATAAACAAAAACATATTCTTCGCGTTACTTCCATAGGCTTCTTTAACCAAACGTTTTAACTTACTTGGCTCGTGTCGTAACTGTGAGTAATTGAAACTGTTTCCAAAACTTTCAAAGGGCTATGAACAAGAGAAACCCATTTTTTTAAAGGCCAGGTGTGAAGAAGGGAAGCGTTCCTATCTAGCTCCCATGATCAAATTTGATGGTTTTTTTTCTAAATTACTTTCGGCATATTTAAAAGTATTTGTTTATTTTTCCATTGCTACACATATTTCTATTGAACCATATCGAGCATCTCCTTTCCTGCATCAGCCAGGTCAAGATTTACTCCAGGAGGTGATCGATTCTCTAATGACATAGATTTGTCGATATTTTGCTCAAATTCATTAATTTTTACAATTTTTAGTTATATCTTGTGTAAAAAAAAGAATCCCGGCCAGGGCATGGGTGTTTGTGAGTATCGATTCATCAATTTAGTTGATGACATGTCATCTTTTTTCTGACATCTCGGACACGATGCTCATTAAATATACACAATATTACACTTCGTTTAGAACCCAGAAAAGGTAATTTCAAAGTGTATTTTGTCCATTGTTTTGCCATTATTCAGGTTTTACGTCATTTTCCCCGATTTGCGGCATTTTTCCGACATTTTTTGCAATATGCGGTGTATTGTTTCGTCATATTTTGTCACTTCTTTTATTTTGGTAATATTCTTGAGCGTTTTCACCAAGGTGAACATAGGCCTATATATATATCGCAGGATTGCAATTTACGAGCAAAAGAAATGCTGATGTGGTGACAGTCTTTGCCGTGTCGAGGGAAACCACCAAGTGCCCGTCTGGGGCAAACTCAAATATTTCAAACAATTTCTGATGTCAAACATTACTTTTCCGACTACTATTTCCTGGGTCGGGGGCGTATCTATGAACCCTTTCCAGGATGTGTTCCTGATTTTGGATTCCCTATTTTTTGTACAATTTGTTAAATTTCTTAACGAAAATTGTCTTACGTGGATCGTGATAATTTATTTTTCTTTACAGTGTCACAGAAACACACCACACTACATAACCAGGCAAAAAAGAGGCGGGAAATTAATGCATTTTACACCAATTCATTTAGTCTATACGACTTTTTAATTAAATTGTTTTAAAATTATTCGGTTGATTATATTGGAAATCCTCGTTGCATATGTTAATTGAATGTGCATGAGGTATCATTTGGTGCCTTTTTGTTTTAAAAAAAAGATTGCATCCTTTTCATTTCAGTTTTATAACCTGAAACTAACAAATTTAATGGTCTTTTTTGCATTTTTTACGTCATTTTTCCCATTTTTAGGACATTCTATAGGTCATATACCTATATTTTTTAGATCATCAACTTCCGCTCCATAATCATCACTCAACCCTATCTTCGCAATTAGCCAAAAGTGTCAGAAAAGCGAAGTAAAATAAACCAAGTCAACCAAACCCATACCGAGCTATTTTCAGAAAAAAAATTGCTTTGTGTTCATTTTATTGGATAACAGGCGCTGGACCTACACTCTGTCCCATCTATCCATGGAGCAAGGGAACGAAAACAAGTCTCTGCCCAAGTAGTGACGCGAGACGGATCCACCAATGAACACTTGGGAGGAACGGGATTGCGTGGACGGGGGAAAGCGACTTCCGTTGCTAGCCTTCTCAGCAGACTGTAGAGCTTCGCTCAGCCCACTCGATCCTCCCCCTCTTCTCTGCCCCTATGCGTCGCCTCACTCCAAAGATAGATAGAACAGAGTATAGAATTTAGAGAGGAACTCCAACTTACGTGCAGTTTGCTCCACGGGGTATCGAACCCGAGACAACTTAATTACAAGACCACGACGTTACCACTACGCCATCACGGAGGTCTTGCGCTCTCTTTAGAACTAATGAATTTAGTTTACACTGAAACATATTCCTCTTGCATAGTTTATAGCTCTTACTGTGAACGAGCTAATGCTCATAGACTGCGGAGTAACGAGCTAAGTCACGGTGCAGCATTTAATGCAACTTGCTTGAGACATTCCTCTAAAGTGCATTCTGGTACATGTCGCTATAGATTCACATTACGGATGGCGACTATGTTCTTGTGAAGAGAAGCGCAGACAGTTTAGCCCAAGGTAGCCTCTTAACGTCATGCATAATTCATGTATGTAGGAAACTCTCTTTACAAAATGTCCGTGCGAAGTGCGGGCTATTTCTTTATAAGTCACTTCTCATTATACATGATTAATGGCGCTAGGATAAAGCGTGATAAACAACACCAGGATCCTTGCTGAACTTTCAACCAAAGTTCTTGTCGAGAATTGTTACTCTCCCCACCCCCACCCCCAACACACGCACGCATTTCATCGCCTCCCGAAAGCTCTTTCGTTCTCTCTTAGGATATTTAAGTTCGTCTTAAGCCCACTTTATGCACTGATAGGCTAATCGGAACTGGACCTACAGTTTAAAGTGGGTTCCGTACTAGTATGTGCCTCCATTGGGTATTGAACGCACGAATCCTTAATTACAAAGCGACAGAATTACCACTAAATCATGGATGACACCAATTAGGTTAGGATGATTAACTCCATGATGGTATGACACAAGTTCTGAAGGAGTATTGGCAGACGGCATGAAAATCTTAATGTCGAACATTGCCTCCCTAACTTTCGAAGATTTCTGTAGAACAATGTATGTAAAACTTAATGGCAAAGTAGAATGATTATTCGTTCTTTATCAGTAACTTTCTATGAAATATGAAATTAGAGAAAAAAAACTTAATGTTGGATATTCTCATACCTGGTGTATACAGTTGGAGGTGATGTTTCATGGATTTTATCATCATCATCTTAGCGATTAAACAAAAGTGGCAGAAAAGTGAAGTAAAATAAACCAAATCAATCAACCAAGCACGTGTACTGGGAAATATAATTTTAGTGACAAACAAGGTAGCTAAAAATGTATGTTTACCCCATAGTGAATAGCCCGCTGAAATTATAAGAAAATTATATACGTTAAAGAAGAATTCTCTACTCATACTGACACGTTACCAAATATAGTCTCCTCCGAAATTAAATACTCTCATCTCACCTCGCTGAACTCCGCTAAAATTTGTGCCGAGTCTTTTTCCACCTTTGTTATTTATGCGAGCCTCCATAACGAACCAAACCGTTACGGTCACTGGTCGGCTCTTGAGCAATTCCTGCCTCTCCGAAACACCAATAATTCAGATACTCAGCGCAGGTACAGTATGCCCGAGAAGTCCCCGTAACCCTGCTTGCATGTATCCTGTTTCGACCATGTTGAATATTAGCCTGTATTCGGTTGCTTGCGAATGATTCCGTTTTCGTAGTTGGTATCCCTGCTCTGAAAGTCATATGGAGCGCTCACTCGAATGCGTTTGTCAGTTGTTCCGCCATGGCTGATGTGAGCGGACGTAGTTACAGTGCTGAGGAACGGCTAGTGACGTGTGTGTGATTGCACGAACAACAACGCATGGGTCAGACTGTGACAGGTATGATATAATGAAAATAAATATGTACATATTTTATAAAAAGTAAATGTGTCATACATATCTAGGGGTACGGGAACTCATCGCACAGCCTGTACTGTCGCCCAACAATACATAGTGATTTAAAAGTCATGATTGGATACTATTCATAGTGCAAGAACTTATTTTTCTCAAGCGAGATTGACGTTAAAAGTTTTCGTAGGTTGAGAGAATGCTTATCCTCGTCACATACGTTGTGTGATATATATTCGTCACTCAATAGAGGTCAGTGAATCCCAATGTTGTGGTAAGGAATCAGGTTTTCCAATAAAGGTATGTCCGACTGGATCAGTTAGAAGCCACGTTTCGTCCTCTTAACAACCTTGTAATTCAACAGGATGGGGCACCTGCTCATTACTGATTTTTTGTTCGAGAATGGTTAAGCAGGCAGTTTCCAGTGGATTGAACGAGGTAGACCTCTCACCTGGCTTCCCAGAAGTCCAGACATAACAACGTGAGGCAACTGTCTATGGTTTCTCGTAGCGAAATTCGTATGAGCTTCGTTGAAGATTTAGAAAGAGAAATTACCCGTGTCTTCAGAATGGTCAGTCCTCATTTTGACATACTATCATTCATTTGACGTTCTTTTTTAAGGAATACTGGGGCTGGGGGGGGGGGTAGGCTATAACCCCCACCAACCCGCCCTTGGACACGCCACTAGCACCGACAATGATGATCAACATACGGAAAAGTTCGCCAATTAAAAGCTGAAGTGATATCAATCTTACAGGAATTCTTGTCCTATTTCACTCTGTTCGTTTCAATACAGTTTCTGCATCGATTACTGCATTTCCTTTCACAATAGCCATATTATAATACATCGAAATCTGATCGTGACTTTTGGGATACCCTGTACATATATTACCAAAACATAAAATATGATCATAGAATCATCTTGCATGCTTACAAATTACAAATAAATAAATACTTCTCGCGCACGAAGAGAGAGACAGTGTGTGTGTCCAAGGAAACGAAAGTTCTGTTTCTTCCCTTCGCGGTAGTTGCTTCAAATCTTCTCCACACCACCAGAAATTCCCAAATAGGCAGAGTAGACTGCCCCTATTATGGTACGGGGGGCGAGAAGCAGAGACGAGGGAACTCAGAAGACGCACCACAGGGAGGGGGACATTTCTGGGACGACGGGTACCCTCCCGAAGACCCATTCATCGTCGCCACCAAAGCATCACCCACCCACAAACTCCCACGGAGAATTTGAATGGAGGAAATCCTCTGCCATATTGACTCGCGGGGAGAGAGTCCTCAAAATATTTGCCCCTCAGACGGATAGAGAAATTACGGTGGCGGAAAACTCGTTGCCCCGTAGAGGATTCGGGGACAAATATTTAGATAATGCTGATGAGTCTTTTCTGGGTGGCGAAGGGGGTAGGGCCGATCAATAGGCATTACAACCTCCGTGCCGCGGCTTCCCTCCCAACTCATTTTTTTCTCTCCCCTTTCCGACATGGATCCGAGAAACGCAGTGTCATTATGTTGCAGATCCGAGGCACAGAAAACTCTCGTGTTTTACTCTTCCTTTGAAGGATACCGAATCGATATTCCAAAGTTGCAATGAATTTATTTATGGCATTACAAATCTCCTTCGAGATGAAATTTGCGAGCGGTGAATGTTTCTCGTTTCGTTTCTGGGGAATGAAAACGCACAGAAAGGAAATCGTGACGGGTAATTGAAAACAAGAATACGATGAAGAGTTGGAGAAAATGGTGCAGGGGGATGTAAAGCAGAAAGAGACGTGGAAAAATTAGAACATGGAAATGTTGAAAGCAATGGAAAGAGGTAAAAATGTTCCCAGAAAGGAGACGAAGAGCAAATTGAGGTTAAATTAAATTGCATTGTTGTAATTTGTGAAGGTACCGGACCGCAAGAGATATTTTGAATACAATGGATGGCAACTAGATTGAACCTAATAAGACTAGACATAATCAAACAGTTACTCTTTAAGAGCATTCCAAATTTATGTTATTAATATTGCATTTGAAGGAAACATATTAATTTAAGTGCAAAAAAAAAATTATCTAATAATGAAATTGTTGGTATCGAGGCATCGATTTTCAAAAGGTTAATTGATTCGGTTTATTTCATTTCGCATTTCTACCACTTTTGACTAATTGCAAAGATGAGGATGAGTGATGATATGACAAAATTGATTAAGGGGCACTCACAAAGATCACCCGTGCCCAGGCTGGTATTCAAATCCTTGACTTCCGGCTTACGAAGGTTGAGTGAGATTCCCTTTTCTCCACAATGCATTTCTCTTACGATGGCTCATTTTACCTTGAACGTTAAACGTTATAGAACTAAAACTAATTTGAAAGTACAAAAAAATGAATCCGTATTTTATTCATGAGAATATAGCCCCAAAGTCACTTTGTAAAAAATGTTTCCTTTGTAATAATTTAGTATATGTACAATATTAGGCAATACAGGGTGTTCATAAAGTCCCGGTACCATTACAAAAAAACATAGCTCAGAAACTACATGCAATATAACAATGCTGTTAATTGCAAATTGAGCTACAACTCTCCACGTTTCTATGCCATACACCTCAATATGCCCCCCCCCCTAGTTGCTCTCAGAACATAAAGGCGGTAATCCACTTCTGCCCATACATGCCCCAGCATATCATCAGTAGCAGTTTGGCATATCACCAGAAGAAGAAAGTCAAGAGTGTGATATCAGGAGCGCGCGGTGGCCAGGGCATAGGTCCATCACGACCTATCTACCTGCCAGGGAAATGCCTATCCAGAAGACCTCGAACATCCTTGGACCAATGAGGGGGTGTTAAACAATTATGGTTGGCATATAAACGTGGAGAGTTGTAGCTCATTTTGCAATCAAAAGCATTGTTCTATTGCATGTAGGTTCCGAGCTATGTTTCTTTGTAATGGACCGGGACTTTATGAAACCCTGTATAGTATATCCTAATTAGATTAGGAACTTTATTTGTTGATTGATTGGTTTAGTTTATTTTACATCGCTTTTCTGGCACTTTTGGCTAAACGCGAAGATGAGCTGATTGCTGATTCAGGGGCAAGCAAGGTCATTTTTCTTCAGGGTAGTGGGCAAAGGAGGCTTCCCCATAATAGCGATGCCCCCTCAAAAAACAGTATTTCAGTCTGAAATTATAATGTTCCGTCAATGTGTTTATAATAATTAACATAGGTTACTGTTGCTGAAATGAACGTATGTGTCAAATATATAATTTTCAGATGGACATTCATTTTCCATGGGGAGGCCTTTCCCCCTTGCCCCCCTTCCTTCCGGACGTCCATGGTTATTCCTGATAAGAGAGTTTGCAGATAATCTGCGTATTCGAATAGCTATTTAATCTTCAAGTTCAGTAAGTTATTCTATGAAGAATGGTGTCTGAAGTTAAGGTAATAATCGGGTCACCAAGCTGTGAATATTTTATTCTAAACTGTATCTGTTTCACTTTTTTTACGGTGGAAAACCTTGTGCATTTACACTGAACTTAGTAATGCAAAGATATGTTTTAGGCAAAGAAAAGGTAAGCATTTAAAAAAAATAGGCGGAGAATCCGTAAAACGAAAGAGCGGACAGATTTGATGAAGAATTTGTAGAGAATCCGGCGCGTCGCCTGATAATGTTCGCATGAGTACATGAGTAACTCATTTATATGTCTTAAATTACCTACATATTAAATGCACACACACATAAGTAGCTATATTTATTCGAAAAAAAAATTGATGTACGAGTCTATACACACAATTTACTCTGACACGACTTTTTTTCACGTCTGATAACTTCTCTAGATAGTTGGTAACACTTACTCCCACGGTGTTCCATGGAGTGCATTGAACATAATTGCTGGGCGTGTTGCATAGAGCTGACAGCTAAGGGGCTGTTGACCACTATACCACGAAGATGTTCACTTCGCTGTGCGAACACTGATGCAAGCTGCAGTACTTTTTACATTCGGCACCAGAGTGCAGGATATACAAGGCAAGTCTAGGCGGACTCGAAAAGGTCTGTGCTACATAGAAGCAAACTCTAGGGAGAATTCGCTAAACCTGGCGGATTTTAAGGGAGAGAGGGACAATTTCTCCTGAGGCCCTTGTTGTATTACTTGAAATATAGCGTGAATTTGGGGGAAAATTGTTGAAAATATATTCAAATGTTATTCTCACTTTTTCAATTCAAGATGAAGTTACAAGGGAGAGGAGTAAATGTGCATTCAGTACAAAAAACATTATTGTGAACACTCGTATGTGACTCCACTGCCGTACAGTAGGAATACGAACGTGACTAATAAAAAATATACGGAGAGCCAGCATAATGCAGACATTCGGCTGTTTCTGATATCCAGATATTTCAGATAATCTGAATTTCTGGATATAAATATATCGGATAATCGGACTGAAAATTATCCAATATCCGCACCGCTGTCTCTGAAGCTTTAACACTATTTTTAACTTAAGTGTGCTTGTTTGTAAGATAGGAAGCTTGACGTCATAACTGCCATTTCAGCGAATGAACAGATTACTCTAAGCTACCCCTGTCTTCTTCCTTTATGCGAACACAGGAAAGATAACCGTTAGCTGAGGGCTTTAACCAGACAAGCAAAGTTCAACATGATTTCGAGCATCGCGTCCAAAGTGTATGTCATACTCTCTATGTTGTTCTTATCAGTTCAAGTCTCAAGGGACCGCCACACACATGGACAGTCCAGACATGTGAAAGTTCTGGAGGGTTTTCCTCCTAGACGATCACCCATTTGTATCGATTACTGAGTAAAATCCGGGAAGAACAACCGAAAGGGTCCCCCACTTTTACTAGCATCCGCCATTTCCTACTCTTCCATTTCAGAAGCTCCAATTCAGAGTGGATTCCTTTTGACGGTCAGTTTTTTTTATTGACAATAAAATGCGGATGCGTCTCTATCTTGTTTCCCTTCATTCCCGCCGGTGAGGGTTATGTCGACGACAATTTTCCGCGGATGGGGAAATTTTGAAGAGAACAAGGAAAGGAGGGAAATTTCGAATGGAACAAGGGAAAAAAGGGGAAATTCCGAAGAGGAGCAGGGGAAAAATGGGAAATGTCGAAGAGAATATTTTGAAAAAGGGGAAATTGCGAAGACAACAAGGGAAAAATAGGAAAATGTTGAATACAACAAGAGAAAATCGGGAAATTTCGAAGAGAAAAGGGGGAATCTTGAATAGAGCAAGGGAAAAAGAGGGAAATTTTGAAGAGAAAAGGGGAAAAAGGGGGAAATTTCGAAAAGAATAAGGGAAAAAGGGGAATTACTTCATTTTTAAATAAGGATGGTAGACAGACCGAGACGGCGTTGTAATATTCTAGACCAGGATGAGACCAGACAACTTCGAGAGTTGTAGAAACGAGACGGATAACGAGAAGATCCCGTAAAATAGAGACAAGACGGAGACTTTGGTGCATTTGATAAATGTACACATATGTATTAAAAACGTTATATATTGATTGATTGATTGAATTATTGTTCACTTTATGCAGAGAAAGGCTAATCGGTACTGAACCTACAGTTTAAAGGGGGATCCGAACCACTGTATCATGTTCCTCCACCGGGCAGCGAACCCGAGACCACTTGGTTACAAGTCTATGACGACATTTTGTATTTATCTAAAGGTGGAGTCATTGTTAGAAAGATTATTTATTTAGATACCGTTTTCCATGTACACGTCTAGAGCTTCGTTTCTCAAACTATGGGGCGCGACCCATTGCTGGGTCGCGAAGTCGGGCTCGAAAATTGATCTATTGGGACATAAAAACCTAATACATTTAAATTACTACGATATATTTAATTTTAACAATATAAATTCAACCCGTGTTGTACGTAGTCTAAACTCTACATTTCTGTTATTTTCGCTGTACCATTCCTTTTTACCGGAATCTCTCATGTTCAGGATGTGTATTTAGTTAGGTGTTAGACTAGAGTAAATTAGTTTTTTAAATTACATATTTACTTTTCTAGAATGAAGAACACATATAATTTGTTTAAGCAATGGTAAAAGAGGGTTTCTGAAAGTACTCGATGTTAGCAAAAATATGATTATAAACTGAGTGCATACCCCTACAAGTAGAGGAAAATGTCTAAATATGAGCCCCCCTTTAAATTTTGTCATTTTCGGAGGGAAAAATGAATAGATCAATCCCCTTCCTTTAAAATGCATATCTATGAAATATATACTTAAATGTAATATCATGCTAAAGTATAGAAGGTCTCCATTTTTTTTTTAAAAAAAAAAAGCAATTTCCAAAAAATGGTAAAATGATGTATTTCAAAATTGTGGTCTAAATATGGGTTACTAGTCATTTATCGCTAAAACATTATAAAATTCATATTTATGAATGATCTGTTGTTTTGAAAATCACGCGGAATGGGAAAAATCGAAATTAAGAAAAACATCCTAATATTTGTTGAAAATATGATCTCAACATAAGACCTCATGCCATAGCCCATATTTAGACCATCACGCCATTTTTCTTCTTCAATTTATTTTCGCTCTCTGTGGTACATATTTCACAAACAAATCATGGCATTATGAAAACCCACATTTGTTTTATGTACCGCTAATATCATAACCTATACAAAGCAGATGAGAATTCAGAAAAGGCTGAGTTAAAACATACCTGCAAAAAGTTTTCGGAGGTCGCAATTCTATAACAGCGTCGAAGGCCGGAACTAAACGCAACTTTCTCTTCCGAATTGGCGCCGCAACCTTTGTCCTTGACAGATAACCAGTTCCAATAGCCTCTGCAAGGCTGCTTCACCCAGGAGCGCTGATAACTCCAAAACCCATATTTAAACCTTCGCCCATATTTAGACCATCTACTCTAATTCTGCCGGCACCCGTGCTTATGGATTCCCTTCAAGGACTGCAAAAGGTTGAGAACCACTGGTCGAGAGGGAATTTTTACGGGGAACATAAAATTGTCTTAATAAATGATATTTTTAAGAAAAAATAATCTTTTAAAAAGCGATTTGTTTTTAGCATAATGGAACTCCACTTTTTTTACAAGGGTTTCTTTTACAGGGGTGGGTTTTGTCTAGAAAATTACAATCTTACAGCTCGTGTCGAACAAAGCTATCGTCACCGAATCCCACAACCTTATCCCTTTTGTTTCCTAGTCCGAATGGGAAGCAGTGTAGAGGCGATATCCCTTTATTTTCCCTCATCGTCCATCCGATACCACATTCCTTTCTGTCCGCTCCCCGAACTCGTCTAAAGCCTCCCGTGTCGAGCCATAATCTCCTCCAGCCGTGACCATTCCGACCACCTCTCTCCGGCCATTACAGGTGAAGATGATTAGGGCCGGGATCTATAACTGCCAAGTTTTGCATCGTTAATTAAGATAGGGTTAAGGCCATCGGGAGGGCTGTATGCATCCTCGGCACTCGGTTAATGAAGAACCCACCGATGGACCCAAGCACATGGACAACCCACAAACTGCCCGGCGTTCCACACCGGTTATGTCTATCTGCAAAGCAGATCATTGACGTCCCTACGTGTGCTGAAATTTTCATTGTTCTGGAAGTCCATTATAGTAGTCTGCCAGAGAGTGCCAATTTTTGTGGATTAAATTCCCGAAAGTGTTATAGAAAATCCAGCGTTATGAAATTCTAAGCATATACACAGAAAAATATTTTTAAACTTGGCGTGGGAACTTACGATATTTGAATAATATCTAAGTTAATATATAGAAAGAACAGCAATTTTGCCTGTAGTATTTGAGGACTAAAAGTGGTAAACGTCGTAAGTGCCAAAAGCGAAAGCGTTTGGAAATCGCATCGTTCCGCGCATCAGCCCGTAAGAATGTGCACAGTAGTGACCTCTTAACACGCCCTTTGAACTACTTACTTAGAGAGCTCCCAGCCACATTTCACGTTTACCACATTATAAAGCATGGCACATTTCACAGTTTAACGTGAAAAACGGCGTTTGAATTATTGTGGCACTTACAGCGTTTACCAATTTTAGTCTTCATTTATTATATGGATGTGAAAATTCGTCCCTCACTTTAAGGTGAGGAGTTACAGTTACGCACCAGTTCTGCATTTATTTCAATATCGTCCGAATGGGACGATACTTCGCTTTTTTGCCACTGTTGACTAATCGCGAAGGTGAGGATGAGTAGTGTTGTGATAAAATTCGTGATAAGACACTCACAAAGAAGGCCGATGCTCATACCGGGATTCGAACCCGGTACCCCGGGCGACCTAGTGCGCTGTTATAACCAATCAGCCACGGAGGTTCGGATTATTCACATTTTCGATGATACCGTTTATTGAGGACGCTGGGCGTTGGATCAAGATAGCTGACTTGTAATGTCCTATCTACAAAATAGACTGTTTCGTCGACAAACTTGCAACAAAGTAGCCTATGCGCAGGGCCGAGTTCTCTTTTTATTAACAATAAACGCGAAATGTAACTGAGAGATGCAGAAGTAGTATATGCACGATTTATCACAAATGTGACTGATTTATGGCTGTAGTTTTGTTGCGAATTTTCACGAAAATTGACCGTTTCTTCGAACATTTTCATTTTTACGATAAAAACGAAGAAATGGCATTTCTTACAAATTTATTTTTAAGAAATATATTCGATTTAAAGATGTTGGCTATAAAGGGATGAGAAATCATTTGGAAAGCCACAGTAACCCGAAAGTCTATTATTTTTTATGTACAGGTGATTGGGTTTCCTGATCCTTTGGAACATTTCATTTATTTAGAAATACATTCGCTTTTGGCTGCAAGAGTAATGCACAAGTGGTTCGGATCCCACTTTAAACTGTAGCTCCAGTCCCGATTAGCCTTACTGTACATAAAGCGGACTTAAAACACCAACTCAACAATAACAACAAAGCAAGAGTAATGGAAGTTTCACCTTCGCATTTCTACCGTGATGCGTTTAAAGAATTTGTTGATAAATGTACGAAGTCATTGTGGTTATGGTTTTTTTCACAGTACAATCTTGTAGTGTCAGATATGAGAAGTACGTCGTCACTTGTTGTATGTTGATGTGTCATGAATGACAATAAATGAGAGACAGATTGTTTTGTACACTCCACTTTTTCTAAAATATAAATATAACTGAGTAAGGCTGATTTTCAGAAGGTGAAATTTATTATTTATTATTTTTAAACTTATTTTCCCATAAATGTTGCAAATATTATGCCTTGTATAAAATCATTCATTGATTTAGTAACATTATGTATAAGTGTATGGCATTAAAAATTACCACAAAATTTTAACGAAATTACTGCCATAGTTTAACTATAAACACGATATTTGATATATTTTTCACGAAACTTTAGAAAAATTAACACCAAAGAAACCCTCTCTATGCGACGAAAAAAGAATTATGTTGGTTAATCTCTCGCATGGTAGAATAATACTAATTTGTTCCAATCTTTTAAAGATATCACTTATTAACATTATAAGACCACTGAAAAGTTCTACTTCTTGTTTTTACTTAGAACAAAAAAAATTGTCAGTCACAATAACAAGGGCAAGGCGTGGCAATAACTTCGTAAAGAACTTACCTTTACAGGGTATACAAATACGTTACAATCCCGATACCATGACAGCTGAACAACATTCATTTCCAATTCCCTTGAAAACTACAACTTCCTTCTTCATGTTGGAGGATTGTATAGACGTGGATGACATTCCGGAACATTGTTTCCAAAACCAAGAAACTTGACAAGCACAGAAAAGTTGCACAAAAATCATCAGAAATGCTGACCAAAAAGCATGCATTTGCAAGAAAAACGTGTTCTGACAACCACTGCTACCACTCAATGCTTCACATCATAATGACCGCAACAAATATTTTTCTTAACACACCTGTTTTAAAGCAATAAATTGTTACTTCATTTCAGGAGATACGTATGGTATAGTGTTCTCTTAAAGACGGTTCATTACCTGCACAGATATTAAAAGATTTGACACCTTAATCTCACAATTTATCAAAATGTAGATCTTAAATGGAGTCATTCCGGACATGTGAGAGTAAATGTTATAGGTGAATTACCAGAAAAAAATTATGTTTGTGTAAAATCGTCTTTGGATGGTTCTAAGGACGATACAAGCGTTAGTTATACATTTCATGTGCCCTCACAGAAATAGTCCGACAATTGAAATTATTGGATGATATTTAAATGTTCTCGTCCGAATGTTCCTAGATATCACTTTGATCTCGATGCATTACCGATGCGCTAAACAAATTTTAAGGCATTTTTCTAACACCTGAAAAGGAGCAAATTGGTACAAGAATTCTGTCAACGTTTTACTGGTTAAAGATACGTCGAAAAAACCTTCACCATTGCATTTATCGTGAAATTCTAGCACGATTTGATATATCATATCACCCCCTTCCCATTTAAAATTCAGAAATTGAATTCAAGATGGCGGACATCAAGATGACCGCCGACCGCTCTGGCGTCAATGTGGTTCCCCCTTGGCCTAATAACGATTGGTCATCACAATTTCCACGTTGCACGCTGCAGTGGCGTTGTATTGAGGGTGTTAAGTGACTTTTTGAGCCACCCTGTAAAAATAAAGTTACAACATTTCAATTAATTATTACAAAAATTGAGATTCAGGGCATTGTGGGTCTTCAGTGGGATCCGAACCACTATGTGCCTCCACCTGGTATCGAACCCAGAACATCTTGATTAGAAGGCGACGACGCTACCACTGCGCCATCGTTAAGGCCTCAAGGCACTTTGACATGGAATACGAATATATATATAAAATATCATTAAAATTACATAAATTAGGTTAGATAAACTATGGTCTTTCTTTTAAGGTAGTTGAGCGGCACCGGAAGTCAAGTTGACGGTCTTCTGTCGCAATTAGTCCAGTCAACTTTCGGAATGTATGTTGACCTATTACATAAGTAAAAAGCAAATATGAAAGAACAAGTCGAGTCGAGTAGGCTGTAATAGGCGAAGACAAATATGCAGATGTTTGAACAAAGATTGGCAGTAAGCATCTTACATTGCCTCGCCCTATCTGCAAGGGTCTCTTCCCTTTTGGGGACTTGTTTGCCTCTGAGATTACCAGCTACCGTGTTTGCACTTCCTGGGGATCGAGAACACCGGCAATTTGACTCAATGAATTTTAAATGCAGCGACTCCCAGGTGGATGAGCTGGCGAAATCTTCAGGTCACACTTCCACGCTTCGCATCTATCTTATGCACTTGGCAGTGAAGTACTTGGTAGCAGGCCTTTTTGCATGAATATGTTCTGGTAAAGGATGATCGTCCCGCTTTTATAAATCTACCATGTTTTGTTCTTCCACTGTGCGACTGATTCCTTCACTTCTTTGGGTCCTCCTCTTATTGTTTACTTTAACAGGGCCATATATTTTCCGAATAATGAATTATCTTCCATTCAAATATACGTATATTGAACCATAGGTTACTAAAGGTTTAATCAACGATTTGTATATTATTAGTTCAGATTTTCTACAATTATTACCTTACCTTTTAGTAGATATATGTTGGCGTAATAAGCCTTGTTACTTGTTTCAATCCGCTCTCGGATAGAATTGGTCATGTTATTCTGGTTGCCGATCAGTAATCCAAGCTATTACTGTGCTCACACAATAAAATGTTTAGCTTCCAATTTTAATATTTTCCTTCCTTCTTCTATGAATGTCTGAAGTTACGGTCTAAGGTCCCTGCTTCTTTTCGGGTATTTTGCAGGATCAGAAATACTCTTGCCCCTCCCTTCATCACTCCAAACTAGACACGAGACGTGCATTCTTTAAACTAAACTGGGAATGCCTCACTTTGACACTTATTCCATTTTGGCATTTAACCCTTTCATGCTTTTAACCCCGCAGTTCTTTTTCACCCTTGTTCCTCTCCTTTCTCCTATTTGCCCTCGTCTGTGTCATTTACTCTATTGTCTTCTTTTGGAATAATTACTTTCTCGGTTATTTTGATTTCACGCTTAATTATTTTTGAGTTGTATTTCAGTACTTGATTTTGTTTCCAAGTCATTCCCTTTAATTGTTATTTGAGTTGCTTTGAGTTTATTTCTTTGAGTTTGGACGTGCTGTTTGATATCCCTTTGATCTTGCCGAGGAGGAGAATTGTGAGAAAACTGCAAGAAGATCTTCTGCTATTTATTTCACCTATAACAGAGCTTTCGCTCAAATTACAATAGGCTTATATATATATATATATATATATATATATATATATATTAAATATATATTAAACAATTAAACAATGATAATTCCAACAATACAAAACAAAAGAAGAAGAAGGAGAGCAAAACTACAATAATTGTTTTATAATGAACACCTTCACAAGTATTCTAGACAACATAAATCCAAAAATGATATTCACTGAGGTAGAACAAGATACATATATATATATACAGACTGAGACATTTATAACTATACACATGTAAATACTCATATATAAACAAATATGCACACATACAGGCATAATTGTATTTACAAACATACCCATGGACACAGAAAACATCTATAATTATTTATTAATTATTCATGATATTCTTTGAATGACGGACAGGAATTGCATGAATGGCATAGCGAAATCCAAGTCTCCACCTTTTCTGACTCTTCATCATGTTTAATACATAGTCTTAGAATGGGTGAATTCTGGTTTTCTGTTGAGTTGCATTTACTGTAATAAAAAGGCTGCCTGAACCGTAACATGTCCTTCTCAACATTAAAGTTTAATGTTTGGATTAACTTATATAAAAATAATTGGTGTGATATTACTCTACTTTCGTACAGAGGTGTAACATTGAATTCTCTGAGTAGTTGGTTATATACACTCACAAAACCAACCCCTTAATTTGCGAACATCTAAATATTTCATAAAGGCTAAATTGATTAACATTTTGGCTCTAAATTCACCCTAACCCCTCTTACACCCCTACCCAAATGAAAAATTCTGAATAAACCTCTGGGTATTATCCTGTTGGCAAGAAACGCTACTGTTCGATAACATGGAAATTTACATCAGATTACCTTCGTTTGATAGGGGGAGAAAAACGAAACGGCTGCGCAATAAAGGAAGGGGGAGAGTCTGCAACAGCCTGAAAAACAATAGGAAAGACAAACACTGAAACACCCTCTTTAATTTCCTAATGTTCATGGAATAGACTCGTTGCTGCGGAGCATGTATAATTCTTTTACGAGCACAAAAGAATATTTCGTCCCCTGCTTGTTTATTTTGCTTTGCTTCCCCGTTTTGCGAGCTAAGTGAATGGAAAGCAAATCTCTTGAATAAACTTAGCCTGTGCTTTTTTCCGCTTGTAAGGTACAGATGTCTTCGAGGTGGATCCGATATGGAACAGGACAGCGCCAACTACCCTCCGGCGCTCTCCCTACCACTCCTTGTTTGTCTTTCAGCTGGGCTCCTTTTTGTGTCTGCGAAGAAAACAAGGAGGGACTGAAGGAAAAGGAATTTGCCTCTCAACGCTCTTGAAAGGAGGACGTTTGTAGAGGATTCGAGCCTTTCGTTGTTGAATCGGTTCTTTTTTAGTTTATTGTCGTGGAAATGGTCGTGTATTCATGCGCGTGCATTCCAGTACAGCAAGGCCATCAGTGATGGATGGCCCACAGCATTTCAGTTGCGAAATACTTCATTTTTACTAAAATCTTTTCCATAATTACTACCAACTCAAAGGAATGAACTTGTAGTCCTCCCAGTAAGTCAGTTCGTTATCGAGATGGCAACACTTAACACCATCTTGTGGCGATTTGACAAAACTCCGAACCGAGGAAAAGCAAGAGATGAAAACTATACTCGGTGACCTTGAACCATCCAATAACATGCCAGCTTTTATGCACAATACCTTTAATCTCCCCCAGTAGAGTCTGAAATGCAATCGCAGTACCATCAGTAAGATCTGCTGCTGTAGCTCTCGTAGTGTTAGTGTTGAAAACTGTACGGTTAAATATCTACTTACAGATATATTTTGTACCATTGCCATTGTAATCGTTGAGGCAATTCAGCCAAGCATTAAAAAATAATAATTAAAAGGTCTTGAGCAAAGTAGAGACGCAGAAACAATGATTTTTGACAGAAGAATAACATAGTATGCATGAGCGTTACGTTTTGCGAGCTAATTGAATGGGAAGATAATCTCTTGAATAAACTTGGTCTGTTCTTTATTCTGCTTCCGAGGTATAGATGTCTCCGAGGTGGATCCGATATGGAACGTGACAGCACCACCTGCCCTCCGGCGTTCTCTATACCTCTCCCTGTTTGTCTTTCAGCTGGGCTCCCTTTTGTGTCTGCGAAGAAAACAAGGAGGGACTTGAAGGAGAAGGAATTTACCTCTCAACACTCTTGAAAGGAGGAAGTTTGTAGATGATTCGAGCCTTTGATTGTTGAAGTAAAGGTTTTTCTTTTTCATTTTGTTGTCATGGAAATGACTGAGTATTACATTTCTAGTAGCATAGCCGTTCCGTCATTGCAATCAGGAAGTGTTTGTGGCTGGTACATGGACGTCCGTTGAATTTTTCCAGCGGGGGACAAGCAAACTATGCTTATTTTCCTCCATAATAGTGTTGCCCCCTAAAAAGCTACTTCAGTTTGAAGTTATCATGTTTCCCCAAAAACCTTCCAATAATGAACATAAATTACTGTGTATGGTAACACTCATTTTACAGAGATTGCCGGTCTCCTCCATTCCCCACACTGCTTCTCATCATTCATCGTTCGAATCTCGGCCTGGTCATGGATATTTGTAAGTATCCATTCATCAATTTCATGACATCATCATTCATCCCCATCTTCTCAAATTAGCCAAAAGTGGCACAAAAAGCGAAGTAAAATTAAGCAAATCAATTAATCATTTTCCAGGGTGTCGTGCCCCTTCCCTGGCCTCTCGTTCGGACGTCCATGTGACTGTACAGTATAAGCATGGATATAGAACACTCCCCAACTCACCCTCTGTAGCTTGTACGATCGTAAATCAAATGTAGAGGATCCTGCAGCACCAATTTGGACGAGAAGAAAGCCAAGTATCCTGAAAAGTCCTATACGAGGTGGTATCGGAAGGTGCGGGAAATGAAGAACGTGAGACCCTGATTTCGAGATGGCTGTTACCAGTAACCTTCTGCTTTGTTTTTGTTGTAATTGGTAAACAAAGCGTATCCTGCAAACTAGAAACGTGTAGTTTTGATCCAATTTGTGTTGAACATGTCTGGATGAATGAATTTTGTAGTCGTTAAGACGCCATGTTCTCATTAGCAATAACTACTTGCCGAGGAAATGCTCTTGGAATACACACTACCACAAAGTAACACAAGTTTGCGAGGCACCAGCCACAAGTAGTGTTGCCATATTTAGTCGCTTTGAACTCCAAAGTAACGATTTCGGAAAATCAGAAACGTAAGAAGTGCCAAAATGACTTTCCGGTATGTCGAGTTGCAGTACTTCGTGATTAGACGCTTTCTGACTCTGTGTGTTACGCCCTCTAGACCGCAATAATATTGTACACAGCGATGTGCGCCGAACTGTGTCACTAGGAGGCAGCACGTGAGGTGTTTCCACATTCAGAACACATTTTTAGTTCATTGAAAAAAAATTCTGCATAAAATCGATTTCGCAATGTGAATTGGCAATGTTAATGGATTTTAAAACCGATGCAAAGAGTTTCAAAACAAGACCAGTATTGTACGAGGTGTATTCGGAAAGTAAGTACCGAAAGGGCGTAAGAAATAAAGTAATATAGTTTTGTACCTTTTTTATTTGCATTGCATTCTACAGACCTTAAACTACTTTTCTACGTAGCTTCCACCATTTTTCAAGCATTTGTCATAGCGTGGCACTAGTTTTTGTATCCCATCGTCATAGAATGTTCCCGCCTGTGATGAAAGCCATCCATGCACTCCTGCTTTGACGTCATCATCCTCGTCGAAACGCTGACCACGATTTTCGATATTCCAGGCGATCTGTCACAATTTCGTAGAGGACTGTTTTCTTGAAATTTGTGGAAATTCCATGGAAAGCGACGACATTGTGCAGCGTCTGTTCCCACGAATTTCCGCGTCGACTACACGCACCAAATCCTTGGTCACAACAGATGACCGACCGCTCCTTGGCTCATTGTGAACTGGATCACGACCTTGTTTAAACATCAAAAATAAAGACCTCTCACATTTGGCTGTGGATGTCTACCGGTTTCACGTTTCTTGCATTGAGAAAACGAACCACAGACCGGACTTCATAGTCGGCGGGGCGATTGATTTTCTTCAACATTTCAAACTTTCACAAGAAATAGCACGACCTGCTCAATCGACTGCCTATGGCTTACTAACGGATGAAGGACATTAGCGAGAACTCACAAGGTCGCGACTGCAGCGCTACAGCGGCAATATTTGCAAACGGTTCTTACTTTACGAATACGCCTCGTATTTGTTGAACTAGCCTATACTAAGAAAAAGTTGTTTCGCAAAATATATTTCAAATATTTTTTGACCAATTTTAAAAAGCTAAAATGTATGAATTGTGTTTAAAAACTTTTCTGCCTCCACCGTGCTAAAATTTCATAATAATTGGATCGCCATTTTATATTTATAGTCCGAGAAGTCTTTGTATGAAAACAAAAATTAACTGTATCCGCTATATGCAACATTGACATGAAAAAATGGTACCAAAATGTTCGGAAACTATTCAAGTTTTATTGGCAATAGGAAAGAAATTAATAAATCACCACGTGAGCACCCTTGGTAGCACGGAGTACATCTAGTCGAAATTCAACTTTTCGCCATGCATTAACCAACATCAAAGGAGGGATTGATGTGATGACTTGGGTTATCCGTTGTTGCAGAGTTGCAAGATCGGATGCAGGAGTTCTGTAGACATTGTCTTTCACATAACTCCATAGAAAAAATCTAAAGGGGTTATGTCTGGAGATCGTTCAGGCCACGCCGTCGGTCCATCTCGACCAATCCATTTTCCAGGAAATGTCTGTTCAAGGTAGGAACGAACCTCCAGACTCCAATGTGGCGGTCACCGTCTTGTTGAAAGATAACATCTGGGTGGTATTCTAGCAATTGAGGAACAGCAAACAATTGCAACATGTCGAGATACACTCCAGATGTTACGGTGTCATCACAGAAAAAGAATGGTTCGATTATTCTGTCATGCAGCAGCGCGCACCAAACGTTCACCTTCGGGCTGCCCATGGTCGACTTCCTCACCTCATGAGGGGGCTCTTTACCCCAGATACGCACGATGTTTGAAACTGTCTCTGCACTGTTTTTTGTGACCTGCTCTCGTGAAACCACAGGACACACTCAGCCTTTTTCTGATTTGTGTACATTTCCGGTTTGCTGGACACTGGCACTGCTACACTACTGCAACGATACAGAAATCTGAAACAAAAAAAACTTCAATAGTTTCCGAACACTTTGGTACTATTTTTTCATGTCTATGTTGCATATAGCGGATACAGTTAATTTTTGTTTTCATACAAACACTTCTCATACACCCGGTAGAATTTCAAAGAAAGGGTTAAACTAAGTAACTTAATTTGGGTGCAGTCCACTAGCGGACGATAATGTGAGAGTGCGCGCTTGTGATATATGAAAGGTGCCACGAGCGCACAACATCCAATGCTGCATTGCCACATCTATGATTGTGTAATGGCTAGGTCAGGTACCTTCGACTATGTTTCTGGGGTATGCTGGTGTCTCCCTCCTTCTGCAGCGATACATTGCCCGTCTTATGTTATGAATATAGCCATTGACATAATATTTGATGCATAATATATCAACTTATAAGGACCCAGCCGGGCTCCCTTGAAAGGCAAAAACAATTGACACAACGTGGCAACACCGCCATGGATTTTGTGCACTCGTGGTATACATTTTCAACCACGAGAGCACGCAGCCTTTTGTTTGTGCGTTCCCGGCATACGGCCACTAACTTTGTTCTTGCAGAACTAAGAAAATGCATTTATTGTTCTCACGACGATAAAAAATCGAAAGCATACTGGAAAAATAATTGGTTAACACAGAATTGAATAAGTTAAATTTTGATGTAACTCTTTTTTATGTAGGTCCACTGGTTAATTTATATTTGGAGTCCAAACTTAAGTGTCCATAATTTTTAATCCGATAGTAAGCGCAAGATTCCTTCACAAATGTCCCCCGACCAATAAGGTTTCTCAGAAAACATGTGTATTTGTTTACATTGACTTCGTTCCTACTGCGGACGGATAATAGGACACTTAGTTTACTACAAGTAGAGAGGGGCAAGAGCATGGGAATTGGGAGGGGGGGACTCGAACAAGTCCGTCGACCCCCCTTAGAAATTAGTGTATTTTATTACAAGTTACAAATAAGAAGAAAGCTTGTTATTTCTATTGTTATTATTAATAACATAAACAAAAATCATTAGTTATTGTTCAGAATAACTCAAGTAAAACAAAAAAAAATAGCGTAAAGTACAGAACCAGATTACATTTCCATATGTAGCATTCAAAGCAAAGAATAAATAGTTCCACAGTTTTCAAAATTCCAAAAGTTACAGTTTCATATTAGAAGTCGCATAGCATAAATTTTATGGCAAATTTTCCCCGAACTTTTGTGTGCTAGTAACAATAGCGAATAACTATGCATTTCGGTACACTGACTGTATGAAATGATAAAAAATATGCAAAACTGTTTGTAGAATAATAACAATAATAATATAATAAATATCATTAACCCCGTCTGCTTCCTACTTCGCTGTAATTACCTTTTGACTCTCTTTGCACCGGAGCGTCCAGTTGGTTGCACGGTGCAACACCGAGTCGTCTACTTCGTTGATTTGGTGTCAAGTAGTGTATTTGGTGTATGGACACGTGGTGCGTGCTAACTAATCAAATGAACGTTTAAAGCACCAAACTGAACTTGAACACTGCGATTTGTCTACGAAAATGCTACCATGTTAGTGAAAAATTTTATGGTTTCAGATGGCATGCCATATTCCATGGCATTTCTCAAGGATAGGCTCGGTCCGAATCATTTTTCGTAGCGTAACCAATCAGAAGCTACCTCTAGGTCACGAGTGCAGCTGTAATGGCGGCCTCGTGAGATGTAAACAAAGTATCACTTCAAATGTTTAAAATACTATAACTATTGAACCGAGAGGCATAACGTTTCCTACATAAAGGAACTAGGTACAAATCAATGGCACTGCTGAAATAAATACTTTATAATGTTTACAGTACACGTATGGACGAATATTTTAGATGTTTCAATTGTGAATACTGTGCCTCACCATAGATGGTGTATTTCAACGTGCCTTTCGTGCTGTATATATATTATACATTGTAATCTCAAATGCTAACCGAAAAGTTACATGAAATACTTCCGTGTAAAGTACTATCTGCTGTAATATCTTTGGGAGCATTTACAGAGCATTTATGCTAGTAAAAATGTTATTAAAAATGATTCCGTCTAAAGTCGGCTTAACACCGGGATACACCTGCACTACACCTAGTGTTAAAAAGTGCAGCAAACTAGTTTGTACTATAAACAATTATGGCGACAACCGAGCTAGGGTGCCAAAATCTATTCTCGCACCGGGTGTAGAAATCCCTATCAGCAAAGTCACTTTTCTTCGTTTACGTGTTTTTGACTCTTTCTTTCAAAGCGGCATTTCACTCTCCTCGATTTTATCCTCCGCTCCTTCATAATCGATTTCCTCTCTCCTTTCCTCTTAAGTACAAAAAAGTCAGAAGGAGCAGGAATAGAAAAAAGATAAAGAACAGTAGGGAAATTTAATATCCTTCCCCAGATCACTTTCTCATGTTCATTTCCTTCCTTCTTTCCCTTCCCGTGTTTTTATCCTCTCGCGAGCCCACTCCTCACTCTGGCCTCTTGTGTCCGACTTAATTCTAGTCACTTCCCCTTGAACAGCGTCGGGGAGAGAAATAAACGTTCTATGAGGCTTCCAAGTGGCCACATTTCACATTAGCAGTTTGTTTTCTTTCTGTTTCTTTCGTGGACGCAGAGATGGAGAGAGTGTTTACATTGTTTCACTCCTTCCATCCTCCTTATGAACATCCGTTAACTTTTAATATGCAGACGACACCAAAGCGATTATGAAAACAACAGGCATAAAAGAAACAAGTGTTTTTAGGACATTAATCTGCAGAAGCTACAACTGTTGTGTCTGTATTTTGTCTGTACGCTCGTTTGATTTTCATTTTCTGACTTCAGTTTTGTTACTTAGCGTCGCTTTTTCTGTCATATTCTTTCTAATCGCGACGATGACGGTCAATGTTCATATGATGAAATTGATGAACAGGCACTTACAAGAAACTCGCCATCAGGAGACCAGGATATGAACCCGGAAACCTGGTGTGGCAGTACCCTTCATTTTGATTCCTTGACTTCATTTTTTGCTATTCAGCGTTGCCTTTTCTGATACTTTTCGCTAATCGCGACGATAAGTTCATATAGTGTGTTCTAAGTTCACGTTATGCACAGAGAGGCTAATCTAGACTGGAAATTCACGTTTCAACTACTATCTGCCTCCAATTTGTATCGAACCCGGGACCCATTGATTACAAGGCGACGCCGATGAGGAGACAAAAAAAGAACGCCTTGATTTGAACCCACGACCCCTAGCGTAACAGCACGTGTAATTTCGATTTTTTTTATTTCATTACTGCCATTTAGCGTCCCTTCTTTTGACAGTTTGTAATCGCGACGACGAAGATGTGTGATTATTTGATAAAATTATGAAGGGACACTCATAAGGAATACCCACGCCCAAGCGGGGATTCGAACCCAGGACCCCTGACGTGGTAGTACGCTGTGCTAATCATTGCTCCACTGAGGTCGGCCGGTACGTTCTCGAAGACCAGCAGAGCTAGAGTGATGAAATTTGTTGTACTGATAAATGTAGTCACGAACACTCCTGGGTTGTGAGGATCCTATTGAAAGTTAATGGGGTTATTACAACCCAGAAGTGTCCGTGACTGTACCAAATAATAGCTCAATCCAACATATATTAACTCCTCTTGTCCTGTCTGTGAGAGACAGCGGTCGATATAAAGGAACCTTAGATATCGGAAACTAATAATTGTCATGATCCAATATTTTTCAGAAATTAAGCATTTAACAAACGCTACTTTACGGACTGTAGCCTTCATGATCCCTGATTCAAACGGTGTTTTATGGTTACCAACCAGGTTAAATCCAACGTTTCAAGCGCATATATTGCTCTCAACATCAAGGATTGTATAACTGTTTAGATAGACAAAAAATATTCCGCCTGCATACACCATACGTATTCAATCCACCATACTGAAAGATCATTCTCGTGTGCACGTGTAGGGTAAACTGGGGCGAATAGGGAATGAGATGAATTGGGCCACTCACAACATAAATCAGTGTCACATGTTATAGAAGTGAGGGGCGAAGCCGGCGCCACACCATAGGTCGACTGCGAATCTGTACAAGTTTATTGCGCAGTTGGATTCCGTGAACGTTGGGTGCTGATTGTGTTGGGCAGCAGTCTTCATCAACAATCGAAGGTAAGTGTTACGAAATATGACCTATTGTTAATATTTATGTCATGTATTCATTCTTGTTACGCTTTGTTGTTTTGTTGAAAGTTTAGAACTTTAATTTTATTAGCTTCAACAAAGCCAAAGACAACTTGTCGTGACTTCCTTCCTTATCGGAAATGAACCAAAGTAGGGTTGCCAACTCATTTATCTATATATTACCAATCAAGGTGAATAGGGCCACTTTTCTGATTAAAATGCTAAATGTATGTAATTAACCTGACGTTGGTAAATAAAACAAATGTTCTTTTTTCTCGTTCTTTTTTATTTTAGATGGGGAAATATAATCGTAAAACACAGCAGAAATGGAGTGAAGATGACGTTAGGGAAACAGAACAGGCAGTGAGAGCAGGATTGCGCCAGAGGAGAGCTGCTGAGTTGGATCACGTTCCACGAACATGTTTGCAGCGGAGTCTTCTTGGTTGCGCAGGTAATGTGAAGCAGATTAAAAAGAAAGGGGGCAAACATATTTTACGCACCAGCAGGAATAACAGCTTGCAGAAAGAGTAAAGAAGATGTCACGTTGTGGTTTTGGATTAAGGAAACACGAAGGAAGAAACAGAAGATAATGTAAATGATGAACCTGAAGTAGCTCCAAATAAGAATGAAAGTGATAGGGATGTGTGCACGTTCCGTAACATTTCGTATTACCATCCTCGGTCTTCGCCCTTCGGAGATTGGATATGTTGCTCCAAGTGCAAAAGCCTGGTTTCATACTCGTTATGTGGGTGCAGAAAGAAGAAATATATTTACTTGCAGACGTTGTCTTAACAATGCAGAAACATACGAAAAGAAATGTCCAACAAATTAGCACTTTTGAGCATGCAAATCCTGCCATTTTATAATTTTATTTTCTGAAATATTGTACTTTATGTGATTTTCCAAATTATGTATGATTTTTGTATGGTTGGCACAGTTTATATGCATAAAGTATATGTGGCCCTATTCACCTTACAGGTGGCCCTATTCAGCCGGACATGTTAGGGTTAATAGGGCCAAAGCATGTCTTTCTTTTCTTATTTGTTATAACATTATAATATTTTTGAAATGCAAAATTTGATGTGGACTGTGTAGTAGACATATGGTTCATTATATTTGTGTAAAAAAATACTACATTAAAACATTCAATACAGTAGTTCTAGGTGATTTTCTAAAAAGTGGCCCTATTCGCCCCAGTAGACCCATACTGAGGTAGCCAGCGATACAGTGGCCTGGTAAAAAATTTGCCAAAAATTTAGTTTCTCTTTTATTAAAGTTGGGTGTCAGTGGACTTAAAAACACCCCACACGAAATTTGAGATCCGAGCAATATTTTGCAGCTGTGCCCCACGCGATTTTTATTTCTCCAATAACAATAACATGCATGGAAGGTAGACATCCCCGCCAAACCTGCTCTCTGACCCCCCAAATGGTCTGATCACTTCAATTTGTTTGTTAAACTTGAATTCAAAAGTATGCAGTATTCACGTGACACGCAAAACTATGGTTCTCCCTGGACCTAACATGTTTCTATCATGACTAATACCCAGCATAGTCCCTTTACATTTTATAGGCGGTGTTAAGGGTCTTTTGACTCAAGCTGTGCATAGAATACTACCTTTATGAGTATGATGTTAAGTACTTGAATAACAATTGTTAAGCAAGTACTTAAGTGTGACTTGTATTTTTTTTTTAAACAAAATCTTGTTACAATGTTACATATAAATGTTAAATGATTGATTAATTAAATTGGTGTTTAAGTCCACTTTATGCACAATTAAAGCTAATCGGGACTAGACCTGCAGTTTAAAGTTGGATCCGAACCACTATGTGCCTCCACCGGGTATCGAACCCGGGACCCCTTGTTTACAAGGGGACGACGCTACCACTGCGCCCATCCGAGAGGCATATATGTCCAATGTAAAGTTTCTGCAATGAATATGTATTCTGTGACTTCTGTCTCTTCCATGACCTTCTGAATACTTTTGAGCTAACATTATATTAGATACTTTGCTATACTGCTCTAATATTCAATTGCTTTCAATATTTTCTTTTTGACCTAACAGCTTTTGAGTCTTGAGATCTTTCTAGAATGTAAATAATTGCTTAACATTTAGCATATCGTTACATCTTTTCCTTCCTTATTTTACAGAAGTTATATTAAGGCTGTTTAGAACAAAAATAAAATCATTCTCCTTTACAGTTAATTATATGTTACATTTTCTTAACAATGTTAACAAACTATATCCCAGTCGAACATCTGGATTACTTACCAAACTTCTCATATTTATTGGAAAAATTATGTAAAGTTTTGGATAATGTATTTCTTTCCCTACTATATTTTGGACATTAAAGTATTATATACGAGGCCCACTATTTATATTTTGAGCCTTGGCAACACTGATTGAAGTTAGACGCGATTTGACGTTTGCACGGAATCGTCTGGCATTATTGACCATAACGTACTTCAAATGTTTTGTCAATAGCTTCATTTGTGTTGTTTATGTTGCCTTGGAGATTGCGCGACAACAATAAAATGGAATTAACTCGTGAACATTTTCGTGCAATGATTTTTTACGATTTTCGACGTGGATTATCAAGACAAGAGTGCATCGATCAACTTACTTCCACATTTGGCGATGAGGCCCCATCCTTTGCCACTGTGAAACGCTGGTATAACGAATTTAATCATGGCCGCCATTCGCTCACAGACGAGATTCGCGAAGGTCGTCCAAAATCAGTTGTTGTTCAAGAAAACATTGATGCTGTGCAAAACCTAATACTGCAAGATCGTCATGTGACATACTGTGAGATTGAGGCAACCATAGGCATTAGTTCCACCAGCATATATAAAATATTACATGATCATTTAGCTGTGAGAAAGGTATGTTCTCCTTGGATCCTACATAATTTGACAAAAACTCAAAAAGACGCTCGCGTCAATTGGTGCAAACAAATGCTCAATAAATACAATCGTGGTGCTTCAAATGACGTATATAAGATTGTAACAGGTGACGAATCATGGATATATGCATATGAGCCGGAACGTAAACAGCAGTCGACTGTATGGGTGTTTCAAGATGAACCCAATCCAACAAAAGTTGTTCGCGCTCGAAGCACATCGAAACAAATGGTCGCCTGTTTTTTCGGGAAAACTGGTCATGTGGCAACTGTGCCTTTAGAGGAACGTACAACGGTCAACTCTGAATGGTACACAAAAATTTGTTTGCCAGAGGTCTTCGGTCAAATACGGAAAACAAACAAATCATTCTTCATCAAGACAATGCCAGCTGTCACACATCTCGTCTAACAACCGACTTTATCAACAGTCAAAAAATCGAATTGATAAGTCATCCGCCATACAGTCCTGATTTGGCACCCAATGACTTCTTCTTGTTCCCGAATGTCAAGAATAAATTGGGTGGACAACGATTTTCGTCGGCGGAAGACGCCGTTGATGCGTTGAAAAACCATATTATGGAGGTGTCTCAAGAAGATTGGAAAAACTGCTTTGACAAATGGTTCGAACGAATGCAAAAGTGTATTGACCATAAAGGAGAATACTTCGAAAAACAATAAAGCAGTTTTCAATGCCAAATTCCTGTTTTTTCATTGTTAGGCTCAAAATATAAATAGTGACCGTATTACACGTCCCGTGATCCATCCAACGTAAGAAACGAGACAGTTCCATCACTACATAAAAAGAAGAATGCGTATCATCAAATAATCCGATTGTTAAAATTACATACATTATTCTTGAATTAAGATATGCTTAATTCAACAATAAATTTGGTTTGCTTAGCAACATAGATGTGGTAAATTACATTTTCATCTTGCAGGATAAATGTTTGTCTTCCGCGTGGCTTTCATCTTATAATCCTGGTTTTGGAAAGACTTGGGAGATACAGAAACTGGAAGATGGTAAGTTCCATTTTGTTGTTATGGGTTTCTTGTGTGCATATTGGCTTTACAAGAACCAAATCATTTTCACAACTCACCTGGTCGATAGCTCGAGAGAATCTATTCAAGAACCCAATAATCATCAAATTGTTGTAGTTTAGTGTATGTACGTAAGCTACATCAATGCGCAACCAAAGAATAACGTTACATTATCAGAAACAATAAAGTATTAAAAATACCGCATACTATCAACTTATGGAACAAATAGTGCTTGGAAAGTGAATCTTGCGTAGATATTTTTCTCTGTAATATTTTGCTGGTATCAATTAAGAATGCTTTGACGTAAACTATGTGAAATTTGACGAAATATTACCTTAAAGACTAACAATATTTAAGTTCTGTCCTTAATGTTATTTGGAGATTGAATATGTTTTGCATAAACGAATGCTATATGTTTCAAACTGTAGGTACAAATTGTACTGTACTAGAATATCTAAATTGCTTCCCTAATGTTATTTGAAGATTGATATCATCATTTTTGATCGATGATTTTTTTTTTCAAACTGCGCGTACAAGATATTGTAACAACTCTGTTAAATTCGATTCCTTTCTCTGTATCATCAACGCTCATATTAAAAAACCTTTCCAGTTTTTGTTGCGTATAGTTTTCCAATGTCAACTCGTTTGTTGGAAAAGTCAGTGAATAGTTCACATGCTGAAATTCACGTTATGCTCACTCTAGCAAATCCTTTCTCGGATTTTTGATAGTGATCACTTGCGCCCGCAGAGGAGGGGGCACTTGCCCCCCCCCCTGAAATTTCTGGAAAGAGTTAATGTAATTCGAATGGTGAAATTGTAGAGATAATTTATAACAAAAAGCATTGTTTTCTGTGACTTACAGGCCGTACGTAACAGCGACTATTATTATTAGTATTATTATTTGAAATAGAGTTACATTTATGCTTACAGTCTATTTTACAGTTAGATAATTAGCTAACTATAAAAAACTGCTTTTTGTCTTTATGAATTAATGTTATGTATACAGTTATGCAAATTGTATAGCCTATAGATACACATAATATGGAAATTACAAATGTATGAAATTTACAAAAAGTAAGTAGTATTAGTAGTAATAGTAATGTAATAATAATAATAAAAAATAAAAATGAGTAATAATAATATTCATAATGATAATAAAATAAAAGATTCCTTGACTTCATCCCCTGAGAAAGAAACCTGTGGGCCCCTCTGGTTGCACTTATTGTAAGAATGAATCTGATTTCGATTCCAAAAAGCGTTCAAGATTTTATGTGAAAAGCTGATATTACAGAGGTACTTGACTATCCTTGGGCGTGATGTTAGTACTGTTCCTTAAGTACTCGCGTGAAGATTGTGAAGTTCGTTATGGCTTTCCTCAATATGTGAACGTCGTTATTTACGAAGTGGAAGGCAAATTTGTCCGTTTGTGCGCGTCAAATCTCCTGCATATGGCGATAGCCAATAGCAGCGCACTGCAGCGGTGCCATGTCGAAATCTCACACGGAAAAGAGACAGCGTGGTTGAGCGAAGCGCCTTGTCACGGAACTAGGCAACGTCGCACGGCTGTGATTCGCTGGTGCTGTTCAGCCGTTCAAGGCCATATGCAGGAGATTTGGCGCGCACTCTAGCTGCAGACAATGCGAGCGCACGCTGACTTCAAACTTCACCTTATCGCAAAGTACAACATAATTTGAACAGAGAATGATACACAGAAACACGAATAAGATGCGTAACTGTGATTTAAATGAGCAAGAACATTTGAAGACAGTTTATTTCTGCTAGGGAGTATGATCTGCTGGATGCTAAGTGGTAACGTTCCACAAGTATACCACTGCGATCGACGATTTCGCCTTATGCGTTCTTAAAGTAAGTACTTATTTGACCACGTTCACGACGTAAATGATTTTCGTTTGATTCGTGAGTTTCGTTATGGCTTCAACAACATCTGCAGTACTTTAATGTCAGTTTCCAATCTTCATCGTTTAACCTTTCCCGTCGGCGTTATTCTAAACACATAAATTAGCGATGTCAGTAGCACTTACCTTATTTCTACTTACTATAAATATTAATCTGAATTTATTAACTTCTTAACTATGTATATGGCAGTTGATAATTATCGATCCGTTAACGATCAACGGTACGTTTTACCCTATTCTCTGTCCCCTGTAAAACGAAGTTAATATAAACAATTATACGTAGCTTCTGAGCAATCGTATTGGCTGTTCCAATAAGAGCTGTGCAGTAATCTTGCGCGTAGGAATATACTGTAGAGAGCATGTGAGAAAGAATTGGTGAGACATGTAGAGTTTTCAGTTTTTTGTGGTACTCTTAGAATTTTGTACTATAATCGAAACTCTTCTCTGTAATCTGACAGAGTTGTTAGCGAACCAATGATGCCTTTTTTTGTTGCTTAAAAACCGATTTAACTTTAGCATTTTGAAAGATTGTGGAAGTTCTATATCAGAGGTTTAGTGAGGAAGGTTCGACAACTATGAAATGGATGTTTGTTCACCTTGGAACTTATAAATCAATTTTTCCACGTTTGAACACTATTGTCCGATGCCAGATTCAATGTTTTCTAATCCTCCAAAATCGTCCCTATTTGAAGACATGGGATTTTACCCTAAGTCTGTACACCAGGGTCTCCCAGACCCTGTACCATTAATATCCTTCTGCGCGCATGCGCAATAAATGATGCAGGTCATTGTTGCTGATATGTCTACTCAGTTTGGTGTTAGATGTGTCAACATGTGGGAGTGCAGCAGTCTGCAGATTGAAATAGAACCAATGTGACTGATTTTGCTCTCTGTCGCATCTCACTGGGTCTGTCAGACTCTGGTGTACAGAGGCAGTTACATTGTTTTGTGTACTGAAATCTACATTTCTATTTTAAATTATTGATATAATTTGTACATCATGTTGAGCATTAACATTGCTGTAATTTCAACAGTATTGTAGCACATTTTCCATTTTTTATATTTATTTATGACAATCCAAAGATGGAATATAATGACAGGGTCTTCCAGACCCTAGTGTACAAACTTTGTAACACAAGCATATGTGTACAGACGAAGTGAGAGGTTTTCTGTCTAATATCTGTTTCTTTTGAATCATTGTACTTGTCGGGAAGATCTCTGGGTAAATATTATGATCCCTCCTTCCCTACCTCCCATGCTCACCGCAGGACCTTTGTGCTATCTTCTTTCTGTTTGTCTTCAACCTTGAAATTTTCTCCAAGTTTCTCCTCACTTCTTCAGAATATTCCATTATCTAACAAGAAGAGGCTTTTAAAATTAAAATCGATTGAAAGTGGTAGCCGGCGGTTTTAGTGTCTTCCCAATCCAACCGCCTTCTTCGTACGCGGTCGTGCCTTAACGGGACGTTAAGGTGATATTAGATTTTAGGGCGAATTATGATTTAATATTAAATCAATTGCTATATCAAAGAAATTTATTGGTGAACACGCTAGAGGCGCGAAAGTAGACATAAAATATTCATGCTTCTAGTCCCCTACCACGAGTAATAAATGTAAGGTATAAGTTCCAAGTTTATGGCATTCCTTCGTAACTATGGAACGTTGTTAGAAATATACTTTGCAGCAAGAAGAATAAAGCAGGCTTTAGACGAAAGCATTTCCTTTAACATTTATGCTAGCATAAATGCTATGTAAATACTTCCAAATATCTTTTAACTGATAGCACTTGCCGTGAAAGCATTTCATAGAACATTTCGGTTTAGCTGTGGAGATTACATTGTATGATACATACAGCACGATAGGCACATCGAGTTACACCATATATAGCAAGTACACGGTGTTTAAAATTGAAGAAAACAACTAAAATATTCTTCCATACGTGTACAGTAAACGTTGTGAAGTATACATTTAATCAGCGCCATGCTTCTCTACCTAAAACCATTTTATACGAAGCGTAATTTCTCGCGGTTGAATAATTATCGTGTTTTAAAAATGTGAAGTGATACGTTGCTTACATCTCACGCGGCAGCCATTACAACTGCGCTCGTGATCTAGAGATCGCTTCTGATTGGTTACGCTGTTACGGACCGAGCCTATCCTTGAGAAATGCCATGAAATATGCCATGGCATCTGAAATGTCATAAGATTTCTCATTTTACACGGTAGCATTTTGGTCATAGCAGAAATGTTATGTATTTATTTGTTGAGAAACTACCAGATACAGCACAGTTGGCCATTTTACACTGAAATTGTCAACAATGAAAATACAATGATGATAATAATAATAATAATCTGCCACGTCCCTCGCGTAAACACCTACCAGCTTAGCACAGGGGAGAGACAATGAGATACCTCTGGGCACAGATCAGGGTTACTAACGCTACAAATATATGGAAAGAAACAACAGATTTAACCCACTAGTGAGGGTACAATTCGTACTATATTCTTGATTAATTATGTACAAATATTAAATAACTTTTGAAGTCTTTTCATACAGTATTTTTCTTCTATTTTTATTTTTTATTAATTCTAACCAATCTTCTTCGGGCTTCTTCTTATTATAATCAATATGGCATCTTCTTCTTATGGCCTCTTCTTCTTATAATCAGTATGGCATCTTCTTCTTATAATTAATATGGCGTCTTCTTCTTATAGCCTCCTCTTCTTATAATCAATATGTCATCTTCTTCTTATAGCTTCTTCTTCTTATGATCAATATGGCATCTTCTTCTTATAATTAATATGGCATCTTCTTCTTATGATTAATGAATCTTCTTCTCCTTGTATTTAATGATTAAATTGCCTTCTTCTTGCAATTAATAAGGCTTCTTCTTCTTATAATCGCTAATATTCCTTCTTCTATATATTTACATCTTTATTCCTCATCCTTTCGTTACTCTTTATTTACATCTTTTGTTTCGTTCCTTGATTTTTCTAAGGAACATTTTATATCCTTGCTATCCCTTTATACCAATTGACGTAAATATCGATCTTCCCAATAAACAAAGAGAAAGGGGTTAGTTAAAGATCGCCGCCAGGCCGGCGCTAACCTTAACTTGGAGCTACAATGTATGCGCCTCCAAATGTGCTTGCGTGCTGCCGAGAAATGGCGCTACACCTAGGGTAAACAACCCAAAAGCCACACGAAACTCTCAGTTCGTGGGAACTGCAATAGACCCAAAATCGAAATTGCAATTCGACTTCTTTACCTTTGTATCTTAATCGCTTATGTCATTACTGAATGATAATTCCCCTTTTCTCCTTATTTATATCCTGTTATTATTTTAAACTTATTTATTTATTTCCTTATAATTAGTATTAATATATACAATCGTTATTTCATCACATCTGCTCTTTCCGTTGTCTCTATTTACAATCGTATAAGTTCTCCTGGGTGGTGCCATCTCTTACCCACTTTCCAAACTTATTTATGCAGCATCTTTTATAACCGTTGTTCCTCTTGCATGCTGCCATCTATGGTCCTTTATTTCAAAGAAAAGCAACGCAGTTTGTGTACGTGACAAATCAAAAAATATTAAAAAATAATAAAAGTAACAAAATAACACAAAAGTGAATAGCAAATTTACAAAAATAAGTAAAACACTACGCCTAACACTACTGCGATGAGCAAACGTCAATAGCAAATTTGTAATTGCAGGTTCGGCCACTGCCGTATGGTTAGGCAACATGTATGTAGCGAAGCGAGTATCTCACGATGTAGGTATCTCATTTTTATTGCGGCGAGTGTACTAAAATGGTACGGTTAAAAAAAAAAAAAGCGGATTAATGCCGTGAAAAAGAGAAACAAAGTGACAAGAGCGATGAAACTTACGGGATACGTAATCCAGGCTGGGGTACGCCACATATCTGCGAGAGGAGTTCCAGACCGCGTCGCTATTTGGCAGCACTGGCTAGAAAGGGAGGTTGTGTATGTGCAATTTGCCACCAAGGCGCCAGTCAGTCATGCAGGAGGCCCACTGCGCGCCGCATCAAACACTGTTGTGTGTCCTGTTCGAAACCGACGCGCCCACTCATACACTTGTGTTCGAGACATGCACTCACCACCATAAACAGCCGGTGCTACGACTCCAGGGGTCCCGGGTTCGAATCCTGGCCTGGGCATGGATATTTGTGAGTGTCCATTCATCAATTTCATCACTCATCCCCATCTTCGCAAATTAGCCAAAAGTGGCACAAAAATCGAAGTAAAATAAAGCAAATCAAATCACAAACCACCATACATAGTAGTCATACGCTCGTAAATGTTCCATGGTGTGTTTACGTCTGCCTTCACGGATCGTTGAGCCTCCTTTGTGACAACTGAATGTGAACGCCATGACTCATCTCACTGAACTACTGACTGGCGCCTTGGAGGCAAATTGCACATACACAACCCCCTTCCCTGCCAGTGCTGCCACCTAGAGAAGCGGTCTGGAACTCGTCTCGTAGACATGTGGCGTACCCCAGCCTAGCCTACACATCCCGTAAGTTTCGTCGCTCTGTCACTTGATTTAGCTTTTTCAAGGCATTAATCCAGTTATTTATTGACCGTACCAAATATAAATAGACAAAAGGAGAATAGGACACTACAAATAAAATTACTTTACACTGGAGTACTGCATAGGACCACTTTAGCTCGAACACACTCGTTCGAGTATTCCACGCTCGAGTGTATAGAATCAAATATCATTTCAATGTAACAATAATCGTAGAAATATATGTGTGTAAATCCGCCCTGGCAGTTTCAGCCCATAATCTTCTATTCATTTTCATATCGCTATGCATTGGTAAAATGGACTAAACTACATGTTAACATGGAGATGATAACTATGTTTTCTTAAGTTTCAATTTCACTGCGTCTTTCAACTCATGTTTCTCCATATTTGAGGACCAACTACCATAAACAAATTATCGTTTTACGTGAACTACAGGGCCTCGAGCGTATACCGATCGTCTTGCCTGTTCGAGCGTAATTTGCTCGAGCGAAGAAGCTGCCAATTCCGTAAGCCATCTAGCGTCATCCGTGCGAACTATTAGATGATCGAGCAAAGAGCCCTCAATACAGCACTTTACAGTGTAAGAAGGAAAGAGTATTAAATATATATATATATCGTACAGAAAGAGTAAAAAGTAATTGAATATATAAAATATATAAAACTGTTTTTTGAAACACATGATTAAAAATTGTTTTTAAAGCGAAGAGGGCGAAAATTATTCTTAAAACCGAAAGCAGCGAGGATTTTGAAAACCGATACATCTCTTTTGAAAAAGACAAATCGAAAAATGGTTTTGAGTAACTATTTGGAAGCCGAAAAAATGCAGTCTTTACTGTAGGCACTCATCTTAAACGACACCCAAAATGTCCAAACGGTATTCAGTCTCTAGCTAACATTGGTGAACATTTGGGGAGGACACTTGCAGTTGCTTGAATGTTCATGCAAGCTCATCTGGCACAGGTGTGTCACACATTCTGGCCTTAACGTATCTAAAGGTGTGAAGTCGTACTTTATCCTGTATTATCGTCATTTTGCAAGTTCAGAAACTACAGCGCTCCCAGCGCTGAATTTGGAACTGGAACGCAGTCATCAAAACTGGAAACAGCACGAACTTACCTGTAGAGCTGCAAATGTGAAGAGCAACAAGAGTCCCAAATTAGGTTAATCATTTTTCGACATGCTGCACAAACTTTCTCTGAGGGAGTTAATTTTCGTATCACCTTACCATTTTAATGTGTATGTCCCATGCAAGTCCCTCTACAACCTGAACTTCTAATATTTCTGAAAGGGATTTTTACACCCATTTTTAAACCCTCAGATGAGGATATTAATAACCCCTGGCGCAACAGCCCGTGAGGGCCAGGGCCTACCTACCGAATGCCAGCCTCACTCCGATCTGCCGAGGTGGGGGATCATCCAACCAGTTACGGGGGGATGTGTGGTCAGCACGACAATACCCTAGTCCTTGTTGTAGGTTTCAATGACCGGGTTACGCTGCTCATTCGTAGCTCCTCAATTTCATCACTAAGGTGGGTGGCTACCGGTCCCATACACGGGCCGAAATCTCAGGAGGAAAGTTGTTACGCCCCCCTTCCCCCTCGAACTTGCGCGCGTCCCATAGCCGGAGCCAAAAGCATGACGCCTTTGACCGTACGTCTTCTTAGCGGGATCGATACGGATATTAGATATGTGGATATTCTCCGTATACATGAAAGGGTACAAATGTCCACATGTGCCGATGTATCCAAAATGTTTAATTCATTGCTTCATTTATCTGAAGATTTGCCCAAACTGTTTGATAGACATCTATAGTGCAGGAGGCATTAGAAAGATCGCTTCGCGGGTTTACAGCAGACGACAATATGGGGGTGTGCCTGCGGGAACCAATCAGGTCCGCGAATGAGCGAGCCTGGTTGCCACAGCTAGCTCGCTGCACCCTTCTGGTAGGGTGAATGACCTCTGCCTCTTGCTACCTCGGCCTGTTTGTTCGGCTGAGGAGCAGATGACAAGAGAGTATCGGCAATAGTGTGCGAGCGACGTCTGCTGTTAGCCCGCGAAACGCTCTTTCTAAGGCCTCCTGCACTATAGTTGCCCGCTCACACCAGGACACTAGAGATCGTGGTGCAGTGGTTATCACAGTTGGCTTTCACGCCAAGGGTCCCGGGTTCGAATCCCGACCCAGGCATAGATGTTCTTTCTGAGTGTCCCTTTAAGTATTTGATCATATCATCACTCATCGTCAGCTTTGCGATTAGCCAAATGTGGCAGAAAAGCGAGTCTGACGTCACCACTGCGAAAAATTCACATTGCAAGTACCGAAAAGTAACACATTAAGTTACTTCCCATTCCTAATCACCACCTTGTTGGTTTCCCCGCAGTGAAGAAGCTAGATCCCAGTAGCTTCCCCCGAATCCCTTGAAAACTCCAAAGTTCCTCGCAGCCCGCAATACTTTACTTGAGATTTATCTCTGCGCCTCTGGTTGCTCCAAGTCGGTAATCAGGAAGAGATATCCTGTTCTTCCGGGACCAACTTTGCACCAAGTTCGCTCGGCGCTATTTATCAAGCGATTCTCACCTGATGTTATCGAGTCCTCATACAGCTGTATCTATGTGTTTTGCATAGAAAAAAATGGTGTTATCGCCAAGGTTTATTACTCAAGGGAGTTTCTTGGAGTAACCTACTTTTGCACACAGAGGGCTGTGAAATTAATGAAAATGAACAAACGCTAATCTGCAGATTGCAATAAGATTACTACGCAATTTGTAACTGTAGATTTTATTTTTAGTTATTAAGGTAAATAACTGTATCGATGTTAGGTCAGGAATTACGTGTCATCTGGATCTACTCCAGGTCTATTGCATACGGGAATATAGAGGTTCTTTACACATACAAATAGGGTACAATAAATTCGTGCCCTAACACACTTCCGGTTGTGTCTGATGAACCAAAGTCTGTAGTATTGCTCATGTATCCTTTCTTTGCATGCGTTGCCCGAACGAAAATATAGTATTCAAAGTGTTCTAAACAAGCTCATTAATGAACTCGGGTATGCATATTCATGCATAAGATTCGCAGGATTCATTCATTAAAAAAAATATTTTGTTCAACTTAATATAACAAACCTTTAAGGCACTGGTTATTATAAAGATTTTCATTATCGGCTAATCACATTTGTCGTGTACAAATCTCATTGCTTTCGATAAATTCCTAATATATTAATGAACACTACTAAATGTTTCTTTCATCGAGTAGCCAACAAAAACATCCAGCACTGGGAAACCACAGACAAGAAACTTACCCTTGTCAAACTCACAGATTATCACATGACCAAACTTTCGCTCTGATTGGTTGTTCCACAGAATCTATCAGAGAGCCAGTTGCAATTCAAACACGATTTATTTGTCCAAATCAGTCAAGCAGCTAGCCTGGCATCCATCAATTTAAATTTTGTTCATGCATAAACGAATATGTTATGTAGAGAGGATGGCTAACATAAGTCTGCAATGGGCAATATTGGGTGGTTTTAGTTTTATAACTATTGATGCAAGGCTACCAGACGTCCGAATCAACGATTTAGTCTGGACAGTTCATTACTTTTAATCCCTGTCCCGACTTTCTTCGAACTGCAGTCGTGAAGCGAAAATGTATTTTTTAATTATTTTTTTTGTTAACTCACATTTAGACATGTTCCTTATTGTAATAATAATTGCAATGCGTAACATTTAATATATATATATTATTTTCTAAATTCGATTGATTCATTGATGTGGTGTTTTAAGTCAACTTTATTCAAGTAAGGCTAATCGGGATTGGGCCTACAGTTTAAAGTGGGATCCGAACAACTATGTGCCTCTACCGGGAATCGAACCCGGGACCTCTTCATTACAAGGCGACGACACTACCACTGCGCCATCGCGGAGGCCCTATTATTTTCTAAACATAGAATTATCATGACTTTTCAATGGCACCGGTGTAAGAAAACTAAAGGAAATTTGAAAACATTGATAATTTGCGGAAAACAGAACTCTTTGAACTATCTTGTAATATCTCTCTCTCTCCCCCATATCTCTCTCTCTCTCTCTCTCTCTCTCTCTCTCTCTCTCTCTATATATATATATATATATATATATATATATATATATATATATATATATATATATACACATACACACACACACACACAAACACACACACACACATACACACACACACACACACACACACACACACACATATATATATATATATATATATATATATACCGTGCGTTCATTTCGATCTGCAGCCGAGAGATCGGGAGAAGCGTGGCGGGCGGCGCTGACAGAGATGCCGACATTTGCGTCCTGTAATGCCCGCTTATTTTCATAGACATATGCAGACATTTATATAAATATTGCAAAACGATCACTAACCTGTGTTATAACACGCAAAAGTTCTTCTGTAATTCATTCAAGTTCTGCTCTTATATACACAAAAAATTACGCTTTAGAAACGATGTTAAGAGCCACAGATAATAAAACATTTTAATCATAGTTTTGACCAGTAACGTCCTGCTTAAGTTTATATCCTTGAAAGAGTTTTGTGCCGATGGGGATCGTTTGGAGGTTTTGAATGTGCAACACTGTATCAAGATTACGCTGTAGAAGAAACCGTTAAAAGTCAATAGTGTTCGTGAGCTTCCTTGCAATCCGAAATCTCCGAGCTCGAGTTTTTTGTTCATTCGCGACTAGATGAAGTCAGAGTTGTAAATATAGTGGCGAGCAATGTAAACCAAGAGCGTGTTAATTTCGTACTGTGCGCAAGAGTGTTATTCTTGGTTACTTGCAGTTACTTGTTTGTGTTATTGTAGTGTGTATGTGTGACGTGTCAGTGAGACGATTGGAATGCCAGCCGCAAGATTCACGTTAGAACAAATATTTTTTTTATGTATGACACGTACCTACGTGAAAACAAACTCGTGTCGAGACGTGTGTAGGTAATTTGTACAGAAATTCCCATGCGTTTCAACTCCACACAGAGATACGGTTAGACATCTTGTCCTTAAATTACGAGAAACTGTATCGTTAAATTTTAAAACACCTAAGCAAAAACGACGGATTCTAACCGAAGCAAAACTCGATGATATTGGTGCAGCGTTAGAACGTTCTCCAAACAAACCTCTACGCCGTGTTTCACAAGAGGTGGGCGTGTCAAAATCATCGGCACATACAGTCACTAAGCTACTAAAATTAAAACCATACTCTTATAACACAGGTTAGTGCTCGTTTTGCAATATTTATATAAATGTCTGCATATGTCTATAAAAATAAGCGGGCATTTCAGGCCGCAAATGTCGGCATCTCCGTCAGTGCCGCCCGCCACGCTTCTCCCGATCTCTCGGCTGCAGATCGAAATGGACGCACGGTATATATACGTATATATAATGTATGTATCTATAATATTAATATTATACACACACACACATTTTCGGATCTGGCCCCTCCCTCAAAAAATTCCTGGGTACGGGCCTGGCCAGGCAGCCAATCCACCGACAACTAGGGTATATCTACTGGGAAACTAGTTCTGTGTGATTCGGCTTTCAGGCATCGAGGATCTAGAAAATTTCGGATAGGACTGGACTTTACTTCTGGTGATTATCGAATGACTTTTTGAATGTTTGTGTCATGCTAACATCTTGTGCCCAAAATCTACTGCTCCTTTGCCTGGGAGGCAAAAGGTTCTATGGATGAAAATACGACAACAATATACAAGTTACCGTAGAACATACCTTTAATTAGATTACAATGCAACATGACAACAGTAGCGTGTGACGTTGTGACGTCATGTGAACCTACAGTTGGATTTCCAATGGGATGTTGAGTAGCACCTGGCGTTTATGTTCTGTCTGCACAACGCTAATTACCTACCTACATTGCATGCTAATTAATGGGCTATATATGTCAGCACTGACGCTACAATTAAGCTGAGTATATCTAACCATATCTTACACATTAAATAAGGATAATCTTGGGGTATTATTTGAGTAATATTTCATAGCCACTAAATTGTTTTTTGAGTAATGGCAGTCACTTTGAACTTTTAACAGGCTAATACATAACACGAACAGAAATTGATGACATATTTCTTTCTCGGTTATTTATTATATAGATACACTGTAACCAAGCATGCAAGTATCAATTTTTCTATTTTCTTCTTAATTCTTGAAATGTTTTTGTGTTCGAGCGTATTTCTCACAAATTCCTACATGACCCATACATGAAGTGCTCACATGCAGATTCTATTTCCAGAGTAAGCATTTGAGAAATATGGTAGTATTGAAGGACAGAGGATACACAGAATCGTGGTTCTCGCGACGTGATTTTCATGGCTCAAAAGTCCAGTGGCGGTAGTTAGGGAGGGCAAAGGCCCCCACTTTTCGCCACTTTTGCCCCCGTTCTATGCTAAACCTTATCTACAAATGGAAATATACTGTCTTTCCCCCCCCTCCCAGTTTTGGAACCTTGCAACCCCGGTCTTGGAACCCAATCGCCGCCACAGCTCAACATAATATAAATGAAAATAAGACGACAAACGTGCACAATCAGATAAAAATTACCGAACGTTTAGAGAACATATTCCCAATTAAAACTACAGAAATGTGGTAAATACATGATTTTATGGGAAAAAAATGTAGTCTAAACGCAAAATGTGTAATATATATCTTAAAATGTATAAAAAAATATGTAAATAAAATTCATGCAAATAGCTCCTAACATTGGAATTCACCAATATTTGCCATTTTTACTTACCTACATACAAAGTAAAGAATGTGTTTTTTTCAAATTGTTGTTGTTAGCGACGCTTTTCTTCCACTTTTGGCTAATCGGGACGACCAGAACACCAATGCCCAGCCCTGGATTCGAAACCGGTACTTCTAGCGTCGTAGCGCGGAGATATGTGGAAACAATACAAATTAAGTACAGTACTGATAAGTATGTTTTGTTGTGGCTTTCTATTTGCACGTTATCATGATTTTGGATTTACAACATTATTCTTTCTTTTATGTTTGGGGAGGATTTCAAGGGTTTGTTTTGCTTGTGAAAAAATAAATCGGTGTTATTAATGCTACCCTCGAAAAGCACCAGATATTACTCTCTTCCCACGCAGAACACCTTGCAAAATACGCTGCAAGCTAACGTGACTCTGGCGACTGGTTCCAAGCCAGTGCGAGGGGAGATGTGTTGCGCTGTGTTTTGTCCTTGTGTGTATACTGAGTATCAATCTCATTTTTTCTCATACGTGTTCAGATTTCATTTGTCACAATTCACTGGCGTACGCAGTGATGGGCGTCGAGTCCCCTCCGAAATTTTGAAAAATCAACATTTCAAAGAAAGGCAGCAAAGAAGTAGGGGGAAACGAGAGTGACCCACGATTTACATTTTTGGGAGGACTATCCATCTGTAAAATTCCAGTCCCTCCCGAATAAAACTCCTGGGTACGCCAGTGTGTCAGATGAATGTTCTGGTTTCAGCTTCACGATTTGATTAATAAAATTTGTTTTGTTTTAGTTATCTGCTAATTTGATATAGTGCACGCGTTTACTTCGTTAACGTCCAAGAACTGAAGGAAGCCGCCGCCACGAACGTGGGTGGGGTTAAACAGCGTGCTAGTTGTTTTCGTCCAATCACACTCAACCTTCAGCCAATGGGCACAGCTGTCATTCTGCTCGTCTGCGCCACGTGGAGCCTCAGTCACACGACTGCGGATACGCTGTTGCCGTATTTTGCAACTTCAATGTGGAGACCGTGGGAAGGTGCTACTGCGGGGGAGGGACAAGGTGGCGTAGAGTAGATGTGGCAACACTGTGCGTTGAATGTGATTGTTGCAGCTGGTGAGCGCGCTCCGTGGACTCCAAAGCCAGCCGGTCGTCAATGAAGCTAGCTAGAGCCTGGAATACTCACTTCCTTCGATGTGCGTTATGTGTGTTGCGTAACTTTCTATTCAATTTCGCTCATCGCAGTAGGCGTATTTACAAACCCTAGAGTGCTGCAGAACCAGAGAAATGTAACGCTTTCATATTAGTTTTGTGCATCAAAAGTGTTTATATCGCGTGTCCATCGTTCCCTGTTTATTTATAGGAAAATAATGGAAATATCAGAACCGTATATACGTATTTAGAAATAAAGTTGTCAAGTTGTCGAAATTATGTTAAGAAATATATTGTTGTGTGGAAAAACTCTAACAAAATGCAATTCGGTCGTTTTCTGGTGATAAAAATCAATAAGAAGCTATTGAAAAATGATAATATTGAATAAATGGACGGGTTGTAGTTACAGTGGTGTAAGTCACTTTTTAAAATAAAAGACTTGGACACATAAACCAGATCTATATAAGTCAATCTGTTAACAGAAAACGTGAAGTAAAGCAAAGATTCATTCAACTGTCAATAGATGACAGTTTAAGGTCTAGTGATAGGAAACAGCTGTTGTGTTGATCAGGAAAGTGCTGTGAGTCAGACTGTTTTTTTTCTTTTTAAGAAAGTGACTTACACCACTGTAACTTTAACCCCTCCAAATATCCCTGAAAGCGCTTGAAACATTACTGAATTATTGGAGGCATTTCATACATTGAAATACATATTAAAATGCCATTTCTGCATAATCAATCATGGATGTGATACAGTCAATACACAACTGTTGGTTTGAACTAATGCAATGCTTATTTTATTTTATGTGAATATATTTTTATGTGAATCCAGTGGTTATTTTTATTTGCAATTAATTGAATGTACATTAGTATTTTCTCACTGGTAGTAAGTAGCTAATGTTTATACTGATGAGATTTTAAACAGAAAATCCTTCACTTTGAAAGAATTTCTTTCCAGTCTTTCAAAACAAGAAAGTGTGCAGAAAATCAACTTAGTTCAAATAAGTTTCTTATCTTATTAAGGTTGATCTCTGAAATCTAAACTTTAAATTTAAACCCTGCCCTCTAGCCTTTTCTCTAACACCATATTTACCTTGAAGGAACACTTGGATAATGAAACGCATTAACTTCCGGAATGACGACCAATCAGAACCCCCACGTTGTTGAAGGTGCTGCAGCACTATAGGGTTTGTAAATACGCTCGCTGTTGAGTTAGGCAAAACACACAACACCATGCGAGCTAGAGAGCATTCCAGGATCTATTGTCCCATTGTTATTGTCGGTGAGTGTACTGCGCGTAATTCATTTGTGGTTGGTGAGCAAGATCTTTCTTATAATGCGATGGAATCTCGCCTTTCATTTCAATTAAACAGCACAAAAGCCTTTCTGTAGCCTTGCTGAATTGTTTCGTCATTAATGGGAGGTTTCGTCCGCCCTTGACAACGACAGAAATTACTAGACCTATAAAAAACTGGTAGACACATAGAGCCTCTAAAGAACAATTCGACATAGCAAAAGTCATGAGAGAGAGTGAACAATTGCTATAAACTCACTTGTTGATATCTCTCAATGTATCCAATATGAAGATTTAAAATTCCCCGAAGTTGAAGTCATAGCAAAATGTAAATTAACCCGACATGAATCATTCCATTTTCCTGTTCGTCTGTCTGTGGTCTAAAACAATATAAGAAGGCAAAATTGCCCACCTAGTCTTCTCTTCTTCCTTTTATTTGTAATTCATTCCTTTTTTCTTGCATTGGATTTCCAGTTTCCTCCTCCTTTACCCACTTTTAAGAGTGAAGAGTTTCTTAAGAGTTCCTCCTCATATTCTCTCCAATTTTTTAATCATTTTCTTTCTATCTCCTTATCTTTCTCTCTCCTCTCTTGCCCTTTCTTCCCTTCTGTGTGCATCTCTTCTTCCTTTTCATTTGTTTTACACTCGATCCTCGTTACTCTCCTTGTGTCTTTCTCTCTCTCTCTCTCTCTCTCTCTCTCTCTCTCTCTCCTGCTTTTAGCATAATTCTCGATCTTCCTGTATTCTCTCTTTTTCTCCATTTCCATTCCAACCTTTCTTTTCTCTCTCTCTTTCTGTCTCATCGTTTCTTTATCTCTCTCTATGTCTGGCTGCTCTATTTCGCTTTTTTCCTCTCTTCCTCTGTCACTTCTTTCAATTTATCATTTTATCTCTCCCTTACAACTCTGTATTTAAATGTATGAAGACCGGTTGTTAACCGCATTTCGAGACTCCCTAAAAAAATTAAGTATATCCAGGGGTAGAAAATACAGGGCACTTGGTCGCCATGGCGCCTAAATTTCCAAATCCAATTCTAAAAAGGATTTTAATAATAATTCAATTTCACTTATGGAAATTTCCATTGTTCTTATTAAATAACTAGTACAACATATGGTTTTTAATGTTTGTGTGTTTTCTGTTTCATGTATATCAGTAAATAACAATAATAATCATTCCATTACAAATATTTGCACTTGTGCTGACCGAATTTTAAAACATGCAGCGATGTGGTAGAGTTGGTCGCATATTAAAATGTACAGTATACTTATTCATGCTTAAAACATGCAGCGATGTGGTAGAGTGGGTCGTATATTAGAGTGTTATTCATGCTTAAAACATGCAGCGATGTGGTAGAGTGGGTCGTATATTAGAGTGTTATTCATGCTTAAAACATGAAGCGATGTGGTAGAGTGGGTCGTATATTAAAATGTACAGCATACTTATTCATGCTTAAAACATGCAGCGATGTGGTAGAGTGGGTGGTATATTAGAGTGTTATTCGTGCTTAAAACATGCAGCGATGTGGTAGAGTGGGTCGTATATTAAAATGTACAGCATACTTATTCATGCTTAAAATATGCAGCGATGTGGTAGAGTGAGTCGTATATTAGAATGTTATTCATGCTTAAAATATGCAGCGATGTGGTAGAGTGGGTCGTATATTAAAATGTACAGCATACTTATTTATACTTGAAACATGCAGCGATGTGGTAGAGTGGGTCGTATATTAGAGTGTTATTCATGCTTAAAACATGCAGCGATGTGGTAGAGTGGGCCGTATATTAAAATGTACAACATAGTTATTCATGCTTAAAACATGCAGCGATGTGGTAGAGTGGATTGTATATTAGTGTGTTATTCATGCTTAAAACATGCAGCGATGTGGTAGAGTGGATCGTATATTAGAGTGTTATTCATGCTTAAAACATGCAGCGATGTGGTAGAGTGGGCCGTATATTAAAATGTACAGCATAGTTATTCATGCTTAAAACATTCAGTGATGTGGTAGAGTGGGTCGTATATTAGAATGTTATTCATGCTTAAAACATGCAGCGATGTGGTATAGTGGATCGTATATTAGAATGTTATTCATGCTTAAAACATGCAGCGATATGGTAGAGTGGATCGTATATTAGAGTGTTATTCATGCTTAAAACATGCAGCGATGTGGTAGAGTGGGCCGTATATTAAAATGTACAGCATAGTTATTCATGCTTAAAACATGCAGCGATGTGGTAGAGTGGATCGTATATTAGTGTGTTATTCATGCTTAAAACATGCAGCGATGTGGTAGAGTGGATCGTATATTAGAGTGTTATTCATGCTTAAAACATGCAGCGATGTGGTAGAGTGGGCCGTATATTAAAATGTACAGCATAGTTCTTCATGCTTAAAACATGCAGCGATGTGGTAGAGTGGATCGTATATTAGTGTGTTATTCATGCTTAAAACATGCAGCGATGTGGTAGAGTGGATCGTATATTAGAGTGTTATTCATGCTTAAAACATGCAGCGATGTGGTAGAGTGGGCCGTATATTAAAATGTACAGCATAGTTATTCATGCTTAAAACATTCAGCGATGTGGTAGAGTGGGTCGTATATTAGAATGTTATTCATGCTTAAAACATGCAGCGATGTGGTAGAGTGGATCGTATATTAGAATGTTATTCATGCTTAAAACATGCAGCGATGTGGTAGAGTGGGTCGTATAGTAGAATGTTATTCATGCTTAAAATATGCAGCGATGTGGTAGAGTGGGTCGTATATTAAAATGTACAGCATACTTATTCATGCTTGAAACATGCAGCGATGTGGTAGAGTGGGTCGTATATTAAAATGTACAGCATACTTATTCATGCTTAAAACATGCAGCGATGTGGTAGAGTGGTTCGTATATTAGAGTGTTATTCATGCTTAAAACATGCAGCGATGTGGTAGAGTGGGTCGTATATTAAAATGTACAGCATACTTATTCATGTTTAAAACATGCAGCTATGTGGTAGAGTGGGTCGTATATGAGAATGTACAGCATAGTTATTTATGCTGTTACCGGCAGACCATTCTTTAGGAAGGCCACTACCGCGCAAGAATTAATTATTTGTAATCCAATCTTGTATTAATTAAATGTTTTGAAGTCACATACTTTCATAATGTGTAGCCTTGTCTTAGTTGGATTCATGACTTTCTTAGCTATTATTTAAAAGAAAAAGATATAGATGCTAGACCTGAGAAAAGAAGCCTGGTGTTGAATTATTTTCAGTTTTTCTATCCCTGAGTACCTCTTTTAGTTAAATTATGTGACATACTTGATGATATATTTATTATTTATTTCGCTAATATCCTTAACAGAACATATTGTTCCAATATTGAAGGATCATATTAAAAACATTTATAATTAAGAATAAATATACATTTTAAAAATTACAGAACTACAAAATTACAAATTTACAAAATACAAAGAAAAATATACATAAAATAGAGAATAGATAAGGCAGTAGGTATGGTATACAAAGTTACAGAACAAAATACAAACGCAATATAGTACCGTGTCATTCTATAGAATGAAGGGATCTGAACCAGTTAATAGATGTGGTGATGTAAACTACTCATCATTCATCCTCTTGATGAGACCACTCGTCATTGACATGACGAGTTATTGCTTGGCATGCGAAAGGTACAAATTACACAAAGGAATTAAAATACTGAAAAGACAATGGACACTCGTTGTGTTTTGTGAACCGTTGAACCTGTATCATGGCTGGGCGTAGGATAATTACCTGTCTAACTGAAGTCTCTTAGCTGAATGAAAATATCGAAGTCCTCTGTAAGCTTGTCTCCTATGTGTTGACCAGGGCGTTGTAGCCCTCCTCACCTACTGACTTGCTGACCACCTTCACTCTCTCCACTCAATTCCCAAAGTCAGTCACCTCCCAGCTTGTCTCACCTCTATATTCCCTGGCCATCGAGCTCTTCCTCGATGCCGAATCGCCGAATCGTGTGATTATCATAATTGCTACCATGCAAACCACTGACTCTAAAACCAGAAGTGTTACCTGTTCCTGAATGCTCAGGAGGTTTGCATGGCACAACACAATGCATTGTAAACATGCCTAAGAGGCTTGAGACAGCTGAGAAAAACAAGTGAATGCCCTGGTCAACATGAAGCGTTCAGAGAAACTTAATAAAATAAACTTACAATCTTAGGGATTGATACGTTCGCCCCGAGTGAGAAAAAATTTTCTCCTTTGAAAATTTAAAAGTCAAATCGCAAAGCTTGACATGACTCAGGTTCGCCAATTCCATATATTTTCTTAAAAAACCAAATATACAAAAGAAATCCACCAAAACATAATTTTTCTTGTTTGCCGTATCCTGAAGGAAAGAAAATTTTCATTCCCTAAACTTTATAATGAATAATACCCTTAATACTAACAAATTCGTATGTTTATACGATGTAAAAAACAATAATATATAATATTATAAGACTAGAAATCACAAAGCTTCGTGTCGTTAAGCGATAAAATTCTTAATGTACGACATTTGTGCGTACGTAATGTTTTTATGTAGAATTGCTCATCCACCTGCTCCTAGTCAAGAGTCTGTGATGCCTCGCCAAGCGGTGTCTACTCTGTGTCACCCGCGAGGCCAACGGCTGGAGCGTCTTTGCAAGATAGAACGGAATTCACAATGCTTGTTTATATTGCCCCTCGATATAAACTCTTCAAATAAATAAGAAAACCTTAAAAAGGTGCACAAGTAAGTACTCGTAAGTAGGCATGTAAAACGTTTGTCACATCTCACTGTTTTTTCTGTGTGAAAGCCTGATCATATCAAAGTGTAGTATGTTTTACGAACTACGTAGCCAGTGCACTCCTAAAATCGTTGAATATATGAACTTGCACGGCTATGTTGCACCTTCCAATGTATTATTATACAATATTCAATGCATATAGTGAGTTACACTGAAAACTGTCGCTGGTAAAACATAACTTATAGCGTTCAATTTTCTTTTTTGCGTTAAACTGTAGACTGTATACATATATCTGGCTTGGTGATTACCTTAGTATGACTGCACACACACAAAAAATAATAATCTTGCAACTATCTTACCAACTGTCTACTCTGATTGAAAATATCAGAAAATGTCCAATGTGCAATTTAACTATGTACCATATTGGTGAAACACAATTAACTGTTTGGAAAAAGAAAAACATTTGCATACAACTAAAGCATACTGTCTGCAATGTTTGAAAGTACTGTAGCTATGCTTGTTATAGCTTGCATGTGCAATTGGATATCCATTGTAAAAGCTTCTTCTTAAAACAAAAATATGCACTAATTGATGCACTGGTCAATTGACACCACTGGCGCTTGTCGCTTCCTTGTAATATAATGTAAACTTGAATGCATATAAAACTGGTTCTCATGCATGGCACAAAACTGAAAATGTGTATAAGGGCTATGGAAAAGTATTGTTTCCCATAATACATGTTAAATAACCAAATAAATACACATAATAGGAGCTCACATGTGTATGTGTAGAAACACTGTAGCACAATTCTGTAATTATTGTTTGTGACCAGAACTGCTGTTTGTAGAAAGTACGTTTTCTATGCTTCTTCTTCTTTCTGGATCGCTTGTCGTCTTGACTGCATGGGGCAATGTAAAAAATGTGGTAAATTACCCGTAGAACTTGGGAGATGGGGAAAAAGTTGTTGTTTGAACTGCAAACAGTGTGGAGGGAAATTTTATCTAGCTCCATCACTAGGTGTTGTTGATAATGTATAGTCCGCTATACTGGGAAATGTATGGTTGACTACATCCTTCCTGTAAAAGGTAGTCTCCATGTAGTAATAATTAGAAATGTCTGCATGTCTCCCTCAAATTGGTGGTGACGAGTCTCTCCTTGAAATAGTACTTAAAAATGTCTGCATGTCTCCCTCGTAGAATAGTAATAAGTCTTTCTGCCTGGTAATAATAAACTGCCTGCGGATGTCCGTCATGAAAAATGCCCATGGATGGTGTAGGCATTGCTTGTCCATGGTGCTCCGTATAGACAGGTTAGGTTAAAAGGAAAAATTATGACAAAGAAAGGAAATAATTAAGGATAGGAAATGTATAATTCATGTTCATACAAGTACCCAATACCAACTAATTTCCACTGTCGTTTCTTTAAAATCAAATTAAATTGTCTCATCAAAATAAAATAAATTAAATAAATAAATAAAATAATTGCCATAACTCTTTGAAAATAAATAAGGTAAATTTAAATAAAATATCCAACTGTAATTAAAAATATTATTGTCCATGATGAATGTGTTGCCTTAACCTATTAATTATTACTGCGCTGCTCTAAATGAGTCTGTTTAGAAAGCTGATAATGTTTATACAAATAATATCCTAGGGTTGTGGTTAATAACACATTCCAAATAATAAAAACTAATATAGACATGGGCAAAGGGTTTAGGACTAATTCCTGAAATGAGATGTTCTTACTAATTGATTGATTAAGTTGTTTTAAAGCAAGTTCAAGCGGAGTCCATTGGGGAATAGTGAAATCAGATAAATTCTTGGGAATATTAGGTAGTAATTCAATTTCCTTCATTTTGACTTGTTCGAAAGCTAACATTCTTGTGTGTAAAATTTGTTGATCCACAATAATTTGCGAAAAATTCTGATAATTAAAAAATAAAGATTGGCCTTCGTTAAGCTGAACTGATCTGTGCGTGTTCAAATTATTATTCAAATTCTGAATGACAATAAAGTGACCTGAACCTGATATTAAAATACCATTGCGTTTTCTGATAAACTGAAATAATTTATTGTCAGTAATAGACTTCACTTCAAAACTACAAGAAACTGAACTGTTGTGTAGAAGTAAATCCTCTAAACACTGTACATCTCTATCGATGGTAACTTCACTATGCGAACAGAGATAAAAGAAAGTTTTTAAGCTCGCATGCACTCTCAACAATTTGCACTAATCGTGGACTTCCCTTATGTTGCATACTGTAAGTTAACTCTGGGATTCTAATGCGAGACCATGAATTGTTATGCAAAATGCCTAAGTTAACTGCTCTAAAAATAGGAGCGATGTCATTCATCTGTACTAAAGGTGTCTCTAAAAGTAAATGAAATGATCTACTACTGGGTTCATAATTAATCAAATATACTTTGGTCAATGAATAAAATAATCCTATGTCTGTTTTATAAAGCGAATCTTTAAAATCGGGATGATGCTGAATAAATGTACGGAGCCAATTAGGAGTTAAAATGTGATAAGATAATTTTCCCGAGGCTATTTCCATAATTATAAAATCTAAACGCTCAATCATCTCAGAGGCATGCAATAAGGCAACTATATGTCTCTCTTCATTATAATCATAACAAAATTTTGCTAATAATTCTTCCTTTAAATGCAAAACTGATTGTTTTAACACTACCAAAATCCCATTAACAATGTTCACCATTTTTACTTGACTCTGTTTCATATTCTGTACTTCCTGTATAATATGATGTTGATTGGCTGCTAAAGTTTTAACTGATTGAGATAAATGATGAATCGACATGGTGTTGAAAACAGAAAGTCCTGCACTGAACAAATTTATTAAATTAAGAAAAATCTGCCTCTTTTCCCTGTTATGAATATTAGTAACATTCTGATATAAATTTTGGCAATTAGGCCTTACGTCTCCTACTGTAAATTTACATGGGAAATACTGAGAAATTTCGGTAAGATAATCATTAATTTTGGTGCTGGTATCATTATGAATGACTTTCCATTGCGCACATGCGGAGTCATTGTCAGCCTGAATATGCGCATCGATGAATATATTCACAGCTGTAAAAATATTCTTACTACTATGAATGGTTAACCCTTGTCTCTCATAATATAAGCCTAATGATTTAAAAAATATGTCTTGCGACTGTTCATTGCTGGGTAAGGATCCAATAAAATGAATCAGGGATAGGAGTAGGATAAAAATCCAAAATAGGAAAGTAATTCTGTTAGTAGCCATGCTTCTGTAATAAAAAAAATTTCCTAAGACTAACTAATAATAATAATTTCTCAAATTATAACATTTGTGGTAAACCACACTGTTTAAATTTGGAAAGGCTAACGATGCCGTGGCGACTTTTGCTGCACATGCCTGTGCTAATCACCGAGGCTTAGCCTGGGCATGTTGCTGACAATTTTGATTACTCTAAGTGCATAAAGTGCTAAAATTGCCCTTTTGTAAAATTTCCCTGATTTTATCGAAATTTCGTTTGACTTTATCCAGATTTAAACCAAATATACGTCGATTTCCCAAAAAATTTACTTACTATAAATATCTCTATGAAAAACGGGTAAATTTTGCAAGAAAAAACGCAAAAATTCATCTTGTTGTTCCTTTGTAAAAAAAACTTATTGGTCGTGATTAGTCTGAAGTGCATAAATGCGACGTTTTATGGCAAAAGTTATCTATGTAACAAAAATTATCCCTAACATTGTTGACATAACGTTCTATCGTGAAAATCAAATTCTGATGGCTATATGCGGAACTAAACTGATCCCATAAAATTTTAATGGACGACCGCCACTGATGCGAGAAAATATGCAAAGCCTATGGTAAGTGTTTCTGAGCTTCTAACGTGCTCAAAGTACTCGGGAGAGAGCTACCGTGCGGAGAAAGGAATTTGCAAATTCAGCTGCGATGTATTTCTGCTTATCGTTGCATTCCGACGTTGCTTGTACTTAACTGACTGAGTTCTCTACAGCGACAGGCGTGATCGGCGACTTCGGGGAAGTTCGGGTTCCGTTCGGGATAGCGAACGAAAAATCGTTGCTTTGGGCAAGAAGCAAAAGTGCGGAGGAAGAAAATGCAAGCTCCGATTCGCTGATACGTACGTTGACGCGCTAAGTGACGCGTAAATGTATACAAAACTTTAACTTACTACGAACAAAGTCTAGTAAGCGCTGCGGGAGTTCGAAATAAAGTCAAGGACTTTGAAATGACGTAATAAATGGGATGGAAAGAGAAAACTTCGTTGCGCTTGCGACAGCGTGTTTACTTGAACACTTCCGTGCTCGTAAAATTACAACAGTTGGGAAGCTGTTAGCAAATTAAATGACTAAAAAAAAAATTGCATAGGGTACAATCAAACGTAAAAAATGAATTATACTTAAAATTTAAATCGTAATTAATATAAAAATTCTAGGCGAACGTGAAGTCGTAAAAAATATGGTCTGTGAACGATACAACAGGTTCGGGAACCTGAAAATTTGGCTTACTTTCTGCTTTTAAAATAACACTTGAAACTTTCTCGACTTTTACTGGTGACTGATTCGCAAATGACTCTTTAACTTTTACAACTGGCTGAACACAGGGTGAAATAGGCAATTCACTTTCCATTTTGCGGCTGTTTTGAACAAAATTAGGACCCTTGCTTACGGCTAATGTCTGAACTCTATCTTTAACGGATAAAATATTCTTCGGGAAATCTATACTGTCGTCTTTAGTGACTAAACTATTTCCGGATACGTCTTGAACTTCTTGTTGTACCCTAGGTTGAATAATAATGGACTGAGGCAAGGGTGGGGGAATTGGCGGGTGACTCGTTTTTAATGGTACCACTTCAACAATCGGTGCAACATCGTCGTAAATGTGATCAATGGACGGTGAATCATTAAGTTTGCTTAACGGTAATTCGTTGGTACACTCATGGTCATAAGTAATAGATTTCTTGCGGTGATATTGAAAATAACAGATTATGAAAATTATAAAAATACTAATAATAAATGTTGTTAATAATAAAATTGTAATTATATTATAAGAATAGTCAAAGGACTTGTTCAACAGATAAATAAAATTAGAAGCTTTTACGTATGGAAGAAATCCGTTTAAAATAACTAAAATCGCAATGATTTTCATGTTGCTTAGGCAATCACAACAAACAGTTCTTCAAAGCTAATACGTACTTTAAGCCTGCCTAGTCTAATTAGTAGATATTTTAACTCAACTTTTAATTATTTCTGACTCTAATCTCAAATTATCTGCGTAATTTATTTATTTAATATAATTTCTTTATTCTCTAAATTTATTAGCACTGTTTAACTTATCTTATTTTAAATTTTACTGCAAACTTATCTTATTTAATTTCAGGTGTTAACTTTATGTTTAAATACTTTGAATCAATCGAACCGTACTGAGGTACAAAGTAAGAAAAAAATTGAGACTGATTTACTCCTGACTACCTGAAATAAAATAATTATTATTATTTATGCGGTCTTTAACTGCATTAAAATACTAACATCACTAAAACTTGAAGAATCTTTAATTCTCTCTACTCATTCTAAAATATGCTTAGCATATTATTGTGGCAAAGCTTTAAACTAAAACCGTTGTGGTTTAATCATTATCATTCTGCGATGGCAGAATGGATTTCCAGGATTTTGGTCATGATCCAATATCCGAAGGAAAATACTTGTTAGTGGAGCGCAATAAAATTCTTGACGTCGACGTCTACATATTCATATAATATAAATATTCTCATAACTGGCGCTTAAAAATAAACTTTGCTAATATAATCATATACCTTCTTCTGAAGAGTAACTATAAAATTCTAGTGATGTATTCGCTGAGCGAGTATTATTACATACTGCAAAAAACTTTTGTGCCGAAAGCACATTATTAAATAATAAGTCTGCTTTGAATCTTTAATATTATTAGTGCTATTTGATTATAAATTATTATTATGTCACGCAAGTGAAATTAAAATGTTAAACCTGTTACTTATATAAATTTTCAATTTTAGTGATCATTGTCCGCGCGTGAGTCCGCGTTGTCCTCTTGATGATCTTCATCTTCACCTGCCAAATTCTCTTCGCCTTCACCGTCATCTGGCGCATAATATTTTTTGAGTCTCTGGACGGCAATAGAGTCCACTACTGTCTTTCCGCGCTTGTTTTGGAATTCCACCAGGTATGTATTGGGATTCTCTTCTCGAATAACTGTGGCTGGGCCTTTATAAATACCTGAAAAGCACCGTGCGGTTCCAATTTTCTGGGTGCTGTCAAAAATTAATACTTTATCGCCTGGTTGAAACTTGATCTCTTTCCTCTTCTGATCATAATATTTCTTCACTTCAACATGACGTTTTGCTAAGTTATCCGTAGCATTGGTTCTTGCTTTTTCCAATACTCGGAACCGTACATCATTCTCCACATTTTCACAGCTTGGTGTGTGTAATGCAAGCTCCCAGGGCAAAGTAGGTTGGTATCCATGTACTAAAAAGAATGGGCTATACCGCAAATTCTGATTCCTCGTAGTGTTATAACTGAATACACTTGGCTGTAAATATTGGACCCAATCTGTATGTTTTGAATTAACATAGCACTTCATTATACTCTGCAATACCCCGTGGTTCCGTTCAGAAAGACCTATAGAATTATGTAGACCGACTGGTGAAAACTTGATGGTGATTCCCAATTTATTGCCAAGTTCCTGGAAAAGCTTAGATTTAAATGCTGATCCGCGATCGGTGTAAATATCCTGTGGGGTTCCGTAGCGTAACACTATCTCTTCATACACAAATTCTGCTGCTGTACTGGCCGTGCAATCCGCAACTGGTTTGGCTATTAAATAGCGCGTCCCAAAATCTGTTGCAGCGATTATGTATCGATGACGAAGATTGGATGAAGGAGGATATGGACCTGAAAAATCTAGACAAATCCGCTGAAATGGCTTCTGTGCGGGAAAAGTGCACAGTTCTCCTGCAGGTAGACCTGGACGGCGTTTATTCTGCTGGCATGTAATACATTCCCTAATTTTCCCCTGTATAAATAACTTCATATTTGGAAAATAAATTCTTGGTAAGGCCACATTGTAACACTTGGTAAACCCAAGATGAGAACCTCCTATGGGTGAAGCGTGGAGTGTCTCAATCACAGAATCACGTAACGTCATGGGAATGCATAATAATTTCTTGGTAGTAGCTCCTAATTTCTGCTGTCTATATAATAATCCATCTTCCAACACATGATGATAAACCTGCCTCTGGATGTATAGAGGTAATGTTCCATCGTCCCTTTCTGGGTCCTCCAAAACTTTAATAATTGGGCCAAAAAATGAATCCTGTCTCTGATGTTCCGCGACATCTGTGGTTGCATCAAATAAAGTAAGTGTCCTGGGTTCGGAAATGTCCTCTTCAGTGTTGCCATCCTCTACGCTTTCTCCACATTCTCTGCTGAGGGGATCGGCGATGTTCTCCGTAGTTTTAACATGGATAGGTGTAAATGAAAAATCCTCCAAAAGGTTGCTCCATCGAAGAAGCTTTGAGCTCAAATTACGGGATGTCCTAATGTACGTAATTGCTTTGTTGTCCGTGTATAAATCAAAATGGCGCCCAACAAGATAAAATCTAAATTATTTGAAAGCATATAAAATTGCTGTTAATTCTTGCTCAATAACACTCAATCTTTTTTCAGTGTCGGTCAACGTTCTACTGCAGTACGCACATGGCAAGTACTCTCCTTCTGCATTGGGCTGCATTAATACGCCACTGACCGCATGAGATGAAGCATCGGTGAAAACCTTGGTGTTCTTCGCTGGATCGTACGGTAACAAAACAGGTGCAGTAATTAGAGCTTCCTTTAATTTCTCAAATGCTGATTGTTGTTCAGGACCCCATGTAAATTTCTTGCCCTTACGAATTAAACCCTGTAATGGTGATGCAATATCAGAAAAATTCTTGACATATATCCTCACGTAGCTGCAAAGACCTAAAAACATTTTAACCTTCTTCGTGGTGGTGGGAACCTTATAATTCTTAATGGATGACAGTATTCTATCACTTATACGATAGCCATATTTGCCCACATTGTGGCCCAAGGCAATTGTCTCATAGTATCCAAATGAACATTTAGGTACAGCCAATTTCAATCCGGCAGATCGTAAACATTGAAACATTTTCTCTAAATTCATCAACATATCCTTAAATGTATTGGCAAAAACAAACATGTCATCGATATAAAAGGCAAAGTTATTGTCGTTCATCCCCGCTGTAGCGAGTTGAACACATCGGGTCATTGCCGCTGGAGAAGTCACATGTCCCATAGGTGTAAAATTCATCGCAAATTGTCCCCTGGCTGGTATAGTAAAGGCAGTGTACTTTTTCGATTGTTCTGCTAAAGGAATTTGAAAAAATCCTTGTTTCAGATCAGCACTACAGTAGTAGCTCTTACCGGCCATCTTGTGCAATATCTCTGAAATGTTTCCAATTGAAACTGCGTCGAAAACGGACCTGGCATTCAGTAATCGAAAATCTTGCACCATGCGATAAGCTCCTGATTTCTTCTTAACAAGAAAAACTGGTGAATTGTACGGTGATGTTGTAGGACTGATGACCCCTGCTTCTAGCAAATTGTCAATTTGCTGGTTAATTTCCTTACGCAGGTGTACAGGTATAGGGTAGGCTGGGACGTGAAATTCCGAATCGTCCTTTAACTTTATACGATGCGTATAATTAGTGGCACAACCAATGTCTTGCTCAGACCAAGAAAATACATCTACATACTTCTCTAATAATTGTCTAAGTTGCAATTTCTGATCGGGTTCCAATGCTGGATTTATATCAAATTTAGTAATGTCGTGCACTGGTTTTGTCACGGTGCCAGTCTCCTTGGTCACCATAACGTTAGGTCCTCCGTCATCTGCAGTATGACGCGAAGCTGGTACTGGATTTTGCCATGCCTCTGCGGTACCTAAGCGTGCCCCTTTCCTAATTTTAATTTTGTAAGAATTTGGATTAGTAATCCAAATTAAAAATGACTCTGGATTTACAATGGCTCTAGGCACCATTAAGCCTGTGTCCATTTGAAACTGTAAATCTGGTTCCAAATAAGTTAAATTTTGATTACTAGAATTTGTCAATTTGACAGGAATACACAAATGAGATCTAGGTTTGATTCTAATTTGTCTGGAAGTTACAAATTCCGGCACATATAAATCCCTGATCAGACTAGCAACTTTTATGGAAACGTCAAAGGTCTTTCTGTGTTCCGTCCTTAACTGGTTCCGCGGAGGAGTACCAAATCTCCTCAATGTGAGTCGATTTTGATCAAAATCCAAATTTGCCTTATGAGCTCTTAAAAAATCATTTCCTAGGATTGTCCCATGTTCAAAATTTGGAATCATCCGAAAAGGATGGGCAAAATTGCGGCCGTTTATTGCAAATGTTAATAGAACAATCTCTTTAATTTCAATTTGTTCTTTGGCTACTCCCCTTATGGCCGTATGAATTTTGAAACGTTTGGCGGTTGAAGGAATGCCTCGATCACTGGTAACTGATACTTGGCTTCCGGAATCCACGAGAAACCTCTGACGTTGTCCCCCTAACACTGCGTTAATATAAATTAATTCCTCATAGGGGAAAGTAGAGACTGATATCTGTTTGCCAACGAAATCTGCGCATACGTCTCTTCTATGGGCAGTCACTGTTCGTTTAAAGCCTCCGTGTTCTGAAAACAAGTGGCTGCTGTGTGATTAGGGTAATTACAAATTGAGCAGCGTGGTCTCCCCCGTTGCTCTTCCCTGTTTTCCTGGCCTTGCCCTGCTGAAGACGAGGAACCCCGCGAGTTCTGTCCGCGGAAGTTTCCACGTCCTCGCCATTGTTGGGTATTACCATTTCGCCTATTGTGATCTGAGTTGTTACCATTATTATTATGTCCATTCTTGTACCCCCTATTGTATTGTCGTCTATTATTATTACCCCGATAGGAGCCTCTATAATTATTACCTGACTGATAATTATCCCTATAATAAGGTTCTCTAAATTGTTTTGGAGTAGATGAGTCGGTGCCAGGGTTCTGTTTTTGATCCTCCATGCTATCCAATCTCAAAGTGAGACTGGCTAATCTCGCTTCCAGACCAGTTTCCTGTGCCTGGACTTGAGCTTTGGTATTGTGAGGATTATTGGATAATTTTAATTGCTCAACCTCCTTTTGCAATGCTTTGAATTTTGCCTCAATGTCTGAAGTGGGTCGCGCTTGCGCTGACTCAGCAGTTGCCAGATTGTTACTCTGCAGTAAAATCTGCTGCTGTGGCGGAAAAGTTGGTGTATTATGCAAAGGAGAGAATAAACTCTCTCTTTGATCTCCGTACCTCAGTTCTTTCAGCTTGCGCTGCCTCATCAAGAACTGAAGTTTTTCAAAGGATTTTAAATCCTTAAGTAACCCATGCACGGACTCATACTCTTTATGGTGGATATCTTTCATATAATCCACCTGTAATCCCAAAATGATCTGTTTGATCTGTTGTTGAACACTCATTTTGGGGTCTGCCTTGAGTAGAAGTAATTGTTTGTCCCGAACATAATTCGTAACTGGCTCAATTTCCTTGTGTAATCTATATCGAATTTGTTCCTCGATCTGGAGTTGATCCAAGGACCCTGTAAATTCGTCTTTAATTTTTTGCCGTATCTCTTCGTAAGAAACTTCATGATTTTCCGTACCATTAATCCAGGTCTGGTACCATCGTAACGCTGGCCCGGCCAGAAGGGCTGGAAATATTTCCTGCTTACGGGCATTATTCCATCCATTTAATATGGCAAGGCTATCCACTTTATCTAAAAATTTTGATACATCCTCCCCGGCTATCCCCTGAAATGGGATACCCTCTAAAATAGTTGGGGGAACAAACTGCGACTGAGCCATCGTTGCGAATTGTGTTTGGTCTAAATCTCTAATATCCTGATCTTGTTGCTCTAATTGCTGTTCACATTTCTGTTTTTCTAATAATTGTCGCTGAAGGCGTCTAGTTAAAATTGGGCTACGTTTAAATTTGGGGGTGGAACTTGCAGCTGGACCGCTGACATCTAAATTAAAACTTGTAGTTCCTCGTGCTATATCTAATAATTGATCTAATGTTTCGTCGAGTTCATCAGCAAGGTGAAAGCTCGACATCTATCATGGCACAAGTAAATTCTTCTCCCCCCATAAATGCAAAAGCTTTAAGCCCTATGTATTTTCAAAATAAAATATGGCAAGGACATACTAACGAAAAAAACTAAATAAATGAGCAAAATTTTGGGGTGGGATTTGACCATGTGTCAATATTTGGGGTGGGGTTGAATTTAAACTGGTTAAAAATTTCTTTTCATTTCTAAAAAAAATGAAAAGACCCGCTAATCTCCACCACGTGTCATTCTATAGAATGAAGGGATCTGAACCAGTTAATTGATGTGGTGATGTAAACTACTCATCATTCATCCTCTTGATGAGACCACTCGTCATTGACATGACGAGTTATTGCTTGGCATGCGAAAGGTACAAATTACACAAAGGAATTAAAATACTGAAAAAGACAATGGACACTCGTTGTGTTTTGTGAACCGTTGAACCTGTATCATGGCTGGGCGTAGGATAATTACCTGTCTAACTGAAGTCTCTTAGCTGAATGAAAATATCGAAGTCCTCTGTACGCTTGTCTCCTATGTATTGACCAGGGCGTTGTAGCCCTCCTCACCTACTGACTTGCTGACCACCTTCACTCTCTCCACTCAATTCCCAAAGTCAGTCACCTCCCAGCTTGTCTCACCTCTATATTCCCTGGCCATCGAGCTCTTCCTCGATGCCGAATCGCCGAATCGTGTGATTATCATAATTGCTACCATGCAAACCACTGACTCTAAAACCAGAAGTGTTACCTGTTCCTGAATGCTCAGGAGGTTTGCATGGCACAACACAATGCATTGTAAACATGCCTAAGAGGCTTGAGACAGCTGAGAAAAACAAGTGAATGCCCTGGTCAACATGAAGCGTTCAGAGAAACTTAATAAAATAAACATACAATCTTAGGGATTGATACGGTACAATCACAACAGTGTATCGCTAAATACTTTCAAATAGAAACATATAATACATCGCACAATAGTCGATGAACACTAAGATTAATTACACAAATTGTACAAATATCAAATCCATATGAGAGTAAATTAAGCATTACTTTACATACACAGTATCGATAAAAATTATTTTCATATAGTTCCGGTACCATTACAAAAAAAACACATTATTATGACATGCTTGAACAGTACCTTCTTCCTGGAGAAATTCCAGCCAACTATCATTTTTCAAGATGGGGCACCCCCCCTTATTGGTCCAAGGATGTTCGAAGTCTTCTAGATAGGCATTTCCCTTGCAGGTGGATAGGCCGTGATGGACGTATTCCCTGACCAGCGCGCTCTCTTGATATCACACACTTGGATTTCTTCTTCTGGGGGTATGTCAAAGATTGTGTTTAACGCACTCCTGTTCCAGATGTTGCTACTCTTCGAAGAAGAATAACGGAGAGTATCCTAACTGTTACTGGCGATATGCTGGAGCGTGTATGGGCAGAAGTGGATTACCACCCTGCTGTTATGAGAGCAACTAGAGGGGTGCACATTGAGGTGTATGGCATATAAACGCGGAGAGTTGTAGCTCGTTTTGTAATCAACAGCATTGTTCTATTGCATGTAGTTTCCGAGTTATGTTTTTTTTGTAATGGTACCGGGACTTTATGTACACCCTGTATTTTAAATATTTTTATCATATCTCCAATGCTTCATTTTGTTCATTTTTGTGCACCTTTTTAGAGTACTTTTCCACACTGGAAACGCAGCTGTAGGCCCCCCTCTCCAAGCTCAAGCCTCCTTAATCCTCCACTGAAAGACACAACTATTCAATGTTTAACTCCCCATAAGGAAACATTGCAGCTAATCACGATTGTAAGGATTTGCTTGCATCTCTGACAAATGCCAGTGCATGGAGTAACAGCATGCTAGATTAGAGGAGAGCTTCACTTTCCCCCTTTTATTTTTGTCTTTAACAACGATCCACCGAACAGGGAGCCAAGCTTATATTAAAACAATCCGTCAAAGTGGAGAAACTGCAGATTGAAATGGCAATACGCTACTTGGAGGGACAAAACCACAGAAAAATGGAACGAGCCTTCAGCGAAATACGTTTTTCTTTTTTTTAAAAAAAAAAAAAAAAAAAGAGAAGAAAAATCTTCCCATTTTCCTCTTCCACAACCCATCCTACGGTTTTTGAATTTTTCCCCTCTGTGTTAAACATTTGTAAGTCTGCATTTTGTTCTCGGTGGAAAAGCTTGACTGAGAGGAATAAAAAAATGTGCAGATGTCGATCGAACGGTGCTGCGCTCTGGGAAGAAAAGAAGGAAGAAGAATGTGTAGAGAAGTGGAAGGAGGATTCTACCATTATTTTTCTCTATGCTACATTTTTAGTACGGGCGTAGGAAGGTAGAGAAAAAAAATAACATCCAGATAGAAAGAAACATACATTTAGCTTTTCCGCAACGATTTCTCGGTTGGGTGTAACGTGAATTACGAGGGAAATTAATCGGGCAAAAAAGTGGAAGATAAAAGAAAATTGTGTGTGTGTTTGTGTGTGTTTGTGTGTGTGGCGCTCCTGGTGGAGGGTGTGGGACGTGAGTCACACTTGAAATATTGTTGATCCCTCCCAAATATATTTTACACTTGTTATCAAATGAACATTGAGGTGCGAATCAAATTACAAATACACACTTAAAATTGTACTGGAATTTTGGAAATTTCTCCGAATGTTATTGCCTACTGTGTGATGTCTAAAGAGGTGATCGCCTCTTGCATGAGGAATAAAAGTGATCGTCTCTTCCGTGTGATGTATGAAAGAGGCAGCCATTTTTATTCCGTGAGGTTCAGAAAGACGGTTGCCTCTTGCCTGAAGAAAATGTCAACCGCCTCCAAAGTAACGTCTATAAAAGCAATCTCATCTTCCGTGATGTCTATAAGAGTTCATTGTCTCTTGTGTGGAGTACATGGAGGCGATCACCTCCCTCATGACATCAAAAAAGGACCATCGAGTATTGCTTCACCTACAAGAAGACAATCGATTATCGTGTAACGTCTAGTAAAGGCAGTCTCCTCTTGCGTGACGGAAGCAAAAAGGCGATCACCTCTTTCGTGACGTAAGAAAGTCGAACGCCTACTCTGTGACGTCTAAAAAGGTTATCACATCCTTCGTGACGCCTGAAAAGTAAACTGCCTCTTACGTGACTTGTAAAAAGTGAAAAAGTCGAAAATCTCCCGCATGACTTTTGACAAGGCAATCGAATCTTACGTGACGTCTAAATAATTGGACGCCTGTTACGTGACATCTAGTACATGGACTTCCCCGTGTGATCTAGTGCTTGATTTTAAACGGCCACGAGGAATCGATCAGTTTTTGTAGGAGTTACAGATGAAGTGATTGTATTTTTTTTAGATGTCACGCAGGAGGCGATGTTGCTAATCGCGAAGACACAGAGGAGTTGATACACTTTTTAGACTTCACACAATAGTGAATCAATGTTTTTAGAAGTTACGCAAGATCCAATTGCTTTTCTAGAAGTCACGGAGAAGACTTTCGACTTTTAGACATGGCAAAGGAGACGATCGCCATTTCTAAACGTCACGTAAGAGATAGTCTCCTTCCTAGTAGTCACCCAAGAGGAGATCTCCTTTTTATACGCCAAGCGCAAGTTGCTTGTCTTATTTTAGACATAATGGAAGATGTGATCGTTTATTTTATACGTCATGCAAGAAGCAAGAACATTTTTAGACCACGCAAGATGGGAATGTTTTTTTAGACATCACGGAGGAGGCGCTGGCCTTTGTATACGTCACGCGGGAGGCGTTCGACTTTTTTTTACCTCATGAAAGAGGCGATCCCGTTTCTAGACTTTACGCAAAAGGTGATAGATCACCTTTGTACCGTAACGAACTGTGATGAACCTATCCTTTCAATTTTCAGTTACTTCCTGGTGAAGTGAATGAAAATCCCAGCACCTCTACCACGTAACGAACTGTGAAGTTCGTGGGATCTTACAAAGAATGTTAACCAATTAATCAATGGGTGATGTAGCTTATTCATCATTCATCCTCGATGATGAGAGCATTCGTCATTAACATGATGAGTTAACGCTTGGCAGTGCGAAAGACACAACTAAAACTAAACTCCTAACAAGCAAAACCAACAACTAGAAAAGACAATGGTCACTCATTGGGTGTTATGAACCTTTGAACCTGAATCATGACTGGGTTAGGATAATTACCTGTCTATGTGAAGAATGAAGATAATTTCGAAGAATAAAATAAACTAAGTCCTCTGTTGGCTTTGTTACAGGTTGGCAAGCGCGTCGCCTCACTTTTCCTCCAATCCTTTCCTAAGCTCTTCTCTCTCCTCAATCCCAAATAAGAGTCAGTCCCCTCTCAGTCTGTCTCACCTCTATATTACCCAGGCCATGGAGACCTTCCTCCATGCCGAATCTTGATTTTAACTGCCACTATGCAAACCGCTGACTGCATAGGCTGATGGAACTTCCTATATCCTGAATAGCTCAGGAGGTTTGCATAGCACAACACTGTGCATTATTTACATGCCTCAGAGGTTGAGACAACTGAGATAAACAAGTGAATGCCCTGGTCAACATGAAGCATCAGAGAGGCTTTAAATAAAATATAATCTTATGGATTGATACGGTACGTACTAGTGATTACAATGTACTGGGTGAGTCTTTTAAAAGGGGCCCCGTGGAAAATGCGCTCTTTGCTTGTAGGCAACCCTGGTACACCGAAGAGAAGAGCGGGTTAGAGAACAGTCCAGGATATCGGTGCCAAGCATATTCGACAACATGACAAGATATGACATATCCTGGACTGTTCTCTGCCCCGTTCTCCTCTTCGGTGTACCAGGGTTGCCTACAAGCAAGGAGCGCATTTTCCACGGGGCCCCTTTTAAAAGACTCACCCAGTACAATGTAAGGGAAAGCAACGTTCTTCTCCCTGAACGTCTAAAATTAAGTGACTCCCTCCTGGACATCTAAAACTACTAACAAACCTTCAACTTTCAGCTTGCAACAGCTAAAAAATAAATCCGTTCTCTTGTAGAGTTGAAGTCCTAATTCGAACGCCAGTTTACTTCAAAGAAGGCTCCGAAAGATTAGTTTCCCTCTGACAACCAAAGAAGTCCCCGTGAGTCCAGTATATCCTTCCCTCAAACCCTTCCCACCAATATCGTTCATGTAAGGAACTAACAGTGCTTGTCAAGTCCACGTGGAGTAAATTAGATGTTGTCAATTCAGTTTCTTTAGAGATTTCATAACGTGAGTTTTCGGTTAATAAAGCTACGTTGTGCTATTCTTATTATGCAATGTGGAGACCTTGAGAGTATAATAGCGTCGCAGTTCGTGTTGGATGTCGGAACACTGAAGGTAAAAGTGCCGACAGATTCTCAGAAATGCCGGTGCTGGCTCGAAACCACAACCTCTGGGGCTGTGGCAAACATACCGAACTGGCGTTCCAATGAGGATTTCAACTTTAAGAGAAGGTTGTTTATTAGCCACAGGCCTATTTAAACAGTGGCAAAATGAAGCAGATCACAATTATATCTTCACCACATTAACTGTCGTAAAATTAGCGGTTTTAGTGTGAAAACAGCTCGGTTCCTGTAAAGGCCTATTACATTTGAGTGACATCGATCATTTCGTTTTAAAATGGCGGAGGTTTAACATTCCGTAACAAGGCTTGGCGGAGTTGAGGAGCAGAAAGGTAACTGTTAACCTACAATAAGAAACTTTAATATCATTTAACAAGAAGAAACCCAGAGGAGTGTTTAACTTCAGTAGATGATTCCAGGGAATTTCTGAAATTCTTCTAACTTGGCACGAAGGAATGCGAAAAATTAAGAAATTCAATTCCTTGCTTCTGAATTATCCTAGTAATCTCCGTAATCGTAATGGAAGCCATTATTAGGCGCCATTACCCTTGAAAATCGAGAAACGGGCAAAAAAGGTAGGAAGAAAGAGGAAACTCTGCGAAGCGAAGCGAGAGACTGAGGACTCAGGCTGGAGCAGAAGTCGGTTCGAGGCAGACGAAGAAAGTAGCTTAATTTGACGCTTCGTTGGTCATTTATTTATGAGACGGATGTTAACGAGGCTAGTTATCTGGAAACAAATCCGGATAGAAGGATGCTTCCGGGGCGGAGACGTCTGTGGTGGGGGGGGGGGGGGTAGGAGAGGAATTTTATTGCGTAGCTGATAAATAGTTCCCGGTGAAATTACTCCTTTGAGATTTGTCAAAGTCTTTTCTCAGACTGGGACATACTTTCTTCCTGTTTTAGATTAAGCAACTGGCTTAGCCATCCCCTTTTTTTTCCTTCTCCGGTTCCCTGAGGAGTAAAGGGAGAGAATTATACTTCTCTAACCAACAATGTATCAGAAAACTACTGAAAATGGACCTATGAATGCATTTTTTAATACAGATTCAGTTACGTTATTCATTATCGGATGCAACGCTACTGAATCTATAGATTCAATTGTCATTTGGGGTATTTTCAACTCTACACACAGAAAACTAAATGCATCATATCGATTGATTGCACCTGAATGCATCGATTGATGCTCCAAAGTGTGTTGTATTGTTTGGTTTGGTTTGAGTTGGTGTTTTAAGTCCACTTTATGCACAGTAAGGCTAATCGGGACTGGACCTACAGTTTAAAGTGGGATTCGAACCACTTGTGCCTCCACCGGGTATCGAACCCGGGACCCCTCGATTACAAGGTAATGACGCTACCACTTTTTTTTTCACTTTTTTTTATTTACATTTCTTTTTACATTAAATTATCACAAACTATAATTCCTGTTACATTAAATTATCCAACTACAATTTGCAAATAATTTGCATACATATGTCTTTTTCTCCATACACCACAAGAGTTTGCATAAGCATTACAAAAATCTCGAAAATTTCCTGAAACCGGATTTTCTATATTTTCATACATTACAAAAGTGGCTAAAAGCCACTGTAAAGATTGTTGTTTGGTAGCCGGAAAGAAATTGAACTCCGGCTTTAGGATATAGTCTACCTTAACACTAGTGGGTGACAAACGACAAATTCTACTTATGCATTGTTGTAAAAATAACCATGCCTCTTTCATTTTCCCACACATAGTCAGGCGATGTTCGATTGTATCAGTTTCATTACACGTGGTACATAACGCATCTATACTAAATCCTAATCGAGCTCTTTTTTCTTTGCAATCTATTAACTCATTTATCGCTCTAAACCAACATGATCTTTGTTTTTTTGTGAGGTGGCGTGCATGTATATTTTTCCAAATTATGGTCCATTTATAATTTGGATATTTTCCCATAATATGTGAAGCAGGAGTTTCCTTGGCAATATTTTGTTTATAGATTTGACGTACAGTTTGTTTTGGTGGATCGTCATTTCTCATCAAAGCGTATATTAACTCAATTATCACAGGAGAGTAATGACTGAAGAAAGGTGGCACCTTTGGTTTGTTTACCGGAGACACCAGTGGAATTTCAGTGAACAATTGTCGTAAGAAATCAGCATTTGGTTCATTTACGCTGAACACCCGCGCTACAAACCGCTGATAGAACAAGGTTCTCGCTTTCACTTGGAAATCGATCAATTCAAGGCCACCCTGTACATAGGAACGTGTAAGACTAGATTGTCTAACTCTAAAAACGTTATTTTTCCACACAAATTTTCCAATCAGGTCCTTAATTGTGGCCGTATATTGAGGTGTTAATGGTAGTATCTGGCAAGTATACCATAATCTTGACAGGCCATATATATTTAAGAAAGTAATTCGTGAAATTAAACATAAGTCAAGATGATTATACATGTATAAATAATACCTTAAATTTGTACATAATTTCTGGTAACTTAAGTTTATACTTTCTTTAATGGTAGAGCCAAACATTATTCCCAATATCTTTAGCGAATTTTGCATTGGGAACACTGTTGTAGCTGAAACAGGACACTGTAACCCTAAAGCCATACAACTTGTTTTCAAGGTGTTGACCTTGGCACCGGATACTTTCTCGTAATCGATAAGACTGGTTTTTAAGGCCAAAGCATCTCCAGTGTGTTTACAAACAACCGTTACGTCATCCACAAAGGCGCTGACCTTCATGTGGAATCCGTTTACAGAAAATCCTTGGACTTGTTCATTTACATGACATAGAAAGGGGGCCAAAGATAACGCAAATAGCGCCAGAGACAAGGGATTACCTTGAGGTAAGCCATTACTTACTACAAAGGGCTTAGAGAGAAATTCATTTACCTTTGTTTTGATGTGTATACCTTCCATTAAATTCCGAATTTGAGTAATAAGGATCGGTTGTATACCCATGTAATTTAACACCTGCCATAAATACTGGTGGTTTACACGATCAAACGCCTGAGAAAAGTCAACAGACACTAAGAAAGCATCTGTCTTAGTATTTTCATACAGTGAAATACAATCTCTTATGTTGGATAGCAGATGATATACTTTTTTATTACCTAGTACTCCATATTGAAAGGGCTGAACTAATGTTTCTATATTGTTTTTTAACCTGTTTAAGATACATCTCGTTAATATTTTATAATCCGTATTAAACATTGTTATGGGTCTATAATCAACTGTCTTCCGTGGATTCTCTTTTTTTGCTATGAAAATTGCAACCCACGTTTTACATAAGGTACTCAGTTGCCCTGTCGTAAAGGCTGCATTTACCCATTCTGTTACCGTAGGTCCTATAAGGGGCCAAAATTGATAATAAAAAGTACCAGAAATTCCATCTAGACCTGGGGAGGATTTCGATTTTGCCGCACACACTGCATGATAAACTTCGTCTATCGTAAATTCTGTTCCATTTTGTGTGTCATTTTCAAACTCAGCATGAGGACAATATTGTTGGATATATTCTGTGGAATCAGACAGGGAATTACTTGGGACATTATATATTTCACAAAGGTTCTCCCGTAATAAATTACGTACAGTTTCTTCATTTTGACACCATTCTACTTCCTTATTTTGGAGTTTGGTAACTAAATGTTTTGATTTTCTTTTATGTATTTGAACTACATGATTTAAAGATACATTTTCATCGGGGTCAATATTCAATAATAATTTACTTCTTGCCTTTATGCTATTTACCTTTTTGGCATATAACTGAAGTAATTGCGCCTTGACCTTTTTTATGCGACTTTGTGTCGACCTATCCATTTGTGCCTTATTATGAAGTTCTCGTAACACACAAAAATGAAAATTTACTAAATTTTTCCAATTTCTCGTCTTTTCTATGCAATACGTGCGACAAAGTCTTTGGAGGGATGGTTTGAAAACTTGATCCCACCATCGTATAATATCGGTATTTCTCAGCGTTCGTCTTTGCCAACCTTCCCATGCCGTTTGAAAGGCTTGAATAAATTGATCCTCCTTCAGTACTATGGTATTCATAATCCAATATCCCCTTCCCACATGTATATATTCAAATGGGGATCTCATTTTCATTACTACTGCATCATGATCGCTAAAATTACTGGAATTACCTCAATGTCCGACACCAAATGTTGTAAACTATTATGAACATACATACGATCTAAACGCGATGCCCCGGTTTGTGTTTTATAAGTAAAGCCTAATTTTCCTGGTTGCAATTTTTTCCATACATCAACGAGATTTAGACCAGTTACTAAGGAGTTGAGTTCTGGGGAATAACTGAAGGTGGAAGTTTGGTCTTCTTTATGTAACGTACAATTCCAATCTCCAGTAACACAAAGTCGATCTGTGTGACCATCTAAACAAGGGGCTAATTCCTGTGTTATAAAATTTCTACGTCTATTTCTATTTTGAGTACCAGAAGGAACATACACATTACAAATACTTAAGTTACCCAATTTACCAATTATAATCCTCCCACCGGGGTGAACCTAAACATTTAACATATTTAAACCATGACGTACCAAAATGGATGTTCCCGTATAATTTTGAACACAATTATTATATTCTTCATAATATTGATGACACTTCAAGGAAGGAACCCCCACCTCTTGAATACATGCAACATCTACATTATTATTAATTAAAAATTCACGTAAGGCCACAAGTTTAGTGTCGCTACTTAACTTATTTACATTTATGGTTGCTAAACGGAGAACCGGATTGGCCATTTTACTTTGCAAGAGGAAATAAAGGGGACATATTAGTATAAATAATAACATTGCGCAAACATTTTTGGTCATCATACACTCCAATTTTTTTAACCTGTCCTTTTGCAATGTCATGGCTTATCAACCATTGGCTGTTCATTACTATCGAATTTGGGGTCATTTGTTTTCAAACTTTTCGTCGTAGGATAAGCAAATGAAGCATTTTTTTGTTTATTTTTACGTTTCTGTATCGTTTTACTTACAGTTCCAGGCGATAATTTCTGTGAGGAGGATCGTAGTTCTCTCTTTCGCACACCTCTATTTGGAAGTAAGGAATCCTTTTCAACATCCGTTGATTCGTCATCCTCTTCATGTTCCATTAGATTTGCGTGGTCCATTTCTCGGTCTTCCACCTCTTGGGTTGGTGTGACGTCGATTTTTGGTTCCACTTGTTGTTCAGGGAAGGAGTCTGGTTGCTTCCTTGTAAGGGTGGACACGTTTTCTTCAACTGGAACGGTCGGAATCAATGGGGTAATGGGTGTCTCTTGGTCGCTATTGTTGTCATTCACTTTTTGGTCACAGATCTGCTGGGGAATTCCACTTTCCATTCCGTCATCTTTGTCTTCCATGGATAACTGCACTACCGCTCCACTATAAGATCTAATGGGGCGAGTTGGAACACGTAATACCGTTGTTTTCCGGCGAGGACAGTCCTGTTTTTTGTGAAGGTCACTAGCACAAATTTCACAAGTGGGTGTCTGTCCAGTATATATTATGTGCGCCATAAATTTATCGACCTGAAGAAAGGACGGTATGGGTTTTCTCAATGACATTTTCACTACTCGCACTCCGTTTTGTACTTGATATCTAAACTTCGTGCTCCATGTTTCACGTGTGATGTTATCTACTACACCGAAATCACTTAATTTGGCACTTACATGTCTATCATCTAATTCAAGCGGGAGATTGAACACTCGAATATATTTCACTTCTCGGCCAGCATCACTGAGTTTCACTTTTGTCATCTGTCCATTTTCATAATGGAAGTTTACCTCACCAGAATATTTTTCTAGGATTTTATCCATTGTTGCTCGTCTTACTAATTTTACATATACACCGCGAACAGTTGTCGGTATCTGTATGGCATATATTTCATCTAATGTCAATTTAAAAGTTCCGTATATAAATTCATGTATTTCACTAGCACTCGGTTTAGTTGTTCCATTATCAAAGCTTACCTGAATGGTATTTTCACGCTGCATGATGATCGTATGTTGTCGTTTCAAGTCTATTCACAAATTCAGTGGGGAAAAATCCCAATTTGATCGCGAAACAGTTCACCACGGTACTCGGTTAACTCGTTTGCTCACAGCTGCTCGCAACACGTCTGTACTCTACCGTGCCGTGGCACTGACTTACCACTGCGCCATGGGGGAGGCCCGTGTGTTGTATGGCTTCTTCAAAGAATCAGATTAACATTTGATGCATTTGGGTGCATTTTTGTATGTCGTGAAAGAAACCCCAAAGTTCATCATTTGATTCAAATGAGGATTTATTTCAGTCGAGATGCACTTCAATGCATCAGTTGATGTTCCTTGATGCACCTTCCTGCATATTTTTGGATGATGCATTCTGGTGCATCAAAATGCACCCAAATGCATCAATTGTGAATCTGATTCTTTGAAGAAGCCATAAAACACACTTTAGTGCATCAGTCGATGCAATCTCGTGCATCAATCGATATGATGCATTTAGTTCTCTGAGTGTATGCCCAGTACCCGTTAACCTATTTGCCAGAGAGGTTAGCAGAGTGCGCTACGACGAAAGGAATCCCGGGTTCGAATCCCAGCCTGGGCATGGTTATTTGTGAACGTCGCTGCATCACTTCTATAATCATCACTCATCCTCATCTTCGCGATTACCAATAAGCGGAAGGAGAGCGATTAAAAATTAACCAAATCAAATCGAACCAATTAATCTATCTGATCGTAAAATAGAGCTTATTTAACAAATACAGCTTTTTTGGTAAAATGACTGCGTTGCCGGTAACTGGTAACAATGCAGACTTTAGTAATTTGGTCAAATGTAACTTCTGACAATGCAGAATAAATTGATTGAATAATTTGGAATTTTAAGTCCACCTTATGCACAGTAAGGTTAATCGGGACTATGTGCCTCCACCGTGTATCGAACCAGGGACCCCTTGATTACAAGGCAACGACACTACCACTGCGTCATCTATAACTACGTCATAGACAACTGATAAGGATGCAGAGTAACGTAACTGCGTCATAGATAACTGGTAAAGATTCAGAATAAGGCAACTGCGTCATAGATAACTGGCAACTATGCAGAATAAATTTACTTCGTCGTAGATAACTGGTAAGGATGTAGAATGAGGCAACTGCATCATAGATAACTGGTAAAGATGCAGAATAAGGCAACTGTGTCATAGATAACTGGTAACTATGCAGGATAAATTAACTTTGTCGTAGATAACTGGTAAGGATGTAGAATGAAGCAACTGCGTCATAGATACCCTGTAAAGCTGCAGAATAAGGTAACTGCGTCATACATAACTGGTAAGGATGCAGAGTAACGTAACTGCATTACGGATAACTCGTAACGATGCACAATAAATTTACTTCGTCATAGATAACTGGTAACGATACAAATAAATAATTGCAATACAGATAAATAGTAATGATACAAAATGAAGTAACTGCATTACGGATGACTGCCAACGATGCAGAAATAAGTGATTTACTGATAAGTGGTAACTATGTATAATAAAATGCGTTACATATACTTTTTTATATACATGGGAGTTACTTTCGGGATCCTCGTTCTGAGGAAAGGGAACTGGAGTCCTTTCTCCTTCAGCAATGAATTACTCAACGAGTCGGGAAGCTCAGGAAAAAAACCTCCGTTCCTTCATGTAATGACAAAGGATTGAACCAAAGCTGCACCGATTTCAAGGGACCTACGTTCGATTTGATCCACCCCCCGAGTTCGCCCCCTGGCCTTTCGATCCATTCCTTATTTGTCGTCCACACTTCTTTGTCGCATGACAATCCGGGGCTCGGAAGCAATCAGTGTCATGAAGGGCCTCTCACGCGACACGGCCCAGATATCTTGCTGACTCAGCATCTTCCGAGAAAAAGTAAATGTGTCGGTCCGGACCGGGAAGGGGGGAGAACGCGAGCTGTCCCGAATTGTCTTCCCGATCATTTGGACTCGAATACGACCTGTCACACCCGATTTAACAGGGAGACTGGGAAGAAATCCCTAAAAACAACAGGGGACTCGCTGCTGGAATGCGAAGAATGCGAGGGTCGATTTAGAACTTCATGGTAGATCGTATGCATCATTTCAAACGTCTGTTCAAGTTTCAAATTAATACAGTAATGCTGCCTGTAGTGTTATATGGTCCCTTACATTGAAGAGGAACATAAATTAAAAGTATTTGAAAATTAAATCCTTAGGAAAATATTTGGACCTAAAAGGGATGAGGAGTGGAGATGGTTACATAATTTAGAACTGCATAATTTGTATTTATGTCAAGATATTATTAGAATAATTAAATCAAGAAGACTTAGGTGGGCAGGCCATGTGGCACGAATGGGAGAGGAAAGAAGAGTTTACAGGATTATTTTTGCGAAACCTGATGGTAAGAGACCAGTAGGAAGGCCAAGACGAAGATAACGTTGAGATGGGCCTAAGGAAAAGATTGGATTGATCTTGTCTAGGGATAGATGGAAGGCTTGTGTTGTTGCAGCCATAAATCTTCGGGTTTGAGAAGGGTAGAGAGTTAGTAGTTATTGATAGTCAATTTATACAATAGGATAAATAACATGTGAACGCACGTCATAGACTTGTACTCAAAGGACCCTGGGATTGATACCGATTGCATCTACCAGCCGTTTGCAGCAGCTCGAATTGCTTTGCTGTGCCCAATCGCTTTCTCTCCTTTACAGTTACGCTCGACCTTGCCCCACAGATCCCTGGGACAGAGCGTAGTTTACTATGAATTTACTGCACAAGGACGAACGGTGGATCAAACAATGTTATTGGAAGATTCGAGAGTTACGGGAATGTGTACAAGGAACGACAACATTCCCTGTTTATATGTGTTAAGAGTTTGCGAGATTCAGACTGAGAAATCAATTAAAAAAGTAGTACAACTGCCTTATTCACCTGACCTTTTCCAATTTTAAACATGCTCTGAAGAAATTAAGAATTACCGACATTCATAGCATCCAACGGAACGTGATAAGGTTACTGCGAAGTCTTCTTGACACAATTTCCAAATCTGTTGCCAGCAGTGGCACCTGCCGGGAGACTTATAAAGTTCAAAGTTTCATATGGAGATTATTTCGAAGGCAACAGCAGCCGCTAGAGCACAGGTATGGAAACTTTGCTTCACAAGGCCATTACAGAAATTAAACTGTCACACCTCGTACACCACAACTTATATAGGGTTTTAATAATTTAGTAATATATTAATTGGTACCGTACAGTCACATTGTAAAGTAATGGTAAATGTAACTAAGTAACAGAGTAAGTGTAAGTTACTTTTGGTGCAAAGTACCTGTAATGATAACTCGCGGCGCAACAGCCCGTGAAGGCCAGGGTCTACCTACCGACTGCTATCCTCACTCCTATCTGCCGAGGTGGGAGATCATAAAACCAGTTACGAGGTGACGTGTGGTCAGCACGACGAACCCTTATTCGCTGTTGTAGGTTTCCATGACAGGGTAGCTCCCCAATTTCCTCACGACCGTGATTGGCCCATACACATGCCGAAGTCTCAGGAGAAAAGGTGTTACGCTTCCCCCAGAAGTCTCGAACTGACGTCATGACAGCTATTTTGAGCAATCCCTCCTCATTAAGAAAGAGGTTAAGCTCGGAATTAAAACTTCTCATAAGGATTTATATAGTCGTCAAGGAAATTGAGCTGTTTCGAATATATTTCTTGATAAATTGCGTGCGGGGCTTTCCATCGATTTCCGGTCACAATACTAGCTTAAGTATAAATATAGAAAGGGTGGAGGAGTACAAAAGGACATAGGTCTTTTCATTCGTGGATGTCTTTGGCCTTCGAGGCGCAAGGCATCAGAACGCCTTCTGACTCCTGACCCAATTCAAGCTGGCATTGATCGAGTTAAGGCCCTGGTTTTGGTGGCGCGAAATCACTCACATTGAAAAATGATGCAGTGCAGGGACCACAAAGGTTCCGTCTGCGAACCTGAGGAGAGATGGAATCAATAAGATCGCTTTTGTAGTGATTTATATGCATCAAAATTGATACTTGATTTTTTTTTTTTTTTGTTTCTTGCTGTTTCTGCTAAGTTTCCAGACGAGGGAAGTTAGCGATGGAGAGTTTCAGACAGAACACGGTCTATGTTAAATGTGTGATCTGGAATTTTAGCACGCCATATTGTTCAAAATATAGTGATGTGAATAACAACGAGTGTTTGGAAGTACTTAGTTACTTGTAATTTAACAGTTACTTTGTGATATATTCTGTCAAACTAGCTAAGAAAGTAGCTTTAACATTAACGCAGTTATTTTCTTGAAATTGAAATATTTAAGAGAACATTAAGATGTCTATTATTACATATGATATAGAGCAAGATGGGGCAACACTGCGCAGTTTTTGTTCATTATGTTTTATGGAAGTTATGAATCTATAGTAACATACGGAAAAAGTAACACCAAATGCATTATCCTTTGCCAACATACAGTAAATTTACGAAAGCCCAGTAAACAATATTTCATCAGAAAACAAATTAAAAACAGAGCCATGCAAACGCGCAGTCTTACCCGCAAAGGTAAAAAAGGTAAAGTACTCCCCTGTGCTTAGCACCACGCCACAACTTTATCCAGTTGTGAGTGGGGGTGATGTGATCAGCAACATTCCCCTGACCGTCCTTACCCCCCAGGGTTGCCCCCAGGTACCCATGTCATTCGACGCTGAATGAGTCTTACCAGCACATGTCATTAAAGAAAGTTCCTCTTTCATATGGGAAGCATTTGTCGTGCCATCCAAACATGTGGCACAGTGAATCAAGTCCTCGGCTGGAGTATCACAAATCTTAAATCACAAATGAAGGTGCCTGTTTCATACAAGGTGCAGTTTTCGTGCAACCATTAGTCACACGTGGCACACTGCATCCAATCCTTGACTGGGAGTTCGCTGTAATTCTCATCACAACCGGGGCAACTGTACTCTTTCTTTTGACGTTGCCAGCTTGATGGATCTTCTTCAGCAAGGATGCTCGTTTTCATCATCATACCAATAGCAGATGGCGGTACCCCATTAAGTAGCTCTGCTTTCATTATATTCCGTGGAAAGATGAATGCAGGATGAATGAAACTTCCTGACGCGCTCATACGACATACAGCTGTAATGGTTTGTCCACTAACAACTTTCTTAACCGATTCTTTCCCGTTCACACTTATCACCTTTGGAAGATTCGGAAGGAACTGTGCTGGCACCAGATTTATCGATATTAAATACACGGCATGGATGAAATTTATATCGATCCAATAATTACTGCAGGTTTAATATCTGTTCCCCTGTAATTTATTGCGCAGTCTTGCCCCGTACTGTAATCGGGAACAAATCACATGATGCGGTCGAGCCATTGCACAATTCAATGAAAACGAATACACAGGTGGACTCGGCACTGACACAGCTGCCTCCTTGAATGAACATCGTGATATTCTCTACATTTGCAGTGAAGAAATTCTAAGAAAACTTAATATCAAAATAAATAGTAAACACCTTAAAATTGTTCTCGCTTTCCTCTCTTAGCACAACGAACTACCAACTTGTCTTCATTAACATCCACGGCTAGCTTTCATCTTGACGAAGTGACGGTGGAGCAGTGTTGCCAATCGTGTATGATTCTTATCTGAAAAAAAAAAAACTGTTCGCAGTCTTACCCGACGCGCAATCTTACCCTTCTCTACTCTATATGTAATATATACAATATCTTGTAGATAATACAATATGTTGTATTAGGGCCTCCATGATGGCGCAGTGGTAGCGTAATCGTCTTGTAATCAAGGAGTTCGATACCCACTTTAAACTCTAGGTCCAGTCCCTATTAGCCTTACTGTACATAAAGCAAAGCAGTAGGCGCTGCTGCAAAGGCTGGTAGCTACTACATTCCTTTTCCCCCTCCACGCAATCCCTATCCCTCTCACGTGTTCATTGGTCGAGCCGTCTTGAGTCCATACTTGCGAAGAGACTTGTTTTCGTTTGCTGTCTCCATAGATTCCCGGGACAGATTATAGTAGATGACGTATTTCTTTTTCTCTCTAAGCAGAGTAGCCAATGTCACTAACAAAGATACAACTCGTCAACTCTAGTTTCCGAAAAAAAGCTTGTTGAATGCCGTAACCATAGAAACGAGCCGTCAATTTATGTTTATATTGGCCTATTACGTTGAATTGATTCATTTGGTTTATTTTAATACGCTTTTCTTCACCTGTGGTGAGCTGTACTAACCACTCCGACGCGGAAGTTGGTTTATTACGTTGAGCAACAATTGAAGAAGAAGGAATCTATTTTCACATCTGTCCAGCTCAACCGTGTAGGATTTCAACTCCATAGAAAAAAAGACGATCAATATGTTACCGCTAACATTATCACCATATATCAGTCGTACGATACGTCGTAGAACCATGAAAAGAACTTGTGTAAAGAAGGAAGACGCGATTTTTTAATTCTACGCTTTTTGGCTGGATGCCTTCGGGAAAGGCGCTCACCACATAAATCGGGAAATTACTATCCCAAAAGAAATTCTTGTTCTTGGAACACCAAGTGACATGATGGAGCGAAACCTCTTGCCAACAATCACAACACCAATCAGCACGCTATTTGTAACGGCAAATGGATTGGAGAGAGAGAGAGAGAGAGAGAGAGAGAGAGAGAGAGAGAGAGAGAGAGAGATCGAAGGAGCGACATCTGGTGAAAGAAGTTACTGATGGTTTTTGGATTGGTGACGTAAGCGAAGGATTCCTAACTAAAGAGTCATTGGAGCTACGTTTGCGTTTCCATGGTTACTGAAGGTTCGATTCTACTCTGTCCCCTTTATCTCTGGAGCAGTCGAACGAAACGAAGTCTCTGCGCAAGTAGTGACGCGAAATGGCTCCACCAACGTGAGAGGGAATGGGATTGCGTGGAGGAGGCGAAAGAGACTGCAGCTACCAGCCCATTTGATTTCATCCCCTTCTCTGACACTATGCGAGGCCTTGCTCCGGAGAAATATGGGACATGGTATAATAAAACCTTCAATGGATTAGCATTTAGTTCGTTCCTTTCATCCAGAGGGCGTTTGACTGCCAGGCGGGAGACTTCGGTTCGATTCCCTGTGTGGGTGATCTAATTTCCCGGCCTTGTCCCCGCATAAAGTGGCTCTGGGGCTCACACAACCTCAAATCAATGGGTACGTGTGGGCAACGCCGGCAGATAAAGGCAGTTGGAGCGTGGTGCTGATCACATCACTTCCAATGTGTGGGGCTTTACGCTCACATCCCCTAAATGTGCCTTCATGCCACGGTGCTATTTGCACAAGCAACTTCACCTTACGTTTTCTTGCCATCATTGCGATTAACCCGTTAAATAGAAAGAGACGTAAACTAAATAGAAATAAATACAAATGTAGTTTTTATTAATAATAAATAATAATTCAAATCCGGGAATTTTTCTAACAGCCGGAAGCGGCTCCGGCGCTCACCCAGCGTCGAATGACATGGGTACGTACCTGGGGGAAAGCCTAGGGGATAAAGGCGGTCAGGGGCGTGATGCTGATCACATCACTCCCACTCACGACCGGATCAAGAAAGTGTGGTGCATTAGCCCCACACCCCCTGTACGCCTTCATGGCGTGGTGCTAAGCACAGGGGAGCACTTTACATTTTTTCATAGTAAATATACCTTAAATATTACAGTATATTGCAATATATCTAATGAGAAGCCTCGAGTTCACTGATATGATTCAATCTTTATTCCTATTCGTGGTAGCAGCGCAGGTAAATGTGACCCTATTCAACATGGTTACATATACTCGAGGATAAAATGCCGTTTTTTAAGGGTACGTAGAATCGAAGCTAAGCGTCAAACGGAAGAAACTTTATTCTATAAAGTTGTTTGTCTTACTGCCCTCTGTACGCTGTGAAAGTTTGTGACGTGACAATCTAGAGCGAGGTAACGGTCGGTTACGTAGTTAATGTTGTTCAATGGCCATCACGGTCGCCGGACCTAACACCCTTGGATTTTTACTTGTGCGGGCATGCAATGTTCCACACACACTTTATTAGACGCCTTATGCAACTGAGAGCGTCGAAATGAAGCATGCATTCAAGCAAATGGTGCGCATATTGAGCCTGTTCTCTAGCTCCAAGCATTATATTGGGTTTATGCATAGAATTTGTTTTTGGTTTGGTATAGCAACATTTCGGCTTTAAGAGTTTGCTTATAGTTAAACTTAATAACACCATTAAGCCTTGTTTCCATGATATGAAAAACTCAATATGATGACCAAGGCAGAAATTTATTTTATTAAAAACATAAACTAAACGTAACCTTTCAACCTTCTAGCAAGGTCTTCTTCAGACTCCAAACCGCTTGGCATCAGAAGAAGTGTGTAGCAGGGGTATTCTGCCACAAAAGAAGTGATGTAAGTGCGGTGACAAAAATAAATTTTATAAAGAATATGGCGGACAGAATTAAGAAAATATGCACGAAAGAATGTGAAAGAGAATTCAAAATAAATATTCTATTGAAACAGCTGGAAAAGAATGGCTATGAGAAAGAGGATAGACTGGACATAAACAGAAGAAGGAAGAAAAGTGGCAGGGGAGAATTGGAAGAGAAAGAAAAAAGGAGATGGTTTGGAATAAGGAGTATGGGAAAGATCACAGGGAAAAGATAGGCAAAGTGCTTAGGAAAGCGGGAATTAAAACATGCAGGAAGGTAGACCGATGCATCTTCAGAATAGCGAAGAATGCAAACAATAAAAATAAAAACAGAGAAGAGAAAGAGAAAGGGATTATCTACGAAGTAAAGTGTAAAGAATGTCAGAGTGTGTACATAGGAGAAATGTAAAAGAGGCTGAAAGACAGGTTGAAACAACATAGGGATGATGTACGACTTAAGACAGAGAGAAATGCGATATTTAAACACACGAGAGAAACAGGACATGACATAGAGTGGGATGAGGCTAAGCAGATAGGAAGGGAGGAGATAATACCAGTGAGAAAATGGAAGGAGGCCAAGGAAATAGAGAAGAAAGGTGAAGAAAACAGAATGAGCTGGAATGGGGGACTGAAGTTAAACAAAGAATGGAAGAAGGTGTTAGAAAGAGTGGAAAGGAAGAAGAATCAAGGAAAAAGAGCGTGAGATAAAGAGTCCAACCACATTCTAGATGGAAGAAAATATGTTTAGCCTTTTAGATGAAAGTACAGTTGACAAGGGAAAGCCACCTGCTAGAATGTTCCAGAAACACTTTCTAATAGTCTGGAGGGGAGTATTTTTGTGTATATGCGAGGCCCACTATTTATATTTTGAGCCTTGGCAACACTGATTGAAGTTAGGCGCGATTTGACGTTTGCACGAAATCGTCTGGCATTATTGACCATAACGTACTTCAAATGTTTTGTCAATAGCTTCATTTGTGTTGTTTATGTTGCCTTGGAGATTGCGCGACAACAATAAAATGGAATTAACTCGTGAACATTTTCGTGCGATGATTTTTTACGATTTTCGACGTGGATTATCAAGACAAGAGTGCATCGATCCACTTACTTCCACATTTGGCGATGAAGCCCCATCCTTTGCCACTATGAAACGCTGGTATAACGAATTTAACCGTGGCCGCCATTCGCTCACCGACGAGATTCGCGAAGGTCGTCCAAAATCAGTTGTTGTTCAAGAAAACATTGATGCTGTGCAAGACCTAATACTGCAAGATCGTCATGTGACATACTGTGAGATTGAGACAACCATAGGCATTAGTTCCACCAGCATATATAAAATATTACATGATCATTTAGCTGTGAGAAAGGTATGTTCTCGTTGGATCCCACACAATTTGACAAAAACTCAAAAAGACGCTCGCGTCAATTGGTGCAAACAAATGCTCAATAAATACAATCGTGGTGCTTCAAGAAACGTATATAAGATTGTAACAGGTGACGAATCATGGACATATGCATATGAGCCGGAACGTAAACAGCAGTCGACTGTATGGGTGTTTCAAGATGAACCCAATCCAACCAAAGTTGTTCGCGCTCGAAGCACATCGAAACAAATGGTCGCCTGTTTTTTCGGAAAAAACTGGTCATGTGGCAACTGTGCCTTTAGAGGAACGTAGAACGGTCAACTCTGAAAGGTACACAACAATTTGTTTGCCAGAGGTCTTCGGTCAAATACGGAAAACAAACAAACGCCGTCGGATCATTCTTCATCAAGACAATGCCAGCTGTCACACATCTCGTCTAACAACCGACTTTATGAACAGTCAAAAAATCGAATTGATAAGTCATCCGCCGTACAGTCCTGATTTGGCAAACAATGACTTCTTTTTGTTCCCGAATGTCAAGAATAAATTGCGTGGACAACGATTTTCGTCGGCGGAAGACGCCGTTGATGCGTTCAAAAACCATATTATGGAGGTGTCTCAAGAAGATTGGAAAAACTGCTTTGACAAATGGTTCGAACGAATGCAAAAGTGTATTGACCATAAAGGAGAATACTTCGAAAAACAATAAAGCAGTTTTCAATGCCAAATTCCTGTTTTTTCATTGTTAGGCTCAAAATATAAATAGTGACCCTCGTATATCGTCCTGTTTTGTACCGTGTTACATTTGTACTTGATAGAGTCTGAAGAACACCTTTCTAGAAGGTTGAAACGTTACGTTTAGTTTATGTTTTATAATAAAATAAATTTCTGCCTTGGTCAGTATATTGAGTTTTTCATAGTTAAACGAACGTCATTTGGAGGGGCATTGTTGTGTTTATGAATACATCTTGAATTTTGCAGATTTGAAGGAAGTTTGTGCAATTTGTGGACAGAAAAATGTAGAGTGTCAAGTAGAGAAAAAATAATATTTCCGATATATTTATCTATTTCAGTTTAACACAGGAACAAAGGCGGCGGAGGGGATCGGAACGTTTGTGTCTTGTACGGGAAGAATAACGGAGGGGAAGGAAGCAGTGCAAAAAAGTGGTTTTGGCACTTCAAAAGGAAATTTTGACTTGATTGATTCTCCTCACTCAAGAAGACTATCGGGTTTTAATGAAGACGGTGTCAACGCTTTTAATGCACGATGATCCACATTGGTCGACCCTAGAAATAGCAAATGTGGTGAACTGTGACCGACCATTCAACCATCGTGCGACATTTGCATTCCATGATTAAGGTTCAGGATACCGCACGCTTTAAATGAAAACAACACAAATCAGCAAGTAGTCTAGGAGAACTGCTGCAACACGTTAATGCACACCCACACTTCGCTAACAGAACAAAAGTTGTTATCCAGAAGCTTAGGGGGGGAGTCATTCGACATCCTCCTTACTCCCCAGCTCTTGCGCCCCAGGATTTCCACATTGTGCGCTCTCTATGAAATTTTTAATATAATTTGTTCTTTATTTTTATTAATTCTATAAAGGTGGTGTATTACAATCTTTGTAACGATCGCCATGTTAGGCAGATTTCAGTTGTATATTGGTATTTATCTTATTCGTATACTTTCAAGTTAAGAACTTGGATTAAATTATTTATACTTAATTGTTTTCATAATTCATGTATATATTTACGTTGTATCTTATGTTTTAATATTATTCGCGTATTCTTGCAACATTTATTCAGAATTTATAGGCTAATTATTATCCCAAATAATATATGCAACGTTTTCATTGTTATTCAAATCCTAAATGGCTAGGATTATTACTATCTTTCATACACATTTTATTGTTTAAGCACAAGTTAAATACATTTCTTCTTAATATCGATTTTTGTTCAACAATATACAAGAGTGAAGTAATTTGTCTTCGTTATAAACTAAATCTTTATTTAATCATTTTTATGTGCAAGGGCAAATATGAATTATTTGATAAAATCAGTTTAGTTATTTCTATATAGTTTAATATTGTAATATAATAGCAAAGTATTTCTCCCTCGTTTTCAATAAAATATCGTTTTCCTATTGGCTGTTTATGTTACGAGTGGGGGAACCACGCTTCGTGTTCTTGGCGATGTAAAAACTTCCACGTTGGCATTTTTAATTGTTGCCAACCTGAACTTTAGCTTACTATCGCTAATTAACATTGATGTATTATATAAATTATCAGTTTTTCTTGTTATTTTATGTTATGAGTTTGTACCAGGTGGTTATAATTAAAGTGACGGTGTTCAGAGTGGTACAGCACGGGCTGTAATGAGAGCAGCAGTCTGAAACTTCGTAGATATGCTAATGAAGCAATGCGCTCGCGAATTATGAAAAAAAAAAAAGTTCCAATTCTCGCCACCAGGGTAAAAATGTCGCTGTAAGCGGTCGAAACGTGGAATTTTCCGTAACTCTGACGTCAAAGTCGGTGACATTGCCTAACCATTGTGTGAGCTCCCTGGTTGTCGTTGGTGACGCTTGTTGCTTTTTCCTTTAGTAATGTTCATGTAATTCGACTAGTGAAATTGTAGCGATATTTTATTACAAAGAGTATTGTTTTCTGCGATTTATAGTGTTTTTCCTGTAACTATACCACGTTTTGACTGCTTACAGCGCCATTTTTTACCCTGGTGGCGAGAATTGGAACTTTTTTTTTTTTTTTTTTGCATAATCCACTAGCGCATTGCTTCATTAGCATATTAACGAAGTTTAAGACTGCTACTCTCATTACAGCCCCTGCTGTACTACTCTGAACACCATCACTTTAATTATAACCACCGGGTATTATTGTAAGATAGAACAATCTGTTATGCTGCGCCTCGCTCTTGAGGTAGGGGTTGAGGTCTTGCTATTAACTGTGAAGGCGGTGCGCGGACTCTCGTGTTAAATAAGTTGCTTTTCACTGCCTGCGTGCGTGCATGACTCAACAAAATACAAATTTTAACTTGTGCGAATCAGTATGTACGCGCACGATTCGTGATTAAGGATTTTGGACATTTTAATTATGAAGTATTTGGAATTTTATTTACTGTCACGTGTCGCAATTCGGTGCTTTCCTTCCTGGAGGAAGGGTGGATCGTCTTAATCCCGATCCCTGGGTGAGAACTGGTGCTTCCAACTGACCAGCCTGACCAAGGAGCGGTGTGTAGCCAATTCAGATCTCCATACACTGGAGTTACGAGTGGTGGCACGTTGCATCTTAAAGGAAACTGATTTGATATCGAAAATAAATATTCTTCCAACTTGGGCTGACGACTTCTTTAACCCCAAATCAGCTGATTGCTTCAGGCGTGTAATGGAAAACTGCCCTAGCGTTCTTAGACAGTCATAGAGAAGGAAGGCAAATATATTACTGATGATTTCTGTCTATTGTTCATCTAAAATGAGTGTCAAATTTAAAAAAAAACTTTGCTACGGTGAAAAAACATGTTTTGATTTATGTATTTGGTGTCTTAAGTCCACTTTCACAGTAAGGCTAATCGGGACTGGGCCTACAGTTTACAGTGGAATCCCAACCACTCTGTGCCTCCACCGGGTATCAATCCCAGGACCCCTTGATTACAATTCGACGACGCAACCACTACGCCATCGGGGAGACACATATCAATCATATGTCACCTGACTTTTGCCTCACTCTGTACTTTGAGACTCAAAGAGACGGTTCACAGGAGAACCTAAACTAAAAAGATTTGTACTAAATGCTAATTTAAAATAGTTTTACGTGGTTCCTCTATGAAGTGAAATATTTCAAAGGATTTATTAGGACTGAATTCTACCATGACTGAACTAATATAAACGAAGCAGTGGGCAAACAGATGACCAGAATGACAAAGCGCAGCAGAACATACTCAGGTATGTGATGATATAACCAGCATGCGGTGGGGCCTCTTCTTTGAAGCTCAAGTCCAATAATATTGTTGATGGAAGCCGTAGGACGTAGGGGAAACCACAGAAATAACATGTACCTCTGCGGAGACAATGTCATGGTAATTACGATGACCTCGGATGACAAATTGGCCCCGAAGAGAGCAAGTAATCTCGCCAATATCCCCGCTCCCTTTCATGTTACGCAAATCGAATTGGATTCTAGGTCCCCGTGATAGGATGGCATATTCGATTGAGCTTTCGCGTTCGGATTCTTCTTTCGTCTCTTCGGCTTTTAATTCTAGACTCTGGAGCACGCAGCGAATAGTAATGGCATGCAGTGAAAAGGGAGAGAGGCCGTCTACAATCATATAGGATATGGGAATGTGCGTCGAGGAGGTAGGAGGAAAAAATCAGAGACCAATTTGCACTTCTCCTGCTCTCCACATGTCGGTGATTGCCTACGCAGCGGTTCTGTTTCCGAAGCAGAGGTAACGAAGACAGAATCTTCTGCTAGGTTTGTAACAAAGGTAAGCGGATCTCCGTGGCAGAGCGGTTAGCACAGCACGCTGCGGAGACAGAGGTGTGACGTCATTTTTGCACTGTCCAAAAGGTCCAAAAAGCAGGCTTGAAGCAGATTCTTGTCGGAAGTGACGTCACGTAGTGCAGTTCGAAAGAGAAACGAGCATTCTACACTTCATTGTGCAGAATACTCGTGTACTACCCTCGTGTGCTAGTTATTCACTTGTTTGAAATCATGGAAGTCGATAGTCGACCCACTGTTAGTTGTAGTTCTTCCTCCTATTGTGTGGAAATGATAGAAATGTAAAAATAACAACATTTTAAAATGCTGTGTGATTTCTATACTGAAAAACAACTGTTTATAACGCGAGATAAACTATGTGTTCGTAGTTTTATCTACTGATCGTATTTGGCGCTGCAGTCGATGTACTTTACGGACACGGCCTTTCTGTCGGAGCCAAAGATTACGTCACGGTAGCCGGCCAATCTCTGTGCGCGGTAGAGTAATGAGACTCTCCTTAATATTGCGGCTGCAATGAGTCATCTCAGGATGTGATGTCGGAAAAATTACAAGATAATTTCTTACCTTTTGCCAAAGTTTATTGTTGTTTTATTATTCAAATTACTCACAACTGTTTACTATAAAGATTACTTTTTTAAAACAGAATTTTTCACACATTTTGCATCTATACTCATAACAAACTTCGTTCTATCTAATCCTAACAGGTTGTCATGGCAAGTCATTCAATAACAGACTATATAACAAGATTTTCAGCTTTTCACAACACCTAATTTACTGTGTGAAACAAAGATAAAAAGAACCTTTTACAAACTTTCTGAATTTTTAATTAACAAACCATTATGAGGAGGCCGTTGGTAATTCTCCTTCACCTGATTTATACGAAAAGATCCAGATACAGGAATTTACAGAGAATGCCCTGATTGTCTCGGTGAAGATTCAAAAATGAAACCATACTTAAAGAACTAACACAAAATAGAAGCTAATGAGCGCTGTACTTTTAACTTTATAATGATCGACGCTAATATGGCCATATATTTGAGAGCTCTCAACACTTAAACAAGAGTCACTATCAAAATCACTGAGCACTTATATTCTTCAACTTCTGGCTAGCACTTCCTCTTCATTCCTCCTGTCTGTATCCTTAAAAAGTTGCGGTAGAAGCCACCTCTCGCCGATCCATCACACTACCAGTCTTTTGTTCTTTCAAACTACGAGTCCACCATTCGTGTTCTCTTTTGGACTCGAACTATCCATAAACTTTTGTGTTCCGCGGTGACGAAATATAAAAAATGTCAAAAGCTCGAACGACTGCAAACTTTTCGCGTTTTCCCAGCAACGCGCGCGCGGACATCAACCACAAAGACGTAACGCTGTAACTCTCTTTCGCCGACTGTTGCAACTAACTTGCGCCGAAATTTAAGAGCGCTTATTTTCCATTGTCTTTGGGACTCAGCCTATTTTTTAAGAGGGTAGTGAAGTCTTTTTTATTCTCATTCGTTCCGAAGTCTCTGACAGACTGGATAGTAGCAGTAAAGCGACGATAAATGACAAAATTCAAAGCAAATGTAACAAACATAAGATAATTATGCTCAAAATACGAGGTACAGCTGTTACATTCATGATATTTCCTTATAAGGTTCTTATGATTTCACTAAATCTTGTTCTACATATTTTCAATCGACTTTGTCCGTGGTGGAGTGGTTATCAGAACGCGCTGTGACGCTAGAGGTCCCGGGTTCGAATCCCAGCCTGGGCAAGGGTTTTTTTTGTGAGCTTCCCTTCATCACTTACATAACATCACTCATCCCCATCTTCGCGATTAGACTAAAGTGATAAAAAAGCAAAGTAAAATAAACCAAATCAATTATTCTCCAGTACTTGGATACCTATTCCTTTCCATACGCTGTTGTAAATGACGGCCTAAGGTTGGTTTCAGACAAGAGCTGCAAGCTACCTGGCGGGTTTCACACCGAAGTGGCAAACGACGCGGGTACGTATCTGCAGTGTGCGGAAAATCATTCATTGCGCATGCGCAACCAACCGATAGAGGCGGCACGATGATTTCATTTCATTTCCTTTATTTAACTTCGCCTTTTGTAGCGCTTTGGGCTAATTTATCAAGTTGGGGATGAGTGATTCGAACCCGGGACCACTGGCGTCGTAGCGCGATGTGCTAACCACTCCGCCACAGAGGCCGGCGAGGCGGTACGATGAGAAAATGGTCCAGTTCTCCCGAGTGACTCCCAAGCGACAAGTGACTTCGGTACGAAAGCTTGTCTTCTTGCTAGAAGTTTCATTTTCAAGTCTCCCTTCGGTCTTGAAAGCTCCGCAAGACCGTCAAATTCCACTGCTGACAGCATACCGTAAAAAAAATGGAAATGACTCTTTCTAAAGTATTAACGGCTATTTCAAATGTCTGTAATTAATGTAACATTAATGATTCAGTTTTTAGAAATATAATTATAACGCACACATCTAAAATGTATAAACATTAATTACACTGAGGAACAATGAAATTTGCCGCGACCGGAAATCAACCTCTTTCTATGTTTTTTGACTTGCTGAACACGAAAATGATGTTCTTTTTACGCCACCACGTCTAGTTTTTGAAATAACAAGAAATTAAAATAAATGTAACAAAGCTTTTTTTCGCTATATGATATACAAGGATTCTTCAAGAGAACACGTCTGGCTGTTTTTCCTGCATAATATGAAGAAAGATTGTAACAACAACAAAAAGGGCAAACATTGTTTACTTTTAAGATAAGAGTAGAGAAAAGTCTTTGTTAAAGAGGCAAGGTGATGCATTGTACTGTGTCTTTATCAGTTGCGTTCTGTTTGCTGGGAGTGCAGGTTGTGTGTTAGGTTATGTGCTTCATCGTGATTGTTTTGTGTGGTATTTGAAAATAGTGGAGTGATGCCTCGTAACTGTGTAAATTCACCCAATCTGTTTTGCTATGTGTGTGGTGAGTTCACGACAAAATTCCAACGAAACTCAATTATACCAGTAGTGAAGAAATCTTACGAGCTATATTTCGGATGCAAAATCGGAGACCAACATAAAGGGTGGGCTGTTGCAGTAGATGCTCGCGATACTTACGAGTGTGGTTACATGGTGCCCATCTATCCATGCCCTTTGCTCTTCCCATGGTATGGCGCGAACCTCGATATCACATTACTGATTGTTACTTTTGTGTAAGTAATGTAACGGGATTCTCAAGAAAGTCCAAATATGTCCTACAGTATCCAAATTTACATTCTGCGATAAGACCAGTACAACATGATGAGACATTACCTGCTCCAAAGCCACCATTGGAATGGTCTTTGGAAGAGGAAACGGATACTTCCTCAGATGAACCGATATCTTCTCTCGGACATGATCCTGGCTTTCAAGAATCACGAAAGACAACGCATCTTATCACCCAGCCAGAATTAAATGATTTAGTATGTGATTTGAACCTTACAAAGAAAGAAGCGGAATTTCTGGGTTCAAGACTGCAAGGGTGGAACCTGCTGGAACCAGGGACAAGTATTACATTCAGAAAATGTCAACTAAAATTTTCTTCCATTTTTCTATGAATGGGTCCCTGGTATCCTGCAACAATGTCACTGGATTAATGCAGGAGTTGGGAGAAAACTATAAATCAGATGCGTCAAAAACTAGCTTCAAGGCCGTCCTCCTGCATAATGGAAATGAGAAACCTTCAGTACCAGTTGCTCATGCGAGCGAAATGAAGGACACACATGAAATCATTGCTTTGATGATTCTTACAAGTGTTAGCTACGACAAACACCAGTGAAAAATCTGTGCTGATCTGAAGGGGATGCATAAGGGTTTCACGAAATTCTGTTGTTTCCTCTGTGCATGGGACAGTTTCCAATTACAAAACTAAACACTGGCCTCCCAGAGAGTGTTACACACCTGGAGAAAGAAGTATCTCTCACAAACCTCTTGTCGAAGCCAACAATGTGTTACTCTCCCCCACTGCACATCAAGTTTAGGTTAATGACGAACTTTGTGAAGGCCATGAACAAAGAAGGAAAAGGGTTTGAGCACTTACGAAGCAAATTTCCTGGTGTAAGTGATGCTAAAATAAAAGAAGGGATTTTTGTTGGCCCTCAAAACCGGGAGGTAATGAACGATCCCAATTTTGAAGAACTGTTACGTGAATGTGAGAAAGTAGCATGGGGTGCGTTCAAGGGTGTGTGTTGCAATTTCCTTGGCAACCATAGGGTTCACAATTATTCTGAACTTGTAGAATGTATGCTGGCAACATACAAAGAAATGGGATGCAATATGTCTCTCAAGTTACACTTTGTGTTCCAATTTAGACTTTTTCCCCTCTGCTATAAGCGGGAATCATACAGAAATACGTTTTGAAGGTTCATTACTTTTACTGTTTACATTATTGTTTATTATTTTACTGCAACTGCAAATTTTAGTGCATGTCATAACTACATCATTTACAATCATATTTGGTTTTCTATGAACCGAATGTATTACTAAAATTACTAAAATGCACATTAAGGTTTGGAGCAAAATGCTATATTTTACCCTTCTTTTAATGTGCTGTGAAAATTTTCAAAATGGTTTCCGCCAGAAATGGTACGTGATACAGCATTTTTGAAATCAGCACACCCGATTTATTAAAGATCACCTATTTTCATCCAGCGGAAAAACAAAAAGTTTTAATTTGTTCCTCAGTGTTATCTCTATGTACGAGCAAATTCATGCTGAATATAAATCTATTGAAATTCATATTGAATTTTCTCTCTTCTATATGAGTGCATATGTGTGTTTAATGTCATCGTCGTCTTGTAATCAATTGGTCCTGGGTTCGATATCTGGTGGAGGTGCAATTCGCTTTGGATCTCGATTTAACAGAAGATGTGGTCCCAATTAGTTTATCTGTGCATGAAGCAATCTTAAAAAAAAAAACGACACTACTCGTATGTTTAATTTTTAAAACGCTTATCGACGCCATCTTTGTCTTTTTTACTACAGCACCGAGACTTGAGAAAAATGCACTCACGTCAAAAACAATTGCAATTTCAACGGAGTAACGTAAAATTTGCAGTAATTTCGAACAGCATACTTGTTCAGTATGTTCTGATAATACTCAAAATTACAATTACGATAATTCCTTCTGCTCTTTTCTTCAGTTCTGCTGTAAAATGCACAGCGTTAGAATCAGATATCTTCCTTTACAGGATTTTTTATAATTATTCTGTTAGAATACGGTCACCTTGAGCATTTCTGCATCATTATTTTGTTATGATTATCTTGATAAAACATAAAGACGGTGATTTTCTAGCTGACCCAAGCGATATTCTAAAGAGATGGAAGAACTACTTTAATGACCTTTTAAATGTTCATGTAGGAGATAAATCAGAAGTAAATGAAGTACACACAGCAGAACCTTTAGTTCCAGAACCTAACTTGGCTGAAGTTAGAGATGCTATTAAAAGACTAAGGAATAACAAAGCACCTGGCATTGATTTAATACCAGCTGAGTTAATTAAATATGGTGAAAATTCGTTAATATGTCAAATTCATAAATTAATTTGTTTAATATGGAATAAAGAAGAAATCCCTCAACAGTGGAAAGAATCCATAATTGTTCCTGTGTTTAAAAAAGGTGATAACGTAACGAACTGTGAAGTTCGTGGGATCTTACCTAGAATGTTAACCAATTAATCAATGGGTGATGTAAGTTACTCATCATTCATCCTCTGATGACAGCACTCGTCATTGGCATGACGAGTTAACGCTTGGCAATACGAAAGGTACAAATAAGATTAAGGAACTAAACTGCAGAAAAGACAATGATCACTCGTTGGGTTTTCTGAACCTTTGAACCTGAATCATGGCTGGGTGTTAGGATAGTTACCTGTCTATCTGATATATGAAGATAATTACGATGAATAAAATATACAAAGTCCTCTGTTGGCTTCTCTATCGGTTGAACAGAGCGTCGTCACATTTCTGCTCCACTGCTCTCCTAACCTCTTCTCACTTCTCAATTCCAATCCAAAGTCCGTCACCTCTCAGCTTGTCTCACCTCTATATCCCTAGGCCATGGAGCTCTTCCTCCATGCCGAATCGTGTTTTTAATTGCCACTATGCAAACCACTGACTCCATAGGCAGAAGAAACTACCTGTTTCCTGGATGCTCAGGAGGTTTGCATAGCACAACACTGTGCATTGTTTACATGCCTCAGAGGCTGAGACAACTGAGAAAAACAAGTGAATGCCCTGGTCAACGTGAAGCATTCAGAGAGGCTTTTATAAAATAAACATATAATCTTAGGGATTGATACGATAAAATGAACTGCAACAATTATCGTGGAATTTTTTTCTTCTCTGAACAACATATAAAATATTATCTAACATGATTTTAACAAGACTAACCTCATATGATAATGAAATTATAGGTGATTATCAATGTGGATTTAAACGTAACAGATCAAATACTGATCAAATTTTTCACATCAGACAGACACTTGAAAAAAAGTGGGAATATAATCAAAATGTCCATCAGCTATTCATTGATTTAAAAAAAAGCATATGATTCGGTCAAAAGAGATAAATTATATAATATATTAGTAGAGTTTGGAATACCTAAGAAGCTTGTTAGTATGATAAAAGTATGCACCAGTGAAACAGAAAGTAAAATTCGTGTGGGTAATAATATGTCTGACAAATTTACAATTCATGATGGGTTAAAACAAGGAGATGCATTATCTCCATTGCTCTTTAATTTTGCTTTAGTTAAGAAGGTAAAGAAACTAAAGAAGGACTAAAATTAAATGGTATGACTCAGTTGTTAGCATAGGCAGATGATGTAGGGGATGATGTAAATACAATTAAGAATAATGCTAAAATATTTTTCAAAACTGCTAAAGATATAGGTTTGGAAGTTAACAAAGAGAAAACTAAATATATGCTTACAGGCCGAAAAAAAAGTGTTAGGTAATAATCAAAATCTAATTATTGGTAACAACTCATTTGGACCAGTTTCCAAATTCAAATACTTAGGAGTAATATTAACAAATGAAAATGATATTAAAGAGGAAATAAAAGGTAGGCTTAATTCAGGAAATGCATGTTTCGTCTCTCTTCATAAACTCTTGTCTTCTCGTTTAATATCTAAGAAACTAAAAGTTAAAATATACAAAGCCGTAATTTTGCCTGTAGTATTACATGGGTGTGAAACGTGGTCCCTTACATTGAAAGAGGAACATAAATTGAGAGTATTTGAAAATAAGATCCTTAGGAAAATATCGTGGCCTAAAAGGGATGAGGAGACAGGTGAGTGTAGAAGGTTACATAATTTAGAACTACATAATTTGTATCCATGTCCAGATATTATTAGAATAATTAAATCAAAGAAGACTTAGGTGGGCAGGCCATGTGGCACGAATGGGAAAGGATAGAGAAGTTTACATGATTCTTGTTGGGAAACCTGATGGTAAGAGACCTGTAGGAAGGCCAAGACGAAGATGGAGGGACAAAGTTGGGATGGACCTTAAGGAAATCTTTAGAGATGGAAAAGAGTTTATACTATCTTGCTCAAGATAGGGACAGATGGAAGGCCTGTGTTGCTGCAGCCATGAACCTTCAGGTTTAAGAAGGCTAGAGAGTTATTTAGTTAGTTAGTTATTTTGTTATGTTAGGATCATTCGCGTATTGCTGAATAGTTAGTTGTCTTTGGTCAGAGCCGGCCTTAGGGAAAGGCAATTCGGGCACTCGCCCTACGCCCCGCGATCAATGGGGCCCCGCTCCAGATAAAAATAATTATTTTTCTACGTTTTTATTACGAATTTATAGATCTCTGGTGATTTCAATTAAGCAACTCACACGATATTTTCTAATTTCATTGATTGTATTGACATATTTTAAAAATATAAACTATTATTAAAATCATTTTCTAAACGAAGTGCCACATAATAATCACGTTCAAATATTTCAATAAAAAATGTTTAATATGGACTATTAGTTTATTTACAGTATGAAATCATGAAGTGAAATTTTTATTTTATGTGGAAAAATGTAAATTTACTACATCATCAAAATTCAATGAAAAATATACAAAAGAGAATTATGGTAGAGAATGTTATTGAATTATTTAAAATTGCCAATTTGGAACATAAAATAATTGTTTGATTTTGAACATACTAAGTTTTATAATTAAATACAATGAACGTCGCACCAATGGCCTATCGTAAATGAAAATATACACTAATTTAGATACTTTATTAGTATCCCATAATTCTTGGTTTGAACCTTGAACATGCTCTGTTGATTTTAATGTTTATATTGTAATTTTATAACACACGTATACTTCAAAATAAGGAACAAAAATCTCTGATATTTCAAACCTCTGAATAATGTTGGTTGTAGGCTCGGAATTTATTGTATGTCCCAGGCCTCACACCCTCCTAGGGCCGTCTTTGGTGCAAGGGTTCCCCGGTTTGATTACTAGTTGCAGCTCTAAAAATTCGCCGTTGGCTCAGCATGGCGAGGACAATTGGGAAGCTACTTGATACCAATAGTATCGAGCGGACTCCAGTCACTGGTATGTCTAGAAATTTTCAATTGTGTGGTTTCGTGGACGATAAAATACTTGCAAGAATCTCTGTGTAATATCCTGTTTCTCTATCTACCAATATCTTCCTTTATCTTCTTTGGTTTTTCTCTTCATTTCACTCTCTCGTTGTTTTACAGGGTGCATCTATAAGCAGTTGGCAACCCTGTCGGAATGCGGCTGCACATTCGCAAAAATCTCAGATGCTTAGACTGTTGAGTCTCGCAATCAGCCTGCTATGGAACGTTGGCCTGTTCAGAGACAGTGGAGGCGTTCATCCGAACGGATTCCATTCAGGAGATTCAGAGGGCGCTGCGACAACGTTCCAATGAGGGTGGCCATCAACCCGTGCCAGAGCGTCACAACATGATACGATGAGTCAGACAATAGAGACCCAATGGAAGCGTGCAGAAACAGAAGTCTCCAGGTCGGAGGAGGCGTTTCCTCTGGCGGGCAGATCCCACTGCGTCTCTTGAATGGAACCCGTTGAAATGAACGCCTCCATTGCCACGACTTGTGTCTGAACGAGCCAATGTTCCATGCCAGACTGATTGCGAGATTTGCACCTATCTAAGCATCTGAGTCTTCTGCGCATGCGTGCCTGCGTTCCGACAGGGTTGCCAATTGGTATTGGTAGATACAGTGTGCACCACTCTGCATAATATTTCAACCTTTTTGTTTCGCTTCTCTACTTACCTCTTTTGATTTCCTTCTCTCTATCTTCAATGGTTCTATCTTTCTTTCTCCCTGCTTTCATTTATTTTGTCTCACTTTCTCGTCTTTATTTTCAACTTTGTATCTCTATCACTTTCTCTCTAGTTATTTCTCTATTTTCCTTTGCACCTCTTTCGATTACTCTATTTCTTTGACTCTCTCTCTACTTCTGTTTATTCATCACATTTTTTCTAGTTATATCTTTCATATTCTTCCAATCTCTTTCTCCTTTTTTCTCTCTCTGTGTGGAAGAGATTCTTGCTGCTCGGACAAGGTGACCAAACTTCTGAAACAACAAAACGAGACATTTTTCACATTTTCCTGAAAGAAATACGGGACAAAACGGGACGGCAAAATGTACACAGTTTAATATAAGAACTGTTTCGTCATGAATACTTATATTTGAAAACAAAATAGATAAATATTGTGTAAGTAACTTACATAATATTGTGATTTGCACTCCAACCACGGAGTCCTTTAGAATTAGAAGTCATTCTGTTTTTCCTTATGTCCCCACATAACTGCAGTGTTGCAAACTTCTAACATAGACACTGCTGTAGTCAGATGACAGAATGACTGAATTTTACTATGCCATTGTTCATAGTGATAGTAGAGAAGTCGCATTGTTGCACTAATTCTATGCCGATAAGTCATTGTTACATAAAGGGACAATTTGAAGTCTCGTTTTACATTTTAAAAAATCGGGACCGAGACTAAAAGATAGGACTTTTCTGGATAATACGAGACGTCTGGTCACCTTGTATTTGTGTGTGTGTAAGGGTGGCCTAAAACTTCATCTAAAGAGGCTAGGGCCCACCGTTGCTCCTCTGGTGGCGACACCCCTCATTTCAATCTCGAAAGCCAGGAAATAGCAGTAATATATACAGGGTGTTTCACTCGCTCTCGGCCACTGATTTTCACTTATGAAACTATTAGTCATAATATATTCGCACCACTATCAGGTGCGTCACAAGCCGACCCCGTGGCGGAGGTGTTAGCACATAGCGCTACAATGCCAGGATTCCCGGGTTCGAATCCTGACCTGGGCATGGATATTTGTAAGTCTATTCATCAATTTCATCATATCATCACTCATCCCCATCTTCGCAAATTAGCCAAAAGTGGCACAAAAGGAAAGTAAAATAAAGCCAATCAAACCAAATCAAACCAAAGGTGCGTCTCAACAGCAGGGTCAAGAACTCAGACGGAAAGCGCACGTCCGTACGATTCGCATTTAACAGCGGAATCGCTCAGATTCATGCTAGGACTAGAGAGACTGTGGCGCCATCTCCAATGACGTCACCATGCTTCTCATACACCAAGGTATGTCTGTATGAAATTTCATTACATTATGACCAATAGTTTGATTGTTATAAGCGAAAATCATGGGTCGAGAGCGAGTGCAAAACATCATCTTCATTTAATTATAATGGGACACAATGAAATGTTACGAATACTAAATCCTTTGTCTATAATAAAGGAGAACTGAATCGATTCTTCTTCATAGTTAAGTCTCCTTAAGTTTGCCAGAATATTTTAAAAAGTGTTGGTAGATAATTATCGGTAACAAATAAGTTTATCTTCTTAGTCTTCCTAATCTTCTAATCTTCTACTCATGCGTTATTCACAGAAATAAAATCTAATAAAATCTAAATCTTAAGGACAAAGGTTCAATCTACCTTTAGTTCCACGCACGCCTGTCATTTTTTTTACAACGAAAGCTAAACTGTCCATTAATGTTTTAACTTGTAAAACTTATTTTAATAGACATTGAAACAAGAGTACTTCGACCTTAAAAGTAAATGTTAACGATTAAAGTTTCTAGAATTACGTAAAGTAGGGATAACTTTCGTACTGCGGAAGAATGGAAGAAGCTAACTTCCGATATGAAAACTGCAACGTAATGTTCACCAAAGATGGCCGTATTCGTTGATAGCATGTCCTGAATGAGCCAATAGAACTGACGTAATACCATTAGGTCAGCTCTATTGATGGCAGATGATTTCCAGGGAAATGACATAGCTTTTACGGCAATGAAAATGGTATTGAACGCTGTTGCAAGCTTCTTCAAAGAACTTATTGATTCATTTGGTTTAAATTTCTTCGCTTTTCTGTCATTTTGTCTTATCTCAAAGATGAGGATGAATGATGATAGGATGAAATTGATGAGAGGACAATCAAAAACACACAAGGACACGAGTTTTATGGACCTCCCCGATGGCGCAGTGGTAGGGTCGCTGCCTTGTAATCAAGGGGTGGAGGCACAAGTGGTTCGGATTCCACTTTAAACTGTAGGTCCAGTCCCGATTAGCCTTACTGTGCATAAAGTGGACTTAAAACACCCAATCAATCAATCAACACGAGTTTTATACTGTCCGTGCACTGGCGTAAGCAGGGTTTTTTGGAGGGGGCTGCAATTGTATAGGTGTATATTACATGGCTGCCTTTTGAGAGGCGGGTACACAATAAAATGTTTCATAATTGCCATTTGTAGCCTCCTAAAAGTTTTCAAAAAACAAGAATGATCATCTGAGATCATTTTCACTCTAGAACACTACCGTGTCCTCATATAACATTGCAACTATAGTGGAGCCCAAGATAAAAGTTCAGTATGGGCTGTTTATTTATTGAGAAAATTTCAGATACAGCCCAGGTGGCCATTTTACACTGAAATTGTCAACAATGAGAAAACAATAATTATAATAAGCATATATATATATATATATATATATATAAATAAAAAATAATTAAGAGTAACAAAACAACATAAAAGTGAATATCAAATGAACAGAAAAATAAGTAAAAGATGGCACTATGTGATATTAATTACAGGCATTTCTTCTGATGGAAGACCGAAAGGCAAACTCGGAGGAAAATATATCAATATTTGAGGGGAGATCATTATATTGTGCTGCAAGTCTGTAAAAGAGAGATCTCTTTTTGAATTTCTAGTCTAGGTTTTTTTGTATAAAATAACCTTGTATTGCGAGTTGTGCGCATGGGTACTCGAAAGTGGAATTCCTCAAGAAGTGTGTTGCAGCGGATTTTGCCATTCACAATTTTGTATAAATAACTGAAATCATTCTGCAAACGTCGCTGATAAGCTGTTTGTAAGTTTAGAAAAGACAGGAGATGCGGAGATGAAAAATTGCGTAATGAGGGAACCCTGTGACGGAGTATAGCTAGGAAGAAGTGAAAGACTGAATCGATCCTGGAGAGGTGAGTGGGACATGCCATGGACCAGACGGGAGAGCAGTATTCTATTATTGGGGAGATGAATGATTTGAAGTACAAGGTGAGGGCTGAGATGTCACTAATTTCAGTGAAACGGTAGAGTAAACCTAAGAGACGCATGGCCTTGTTTGTGGTGAATAAAATATGTTCCTCAAATGTGAGCTTTTGGTCGAAAACAATGCCTAGGTCTTTGTGAGAGGATACTGCTTTGATGTTATTGCCAGAGATGGAGTAAGATGACTTTAACAGATTCTTCTTGAGAGAGATAGTGAGAGTAGTACACTTGTCAGGATGTAATGTAAGGTCCCATTTCAGGCACCAGGAAGTGAATGTTGCTATGTCATTCTGAAGAAGATGAGTATCGTCGGAAGTGGAGATTTCTCTGAAAATGTTAGAGTCATCTGCGAAAAGAATGTAATAGCTAGAGGGAGCTGTGAGATTGTCGGCAAGGTCATCGACGAATAATATGAACAAGAGAGGTCCTAGAACACTACCCTGTGGAACTCCAGAGAGGACAGGAAGAACGACACGATGTTGGCGATCGCTAAGGTAATCTGTGAGAAGGGTTAGAAATTTGCCATGAATGTTGAATCTATTGCATAATTTGTGAATCAGAAGACGATGACTAACAGTATCAAAGGCTTATGGGCTTTTACTTTTGAGATCACCACCCCCAAACATGTGTGTTTCTGTCAGAAACAAAAGCCGTTAACATTCGAGGAGAATATAATAAATATGCAAAAAGCAGAGGAAATGTAAGGTTTTGATGGTCTATACCTTCTTTTACAATTCAGACCATTAAAAAAAGGCGCCTTCCTTTCATGTGTTAACCACGATTTGGGGAGTTAAAAATAACAGCCTTCCACCTGTTGCCACTCGTTGCAAACAGGTGTTGGGAAGAGGGAAGGGGGCGGGGAATGGCCAGCCAAAAGTTCGTGAATAGGCTTCCGCGGGGTCAAGTGGTTTCTTATTTGTGTGCGCGTTTTCTCATTTTGGGTAATTCTCCGAAAACAGGCATATTGTATGCATTGGCGAATCTAGCGGGAGACCCCCGGTTCACTTGCTCTTCCCAAAGGATGACTAAGTATTATAAAAAGTAATGATAGCATTATATTAAACAAAATGATCGTTCAGTTCTTTTCCAGATAGTTAAAATAATAAATCAAGGTTTGACGCAAATGCATAAATAGGGAATAGATTTATGAGATACTTAAAGTAAATTTAATCCGAGACTTGTTGCTTGCAAGGCAATAACGTTAACTGATGGACACAAAGCGAGAGCATTTTAGATTGAATATTTCCGACGTATGTCTCTTTCTTTCTGTAATCATTGATCACACAAATACAACAGAACTTCATCTATTTCAAACCTCTACTAATAATTGGTTAATTGAGTTTTGAATCCACTTTTATGCACAGTTATGTTAATTGGTACTGGACCTACGGTTTTATGTGAGATATGAACCACTATGTGCCTCCACCGGGTGTCGAACACTAATCCCTCGATTAAAATGCGACGACGAGGGGGGAGATTTGCTTTGGTGTATGCCGGTATAATGAACACGGTTCTGTTTCAAATGAGACAGTGCACTGAAAAATGTGAAAGAGGTCTCCCCGATGGCGCAGTGGTAATGTCGTCGCCTCGAAATCCAGGGATCCCGGGGTCGACACCCGTTGGAGGCACATAGTGGTTCGGATCACACTTTAAACTGTTGGTCCGGACTAGTCCTGATTAGCCTTTCTGTGCATAAAATAAAGAAAAAACACTGCCGACGCATGTGAAAAAATAGACAGCAAGACGTATAAAAAGTGAAAAAAATAATAAGAACACTTATAACACTGTAAATAAGGAATTAATGTAATTTTAAAGTTTTACAAGAAATAGTGCATGCTTCTAAACTTTTGTTTTTCAAAATCTAATAATCAAAATCGAATTTACGAATGTCAAATTTACATGCACGATTTTTCTTCTATTGCTACCGCTACGTATTATTGACGTACAGAGTCCAACGTAAGGAACAAACTAGAGACGTTCAATGCTTGCACCCTCCTTACCACAGTGCTGCCAAGTAATATAGAGTATTATAGGAAGAGCATTCCGAGACACGGCGCACTCCGATTGGCCAGGAGCCGCAACGAGCTCTGACGTGACCAAGGGGATCTGTCAAGCGGCGAGGCTCGCGTAGCAATGGAAGCTTACGGGAAATATCTTCATTTTTAATTGTCCATACCTTGGTTCTATCCACCATTTGCAGTAGAATAAGAGGCAAAAAGCAAGGAATAAGATCTAGGCAATAATATGAGGATGTTTACAGCACACAATTAGAATATATGGCGTTATACAAATCAAGCAAAAAGTAATCACGACTATACACTTATATCACCGCTACATTGAAATCTGAAGTTGCGTATGGGTAAATAAATACAATTTTACGTATTAAATATTTCGCTACCTCACCAATACTTATTATCCTTCATACCTTCAAATTTTCACAGATATTTGTTATTTATAATGTGTTCATAATAATTTATATATGTGTATAATATACATAGGATGTCACTGTTGTTAAATAAAACAATAAAAATGAATTAAGAAATTATAAATTCGATGGGAGCGTAGACTAGATGAGTGTGGCAAGCACTGGCGTACGCAGGGGGGCTTGAAGGGCTGCAGCCCGCCGAAATTCTTAGAAAATAAAAAAATCAAATGAATGCAGTAAAGAAGTAAAAAAGGGACATTAAAATGACCCCGATAACTATTTTTGTTTTTGAACAACTTTTAATGGTAATTGGAGCTCATCTGAAAACAGAACAGCGACAACGGGATATCGGTGAAATTGATTTTCGGCGATACATTCTATGAACCAATCTCATTCTGTTCAGTAAAGGTTAGATTCGTGGCACTGAACCCGCGTTCACATTCAGCTGTAAATATTGGTACGACTTGAATTGAATTAACATAATCTTTGATTGAGGTGGAAATGTGTTTTGGATTTTCTTTGTACATGTGAAAATCTTTAACTAATGATGCACACATGCTTTCGCTTACATTAAAGTTTACCTAACATGTCAATATAAAACACGCGTTTTTAATCATCTAAATGCCATGTGTGCATTTAATTGGACTACATGCGAAAATAAACCTAAGTCTTCAAACCAGCTACAGAAGGTTGTTCGCTTTATATCCGACCATTTTTGACTGGTACTCACCTTAAGAGATACCGCGCCGCCACCACCGATCATGTTCTATTGGACCCCCAGCATTGTGGACTATCGCCCGGCATCGCAGTTTCAATTGCAGCAAGCTCCGGCGCAGGACAGGCATGGGAATTCTGTCCCACTCCTCCCTGCAAGCTTTCCATAGACCATCCAGGGTGCGCGGGCGGCGATGTTGAAGACGTCGTTTCAACAATCCAAATGCGCAAAAATCCATTGGAATGGCATCTGGGCTTTTCACAGGAATGTCTTCAAACGGGAATGACACGAATTCCTAATTCCTCTGCATTTCCTGATAAAAACGTAGTGCTGTTCTGGCGGAATGAATCGAAGCCTTGGATCATCACCTGGTTCGCGTCCATTCCATCCAATTGTGGGATGTCTCTCCGATAGCTAGGTGTCAGAATGGAGTCTTGGAAGTATCTGTCATTCACCTTCACGTTTTTGTCCACCTTGCGTATCATAAACTTACCCTCATATCCGAATCCCGTCACAACCATAAAGCCACGAGGGAAACTTTCCCTGCACTAACGAACAATGTGTCCCTTGCCGTCAATGTCACGGTATGTGACACTTTGGTTGCAGCCCTTCTCCTGGTGGTTTTCGTGGGTGAATGTTTCACAAGGAGAGCCTGTTGTGTGTAACGGGCTACAATAGCTTTCGCAGTAGTCACCCCGAGTGTTAACCCATTCTCCCGACACTGTTTCACAATTCGTACGTATGACAACTTAGCATGGAAAAGGGCCATTACGTAACCCTCCCAATACCGGTTGATTTTCGGCGCCATTTGATAACATTCACTACACACATAACTCAAAATGCATCAAATGACACACCTAAACGTGTAATCTTGGATTATTGGAAATTGTCTTCGGTTTTTATGCACTTTTACTACATCAAATCGAATATCGACTGTGGAGTGTGACTTTTGATGCATCTTAGTGTGTCAATTGCCCATCCGATGGGATTTTATGCATCGAAATGCATATTGCTCAATTTATACACTTGCATGCATAATTCTTACGAAGCAATTGTTCGGTGATTTTACTTAACTTATACAGAAAATAAATTCTGATATTACGATAATATGAAAGGAATTCTTAATTTATAAACTCATAAGTTGATCGAAGTAAAAAATATAAGGTATCAAGAACAAAAGTAAATTTATTTTTAAGTAACTAAATTATATTTCCTATAATTGAAATATCAAAATTGGTGCCACCCTTGCATGTTCAAGCCACTAATAATGTTCTTTTGAAGCATTGTTTCTGCACAGTAAGTAATTTGAACTCTTTGATCAACCACTGCATTGTAAGGGTGTGTGCAGGATTTTTTTTCTCGGAGGAAAGAGAAGGGGCCACATCTTGCCCTCCAGTCATGGAAACTTAAAATTTCCGTCTTATTATTGTTAATCAGTGCTGTCTTTCTGGGAGGAAAATTCCGTTACTCTTCCAGTTGGTTTGTTGTTGTGTTCATTATAAAAAAATACTCAAAATATTTTGGCATGTTTATAAATAAAAAGGTGCCAGAAAAAAGTGCTTGTTGTTATTATTATTTTACAAAACATAAAATTGAAATTATATTGAAAATACTTTGGCGTTGTTAACAAGTTCAGACTTGTGTACGCTATTTAGGTAGAAACTAGATTCGCTTTGCTTGTTTCCATAAGCATCTAAGTATATCACTTTGTTCATGAACAGTTCTTTGGCTTTTTTGTACTTTTTCACGATACACAGATATGAAAGATCCCTTAATCTGCTCCGCGGCGGAGTGATTATCACAACGCACTACGATGTCAAGGGTCTCGAATTCGAATCCCTGGTTGAGCGATTCATCACTGAGGGGTGCTCGCTGAAGCTATGCGCTTTCACCTCTAGAAGCGTGCATTCCATTCCGTTTCCGTAGTTGGCGTCTTGTGAATTTGTGGTGATACATGGTTTGTTGGTGTTCGTGTGTTTTGAAGTTGTTTGCAGATTGCACAAGGAGAGAAGATCTACGGATTGAAAAGTAAGTATCTATGCAGTTTATTTACAATTTTATGTTTTGCTTTTTCCGCTGAAGTTCTGATTTCAGTACTTAATTCCAAATGCTCTAGTAAAAATGAAACACGTGTTCAGTCCCAACGATTGAATTAAAATGGGAGATCAGCTTCAGGACCCAATATTTAACATAGCACAATAGTTTCACACTAAGCTTCGCTGTCATCTTAAGTTGCAAAAACTACAAGTGTTAGGTGTGAATTCAACGTTTCTTTGAGGCTTCCCCGATGGCGCTATGGTAGGGTCATCGCCTTGTAATCAAGGGGTCCCGGGTTCTATACCCGGTGGAGGTACAAGTGGTTCTGATCCCACTTTAAACTGGAGGTCCAGTCCCGATTAGCCTTACTGTGCTTAAAGTGGACTTAAAACATGTTAATCACTCGAACATTTCTTTTTTATATATTTCTTCTCACATTTTCGGTCTGTGTCTTCATTATTCTTTTTCTCCATTAATCTTTTACTATTCCTCTTCCTTCTGTCTCTTTCTGCCTACCTTGCTTCTATATATTTCCTTCTCCCTCGCTCCTCTTATTTCTATCTCTCTCTTTTCTATTTCTTTCTCTGTTTTCTATTTCTGTTTGCTCTTTTTAACTTCTTCCTTTCTATCTCTCTCGCTTTTCTATCAATATGTCTTTATTCTCTTTGTCTCTTGTTTCTCTATTTCGTTTGTTTCTCTATTCTTCTCTCTCCTTCACTTCCCTATTTATTTTATTTACCTCTCGCTTCTCTATTTCTTTCTCGCTCTTTCATGTTCTTCTCTCTACCCTCTCTGTGCCTGGCTTATGTGTTTCGCCTCTTTTCTCTCTTTTTTTCGGCCTCCCGGTGGCGTAGTGGTAACGTCGTCGCCTTATAATCAAGAGATCTGGGGCTCGATACCCGGTGGAGACCCATTGCACGTTGGTTCGGATCCCACCTTAAATTGTAGACCCAGTTCCGATCAGGCTAACTGTACATAAAGTGGATAAAAAAAACAATTATCTTCCCCTCCTGTCTCTCTCAAACGTTAGTGTGTGTGTGTGTGTGTGTGCGTGCTCGCACCTCACTTCTTTTCTTCTTTATCTGTCTCTCACTTGTGATTCTCTTCTTTCCTTCACTCCGTCTGCCTTTTTAAATCTCTTCCTTTCTCAAATTCTCTGCCGCTTCTTTCATCTCCCTTAACGTGCTTCTTTCTTATGATGATATGGAACATGATGTCAATGTGTCTAACTTGTTTACATGCCATCCCACTCATAAGAGGGAAGATTTGAAAAAATCGGACAGAGAGTGAAGTAAAGAGAAGAGAATCATAAGTGAAAGATAAAGCAAAGTAAATAACCGATACGCAAACATACACCGAATACGTGGGGGGGGGGGTGAAAATCTAGGGAAGAGAGGGAGAGGCCGAAGGGAAATAAAAGACATGGGAGAGAGAGAAATAGCTAAGCGAGAGAGATGGGGACATACATAAATAGGGAAACGAGCGAAAGACAGAGAAAGATGTAGAAAAGCAATCTGCGGGTTCCGATTGTCGCCTACACCAATCACCAACCACATCGAATTTACACAAACTAAATTTTTGTTTCTTCTTTTATAAAAATTGAGAAGGCGTACATACAGTAAAAATCTAGAATATCTTAATCTTAAGAATATCTTAATCCTATTTACGAAAGTTCAGAAATATTATTTTAATACCCCTGAATGTTAGAGACAATAGTTCTACGTGTGATTTTTTTTAGTAGTCAGTCCTTACTTTGCCATCTTTTCGTGCATCTCACGTTCTTTTTTTAAGAGTATTGAGGCAAAGGGGGGTTATGACCTTCACCAACCAACTCCCCCTTGGACACGCCACTTGGTTCTACTTTAGCATGCAATGTTAATTGGATATTATAAATTGTCTAGTGCTTTAATATGTGTAATTTCAAGAACAACACAATGGATAATGTCGAACTAACATAACAGTTGGGCTGAAAAGTTCGTAGGCTGACTCATAGATGGCGTTACTAGAATTAAATCCATGTGATTTTTACTTAGTACTAACCTTCAAAAGATATGTGTATAAATTTTACAGCTGCCTAATAATTAGTTCGTGAGATATAGCATTGTGAGTGAAGCAGCTTTTGTTATTGTGAAAAAATGGATAAAAAAGAATTTCGTGTGTATTGCTTTTTGGCGAAAAAATATACTGTTGAAGCCAAGGCTTGGCTTGATAAACGTTATTCGGACTCTGCACCAGGAAAATCAACCGTTGAGAAGTGGTTTGCTAAATTTAAACGAGGCGAAATGAGCATCGAAGACGATGCACGCAGTGGACGCCCCAAAGAGGCTGTTACCGACGAAAACATCAAAAAAGTCCACAAAATAATTTTAAATGATCGTAAAGTGAAGTTGATCGAGATAGCTGAGACTTTAAAAATATCAAAGGAACGTGTTGGACATATTGTGCATGAATATTTGAACATGCGAAAGCTGTGTGCAAAATGGGTGCCGCGCGTGCTCACAATCGATCAAAAGCAACAACGTTTTGATGATTCGGAGCAATGTTTAGCGATATTCAACCGTAATGAACACGAATTTTTCCGTCGATATATTACAATGGATGAAACATGGCTCCATAACTACACTCCAGAGTCCAATCGACAGTCAGCCGAGTGGACTGCACGTGATCAACCGAATCCAAAGCGTGGAAAGACGCAACAGTCGGCTGGCAAGGTTATGGCATCAGTATTCTGGGATGCGCATGGTATTATATTCATCGATTACCTCAAAAAGGGCCGGACCATCAACAGCGATTATTACATAGCGTTGTTGGAGCGTTTAAAGGATGAAATCACGAAAAAACGGCCCCATTTGAAGAAGAAAAAAGTGCTGTTTCATCAAGACAATGCACCGTGTCACAAATCAATGAAAACGATGGCAAAATTATATGAATTAGACTACGAATTGCTTCCCCATCCACCATATTCTCCAGATCTGGGCCCCAGTGACTTTTTCCTGTTTGCAGACCTTAAAAGAATGCTCGCTGGAAAGAAATTTAGCACTGATGAAGAGGTAATCGCCGAAACTGAGGCCTATTTTGAGGCTAAAGAGAAATCGTACTATAAAAATGGCATCGAAAAATTATATGACCGCTATAATCGTTGTATCGCCCTCAAAGGCAACTATATTGAGTAATAAAATCGAATTTTGTCAAAAAAATCTTTTTTACTATGTTAGCCTACGAACTTTTCAGCCCAACTGTTATTTCAAACAATAAAAAAAATTAAAATATGATATTTCACTCATCTTAGTAATTAGGAATGAAATGATCGTTCCAGCACTTGTATAAAAAAAATATTTTTGAATGCTCTACTTGTCTGTTATTCATTAATGTTAACTGTACCATTAAAATTATACTAAACTAGTATTTTGTTTTAATATGACTAAGTTTCGTTTTTCTGCTTATCCCAAGTAGATGTCTTATGAAAAGTTATTTTTGTTTATTTTTAAGCTACTTGTTGTTTCCTTCATGAAGACAATACAGAAATATTCAGAAGCTCTTTTACAGAGGACTCTTAAGCAAATGAACCGACTGAAGAGTGATTATTATCTGGTTCTTGTTGATACCCACCAACAATGCAAGCAAAAGGTTAGTGTGTGTTGCATATTGTTATCCGTAACATGAATATGTGCTAAGAAAATCTCACTTTCCACAGAAAATTTACTATGGTGAAAGTGTTGCTCCTGTTTGAAATTACGACTTCAAGTTAACCCATGTAAATATATTTTTTCCATGATGAATAATTTAAAATGTCTTCAGAATATTTTTTCATTTGATAGATTTTAGGCTCATTAAATAAACTGCTTCAAGTAACATCCAGTGGCGTGCTCAAGGGGGTTTGTTGGGTATTATAACCACCTCTTTGGCCAAGTATTTCTAAAACAAGAGAACATCAAAGACAGGAAAGATGGCAAATTGAGGGCTTATTAATAAAAATAAGTATATGTACCCCCCTTTCTAAAATCCTGATAACTGATAACATCAATCAAAATCCAAACAGCTTCTCATTGGATGACATAATGATCAGCTCTTAAGCCCCTTATCACCTTTGATACCTAGCTCTTTATATGAGACTGGGGTTAATTCAATATGGTTAACTTTGTTGCCTCTCTCTCTCCCTCCCCTCCCTCTCTCCCTCTCTCTCTCAATGTGTGTGTAAATTATTCGACATGTGTTTCATACTTGTATACAAAATCAAAAGAGTTGATGTTATGTTTGTTTCAGTAGTGGAGTTCTTTTGTGGAAAATGATTTCTATACTTATAGGCATTATAAATAAGAACCTTATGTCAATTTCATGTTTAATTTTGCTTTTTAACTGCTAATGACATAAGGTCATTTTGGCTCTAAATTTACCCTACCACCCCTAAATATAAACTTACAACCCACATATGGAAAATTCAGGATACACTCCTCAAAATATTTTCTTTTAATGCAACTGATAAATTATTTTAAGTAACCATATATACATAATGGTTAACTCAAGATTGTCATGTATTTTTCTGTTTCATTTTCTTAATTGCTTGAGATACGCAATGAATGGCTTTTAATATTTTTTTTCATTAGCATACATAGCACATCAAGCTGCCCATGAAAGGCTTGGAAATTTAATTATTACAATGACATTAAGTCATGGAAAGCGGTACAGGAGGAAAGTGATCTCTTTCACCCTTAATTTGTTTTTCTTTTTCTTTCATTCTTTCGTATTTACTCGATTATCTTTCTTTCCACCTTCTTTCTCTATTTCCCCTCTCACTCTTTGTCAGAGAGAGAGAGAGACTCCTTCACTGTCTTATTTCTTTCCTTACCTCTTCCCCCTATAACTCTCTCTCAGTCCATTTCTGTCATTTTTCTTCTCTCCAAAATATATATATGAGAGTCTCTCTTTTAGAAAGAGAGAGAAATAAACATATGTGCTTATATATATATATAATAAACATATATATCTCTCTGTCCTCTCCCTCTCTAATCTCTTATGCTTGTTATGTGGGAGAAAGAGAGGTTTTGGGAAGGAAAAGGATGGAAAGGTGGAGGGAAGAGATGGATGAGTTATAAAGGGTTTCTGACTGAAAATCGTATACAAATTACACCATTTAATACTAGGGTAGCTAAGGGGCTATATCGATCATTTCACATTGAACAGTATATAAAAACTTTTCCTCCAAAAACTGTTAATTTATTCTGAAAAAACATTATTTTGGCTGCAAAAGTTCACAATTTAAAAAAAAAAAAAGGTAAAGTGCTCCCCTGTGCTTAGCACTACACCATGAAGGCGTATAGGGGGTGTGGGAGTAACGCCCCACACTTTCTTGATCCGGTCGTGAGTGGGGGTGATGTGATCAGCATCACGCCCCTGACCGCCTATACCCCCCAGGGTTTCCCCCAGGTACCCATGTCATTCGACGCTGGGTGGGCGCCGGAGCCGCTTCCAACGTTATAAAAGTTCCCGTATTTGAACCGGCCGGGGATCGAACCCGGGACCTTGAGCATGGTAGTCAGACGCGTTACCGACTGAGCCACCGCGGCCACAATTTAAAATTATATGTTTATATTTCTGATAGTTGTAAAAATGGAAAAACTGAAACACTACACATTGGAAGATTTTCCAAAACTAAGGGGTAATTCTGATCATTGACGGGGCTATTCTGATCACTTGCAAAATCACATGTCTAGATACATTTTCCACAAATGAATTGTTTCTTACCAAAAGCCCCGACACATTATTTAATGAAACCAAGTGTCGCGTCGTTGACATCGTATCCAGTCATCTTTAACAGCACTTTCGTTGGAGTAGTACAACTGACCGCAAAAACCGCAAGGAATATTGTCTTCATCGTTACCGACATTCTTAGTTTGCTGTAGGTTTTTTCATTTTCTTCCCTACAGGCATATGCTCGTCAGATGTCAAATGGCATGCTCCCAGTTTTCTTGTACATCGTTTTGTATTTTCTGGCTCTTTGGTGGGAGATGGGACTATTTCAGAGAATGGTGGAGTGGAAGAGGATGTGCTTGGTAAATTTGTCGAGGCCCTGAGAGGGGAAGTAGGTGCAGTAGAAGGGAAATACTTAGGGCTAGGCCTATCATTAGGTTGTGGAGGTTCTTCTAGCACTGGAAATCCTATTCTGTAATGACGTATATGGCACGTTGAAGAGGCCCGCCGCAGCACGTAAACTTACATCTCCACGCAGTACGCTTGAAACAGCCCTATTCATACTGTCCTCCGACCATCATCAAATTCCTTTCGACTTGTAGTGCATCTTGGATCTGCAACGATAACAAAAGTTATCGTAATTAATTTTTGGAGTGGAGTAGCACAAAATCTGCTGATCGATACAGCCCCGGAAAAAATGATCGTAAAAGCCCCAAAAGCCAATATTTCTTTCATTGGTTGGCTACACTGCGCTATACAACTTTGGCGCCACGAACGTGTATGACTAACAACTAATATACCTACCCCATGGTTACATATATAATTACTCATTTACTCATAATAATGTGGCTGGTACAGCTTACGTTCTAAAGCTTATCTGTTTAACTATGCGAACATGCACATGCAGAGTACATACCTTGTTTTGGAAATCAATTTTTTACAGGCACATGAATTTACAAACAGCAGCAGTGTCGTGCGCGTCTCAACCGTGTAGGTTCTCCTTCTCCACTGATGCCATGCAGTTCGCCAACCCGAACATTAACAATGCGCTAGAATAGAATATTCTTTCGTCGATCGGAATAACCCCTTGGTCGAAATAGCCCCGGCCTACCCTATGTAATATTTTCAGTTCTACTTGATCTAATCAGTATTAGTCCACATATGTTCCTAATTATTTTATTTTTAAAGCTCCAAATCATGTTCATCTGTGATAAAGTACCCACTGTTTCACATTCATATACAACAGAAAAAAATTGCTGTCTTACATTTATTAAATCATATTTTTATATATTGATGAGTATAAACGTTTATGAACAGAAAAGTATTGTACATTAACTGAATCGAATGTTCTATTTGTTTCCTGTTTGTGCTTTTCAATTGCTAATCTTGTTCGTAACTGGTTGGATTTGGAAATTGATTTGAACAGGTTATCAATAAGAAAGTTTATGCTTAACCTGTGTGTATTGTGCAAACTATTATGTCACTTCATTTTGGCCTATAAGCATATAACAGAATCTGTCTCCTTTAGAGTTTTACAAAATTATTATTGCTTTACACCACTTACATGTGGTAATGTTTTCCCAGAGCCAATTGACATATGATGTTTTGTAATAAAATTCAAGGAAAATATCATAATTATGAGTGCTTCATTCATTTATTTTCAGGAAGCATCATCATTTGCTAACAGAAGATTTTGAGAATGGAGCACCTTATATGGCTGGCACTATTAGTGGAAGGAAAGTTGAGCTGGTAGCTGGATGTTAGAAAGTGCAATGTGTCACTTTACAAACATTTATCTGTGCACTTGTTGGCATGTAAAATGTTTTTGAATTAGACTACTCCGAAAACTGTGGTACATGTATGGTATTAGTCGAGTACATACTATTAGGTCATAAATAGAAACTGTCGCCTCAAGTCATCTATCTTATGTGAGAAGTTCAAGGATTTAAAACAGAATGTGCATTAAGCACCAGTGTATCTGTGTCAAACAATAAATGTTCTGTCTCAGGATTATCTGTATCACTTGTTAGTATGAATCGCACCTAAGTTCTTTTATTGTTCTCTAACAACATTGGTGTGATTGAAAATGGTATTCATAGATTTTCTATGTTTTATATTAATTTTAAGTTACAAGGTGTTGTTGATTTTTTTCTGTTTAATGACAATGCTTTTACTCCTACATCACTTAATTCTTGTTCATAATTGAAAATGTTTGCTTTTTGATTTTTCTGTGATTGTTAATCTGCATGTTCACGGTAAGACATACACATGTAGATTAAAATGGGAAGGAAAATCAATTTACTTCTTTTTCTCAGCCTAAAAATGATTACAATCTCATTTTGTGCAAAAGTTATTTTCAGTATGTTTTAAAAGTGTTATTTTTATGCATTCAATATTCAATTCAATATTTACACATATAACCATGAACTCACAAGGCCATGCCACTTTGAATCAGAAAAGTGTGTTTATATGTGCAGAAATGTGAACAAGAAAAGCCCAATATTTAGTTAAGTGTAGCTTAACACACTAATTCCCTTGCACTAGAGAAAATTACACTAAGCATTCCTGCATCTAATAATTTCCAGTAATAAGGAATTTGTTCATTGTGTGCTAAGAAGTGTTTTCAGCATGTTCTAAATGTGTGAAATATACTATAAATGATCAAATATAATTAATAATTTCTAGAATGCACTTTACACACTTGCAGAATATTTAATATTGACAATACTCCTTTCTATCACTTTTTCAGGAATTTGAACACTTCTCAAGCACATTAAATGTGAAGTGCTTCAAGAGAGCGTTTGAAAAGTGAAATATTTTTTTAGTGGAGAAATGTATTGGAACTTTTCCCTTGCAGGTATGCAACCCCCATGAACAAGAATAGGAAAAAAAAATACGCATTTGAATGTGTCACTCTACACACTAAAAGTGCATCAAAATTTTTGACTCCAACGACACGTTTTGGTGCATCAACATTTACTTTGATGCATTTAGGTTCATATTTCAGTTTGATGCATTTTAGTGAATCATTTGACACATTTATTTTTATGCATTTAGGTGGATTTTTCGGTTTGATGCATTTTTAATGTGTCATTGGAGTAAAAAAATCATGCACTTTTGTGTGTAAATTGACACACTTTGAGTTCTGTGTGTACCAACACTCACGCACCTACAAGGTCAGACACAACACTGCTCCCGCCAGCAGACCCATAGTTCCAGCATGATACGCCAGGTGGCAGCACCGAATCGACAATGGTCGGATATAAAGCAAACAACCTCTGTATTTATATTATTCAAAGATTGAAGAAATTGCTTTCGAACATATGGTTTGATCTAACCTCTGAACTAGACCTCCTACACGGTGAATCAATCGTTTTCAATGTTTCAAGAGTAAGAACCGAAGGAATTGGTGTTGCGTATACAAAGAGAGTGTAGAGAATCTTAAAATAGAGCAAATTCGATCAAAAATAACTACATTGTCAAATGTTCTACAAATCCTTCAAACCTAAACCTCCCATGAGTCGATCAGGAACCATCTCGACTTCTTTAAGACACAACAAAACACTGCAGATCTCAAATCCGCTCGAACAAGATTGGAAGACGAAGCGACCCAACATATGTCAAAAACACAGCCCATCGATAGAAAAGTGCTTGTGAAACACCAGAAGTCTGAAAAACACTTAATGCATGCCATCTTAAAGAGCGACAGCCAGGGGCTTTTCAAAAGCATTGAGTGGGCTTGAACACTTGAATTACAAGTTCACAAAAAATCACAAATTATATTGAATGGGCTCGGACTCCATGAGCCTATGTAATTTGGCGTCACTGTACACAGTCGCTGTAAATTGCGTAACGTAACGTATGCATGTATGGTGAACTTAAACACCATAAATACAATATAGGTTACAAGTGGGTTGAAAATAATAATCCCTGGTTGAGATGCCCCTCCTATCGACCCCTCGAATCGCACCCTGCATTGAAATGAATATATTTATGTTTCTTCACTATTTTCCAATGACGAGCTTCTGATTTTCCGATCCATCATATTCGAAATGAGCCCAAAACGAGGTCTAGAGCTTTAAATGTTTCGGAAATATCTGTCTTTAAAATTACCATAAATTCTAAAAAGAAAAATAATAATAAAATAAAGAAATAAAATGTATTTACGTAAACTTTGGATTAAAAAAACAGAATACCGTGTCTGCTCTTCTAAAAAGGAATTCTCTATGCTCCATACATACATTATCATTATATACAATATTTATGTAGAACGAATTTTGTACCGCAGATGAAAAATGTTCCTGTGCCACCGAACGCACCAATGCACCATCCAAGTTCAGAAGTTCAGCCCCCGAAAAAATTCCTGCGTACGCCAGTGGTGGCAAAGCTATTCAAATCAACATTTCCCTGGTAAACAAAATATGGGAAAACTGCAGGAATATTCTACCTAAATTGATTTGTGTTTAGAAAACAGTAACTGAAATATATTTTATTTTTGAAAAATTAAAATATGCTTTTTAGAAATTGTAAAAGGATAAAATCTAATGTCGTGGGAAAAGATTACCCCCACCCCTTTTTGTGGTTGAATCCCAAAGAAATTCGTGCTAGCTCGATGGTCAATGTGGTCAACTTTGGATCCCGTCAGTAAAGTTCCCGAGTTCGAATCACGTCGTGGGCATGGGTATTCTTTGTGACTGCCCTTTCATCAATTTCATGTGATCATCACTCATCGCCGCGATTAACTAAAAGTGGTAGAAAAGTGACGTCAAATAAATACATAAATAACAGGCCTGGCCTCTGTCTTGGTTTAGCAATGTGATTTGTTAATCACTATACCGTCGAGGCTGCACATGCTTCCACAAGCACACACACACACACACAGAATATATACACATCCTGTACTGCATATTTGCATACTTGCAACTAGCGAGGCTCTGGCGTCTGGACTCGTGGCCATTATAATCCTTGGTGGGGCTCGTATTGTATTGTCTTTTCATGTATATGATTGTCCCCTTGAACTACATCTCCATTCATCCTCATCTTCGCGATTCTTTATAAGTAGCAGAAAAGCGAACTAATAATAAATCAATATGTATCGTATGTGTCCTTTATTTAAATTTGAATTTCTACCTATTGGGTTGATCGCTACGATGAGAATGAATGATGAACTAATGAAGTGAAGAATGAGACAAACATTGCTACATGCCTTACTGTGGTTCGAACTGGGGCTTCTGGCTTCCTAAAGAGTTATGCTGTCATGGAGACCGGTTATATACATGTAGAGGGACTTACTTAATCCTTTCCGTCCAATCTTACTCTCTCTCGACCCTGTTGCACTTATGTCCATCCATGGTATAATTAATTAAGTTAGTCATCTACTTGCACGAAAATATGCCCACGAGACTTTACCCCCATCCGCCTCCAGCAAACACACATGCCTTTAAAATTGGCTCACTTTACGATTTTTCGGGTGTTCTATCTATTGTGCTCGTCTCAAGATTATGACGAGACTAGGCAGACGAGACTTCCCCGTTCCTATGTGTCCTCATGCAATAGCTCTACAAAGTTCCCAAACCTAAATTCTCCCTCAAAATTTTAGAGCCACCGCACTTTGGACTCACCCGTCAAGCAACGCACGGATACGCAGCATTGTGATTGTTCTCGTGAGATCATACCCTTAAAGCTCCAAGTTAAAAAAAAATCAACGTCCAAAACTAACACATATGGTGACCAACCAGTTAGAATGAACAGCTCTGCGAATGAATTAAGCTCACCCCTAGCCCTTACCTTTAACTTAAATTCCCGCAGGCTTTTAGAAAGAAAAACATAACAATTAATCTACACTGATGGATGAAATTCGTAAACTCAAAGAAGTTCAACTATTTCGCTTAACCGGAGGGGGGGGGGGGAGTATGCTAGCTTTCCGTACACCCCAACCCAGAACAGCAGACTTGAACATGAAAACCCTTGCTGAAATGGAAGTTCAGCTTATTGCCCTAGGAGACAAGAGCGAGATGAACCTTCCCATCCTGAAAGAAATATTATGATTAACATGATACCATTTAATTTACACTAAAGCATGCATGGATACAAATTGTTGATTCGGAGTCAGAAATACTGGTTTGACGACAACTATTTATTTACATCAGAACGTAAACAAACTTGTAATTGACAATAAGTATTCTTCACATATACCATGTGTCAAGTACGCATTATTATCTTTCCTACCAGAAAATTATAAAAGTTTCATGTACTGGCATTATATTATTAAAAAAAATCAATACTGAATCATTCATCAAAAGTTTTGCCGTAAAGACAAACGTCTGAGACCTATAACATTCTTTTACGACTGATTGTAAATTCCACAACGGTTCTTATTTTCTTTTATTCAATATGGCTGCCTAGGACGCCAAGTTTCCCGCCGAAACTCAATACAAGGAAAGCACACGAATAATGGCCATTATTTGACACACGGATGCTAGCATTAATATATTTGAGAAAGAACTTTTGTATAGTTCACAATCCTTCCCGTTCCTGTAACTGTGATGCAAGAAATGACAGCAGATTAGTACTTACAGGACAGTTGACATCGGGGGAAAATTCCGTCATCTTTAATTTAAAATATCCATTTTTAGTCACCATGGAGGGTAAATACTCATCGGAAATTTTGAAGAACAGTCCTTCATAAACAATTTAAGGCAAATGGATTCACTTATCACTTCCAATTATGTTCGATTTCCATTGATGCTTATCACAAATTCTTTCACATCAGCCAAAGCTTCTTCCTTCTCCCGGACCGAGTCCCCGAACAGTTCCGCCGATCCGATTCCCACTATGTCCATTCCACCGCCTATGCAGAGGCAACGGCAAGGTTATTAGAAGTATAGGTTGGGCCAATCCGTTGTTTACTCGTGATGACGAAACGACGGTAAGAAGTGAATTTATCAATGAAATGAATTCCAAATCTATGCGCTAGTGTTGCACTATGCAGATAGGAAACCATGCTAGAAACTGGACACACGAAATCGAGTACTCAAATGAGCATTTCCACCCATTTACATTTTGTGGCTTCAGACAAATTGAAAATAAATATCGATGGGTACTTATTGTTATGCGGGACAGAATATTATTGATCGGAACGGTAATTGTTTTTAAATTCCGACATTCGGGACGGGAAATTTCCGAAATTTCCCGAGGCTCTGGAAATCTCAAATTCTACACGTCATTTTCACCTTAAGTGATTGTCTTTGCATATCTGGAATGAAAACTAACAATTTCCGATAAGTTCCAGACACTTGCAATGTAGAAAACGTCAAGAATTAATATCGTTTTAAAATGACCATTCGGTATTTCTCGACTGCTCGGGATCCAGAAAAGTAGGGAAGTCATTTGCTGAAGTTGGGATCGGGACGGAATTTTTCTTTCCGATCCCGGTCACGACTTTTCGAGATACCGCACACCACTTGTTATTATTATTTATTTTAGTTCAGCACAAGACGTTGAACATAATATGCTGTGCATACCAGAAAAGAAAAGTTCAAATGAGCATTTATGTACGCTATATTTCCACTAGGCTATGCACTTGTATCTTTTCCTCAGTGCACAACATGTTTGTGCATGTTTATATTTCAACAAATGATGATACTTGCATTCCACTTATGTTTCTGACAAACTGTTAATTGTTATAAAATGTAAAATATATTCACATTCTCATCCTCTAATCATATATTTATGCCGTGCAAATAAGCAATAAATTTGATATTTCATAACTTGAACATTTGAAGCAATGATAGTATCATTCATTTGCATGTCAGAAGTTAAGTTTAAGATGATACAAGGTATATTTTTTTAAACTCATCCTCATACCTATGTGGGAATTATGTAGAAATTAATGAAAATGAATAGTAGTATTAATCGTGACAATAGATAGCGTGAATAATTAGCGATATGAAGTCTCGCAGCAGCGGTCCTTAACAATCATATGAAATATGAATTGGAGAAAGGTGGATGAATTGTGCGCTCCTAAGGATAATTACTCATAGTCGGGCATGTAATGGAGTTAAACGAATTGTAAAGAGTAAAGACACATAAATTTTGATTGGAATACTTTCAATCCGTCAATACTTTTTTCTTCAGGGCAGAAATATAGTTTTCTTGAAACATTAATTTAAAACAAAATTAAAGGCGTACAGCCAACTACAAAGATTAATTCATTGAGTTCCATTCACTTGATCATACAATAAATTTCACTATGATATGAGATATGTCAATAATATTAATGTCTAATTTTGAATACAAGGAAATTAACCTATAGTCTAGTTTTATCTATTAAGTTAGTAAAAACAATAATACTTTAAGAAAGTTAAGAAGTAATATAGTGTATTTTGTAATAATAAGAAATAGTTTTAAAGTTAATGTCCATTAATGGAAAATATGACACAAATAATCTTCTATATAACAAATGTTACATTAGCAAGCTCCTTAGTGTGGTTCTAAATTTAGATGTATTTTTATTCTTCAAGAGATAGTTAATAGTAGGCAAATTGTCCATCGTTATTTTCATTTTTTTTCTACATCCTGTGTTGTTTTAAATAATGGAAAGCAGATGTTGTCCTCTGCTTATTTCAATTTGTGATCACCAGATTGGGGAAAACAGACTGGAAGAAAATGTTGATGGACAATTCGCCTACCATTTTTTTGCCATTGGTGTACAATTCTCTCTCGTTTTTCTCTACATATTCACATAAAGCAATAAAAATACAAACTGCTAATTTTTCATTCTTTTTGGTTATTTATTAAACTGTACGTGTTTGCATTTATATGTGATAAATTTACTTTGCTCTTCCGGCCATTGAAGTCAATTGAGATGATGAAGAAGTGATAAAATAGATGAATGTCCAATCACAGTTCCCCTTCCTTATAAGAGCGACTACAAGAAAAAGAACCTTCGTCGAAAAGTCCGCGCGCACGTTCCTCCTCTTCCGTTCAACTCGGGCTATAAGAGAGCTGCTCCACTCTCCCCTCCCCTCCATACTGGAGTATGGTGCACAGGTTTCTTTGCTTGTGGCTCCACTAACTATAATAGTAATATAAAAATGTACACTCACCTCACTTAGTTATCCGGCAGTTTGTTTCTTTATACATCATATTTGGAGAAGATACAATTCAATCTATATGTGTACACTTTATATAACACACCTTATTACTGACTTCCTTGACCCTGGATGTACAGGGACAAGGAAAACAAAGAAACGAGCATAATTTTCTCTTCGGAGAAGATGTTGAACCTAAACCAAAAAGAACACAAATAACGAACTCGACAATGTAAATTGATGAGATTTAGTAAATCATTTGATGAAGTGAACTAATTCTGAGTGGACTAATCGCAAAGGACATAATCAGCTCAGATCATATTACTACTTCATGGTATGTGACGTAAAGTTCCCGCCCAACCGTTTGACGACGTTAGTGGTTATCGCATCTCCTTTTCCACAGCCTGTAGTACACATCCTCATCTAGACATTGTTATTGTTCTGGTGTTTAATATCTGCATACTGCAGCACTGTCGTTCTGTCATTTCACGTGACTTCACATTTAAGTGATGCATTCACTTGGCCGGTTACACGTCATCGCACGCAAAAACTTAACCGTTACCATGGTTATGGGCCAGGGCTGGGCAACGGGTTAGATGACCCGTTCTTCGAACCAGTTCACTTTTATTGCGCATTCTTCCGGTGTTGACAAAAGTTTCTCTTTTGTTGCAATTTCGCAACGTACGTAACTATTGCCATACATTTTAAATGTTCATAATCTATTTTGAAAAATATTATTTTTTGTTGTATACACAAACCAATCTTATATTTTTATCGCTTATACAATCATTCGTGCTAATTTTCACCTAGAGTACCTTGAGGCCATCTATTATCAAATCTTTGTATTAATGTTCGGTTCAATATAAATTTAGCACTCAAATGCCATCTATGGGCAGTTTCGGCACAATCGGCCTTGATTTACATTACAAATGTCACAGTCATGACAGATATTGTCATAAGATGAGACCCTCATTTAATAATCATTTTTCTGAATTGCTGTGCCTTGTAATGAAGGGGTCCCGGGGTCGATACCCGTTGGAGGCACATAGTGGTTCGGATTCCACTTCAGCCTGTAGATCCAGTCCCGATTAGCCTTACTGTGCATAAAGTGGACTTGAAACACCACATCAACCAATCAACCAACCAACCAACTTTATTGCTGTGTGTAGAAGTGTAGAAAAATAGTGTTAAAAAACCAAAGATATGGATTTCCTTTTCGCTGAATTCGTATGCCATCCACAGTTAACTTGAAAAGGTACGCGAAAGCGGAGAAGAAGAACTACATGTTATAAACATTGCTTTCCAAGACCATGAGGCGATAAAATTGTATGATTTTACATGTTATTAAGCGGCCCGCAGCCGAGGAGCCCCCTTTTTGACGCCACTCTAGAAGAAAACCTTCACGCGCCGCTGTAGCGCGGGAAGCTTGAATAGCACCCCCTGCAGTGCTGCCTCGCGTCTGACAGAATGCCCGAGGCACTGCTTGGCGGAGGGGTGAGTGGGTGCGAGGTGGGAGGTAGGGAAGGAATTTGAGCGAAAAGCATACGTAAATTTTACGTACGGTTTTCACTACAGTTGGCTTTTCTCAAGTTCATCACTGCCTTCATTGAATGTTTTTATTTTCCCAAAATGTCGTGAGGGGACATTTTGAGAAAAATGTCCTTTAAGGTCCCTCCTTGAGTACGCCAGTGTGGCTGTGAGTCCAGATGCCAGAGCCTCGCTAATCTGCAAAATGCAGTTCAGGTTGTACTAAGTGGAAGGGAGGTTGACATTTCAAAGGTACACCCTTACACTCGCTTCTTCATAGCGGCATGTACGTACATTTGTCACTTGTTGTCACTTGAAGTTGCATGAGAGGAAAGTATGACATAAATTAGAACATAATTTCTGCACGCCATCACAGGATTTGTGCACAAAATTTTTCAAGTATTTCTAATTGAAAAAAATGTTCTGTTAACTTCACACTAGCATGGCAACATGCCCTAAGTGGTCAATATTTATGTACCCTCTATACTGATTTACGTAGTATATGGTAATGCTGGTGAAATATTCTCAAAATGTTTAATGCTTATATGAGCGTACACAAATTAGCAAAAGTTATGCACTAATTCCTGTCATACTTCTAATTATCTTTTGTTCATGCAGTCATAATCTCACATGACTTCGTACAATTCTGTTCAGATGAGTGGTCCAATATTTAACTCTAGCCAAGTCCCATTTTATTTGATCAGGAGTGTACCAAAAGTCTACACAGAAAAAATATTGGGGAACGGGTTTAACACGATCAACCAGACTGACGTGATTACGAAAATTGTAAAATCTCTAAATTATCACCTTTCAATTTTATTCTACGAGGTATAGCCCTGTGAAGAATTTTGACCGCTCTAGCTGAAAGAAAAAGGTTTAGTTTCTGCAAATGCCAGTAGATGGCGCAGATGTGGTATTACGTCACCCACCCATAGAGGTCAAGGTGTAAGGTACTTCGAATCACTTCACTTCCAGCTGCCACACACCTTCAAGTGGACACCCGACGTGAGAGACGAGTTCAAAAGGGGATTGGGCCGGTGCCCGTGGCGGAGTGGTTAGCACATCGCGCTACGACACCAGGTGTCCTGAGTTCGAATCCTGGACTGGGAATGGATGCTTGTGAGTGTACATTCATCAATTTCATCATATCATCACTCATCCTCATCTTCGCAAATTAGCCAAAAGTGGCACAAAAGGCGAAGTAAAGTAAAGCGAATCAATGAGACAGGGGGTTGGATTTGATAGTTTGTTTAACACTAATTCAGTTTGTTTTGTAGAAGTAGTATTAATAATTGTTCTCGTTGAGCTCCATCCGAATGATCGTCATTTCAGACAAAAGGGGGGGTATATGCACAGACATAATATCATAGTTAATAATATATAATTCCCATTATTAAAGATACAATCGTGAAGTCAACCTATGAATTAATAATACATTAACAGCAAAAAGAGTCACTTGTTATATTGGGGTAATGCCGCTATTAATGTTAAATGAGTGTTACTGTTAAAGATAAAATGGACACATATATATATCATTATGGAAGTTATTTTAATATTTCGGCGACAGTGTGTTTCATTATGTTGTTAAAATTTAATTAATTAAGCTTGTTAATAAACTGTTTTATATTATCCAGTGTTTTTTCATGCCATTGATGAAAATAACAATTACTGATTGAATCCCACGAACCATTGATGGCCCAGTTATGCATGTTAATACCCACCCATCGTTCCTCTGTATTCCGGAGGGGTATTGTGCAGCCCAATTGAATTAATGTAACTTATTTTGGAGCCAGCAATAATAACGAGAGAGTTATAGAGGGTAAGTCAGAACGTAAAGTTCCATAATTATTATATATTGTTCTATACCATTCGAGATGCTTCTTGGCTGAAATTAAACTTAGATTGTTATTGGTAGATGGCAAGGTGTTCCAATGTCAGTTACACTTGAGTCTTGAAAGAAACGAGGGTCATTTTTCTTGTAGTGGCAACACTGTTGGTATACGCTTGTCAGTTGTCGCTGGGTCTTGTTTAGTCTGTATTAAGAATCATGTGTAGGTGTTTGGTGTTGAATAGTACTGTTGTGTGCTAGTTAGGAGACGTAAAAGTGAAGTGTGTGTATAATATCGTCCTGAACAATGTTGATGTGGTCTCTTGCGCCTAAGAGCAAAGCCGAAATGGTCTCGAAGGAAACTGACGTAATAGTCTGCATTCACTGTGTAACGTGTAGCAGTGTTCACGTTACAAGGATGTATATAAACTTAATATTTTTCTTTGTTTCTTATTTATAATTTTTGGGTGTTAATGGTTAATTACCAAGAAAAGTGGAACCACCTCGTATATAGACAGACTATACATCCAGATGTTAAATAAAAGTTCAAAGATTTTGTTTCTTTCTGCCAGCAAGCTGAGCTGGAATTTTTTTTATCGGTGACAACAATGCGAGAAAACAATCGCTATTGTGTAGAAGCCAGGCAGACTCAACTTTAAGTAAACGTTGAAACCGGGGAAAAGACGAAAGATTAGGCTGTCTTCCCCACGCTATATCTGTCGTGTCCCTTGGCGGACAATAAGTTAACTAATATCATATTAATCCCTGATTCTTTTACTGCAAGAAGGTGTAATCAGAATTTAGTTATGTTAAAGTAAACGAAAGTTATGCCCGCGCAAGACAATACCTGTATTTAAAGAAATTTTGCTTAACATTTTAACGTTGTAAACTTTCTTTCTTTTCTTTGTTGTCTTTTCGCGTGGCCGTTGCAGGGAGAGAGGGGAGTTGGAAGAAGCAATACTCCCTAGTCAAATTAAATGCTGAGTGTAACAATTAAATTTATATTGCATATTTAATATTCACAAAAGGTTAAAAATAGTAATTTCTGTATGTAGCTAATTATGTTCCTCTTTGATATTTTATTAATATGTATTTTATTGTAATGTAAAATTGAGGTAAAGATAAAAGTTGGTAAATCCTTCACGGCACCGAGAAATCCTATATAAGCAGCGAAGCTCGGTGGCCCGGGGCCTTTGTATTCGAACTCCAGATAAATACGGAACTCGTATTACCGTCTTTTCTTTTCACACCCGTATTTCTGCGCTTACTTCCACGTCGCTACTAGGAATTAGTTTATTCTGGATTAGCTTAGGACAATTACTTAGCTCTTCTGGTCAGAAGGCTTATGTTCTCTCGGTTCTATGCTCCTGGTCAGGAGATATAATTGAGAGGATTGTGATTGTCTTAGGATATACCAGAATTCGGGATCGGTCGATAGACTGTTGGTAGTCAACGTTTGTGTCCCTGGTCAGGGAACACCTTTTCTTATTCTGTGGTCACGGATTAATTTTCAGTTCTCTGGTCAGAGGCTGAAAAGAGAATAGGAAGTTGGATACTTAACTGGATATCGACAGAACCTAGTGGGAAAAAGGATTGTTGATTGCTTATAGAATCTTGGTCAAGATCTATAAGTACATTGAGAACCTTTGACCTAGAATTACGAGGGACCTTACATCGAGGATAGAAGAAACCGGAATAACCCGAACCTTGAGCCGAGGAGACTCAAGCCCCGAAGCGATACTGAGTGTGAAGCCGAGGCTCAATAGACCCATCGAACCAAGTACGATCCAGGGCGGATCCTTACAAGTGGCGCTGCAACGTTTGGGGCTCGAAGTATATATCCGGTGGTTCTTCTGAAATTACGAAACATCGAGATGGCAACAAGAAAGTCTAAACGCAATTCATTGCCGACGATTGTAGAGGAAGACGGAAATTTGCACTTTGATTGTTGCTCCGATCAAGATGAAGATAAGGGGGCATTTAGGTGCATTTCCTGCAGCCAGTGGAAGCATTTCGTTTGCGAATTTGAGTCTGAAACCGTGGAAGGACAAAATTTAGATGTCGTCCGGTGTAAAGGTTGCCAGGGCAATGAAGATGAGAATAAGGAACCTGCTATTGAACTTCCTCCGTGGTTGACAGTTTGGTCCGAAATGGAAAAAAAGGAAAGAAAAAAAGATAAAGCAGAAGAAGAAAGAAAACGTCAAATCGAGAAGACTGCAGAGGTGAAAGCTCGGAAGGCGGAAGAGAAAGCTAAAAAAATTGCTGAAGAGAATAGGTGGCAACAGTTCTGGAGTATATTAAGAGAAGAAAAAGCAGAAGAAGAAAGAAAACGACAAAAAGAGAAAGCAGAAGAAGAAAGAAAGCGACAAGAAGAGAAAGCAGAAGAAGAAAGAAAGCGACAAGAAGAAAAAGCAAAAGAAGAAAGAAAACGACAAGAAGAGAAAGTAGAAGAAGAAAGAAAGCGACAAGAAGAGAAAGCAGAAGAAGAAAGAAAGCGACATGCTGATAAATCGGAAAATGAAGAACGGTGGAAACAGCTGCATGAAACTCTAAGCAAGGAACTGTCCCAAAATAATGAGAAGTGGGAGGTACTCCACACAACGCTTACAGTTGAGCGAGAGCGTGAAATAGAAGGAATTACTCGTTCCATGGACACTCTGGGAGTGAGTGTAACCGAGATTAAGGAACAGATGACTGCTTATCTAGGGAAAAATGAGGAAGTAAGTTCTAAGGTTGCTGAGTGCTTCGAGAGGTTAGAGAATTTTGGTGAAGAACTACGTCAAGGAGAAAGTAAGGTTTCCTCTTTTTGTGAAGAGATAAATACTAGTATTTCCAGCTTCCGTGAAGAAGTAAACCACAATATAACCAGCGTTCGTGAAGAAGTTAATAACATTAAAAGGAATAACATTTGTGTGGCCACCGAGTTACGTCAGCTGAAATTAAACATGCAACAAAACATAAGCTCCTTGAGAGACAGACTTCAAGGACTTAACGTAGATCCATCTCAACGAGAAACCGCTGTTAAGTCACCTTATGGTTTTGATAACTATCAGTCAGCAGAAGAGACGTCAGAGTACGTCGGGTGTGAGGGTGCACGCATACCTCCGAGTAAGAGAAAGATATCAAGGAAGAATAATGTTAGGCCCACAGTGGAAGATCCAAATGTTCATGGTTTGGAAGAAATAATTAATCACAGTACAATGGTGACCTCCATTGGTAACACTGATGCTGGTAGGTTTAGAAAAACGTCGAAAAGAGAAAAAAATCGGAAGAGAACTTCTTGTGATTCCTCCTCCGAGGAAGAAAGACCACCGGGAAGGATTCGTCATAAGAGGCGAAGACGTGGAAGGTACTCAACTCCATCTTCTTCAGATTCGGAATTTGATAAAAGGATCGAAGGACGATATGGAAAATTACCTCGGATATCTGACTTAAATCAACTCCCTAAGTTCAGTGGTAACATTGAAGCTCAGAGTGCACAGAAGTATTTGAAGGAACTAAATGTTAACTTTGAGCTTATGCAAGTTCCACAGAAATATCGTCTCCAGTTACTATCCAGATTGTTTACCGGACAAGCCGAGCATTGGTTCCAGGCCCATTACGAAGAGTTTAGGGACTACAATGGGTTTTGTAAAAAGTTTACTGCTACGTTTGCTTCAGAGGAAGCAAAACAAAGACAACTGGACGTCTTGAGAAATAGAAAGTACTATAAAGGCCAGGGTCAAACCATGGAAGAGTATGCGTTGGGAATCTATGCTGGTTTTAAGAATCTTTCTCCAGTACTCATAGAAAGTGAAGTCGTGAATATGATAATTAGACAGATGTCTTATAAAGTCAGACAGCTCTGCCTCGTTAACCCACCGAAGACAATGGAAGAGTTAGCAGCGTCTCTGAAAAGATATGAAGTGAATGAAGAGTCCGAAAGCTGGAGAGCAGATTGGTTCAAGAGAAATGAAGCTGGGAACAGTAATAATGGAAGGTTTAGAAACCAGCAACCACTGCAGAGAAATACAGCAGTAAGACAAGTCGTCCGAGAAAACCACGGCCCTGCGGGGAGAAACTTTAACAACGACGTCTGTAACCACGAGGAATCAATGACAGGTAATAATGGTTACCGTCAAACTAGGGAATTTAGAGGAAGGACGTGGTATAGGAGTCGGCCTAATACACCAGAGCTCAGATCTGATCCCGAAACGAGAGCACCAGAAGGAGGTTACATCGAGAGAAGAAGAAACTCAGCATCTCCTCCTCGAAGAAGAACCTATGATTTTCCTAACGGGCAATTCACAACTTCGGGGTCTCAGACACATGAGTCAGAGTTCCCGAGGACCTTTGAACAACAACAAGCGCTTGAGCAGACTCGTCAGTACTATTGGAGTGCTCCAGTAGTTCCCACTAACCAAGGTTCAAATAGGAACCTTGCTTAAGTCCCGTTCCGTCTACAAAGGAGCCTGTTGATCGGGTTAACTACCAGAACCTAAAGAAGTTCACCTGCTCCCAGGAACGACGGAGAGAAATACTCGGAGAAAGCCAGATTTCTTGTGACTAGTGTGGAACGTCAAGATGTAACGAGTGCACTCACGGTCCCCGAAATGACGTGTCAATCATACCCCGGCACGGGGCCAAACGTCGTTATGTGTACGGGAAACCGGTCGTGACTCACGGTCCAGTTATCAAGTTCGGTACTGAGACGGTCGTTTATTGTCATACTATTGCGAGGCGGAGATTAATACCTTGAAATGTTACACTGTTTTGTTTACCTTTGATATGTAGATTCGAACATTCATAACACACTAATAGCATAATATCCGGTACCTGAAAAACGTCAAATAACAACACTGACGAACGGTAAAAAGTGAATATATATTGTAACAACAAAAAAATATTGCAATCAACAACTGTTTACAAAGCCTCCTCACTCTCACAACATTCACTCTATCTCTCTTTCACACACATGAGGTATTTTTACATGCGAAGTATGGATACAAATCATGGATCTCATTAACATATCATTCCTTTTAATTTTTCAAACCTTTATGTGAATTTAGGGCATTTGTCTGCCAGCTCCTGTGCTCTTTTAAATTAACTTAAGTGCCAGCCCTCGGAAAGCGGTTAACTAAGACAATTGGGTCGGCGTGGTTAAATCTTTCGTACGCATCGAGTCGTAAGCACGACTTTATACAAGTTTCTCGGACGGGGGTATTACACACAAGCCTCTCTCGTCCAATGAGAACAACTACTCAATTACATAGTGATGCAAAAACTTAATTGGCTCCAGCTGCCGGAATACACTAATCAATCGTCGGCGCGAGCAAAAATTACCTTAAAAACCACTATGCAACAAATAATACTATTTCACGCACACGACCTTGCAATAAAAACAACTACGCTTTCCACAATTAAAAGGACTCATCAGTCAACTATTGACAAATTAAATGGCGCGACGGGGCGGTCGGTTACACAAGAAATGGAGCACACTTTGACAATTTATACTAAATATTAAAGAAATGAAATGGAGCTTCTAACCCTGAATGCAGACAATTAAATTAGAACATCTGAACATGAAATAACCCTTTTTTATAACAATACCAAAACATTTTTTAGACGCGGAAGTTAGGTTTGGGGTTTCCTGAGTAACTTTGCGAATAAGTGAGACTTCGGCGTTAACTGTACGGTGTTGATACTAACGACGCACGTTTACATGTACATGAGACCCTCTGAAGTATACTGTACCAGACTCTGCTACACGGCGTGGTCATTCATCTCTCCTGGACGCGGGACTTGCACACGGTTCCTTTGTGGCGAAATTGTCCTCCGAGGTCGATCGCGACGAAGAATAATTGCGACGATCTGGTGTACTTGCACCTCCTTGGTACTTCGGGCGTTCCTCTTGCCACTAGCGTCGGATGTACGTGGTCACGCGCCGGTTCGGAATCTCTCTGGTGACGGGCTTCGATTCGGCGTCGTCTGGAAGCGTCGTTCTGGAGTCGTCCTTCAATCTCTCCCTCTGGCTTCGATCGGCGTCGTTCTGGAGTCGTCCTTCAATCTCTCTCTCTGGTGGCGGGCTTCGATCGGCGTCGTTCTGAAGACGTCCTTCGGGCTTTGGGCAGTGTTTGGCTTTGGTGTCGTCTTTGCCGTTGGCTGACTGGCTTCATCGGAAGATGGCGATGCATCGTTGCGGGGTCAGGGAAGTCGACAGACTCCCTTCTCAATCTCCTTTAGCCGCCCATGATTATGTAGTTAACGCTTGGCAAAAAAAAACAAATCACCGCGTAATCTTCACCAAAATAAGGCGCACACTGGTAACCCTCTATCTGCGATTCGCTCACGGTACGTAAGGAGACAAAGTCCACGGACACAAAACAATAATCACGCGAGAGTGTAGCGCGGAGATGCTCTCTCTATGAAATCCGGGTAAAAACTGTGTCTGGAATCATAGTACAGCCTATATATAAGAGATTCGAATTCTTCCGTTGAACGGGACGCTCTAGTGGCTTGGCTTCTGTTTCAGAGGGATGGAAATGACCTCTCTCCATTGTCTTGAAACGCGGTCAAGTGCGCGTCGTCGATCCTTGCAGGCTTGGAGCTCCAGCTGGTTTCTCTGGTCATCCGTGAACATGGGTTAGCCCGCCCGCTGCGACTCAGGCCTGGTAGCGACGAAAATAATCTTTCCTTATCTCCGCGTTGGTGCAAATATGTCCTGTTCTAAGCGGCGGCTGTCACTCAAGAAAAACCCGTCCCCAGCTTCCGACGTCTGGCTCGGATACAAGTTTATTCACAAAATAAGATCAAACCTCACACTTTCATGTTTGTGCATAAAATGAATCAATAAACAAAAAATAATTTATATCGAACTGCGTTTACATGTCACTAGATACCGTGACATCTCGCCCTCCTTCCGATCAAAAATTTCTGTAGGCGAATAAAATTTTTACTACTCAGGGGCATGAAATTTTGACTACAAATTTTTTAACACCCTGTACAAGAAAAGTCAACCAGTTCGATAACACAAAACACATGATTTAAATGATACCTCCAATTTTCATAATAAATATGCATATTATACACTCAATAATTTATACAAAAATAGGATAAATATACCTCACATCCTTATCAGAATTCAAACCAAAGACTCGCTCGTGCTTTTATATCGCGCTAACCACTCTTGGCGCTTTTCGTCGGAGCAGTTCCACCTTTTGCATTTCTCTGCAAAAATACGGCCCGTCGTATATGAAAAACAGCTTCTTGATCTTTCCCTTCACCTGCATAGAGCGTGGAAAGTGCGTCAGGAAGGCTTCACTAAACGCCGAGTACGAATGAAAGTGTCTTTCATTCCGATCCAGCTTGTTCTGTGTTCGATCTTGCACCCAGCCTTCCAGTACAAGCAATCGCTCTCCATCCGCCAGTCCTAACTCCCGGGCTGTTGCTTCGAATTCCTCGACGAGGGCAGACGGCGATATCCTGACGTCCCCGGAGAACTTCTTGAAGTTTTTCTCATATTCGGGCGGGAACAAAGCTCTCTCCGCGGACCGTGGTTCAGGCCGTATGTCGTCCTGGCTTGAAGTTTGGGCTTCGAACGGTCGCGGCGATGGAAGATGTAGTCCCGATTCCACTTCGCTTCCTCGGCTGACACATTTAGTCGGTCTTACGTCACTCGTGGTCCTTGAAGGCGAAGGAACTTCAGCTGGCTGCGATAACGTCATAGCTGTCGGCTCTCGCGGTGATCCCGGAACGTCGGCTACGTTCAATTGTTGTAGTTTTTCCTCGATTCCCTTTATCTTCTCGGGATTCCCTTCCGCTGGGTTCGCTGCTCGCCGCACTTGTCGCTCGAGGGCATCGTTGCTCCGATTGCAGGCTGACTCCAGCTGTGCACATTGTTGGCCGATGTGCTGCAAAGCTCCTTCCTGCTCAATTACGCTCTGCGCCAGTGTTGCCACCTTGGCTTCCTGTTCATCGATGCGAGCGTCGGTCCTGGCGATCCTGGATTCGATTCGAGACTCGGATTCTTGGATCGTCTGAAGAAGCCGTTGCTTCACTTCTTCTCCGGAGGCGCGAACCGTCCCTTGTAGGCGTTCTTCCATTCCTCGCACGTCGGTCTGCATCCCTTGCACCTCAGCCTGCAATCCCTGGATGTTTGTCTGGACCCTGGTTTCCAACCCCTGGATGTTGGTCCGCATCTCGGTCTGCATTCCCTGGATGTTGGTCCGCATCTCGGTCTGCATTCCCTGGAGCATCTGGAGAACCAGCTGAAATTGGTTGGCACCACTGCCACTTCCTACGTCATCTTGTTCCTTGCTGTGGTCGCTGTCCGCACGTGACGATGTACCCCCTTGGGCACTTGGTATCTTCCTTTCCATTTCCAACGGGCCCTTGCACTGGAGACAAACCGGTCCGGCTCCCTCGCTGTCGATTTCGGAATCAGCAAATTCCTTTCCACAAGCCTCGCAAACCATCATGACGTCACTCTTGTTCAAACAGTCTATACGACGATTTCTTAATCTCATGAAGGCCTTTCGCTAAATATCTGCTCGATTTTCTGTCGCACTTTGGAACAGTTACGCAAACTTACGCGAGCTCACACAAAATGTGAATTACAAATCGATACATAAAAAGAAAAAGGAGGTCCGTCGGGAATCCCTTATCCCGCAACTCAGCCTGATGCCATAAATTATGCCAACAACCAAAAAAAAGTACACAAAAAGTACATAAAAATGCCCTATGCAGCTGCCCTTGCTGCTTTCGCCGAAAAAAATATCTGCACTATTGTTACCAATTACGCCCAATAACGTGTCCTTACACGTGAACCTACGACAAATACATGAAAATAACCCTCGAAATACAAAGCGAAAAACACAAAAATAACCAGGAACCTGACAAGAATTTTATGCATGACGTATACAACAATGAAATTTCTACCGCTCTCGCAACCTGGCTTTCCTGGAAAGACATGACAAAAGTTGCCGTCCCATGTTCGCGGCGCCAAATGTAACGAGTGCACTCACGGTCCCCGAAATGACGTGTCAATCATACCCCGGCACGGGGCCAAACGTCGTTATGTGTACGGGAAACCGGTCGTGACTCACGGTCCAGTTATCAAGTTCGGTACTGAGACGGTCGTTTATTGTCATACTATTGCGAGGCGGAGATTAATACCTTGAAATGTTACACTGTTTTGTTTACCTTTGATATGTAGATTCGAACATTCATAACACACTAATAGCATAATATCCGGTACCTGAAAAACGTCAAATAACAACACTGACGAACGGTAAAAAGTGAATATATATTGTAACAACAAAAAAATATTGCAATCAACAACTGTTTACAAAGCCTCCTCACTCTCACAACATTCACTCTATCTCTCTTTCACACACATGAGGTATTTTTACATGCGAAGTATGGATACAAATCATGGATCTCATTAACATATCATTCCTTTTAATTTTTCAAACCTTTATGTGAATTTAGGGCATTTGTCTGCCAGCTCCTGTGCTCTTTTAAATTAACTTAAGTGCCAGCCCTCGGAAAGCGGTTAACTAAGACAATTGGGTCGGCGTGGTTAAATCTTTCGTACGCATCGAGTCGTAAGCACGACTTTATACAAGTTTCTCGGACGGGGGTATTACACACAAGCCTCTCTCGTCCAATGAGAACAACTACTCAATTACATAGTGATGCAAAAACTTAATTGGCTCCAGCTGCCGGAATACACTAATCAATCGTCGGCGCGAGCAAAAATTACCTTAAAAACCACTATGCAACAAATAATACTATTTCACGCACACGACCTTGCAATAAAAACAACTACGCTTTCCACAATTAAAAGGACTCATCAGTCAACTATTGACAAATTAAATGGCGCGACGGGGCGGTCGGTTACACAAGAAATGGAGCACACTTTGACAATTTATACTAAATATTAAAGAAATGAAATGGAGCTTCTAACCCTGAATGCAGACAATTAAATTAGAACATCTGAACATGAAATAACCCTTTTTTATAACAATACCAAAACATTTTTTAGACGCGGAAGTTAGGTTTGGGGTTTCCTGAGTAACTTTGCGAATAAGTGAGACTTCGGCGTTAACTGTACGGTGTTGATACTAACGACGCACGTTTACATGTACATGAGACCCTCTGAAGTATACTGTACCAGACTCTGCTACACGGCGTGGTCATTCATCTCTCCTGGACGCGGGACTTGCACACGGTTCCTTTGTGGCGAAATTGTCCTCCGAGGTCGATCGCGACGAAGAATAATTGCGACGATCTGGTGTACTTGCACCTCCTTGGTACTTCGGGCGTTCCTCTTGCCACTAGCGTCGGATGTACGTGGTCACGCGCCGGTTCGGAATCTCTCTGGTGACGGGCTTCGATTCGGCGTCGTCTGGAAGCGTCGTTCTGGAGTCGTCCTTCAATCTCTCCCTCTGGCTTCGATCGGCGTCGTTCTGGAGTCGTCCTTCAATCTCTCTCTCTGGTGGCGGGCTTCGATCGGCGTCGTTCTGAAGACGTCCTTCGGGCTTTGGGCAGTGTTTGGCTTTGGTGTCGTCTTTGCCGTTGGCTGACTGGCTTCATCGGAAGATGGCGATGCATCGTTGCGGGGTCAGGGAAGTCGACAGACTCCCTTCTCAATCTCCTTTAGCCGCCCATGATTATGTAGTTAACGCTTGGCAAAAAAAAACAAATCACCGCGTAATCTTCACCAAAATAAGGCGCACACTGGTAACCCTCTATCTGCGATTCGCTCACGGTACGTAAGGAGACAAAGTCCACGGACACAAAACAATAATCACGCGAGAGTGTAGCGCGGAGATGCTCTCTCTATGAAATCCGGGTAAAAACTGTGTCTGGAATCATAGTACAGCCTATATATAAGAGATTCGAATTCTTCCGTTGAACGGGACGCTCTAGTGGCTTGGCTTCTGTTTCAGAGGGATGGAAATGACCTCTCTCCATTGTCTTGAAACGCGGTCAAGTGCGCGTCGTCGATCCTTGCAGGCTTGGAGCTCCAGCTGGTTTCTCTGGTCATCCGTGAACATGGGTTAGCCCGCCCGCTGCGACTCAGGCCTGGTAGCGACGAAAATAATCTTTCCTTATCTCCGCGTTGGTGCAAATATGTCCTGTTCTAAGCGGCGGCTGTCACTCAAGAAAAACCCGTCCCCAGCTTCCGACGTCTGGGTCGGATACAAGTTTATTCACAAAATAAGATCAAACCTCACACTTTCATGTTTGTGCATAAAATGAATCAATAAACAAAAAATAATTTATATCGAACTGCGTTTACATGTCACTAGATACCGTGACAAAGAGTTGTCAGTGAATTGTTTCTGAACATTAAGTGAAGTTTTGAAAATTTTCACAATTTTTCTGTGAAAGAGAAAATTGTTCAAATTTTCTCGTAGGAAGCGGGGCAATTGTAACGTGTAGCAGTGTTCACGTTACAAGGATGTATATAAACTTAATATTTTTCTTTGTTTCTTATTTATAATTTTTGGGTGTTAATGGTTAATTACCAAGAAAAGTGGAACCACCTCGTATATAGACAGACTATACATCCAGATGTTAAATAAAAGTTCAAAGATTTTGTTTCTTTCTGCCAGCAAGCTGAGCTGGAATTTTTTTTATCGGTGACAACAATGCGAGAAAACAATCGCTATTGTGTAGAAGCCAGGCAGACTCAACTTTAAGTAAACGTTGAAACCGGGGAAAAGACGAAAGATTAGGCTGTCTTCCCCACGCTATATCTGTCGTGTCCCTTGGCGGACAATAAGTTAACTAATATCATATTAATCCCTGATTCTTTTACTGCAAGAAGGTGTAATCAGAATTTAGTTATGTTAAAGTAAACGAAAGTTATGCCCGCGCAAGACAATACCTGTATTTAAAGAAATTTTGCTTAACATTTTAACGTTGTAAACTTTCTTTCTTTTCTTTGTTGTCTTTTCGCGTGGCCGTTGCAGGGAGAGAGGGGAGTTGGAAGAAGCCATACTCCCTAGTCAAATTAAATGCTGAGTGTAACAATTAAATTTATATTGCATATTTAATATTCACAAAAGGTTAAAAATAGTAATTTCTGTATGTAGCTAATTATGTTCCTCTTTGATATTTTATTAATATGTATTTTATTGTAATGTAAAATTGAGGTAAAGATAAAAGTTGGTAAATCCTTCACGGCACCGAGAAATCCTATATAAGCAGCGAAGCTCGGTGGCCCGGGGCCTTTGTATTCGAACTCCAGATAAATACGGAACTCGTATTACCGTCTTTTCTTTTCACACCCGTATTTCTGCGCTTACTTCCACGTCGCTACTAGGAATTAGTTTATTCTGGATTAGCTTAGGACAATTACTTAGCTCTTCTGGTCAGAAGGCTTATGTTCTCTCGGTTCTATGCTCCTGGTCAGGAGATATAATTGAGAGGATTGTGATTGTCTTAGGATATACCAGAATTCGGGATCGGTCGATAGACTGTTGGTAGTCAACGTTTGTGTCCCTGGTCAGGGAACACCTTTTCTTATTCTGTGGTCACGGATTAATTTTCAGTTCTCTGGTCAGAGGCTGAAAAGAGAATAGGAAGTTGGATACTTAACTGGATATCGACAGAACCTAGTGGGAAAAAGGATTGTTGATTGCTTATAGAATCTTGGTCAAGATCTATAAGTACATTGAGAACCTTTGACCTAGAATTACGAGGGACCTTACATCGAGGATAGAAGAAACCGGAATAACCCGAACCTTGAGCCGAGGAGACTCAAGCCCCGAAGCGATACTGAGTGTGAAGCCGAGGCTCAATAGACCCATCGAACCAAGTACGATCCAGGGCGGATCCTTACAACTGTAACACCTTGTCGTACACTATGTGCAAGGATAACGCCTTCAGTTCATTTGCTAATTCACTACGTGTCCAAAGGCGATAATTCTCCAGCAATCTGCGAAGTGCATCCACGTAGTCAGTGTTGCCACATGAAGGGAAATTTCCTTTTTGCAGAGAAATTCCGACCGAAATTTTAGCCAAAAGGGAAACGGGAATTTCGATGAAAAATACCACAATTTCAGGGAAATTTTAAGACATCTGGCTACATTATTACTGTTTATGTTAAGTTCCAGTTTCATATTATTTTTTTCTGTCCTTTTCATGCTCCCTTGAATATAGCCTGTATCTATTAATATCTCTGTTCAGTACATCGCTTTTCAGCACCTTCGGATAATAGTAACGATGAGGATTAACGATTAAATGGATTCCTGACCACAATCCAAACCCGGGACATGAGGTCAGGAAGCGATGAAAGTGACATGTATGTGAAAAATTTAACATTTTTTATTCACACGGACATGGACCAACGGAAATACTACTACTTGAGTACTACTGCTTCCACCAGCACCACTAATAATAATAATTATTATTATTACAGCTACTAGCCCTACCAATACTTATTATTGTTATTATTGTATGATTTGCCTAGGTGAAGGGAAAAATTGGTATAAGAAGGGAAATTTTGCCCCTTGGAGAGGGAAATTGTGCAATTATATTGTGGCAACACTGAAGCTAGTGTGGATCTGTTGCCGTCCGAGGATACCCAGCACAGTGTTCTTTCACGGCTGATACACGGCCACTTTCAAATGCCTTGGCACATCTGGAAAAGGTACGTTACGGCAGAGTGTGGTCCCCACATGCCTCGCGCAAGCCCTTGTGAATTTGCCGCGCATTCCTTCCACGTGCAACCTGAAATTTGATTAATATTCGCTGTTCTTCACGCGTGAACATTGTTCAGGGCGGTATTATATACACACTTCACTTTAACGTCTTGTAATTACCACACAACAGTACTATTCAGCATCAAACACCTCACACGATCCGTACCCGAATGTCTTTTGGCCCAGCGACAACTGACAAGCCTATACCAACAGTGTTGCCACTACAAAAAAAATGGCCTAAGTACATATTCAAAATGACTCCTATGCTGGTGAACAGAACATTAGATATTAATTAGGAACTTTATTTTCTGACTACCCCTTGTACATAATGCACGTTACACAATACAAAAACAATATGAACATAAAGAAATGCTTGCAATTAATGATTTAAAGCCGTTTAGAATGGGAATGTTGCCAAAAGTAGCGGAGGCAGGAAATGTCTCACTCTCGTCCAATCATGGATTTCCAGTTAACCTTCTATGAGTAGAAGTGGGTGTCCTTACGCAAACTTTCTCGCCTTTATTTTTGGTCTCTAGTTTCTCCAGTGAAACGCGTCATTTGCTAGTTATTGAATTTTCCAATTTTTCTAGTAGTTTTACCTGTTGTTCCGGGTATTTGCATGTTATTGAATTGATTTTCTGCGAAATTTGGTGTTGCAATTATAATACCATGTTTTCAACCTTATCACGCTGGGAGTAGTTATTTCGATTCTCTTCTGTAGATACTGATCAATGATGTAGACGAAGAATTTCGTTTGCGTGTGCTCTAAGTTGAACAAAATGTTTTCAGGTGTGATGTGCTTTGTTCCCTTTCCTAACCTTGCTTCCTCTATCTATCAATCTACCTTGCTATATATTATTTAATTTATTATTTATTTACTTATTTCGTCTTCTTTTACATTGCGAAGTTAAGGCTGTGGAGCCTTTTCTTCCACTTGACCATGTTTACAAAAAAATTTGAATGTGGAATATTGAAACATGAATATGTTACTACGAGTATATTTATGAAGCTTATATTTCCTTCCTTGTCCGTTTTACTTCTTTCCACTCTTTTCCTTTGCTTCTCTATCAATCTCTCAATCTCACTTTCATAATTTATCTCTCTCATTCCCTCACTTCTTCCCTTTCTCTCTCTCTCTCTCTCTCTTCACTTGCATCCTACTCGTTCTCTCACTTCTCTCTCTTTATCATTCACTCACGTTTTCACTCTCTCTCTTTAGTTCTTCCTCTATTCACTTCTCCCCTTTCTCTCTCTCTTTCTCATTTAGTCACTCTTCTCTCTGTTACTACTTGTTCCTCTCTTTACTTCTCTCTCTGTCTCATTGACTCACTTCTTCTCTCTCTCTTTCTCATTGACTCACTTCTTCTCTTTCTCCATTTCTCTCCCTGTTTCTCATTCACCTACTTAGCACATCGCGCTGCAACGCCAAGGGTCCCGGGTTCGAATCCCGGTCGGGCTTGGTTGTTTGTGAATGTCCATTCATCCATTTCATCCTTTCATCACTCATCCCCATCTTCGCAAATTAGCCAAGAGGCACAAAACGCGAAGTAAAATAAACTAAATCAATCAATCAATCATTCACCTACTTCTCTCTTTGTCTTCACTTCTTTCTCACTCTTTCCCATTCACTCACTTCTTCTTTATGTGTTTCTCCATTTCTCTCCGTTTCTCAATCACTCACTTCTCTCTCTGCCTTCACCTCTTCCTCTCTTCACATCCTTCCTTCTCTTTCTTTGTTCATTTATACCTCTATATCTCTCTATCTCTTATTGTCTCACTTCTTTCATCTCTTTTTTAACTTCTCCCTCTCTCTCTTTTTAACTTCTCTTTATCTCATTCTCTCACTTTTCTCTTTCTCTATCTCTCACACCTATCACTTCTCGTATCTCTTTTCCTTTGCCTTCAATTCTTTATCACTCTCGCTGACCTCCGTGACCGAGTGGTTAGCACAGTGCGCTACGACGCCAGTGGTCAAGGGTTGAAATCCCGGTCTGGGCGTGGGTGTTCTTTGAATCCCTTCATCAATTTCATCATATTATCACTCATCTTCGTGATTGGCTAAAAGTGGCAGAAATGCGAAGTACAATTAATCAAATCAATCAATCTTTTTCACTCTCATATCCTTTGGTTTTCTCCAGCAAATGTAACTGTGTAAACAGCCCTATTTACTTTAAAAGTAACTTCATCTGAATTATTTTTCATCATCTGTAATTATTAGAGCCCGGAAGTTAAGGCATTTATTTTCGTTACAATAGGCAGGCAGAAAGGCATTTATAATGTGGTAAATAGGCACTAAAAATGAAAAAAAGGCAAAATAAACCGAAAAAAGGCACATTTAGAAGTCGCTTACTTTTACCTATAATTTCTGGCAAAATGTTAAAATCTAAACTGGGAAGAGCATGTCAATTTTCTCCGTCTTGATTGCACATAACTACAAGGTGCTTTTTAAGTTCTCAACATTCATTGATAGTCGTCTGTCAGAGAGAATGTTTTTCATAATAGAAAATGATCTTTCTACTTCGACAGAAGTTATTGGAGCATACATATAACAAGCTAATGTAGCTGGACTCATTTTGGTAACAGCATTTTCACCTTTTAGAATATCACAAATTGTTTTCAATTGTTTCAAGTCCTCATTTGCACTCACTACCCGTTTGCACTTTTCCGCAACAGCTGACCCCTTTTCTCCTGGCACTTCCATCATCTGCTGCATAGATTCCTCGAAGATTTTCATGGATGCTATAATTGTAATTGTCTCTGGCAATGCACCATAATGTGCAAAAGTAAACTTGAATAGCACAGGAGTTGTTTCACTTCACGAATTGAAGCCGCTTCATTTTCTGGAAGAGCATCGATCACCTCACTGATTTTTTCAAGGTTGTTAGCATAATATATAGCTGCTGATATCCAGGTTCCCTATCTCGTCAAGACTGGTTGCTGAGGTAAACTAAGCTCAATCGCAACTTCCTGAAATTTTTGGGTTCGAGAGGGAGATTTCAGGAATATCTTCTTTGTGTTCGAAATCAACCTGTCCACTTCAGCAGTCAATCATGCACAAGGAAATGTTAACCGAAAGGCAATATCCTGACTCAGCATGAAATACTTTTTTCTCACACTTTTCTCCTTCAGCAATGTTGAAACATGCGTGAGTTCAATATTACTTAAATAAGGCGAAAATTATTCACATAATAAACGGAAGAAAAATAAATGCCAACAACGTTTCTTGGGAGAAAAATAATTTATATACACATTTATTTTAAAAGAATTGTCAAATTTCATTGAAAAAGGCAAAAAAAGGCTTTATAATTAAAAATAGGCAGTGGGGTCCCAAATAGGCAAAATAGGTAAAATGAAAAGGCTTCCAAAACATTCGAAACAACATAAGAAACGTATATCCGGAAAATTTTTATCAATATATGCAGTAGATAAAAAGAGGCATTTTGCCAAACTTCCGGGCTCTAGTAATTATATTTGAAAAAGTAACTTTTTACGATGTTAATTTTTACCGATAAGAAAAACAAATCTCCACAATGTGCAAAACCAACTAAACTAAACGAATCCTACTTCGCTCGAGTTGCACCCTTCTTACCAAATGTTCAACGAACTTTGAGCGAATGCCTCCGAGGAGGTAACTTGAAGAACAGGGGAGTTGGACAAGTTTCCCACTTAAGGCTTAACCGAACAACTCTTTGAGGTCTCCTCGCTTACCCCCAAGGACATACTCCATCGGTATCCTTGGCGAACACAAAAACAAGAAGCAACTTCAAACATTTTGATGGAAGAGGCCGAGATTCACTCCGTTTGTCTCAGCTTCATTATTCTGGCGTTCTCTATTACGATAAGATAAAAATGAAGAATGAGGATTGTAATAATGCATGTAGCACATAAAATTCAACATTTTACTGTGCGAAAATCAAATGGAACGAGAATTTCTGGAAATATTTTTTCTCCGGATTTACTGATTTTTTTTAGCGCTTTTCCTTCGAATTTTTAGAGACATATCTAAAAACGCTGGTCGTGCTTTCGACCATGTTAATTGCCATTCAAAACTGTAGATACAGTTTGAGTTACATGTTGTTGCTTGTATTTAACAATTTCAATATGCTTCACTATTTCATGATTTTCATCAAACAATTGTCAAACAAAAACTCATTGAACAGCCATGATAATTCTACATGTTTGGAAATAATACTTATTAGCCACGATTATTTAAAAAAAAGAAAATGTTTAAATGTGAGTTAACTAAGAAACGACACTTTTTAGCATCACGATTGCAGTTCGCAAATAGTTGGTACAGATACTAAATAGAGACGTTCGGCAGCTTTGCATCAACGCCAATAAAACTAAAATTCAATATTGCAGACTGCATACCTCCGGAGCCTCTCTGCACACATTTATGTTACAGCGCAGAAGGAATAACTTGGCACTGACGTCATCTCCCACCTTCACCTCTCCTTCCAGAAGCGAAGGCTCGTTCGGTAGAACGGACGACAAGGTGACGTGCAAACCAATCGAAACCATACCGAGAGGGGCGATGCAGGCGTGCAAACCCCCACACTGCTACATTAGTCTAACAAACCGCAGCTACGAGCGAGGGATTGCAAGCTATTTTGTTTCTTTGTTAGGGAGGGTTATTTTTGCTGGTTTTGTCATTGTTGCACAATGAGCAGTGATGTAAAGAAAGGTAAGCCCTTGCACAGCGATGCAAGAGAAATAGGTTTCAATGTGTATAAGTACTTTGATCGCGATGTAAACAAAACCACAGCTGTTCACAAAATGTCCGTGACGACAGGTGTCAGTGAAATATCCGTGTGGAGAATCTTGAATTAGAAAGACAAAAGCGTTGCGAGTGTGAGCGGGAAACCTTTTTCAACGGCGGGCAAAAACCGACCGAACGCCCAGCAACGTGTCACAAATCACTTGGAAGCTACTCCTTGTGCAAATACACAAGAACGATTAGAAAGACAACCCCAATATCAGTAAATATAATAACTCAGCAATTAAATTCATATAACTTGAATGTAAACTATCAAAAAACAATGTATATGGCTTTCAATCCTGGAAATAAACTCAATTTTCATAATATAAACTTACAAATAGATGATAATCAAATCAATTATGAAAATCCAGTTACATTTTTAGGTTTAGTTATTGATGACAAATTAAGATGGACATATCATATTGACCATGTATGCAAAAAAGTAGGGAAAAACTTATATCTCCTAAAACTCCTAACACAATATCATGTGTCTGAAATAAACACAAATCTATACTATGGACTTGTATATCCATACCTAGAATATTGCATAATAGCGTGGGGAGGAGCTGCGCAAGAATACACTCAAAGATTGCTTACTCTACAGAAAAGAGCAACACGGTATATTTTCAAAATACCAATTAGAAACTCAAATAGATAATTATTTAGAGAAAATAAAATTATGACCATATATTCCCTATATATTTACAAAGTAATTGAATATGTTCTAAAACAACGTAAATTAGATAAGAATTCGACCGTCCATCAGCACATCACACGTCAAAAAGAGAACTTCCACATTCAAGCACACAGACTTGTTCTCTCAGACAAATCACCTCATGTTGCAGGAATAAAATACCATAACAAACTTCCCACACACATCAAACAAATTACAGAAACTCACAAGAAACTGAAAGCAATTAAACAGTATTTAACAGATATACCTCTATATAATCTCAATGAATTTCAATAGTTAAACTGGATTAGTAAATTGAAGAATTCAAATTATTTTGATATTGTATGACTCCTATATTGGGATTTTCTCTTTTACAAGTTTACTAGTATGTGACACTTATAACAGTTTATGTTTAACCCATATGATTTATTTGTATTTTGGTGTTTGCATTTTATTATTTTCATTGTAATCCTACTCCGTTTGTAATATTTAGTATTGTATGACGTTTTCCACACCCATGGATATGTGTCTACGGAAATAAAGAATTTATTATTTATTATTATTATTATCCTTGAATGAAACAGCATCGTAGCGTTGCGGGCGGCCATCAATTTTGCGTGAACTGCGCAGAGAGCTAACCGCCGGTCTTTCATTTACATGGCCCGACCCTGTGGCCGAGTGGTTAGCACATCGCGCTGCGACGCCAAGGGTCCCGGGTTCGAATCCCGGTCGGGCTTGGTTGTTTGTGAATGTCCATTCATCAATTTCATCATTTCATCACTCATCCCCATCTTCGCAAATTAGCCAAGAGGCACAAAAAACGCGAAGTAAAATAAACTAACTCAATCAATCAATCATTTCATTTACATGGATGAAAGTTTCGTGAACACACACCACAATGTCCCCAAAGTTTGGCTGGATTCCTAAGATTCAGTGGGGGGGCGGGGTAAAAGTGCCAACAGGAAAGGTTCCCAGGTTTATTATTGTGCATGCCGGTGGTGAAAGTGGATTTGTGGAGGGGCGAAGTTAGTGTTCCTTTCAAAAACAACTTCTGGTGACTATCATGGGGAGATGAACGCTAACAATTTTATGTATTGGTTCGAAGAACGGCTTCTTCCCAATCTCTCCCAAACTCTGTTATTGTGTGTAACAATGCTCCGTACCACAACAAGTTAGTGGAAAAAATCCCAACATCTAACAGCAGGAAGGATGAAATGAAGTCGTGGCTGTTATCTCACAATATTCCGCATGCAGAAGGTTTGCTGAAAGCCGAATTATATGAAATAATTAAAATAAACAACATAAAATAAACTTCTAGCAGTAAAAAAAAAAGTTGGTATTTTGCACCGCGATCCTTACTGCTCGTACTCTTACTCGTGCCATGGTTCCTTTCATAGTAGTTGGCAACGCTGACTTAGCAGGGAGTGACGTCACTGCCAGGTTATTCCTTCCCGGCTGTAGGACGAAATCCAAATTCTTGCAAACTCTCACGGAAAAGAGGGGCAATTTTATTTTCCTAGGTTTCTATAGGTTAACATCAAAATATTTGAGAGTTCGAGGGGGCATGGCCCCTCCCCTGGGCACGGACCTGATATGCTCTGCTCCAATACTCAGTTCAATTCGGGACACAAAAATGAGAGAGAAGCAAGTTTGTTTGAGCAAACTGTAGATGGATGCATGCCAGTTAAGCAAAATGGTAGGACATTTACATTTGCTCTAATAGTAATAACATACCGGTAATTCCCTTTCGAGAAAACGTACACGGAAAGCAAGAAAGTAATGGATTTGTCAAACTAAATTACCTTTTAATACTAAAATTTTGAAAACAAGTTTATGGAGCCAAATAACGTCTTGCGAAAGGCGAAAATTATTCGGTAATTAAAAAATCGATAGACAAAAGAACAACTTGGAAATGGATAAAACACACAGAAATGAAACTTTTCTATAAACAAAAAGGCTGGAAACGAACAACTGAAAAATTATCGAAAACTAGAGACGATTTTTTTTCGTAAAACTAAAGACGAAACATTTTTTGAAATAGCGAAAAATGGAAAATCGAAAAATTTAACTTTCAGAAATCGAAAAATCAATTTTTTTTAAAAAAAATGCCATTCGTACTGTTTATAATGGAATGCTGAGACGCAACGTTTATCAATTCTGTTCGCTTTCTCAGTCGTGGTATCGTATGGTAATAATTTATCTACTGGCTTTTGAACTGCGGTAAATGCCTCGTGTCATCACGTAGGGCAGGAGCTTTCTGTAGGAAGACCCAACTGTTATCCTGCATACTGCATATTATTCCAAGGTGAGTCGTTCCCTATTCATCTTCGTGTTCACTTTCAAGTCTCCTAACCGAAGCCTCAATTTTAGAATAATTGCAATGGGAATCAGTTCCTTCGTTGACAGCTGCATTATCCGTGTGATATAATGTGGTATCCCCCTTAGCGTTTGGACTAAAGCTGTTTCCTCTTAATAACGGGTCCGCAGGTTTCTGTCCTCAGTTAAGGAACATCGTACAATGATTCAGATCCCACTTTAACTTGCTCTGATTAGCTCACCTGAGTCAAAAAATAAACATTTCGAAACAAAAATTAAGATATAGTATAAATCCATTACAAGCATTTATTTGATTTGAGATTGTGTTTTAAGTACACTTTTTGCACAGTAAGGCTAATCGGGACTGGACCTACAGTTTAAAGTTGTATCTGAACCACTATGTGCCTCCTCCAACGGGTATCGAACCCGAGACCCCTTGATTACAAGGAGACGACGCTACCACTGCCCCATCGGAGAGGGCTCATTAAACTGCTTATACACAAAGAACTCTATCAAATGTTAACTGGCATTCCAAAACCATCTTCACAGACAAACTCTCCAAGTTTTACCTTCACATTCCAAGTGTTCGATTTGGGCACATTTGATGGCATAAATGCAGTTTCTATCTACAGGTATTGGACATTGAAACTGAAGCACCTGGTAGAAAGCCATAATTTTTATTTAATAAGGTGTTAGGCGCCTTTGGCGGCCAGTACAGCAGCAACATGACGTAGAAAGGATCGATAGAGGTCCTTCACTGTGTGCAGAGGGATTTGGAGCCATTCCTCCTGAAGCACAGTGACAAGTTCAGCACGTGTACGTGGAGGAGGGAAACGTTTCCACACTCGATCCTCTAACAAACCCCACACAGGCTCAATAATGTTGAGATCCGGCGATTGAGCGGGCCATGGCAGATGTTCAACCTCACTGTCATGCTCATCGAACCACTGTGTGGTACGTTTAGCAGTGTGAATAGGGCAGTTATCATCCTGAAACACAGCACCACCGTCCGAGAAGAATGTTTGAACCATAGGGTGTAAATGATCCTCCAGTATGGTCCTATAGTCCTTGTCAGTGACACGACCCTCGAGAAGAATTAGTGGGCCCAAAGTCTGCCACGATATTGCACCCCACACCATCACGGATTCGCCTCCATGTTTGACTGTGGGTTGTATGCATCAGAGGGACTTCTCCAGACGAACACTCTCCCTGTTGTTGGGAACATGGTGTAGCTGGACTCATTCGAGAATATGACACGTTTTAGGTCATCCAACGTCCAGTTTTTATGAGTCTGGCAGCACTGAACCTGCTTTACGGCATTTGTACTACTGATGAAAGGCTTGGCCTTATGCAGGTATCGACGGACTTTTCATGCACACAGGTTCTGTGAGGTGTGTTTTCACTTCTGCTGTGATTGCCGATGTAATGGTTTTCCTTTTTCGTGCAACAATCCTAGTCAATGCCCTGACGTCCCTTTACGACAACTTTCGTTGTCCCCTGCAGTTGCTCCTCCTGGATGTGGTTCGTCCTTCCTGTTCATATGCACACATCACCCTGGATACTGTAGCTCGTGAGACGTCACAAAGTGTTGCAGTTTTGGACACAGATGCACCTGCTAGACGCGCTCCTACGATCTGCTCTCTTTTGAAGTTGGATATGTCCCCCATTATACCGCTCTACACATACGATTTGACGTTCACTGACGAATCTCTTCTACTGGAGTGACTACCAAGAACCCGCAAACGTGACTCATTGACCATAAGTACGATTTCAACTACCAGATGGCTCTGGTGAGTCCCGCGAACATCCCAGGCTATTTGCGCAGGGGTTTCAGTTTCAATGTCCAATACCTGTATGTAGTGTGCCCGCAGGAGGAAACAGGGTATTGCTGCTTAAGCTTTGATGGTGAATTTTGGAATTATTTAAAAACATTTTAGACATTGCATAGATTCTATGGAAATCTTAATAGCTTCCCTTCAAAATAACTCTGTAACAATGTTCCCAACCTATTTGTTTCGCACAATAAAATTTGAGAAAGACACAACTGTCATGTTCGGCATTGTCCAGATTTTTCGGGATAATGCTGAACACCGTGTTCGCCATTACCCCCTATGAAAAATAGTTACTATAAAGACAAATGATGTCAAATATAAGGAATAATGACCCTTCAAGAAATTATTTGCTCTTCGGTCAAATTTTTACTACACTAATGGTTCTTGGTGGCAGGTGTCTTCATTTCAATTCTTTGTTCAAAGTTTTTCTTTGCCGAACATCTGTTCCCAATTACCTCTCTCTGCGCCGGTCTTTTTTTATTTACCACCACACGTGCTACATATAATATAGGAGCATTCCAGTGTGTTTGTTTGATTGATTGATTTGGGGTTTTAAGTCCACTTTATGAACAGTAAGGCTAATCAAGACTGGACCTACAGTTTAAAGTGGGATCCGAACTACTATGTGCTTTAACAGGGTATCGAACCCGGGACCCCTTGATTACAGGACGACGACCCTACCACTGAGCCATCGGGGAGGACTCAGTGTGTTTGAAAATTGCATAAATTTTAAATACATGTACAATCTACAAGAGTAGCTGACATAAGAAAATAATATAACGTTCTCAACTTATCTCGAATTAAAAACAGCACATAAATTAAAATCAAAGTTGAAGAAAATCCTTGTCCCCTGGTTTGGATGTACCACAGAATAATGACGACGCCAGGAGCTTAACGCATGGTCCGTGACAGGCGCTAGGTGGCGCCGCGAATTGGATCACTCTTATCAAGGAAGGAAAGCAGAAAAATTTGTTGTCGCATTAGCTTTGTATTCGGGATTACCCCGGTTTCCCAAGGAGTATCCCAACAGAATGATTGATATGATTTGATTTATTTTACTTCGCTTTTCTGCCTCTTTTGACTAATGACGAAGATGAAGATAAGTGATGACACAATATTCTTGATGAAGGGACACTCACAAACACCCAGTCAATGCCGGGATTCGAACCCGGGACCCCTGGCGTCGTAGCACAAAGTGGTAACAACTTCGCCACAAAGGGCGAAAGCTTGGTACTAGTATACTATGGGGGTGACACCTATAAATCATTGATTTTCCACTTTATTACATTGCTAACGTACTATTTTGGAATGCGGAACGTTTCCTAAGGTGAAATAATGCATTTCTAACTAAGATAGTGTCTATTTCTTACATTTACGAGTACTTACTGTTACTTGTTATTTCCATTCTGTAACACACATTATGCCGATAGTGTACTGATTCATGCAGTGTTGCAGTGTTGCAACCTTGTTCACCGGAAAATACTTACGTTCGTGCCCGGATTTGAAATTAAGCTAATACCTCGCAAACCATTGACGTTAGCCTCACAAACCATTGACGTTAGCCCAACAAACCATTGACGTCAGCCCCAAAAACCATTGACGTTATCCCCCAAAACTATTCACGTTAGCCCCACAAACCATTTTCCGTAAGGTTAGGTTAGGTTAGGCAAGCATAGTTAAAAAAATAATAAAAAATACTCGACACGTCATGTTCTAGTGAAAATACTGCGAGTTTGTAACACTGACTACGCGGTTTACGTCATCTAACACACGGAACATTGTGCTCTCCTGCAGAAAGCAAATGGCGATAGCAGAAAAAGCGTGTCGGACAGAGATTTTCGCAGAAAACAACATGCATTCGCATTAAAATGTATCAAAACTACATTCACGAACTTCCACAACGCCACAGAAAATGATTTCCGTAAGTACTTTCTCCTGTAAATTTGAAGAAATCCGTCACCCCCATAGTAAACTGTTAACGAAAGCTGAATTTAAGCCCAGAACAGAAATGTATGAGTTCTCACGTTTTTAATCTCGCCAACTCCGTAGCGACGAATATTGACTCCGAATGGAAGTCGATGTTGCCACGATTTCAAACTCCCCTCTCCGACCCTAATCCTCGAGCAAGTTTAACACAAGCAGTCAGCAGGTCGCGCCTTTCAATATTCATGGAGCACTTAAACGAATTAAGATCATTGCGAGGTGAAAAAGAAATCAAATCTGGAGATGTCAGCAACGCGAGAGGTTTTAACATAATTCAAAAAGCGGGAATTTTCTAATTCGTCCTCTGTAGAGAAAGAGGACTCCAGCACAGAAGCTGAGAGCCTTCTGTTCACTACAAGATTGCGATCTCCAGTTTGTTATAAAGTATTATTTTGAAACTCGTCTCTAATATTTCATATCGATTACTTCTGCAATTCAATCAAATCCAAGGTGAATCGATAATAGGTGACTCAACGAAGTAAGGAGTTGACGAGCTGCCTCTTTGCGGGTGAACCTTGATCGTGCGCAATAGCAAGAAGAGAAGCTGGAGGCTGATTTAATAATGGGTGTAACTCCAGCCTAATTACGGAGCACAGAATCAAAACTTGGAGATAAACTTTGTGTGGACTCGGTTAACAATTGATTTGCATATATTTAGAATTAATTTACATATATTTAGAACTAATTGACATATAATTAGATCTAATTTACATATATGTACGTGCATATTGGTGACTTTTATGAATACATGGATATTACTTTATGAAAAATATGTAAATTTGGAATAAGGAGTATGGGGAAGACCACAGAAAAGATATGCAAAGTGCTTAGGAAAGCGGGCATTAAAACTTACAGGAAGGGAGGGAGAAGCATCTTAGGAATAGCGAAGAATGCAAACAAGAAAAAGGAAAATAGAGAAGAGGAAGAGGAAGGGATTATCTACGAAGTGAAGTGTAAAGAATGTCAGCGTGTGTACATAGGAGAAACGAAAAAGAGGCTGAAAGACAGGTTGAAACAACATAGGGATGATGTACGACTTAAGATTTGATTTGATTTAGTTTATTTTACTTCGCGTTTTGTGCCTCTTGGCTAATTTGCGAAGATGGGGATGAGTGATGAAATGATGAAATTGATGAAAGGACATTCACAAACAACCAAGCCCGACCGGGATTCGAACCCTGGACCCTTGGCGTCGCAGCGCGATGTGCTAACCACTCGGCCACAGGGTCGGGCTGTACGACTTAAGAGAGAGAGAAATGCGATATTTAAACACACGAGAGAAACAGGACATGACATAGAGTGGGATGAGGCTAAGCAGATAGGAAGGGAGAAGAGAATGCTAGTGAGAAAATGGAAGGAAGCCAAGGCAATAGAGAAGAAAGGTGAAGAAGACACAATGAACTGGAATGGGGGACTGATGTTAAATAAAGAATGGAAGAAGGTGTTAGAAAGATTGGAAAGGACAAGAGAGAAAGAGGAGAGGAGAAGGAAGAAAAATGAAGGAAAAAGAGCGTGAGATAAAGAGTCCAACCAAATTCTAGATGGAAGTAATTGTGTTTAGCCTTTTAGGTGAAAGTACTGTTGGAAAGGGAAAGCCACCTGCTAGAATGTTCCAGAACAACTTTCTAATAGTTTGCAGGGAGTAATGTTTGTGTATACATAATGCCCTGTTTGTGTATCTTGTTACTTTTGTACTTGATACAGAGTCTGAAGAAGACCTTGCTAGAAGGTTGAAACGTTACGTTTAGTTTATGTTTTTAATAAAATAAATTACTGCCCTGGCCAGCATATTTATTTCTTCATGTAAATTAGATCTAAATATATATGTAAATTCGTTTTAAATTATGCAAATTAATTCTAAATATATGCAAATTAGTTATCGCCCGAGGACACAAACGTCCATTAACTAAGTCATATACTACTACTGTTACATTTGCAAAGCTGAATTTAAGCCCAGAACAGAAATGTATGAGTTCTCACGTTTTTAATCTCGCCAACTCCGTAGCGACGAATATTGACTCCGAATGGAAGTCGATGTCCTTTATCTGCCCAAAAATCTTGTAATCCCTTTATTATATCCTGTACTAATATTACTCTTTAATACTTTGCTCCTGAGGTCTTGGGAAGTTAACAAACTTTAATAAACGTGAAAATTTGGAGGGGAAAGTGCCCATCCTTGTCCCCACAAAGTTACGCCCATTGCCTCACCCACTGCGTGTCATCCTCTTGCTTCGTAATGCATATCGACCGGCAAAACTGTCAGTAGACTACAACTGCGGAAATCACCCCCCCACCCCCCACACATACACACTCTCCACCACCTCTCTGCGGAGTATCAAATTCACCCTCAAAGATACAGCGGGCCAACTCTCGTGAAGATAGCCAGAGCTATTAGGTTTCACTTTTTGTTACGTGCATGGCCCGATTACACAAAATGTGACTAGTGATCCTGAAGGCTTTAACCAGACAGGTTATGCAAGGGTGATGCTTATAACACCGGCCAGACAAAATAAGCTGTAATATTATATATACCATACAGATTTTAACGTAATATATACATGGCGTACCTTGGATAGTATGCCGTTGATTGCGATCAGATCATGTGTTGAAAGTGCCCGCCGTTTTCAAGAAGCCACGCCTCCACCCGCGTCTGCATATTCGCCGCGACTCGCCGCAGTGTTTCGCCGGTGATGTTCCTGATATCAGCCGAAATGTTGTCCTATAAAGCTTGTAACGTTCGCGGTTTGTTTGCATGCACCCTGTTCTTCAGTAAACCACACACAAATAAAATCCGGGCCAAGATTCGAATCCGGAACCCCTCTCGTCGAAGTGCGCTCTGCTAACCACTCAGCCAGCAGAGAGAGATACAGTGTGATATTTGAAGATGCTCCTTTGTCTACTCTACCCCAACCCGGGTTCGACACCCGTTTTGGCCACAAGTGGTTAGGATCCCACTTTAAACTGTAAGCCCAGTCCCGATTAGCCTTACTGTGCATAAATTGGACTTAAAACATCAAATCAATCAATCTATTCATTTATTTTTTGAAATATTCCAATGCCTCAGTGGCGGTGATTGGGTGTCAAAACTTGGGGGATGGGAGGCTAAGAGGAGTTTATGTTCTCTTGGTAGACAGTGCTTAGCATTAAGAGGCCATAGTGCGGGGGCAAGAAGTTACCACTTCGAATTTTTTTTCAATTACACATTAGGTAGATATATAACAATATTATGACTAGTACTCATTGGAACACATCGGTTAGATATCAATTTACGCTCCATGATTTCTTTGCCTTCTCTGTATGTTGCTGCCATCATTGGAAATATCCTTCAGATACCCTTAAGGGACGAACCATGTTTGTGTATTGACAAAAACTCACTTGTGGAAATTGCCTGCTCAACGTATATTAAAAACTCCATCGTCACAAACTGACGTCGCTGCCATTTGAAAGATGACAAGACCAGGGCAGGCAAGGCAGCTAATGATAATGGCACCCTTTTCAGGAAACAGACTTTTCCGAATCCTCTTTCCTCCCGTTTCCCGTTGCTCCCGGGGGAAATTCCCGCCGTCCTAAGTGAAAGGAGAAGAGGTCGTTCTGACAAACCAGCAAATATCAATAACTAGCCGCCGAGAGGGTATTATATGTCGCTGGAGACCGAATCGAGTACCACTCTTCCACTTCTCATTAGATCCTTCTCTGTTTGACAGAACCTGACAGACGTCTAGATGGAAGAAACCAATGGGGAACTGCGTTTGAAGTCGTGACGTGGCTTGTGAAACTGTAAAAGCTTCCTTTGATTGGTGAACTTAAGATCTCACAAATTAATGGCAGTGCTCTAATTCCAAAAATTTCAGTGGGTAAAAACTAACAGTGGTAGAGATCGGTTAATTCATATGAACTCTCCAGCCTAACCATTACAAGTTACAAGTGCGTAGTTACAGATCGGTTAGTTCCTATGAACTCTCCAGCATAAGCATTACGAGTGCGTAGTTGAAGATCGGTGAGTTTATATGAACTCTCCAGCCTAACCAATACAGGTGTGTAGTCAGAGATCGGTTAGTTCATATGAACTCTCCAGCCTAACCATTACAAGTTACAAGTGCGTAGTTACAGATCGGTTAGTTCCTATGAACTCTCCAGCATAAGCATTACGAGTGCGTAGTTGAAGATCGGTGAGTTTATATGAACTTTCCAGCCTAACCATAACAAGTGCGTAGTTACAGATTGGTGAGTTCAAAATGAACTCTCCAGCCTAACCAATACAGGTGTGTAGTCAGAGATCGGTTAGTTCATATGAACTCTCCAGCCTAACCATTACAAGTTACAAGTGCGTAGTTACAGATCGGTTAGTTCCTATGAACTCTCCAGCATAAGCATTACGAGTGTGTAGTTGAAGATCGGTGAGTTTATATGAACTCTCCAGCCTAACCAATACAGGTGTGTAGTCAGAGATCGGTTAGTTCATATGAACTCTCCAGCCTAACCATTACAAGTTACAAGTGCGTAGTTACAGATCGGTTAGTTCCTATGAACTCTCCAGCATAAGCATTACGAGTGCGTAGTTGAAGATCGGTGAGTTTATATGAACTCTACAGCCTAACCATAACAAGTGTGTAGTTACAGATCGGTGAGTTCATATGAACTCTCCAGCCTAACCAATACAGGTGTGTAGTCAGAGATCGGTTAGTTCATATGAACTCTCCAGCCTAACCATTACAAGTTACAAGTGCGTAGTTACAGATCGGTTAGTTCCTATGAACTCTCCAGCATAAGCATTACGAGTGCGTAGTTGAAGATCGGTGAGTTTATATGAACTCTCCAGCCTAACCAATACAGGTGTGTAGTCAGAGATCGGTTAGTTCATATGAACTCTCCAGCCTAACCATAACAAGTTACAAGTGCGTAGTCAGAGATCGGTTAGTTCATATGAACTCTCCAGCCTAACCATTACAAGTTACAAGTGCGTAGTCAGAGATCGGTTAGTTCATATGAACTCTCCAGCCTAACCATTACAAGTTACAAGTGCGTAGTCAGAGATCGGTTAGTTCATATGAACTCTCCAGCCTAACCATTACAAGTTACAAGTGCGTAGTTACAGATCGGTTAGTTCCTATGAACTCTCCAGCATAAGCATTACGAGTGCGTAGTTGAAGATCGGTGAGTTTATATGAACTCTCCAGCCTAACCAATACAGGTGTGTAGTCAGAGATCGGTTAGTTCATATGAACTCTCCAGCCTAACCATTACAAGTTACAAGTGCGTAGTTACAGATCGGTTAGTTCCTATGAACTCTCCAGCATAAGCATTACGAGTGCGTAGTTGAAGATCGGTGAGTTTATATGAACTCTCCAGCCTAACCAATACAGGTGTGTAGTCAGAGATCGGTTAGTTCATATGAACTCTCCAGCCTAACCATTACAAGTTACAAGTGCGTAGTCAGAGATCGGTTAGTTCATATGAACTCTCCAGCCTAACCATTACAAGTTACAAGTGCGTAGTCAGAGATCGGTTAGTTCATATGAACTCTCCAGCCTAACCATTACAAGTTACAAGTGCGTAGTTACAGATCGGTTAGTTCCTTTGAACTCTCCAGCATAAGCATTACTAGTGCGTAGTTGAAGATCGGTGAGTTTATATGAACTCTCCAGCCTAACCAATACAGGTGTGTAGTCAGAGATCGGTTAGTTCATATGAACTCTCCAGACTAACCATTACAAGTTACAAGTGCGTAGTCAGAGATCGGTTAGTTCATATGAACTCTCCAGCCTAACCATTACAAGTTACAAGTGCGTAGTCAGAGATCGGTTAGTTCATATGAACTCTCCAGCGTAACCATTACAAGTTACAAGTGCGTAGTTACAGATCGGTTAGTTCCTATGAACTCTCCAGCATAAGCATTACGAGTGCGTAGTTGAAGATCGGTGAGTTTATATGAACTCTCCAGCCTAACCAATACAGGTGTGTAGTCAGAGATCGGTTAGTTCATATGAACTCTCCAGCCTAACCATTACAAGTTACAAGTGCGTAGTTACAGATCGGTTAGTTCCTATGAACTCTCCAGCATAAGCATTACGAGTGCTAGTTGAAGATCGGTGAGTTTATATGAACTTTCCAGCCTAACCAATACAGGTGTGTAGTCAGAGATCGGTTAGTTCATATGAACTCTCCAGCCTAACCATTACAAGTTACAAGTGCGTAGTCAGAGATCGGTTAGTTCATATGAACTCTCCAGCCTAACCATTACAAGTTACAAGTGCGTAGTCAGAGATCGGTTAGTTCATATGAACTCTCCAGCCTAACCATTACAAGTTACAAGTGCGTAGTTACAGATCGGTTAGTTCCTATGAACTCTCCAGCATAAGCATTACGAGTGTGTAGTTGAAGATCGGTGAGTTTATATGAACTCTCCAGCCTAACCAATACAGGTGTGTAGTCAGAGATCGGTTAGTTCATATGAACTCTCCAGCCTAACCATTACAAGTTACAAGTGCGTAGTCAGAGATCGTTTAGTTCATATGAACTCTCCAGCCTAACCATTACAAGTTACAAGTGCGTAGTTACAGATCGGTTAGTTCCTATGAACTCTCCAGCATAAGCATTACGAGTGCGTAGTTGAAGATCGGTGAGTTTATATGAACTCTCCAGCCTAACCAATACAGGTGTGTAGTCAGAGATCGGTTAGTTCATATGAACTCTCCAGCCTAACCATTACAAGTTACAAGTGCGTAGTTACAGATCGGTTAGTTCCTATGAACTCTCCAGCATAAGCATTACGAGTGCGTAGTTGAAGATCGGTGAGTTTATATGAACTTTCCAGCCTAACTAATACAGCTGTGTAGTCAGAGATCGGTTAGTTCATATGAACTCTCCAGCCTAACCATTACAAGTTACAAGTGCGTAGTCAGAGATCGGTTAGTTCATATGAACTCTCCAGCCTAACCATTACAAGTTACAAGTGCGTAGTTACAGATCGGTTAGTTCCTATGAACTCTCCAGCATAAGCATTACGAGTGCGTAGTTGAAGATCGGTGAGTTCATATGAACTCTCCAGCCTAACCAATACAGGTGTGTAGTCAGAGATCGGTTAGTTCATATGAACTCTCCAGCCTAACCATTACAAGTTACAAGTGCGTAGTCAGAGATCGGTTAGTTCATATGAACTCTCCAGCCTAACCATTACAAGTTACAAGTGCGTAGTCAGAGATCGGTTAGTTCATATGAACTCTCCAGCCTAACCATTACAAGTTACAAGTGCGTAGTCAGAGATCGGTTAGTTCATATGAACTCTCCAGCCTAACCATTACAAGTTACAAGTGCGTAGTTACAGATCGGTTAGTTCCTATGAACTCTCCAGCATAAGCATTACGAGTGCGTAGTTGAAGATCGGTGAGTTTATATGAACTCTCCAGCCTAACCAATACAGGTGTGTAGTCAGAGATCGGTTAGTTCATATGAACTCTCCAGCCTAACCATTACAAGTTACAAGTGCGTAGTTACAGATCGGTTAGTTCCTATGAACTCTCCAGCATAAGCATTACGAGTGCGTAGTTGAAGATCGGTGAGTTTATATGAACTTTCCAGCCTAACCAATACAGGTGTGTAGTCAGAGATCGGTTAGTTCATATGAACTCTCCAGCCTAACCATTACAAGTTACAAGTGCGTAGTCAGAGATCGGTTAGTTCATATGAACTCTCCAGCCTAACCATTACAAGTTACAAGTGCGTAGTCAGAGATCGGTTAGTTCATATGAACTCTCCAGCCTAACCATTACAAGTTACAAGTGCGTAGTTACAGATCGGTTAGTTCCTATGAACTCTCCAGCATAAGCATTACGAGTGCGTAGTTGAAGATCGGTGAGTTTATATGAACTCTCCAGCCTAACCAATACAGATGTGTAGTCAGAGATCGGTTAGTTCATATGAACTCTCCAGCCTAACCATTACAAGTTACAAGTGCGTAGTTACAGATCGGTTAGTTCCTATGAACTCTCCAGCATAAGCATTACGAGTGCGTAGTTGAAGATCGGTGAGTTTATATGAACTCTCCAGCCTAACCAATACAGGTGTGTAGTCAGAGATCGGTTAGTTCATATGAACTCTCCAGCCTAACCATTACAAGTTACAAGTGCGTAGTCAGAGATCGGTTAGTTCATATGAACTCTCCAGCCTAACCATTACAAGTTACAAGTGCGTAGTCAGAGATCGGTTAGTTCATATGAACTCTCCGGCCTAACCATGCGAATTCCGTAGTCAGAGATCGGTTAGTTCATATGAACTCTACAGCATAAGCATTACAAGTGCGTAGTTACAGATCGCTTAGTTCATCGAACTCTACAGCCTCTATTTTTGCGGGAGTAGGAAAATGTCTTATAAGCTTTTGCCTTGACTCATCTCACCCAACAGGTCGGTAGGCTCAAGTTGATACCTTCCTGGAGATGAGGCCTGCTCGAAAGAAAAGGTTTATAAAATTTTCAGAGGTTAAACGCTCAGTTTCGTGAAACGTTAAATGCAGACTATAATTCCATTAAATATATGAATGGAATCATTTCATTTCTACAAAAGCCGGCCGCCAAGGCACATCATAGCACATCGCGCTATGATGAAAGGGGTCTCGGGTTCGAATTCCAGCCTGGTCATGAATGTTTGTGAGTGCCCATTCATCACACCATCACTCATCCTCATTTTCGCAAATTAACCAAGAGGCACAAAAGCGAAGCAAAATAAAGCATATCAAGATACAATGTACCATAGACTTGTACCAAAAATAGCATTGATGGTACAATACTGATGATGATGATTATAATTGGCATAAAGGAGGCATATTGCAATAGAAAATACTTTAAAATAAAAAAAATCAAATGTGTTGTTTTCTTGTCGATATAACTTTCCTGAATTATCAGTTTGTATACTCATAATAACTTTAACATTTGATACAAGGTTTTGCGAAGCTTGATTCAAACAAGGTCGGAATTTCGTTCTTTTTTTACTTCCCTGGCTCCATTTTTCTGTCTTGTAGCCTCCTTACCCCCACCCATTTCCTCTTCCTGGAACTCCCTTTATTTTTCATTCTCTCTCTATCGTTCATATGAATTAATTAGTTTAATATGGAATAAAGAAGAAATCCCTCAACAGTGGAAAACTCCATAATTGTTCCCGTGTTTAAAAAAGGTGATACAATGAACTGCAATAATTACCGTGGAATTTCTCTACTCTCAACATATAAAATATTATCTAACATTCTTTTAACAAGACTATCCCCATATGCTAATGACATTATAGGTGATTATCAATATGGATTTAAACGTAACAGATCAACTACAGATGAAATTTTTCACATCAGACAGACACTTGAAAAAAAGTGGGAATATAATCAAAATGTCCATCAGCTATTCATTGATTTTGCAACGTCCTGCTCGAGAAAGGTGCCTAACTACACCTGCATGAGTACGTCAGCGGGATGCAAGTCTACTAGCTTGGCAACGACCAATCAGTAGTACCAAACGCACTGCAAAGTTTTACCCATTATGCTAACCTTTTCTCCAGCGGTGGCATGAGACACTATTTCACTCAGGGTTCGGGAAAAAGTACACTGTCTAAAGTTAGAGAAAGTTTAATGACTATAGCTGGATACACTGTTAACGTTGTAAGTTTAGCACATGCCCGCGTAGGATATTACACTCACTGGCCTATGTACTGCCACACAAAGGGGGGAGAATGGCTTCTGCAACTGCTGTAAACTGAGAACAGGAACACTGCTGCTGCTGCCGTCGAAAACGTAGCTCCAACTCTCGTTAGGAATGTGTTGTTCTTTTGTCGACTTCTGTAGCTGCAGGCTTTTTACAGGGAACTGTTGGCTTTTGGGGAACAAAGGAGCATATATTAAAGTCACCCTCACGATAACCGTAGTATTTTATCTGACCCGTAATTTTACCTTCTGGGCGGTTGCCTAGAAACCCAACGCCACACTACCCTGGCCGGGTGCCGCAGGTTGATAGGGGAGGAAACCTCTCGCAGCAAGCGGGGCGGGTCCTCTCACTCTTAGGTGGAGTTTTTCTCTCTCGCCAATAAGCGGAGTGGGGTATATCTCACTCGAAAGTGGAGTAGTTTCTCTTGCCAAAGGCAGAGTTCAACCTCTCTCGCTGGAAAGCGGAGTGCGACTTCTCTCGCCCGTAGGCGGAGGGCAACTTCTCTAGGGAGCTTGGTCTCTCGCTAAAGCGGAGTGCACCTTCCTTCCTTAAGAAGCTTGACCTCTCGCAAGAGCGGAGTGATCCTTCTTCCAGGTCCGTTGGTAAGAGAGATCTTATCGTGAGCCGACCTGAAAGCCAACTGAAGAAAATGGATAATAAACCTTTTTTCGAGCAAGGCGTCATCTCCAGGAAGCTAACAACTCGCGGCAAGCCACGGCACCTAGCGACCTGTTGAGTGAGATGAGTCAAGGCAAACGGCTGGTTATGTAGCCTCGGTTCAAGTAGCGCCTCTAGCGCCGCTCACGCGAACTACGTGGAACCGTGCTAGAGCAGGCAAGGTCATCTCTACGGCAGACGATTGAACTACGTGCTCAAGGCACCAACGATAAATACATATTATATTAAACGTGTGCTAAACGTTAATATACAATTAACTATAAGATAAATATTACATATTTTTTGCGACCACGCAGGGCCTTATTAACAGAATAATAATAAATTTCTACTGATAAACACAATTATCAAAGTAGGTATTAACACATGTAACATTGAACAAGTAAATAAAATAACTTTGAACATAATAACAATTCATACATATACACTGAGTAAATAAACATTAGTGTTGCTAATGAGTATGATCTCTCAGGATAATTACAATTTCAAAAAAGCATATGATTCGGTCAAAAGAGATAAATTATATAATATATTAGTCGAGTGTGGAATACCTAAGAAGCTTGTTAATATGATAAAAGTATGCACCAGTGAAACAGAAAGTAAAATTCGAATGGGTATTAATGTGTCTGACAAATTTACAATTCATGATGGGTTAAAACAAGGAGATGCATTATCTCCATTGCTCTTTAATTTTGCTTTAGAATATGCTGTTAGGAAGGTAAAAGAAACTAACGAAGGACTAAAATTAAACAGTGTGACTCAGTTGGTAGCATATGCAGATGATGTAGACTTATTAGGGAATGATATAAATATAATTAAGAATAATGGTAAAATATTTTTCAAAACTGCTAAAGAGATAGGTTTGGAAGTTAGCAAAGATAAAACTAAATATATGCTTAAAGGCCGAAACCAAGTGTTAGGTAATAATCAAAATCTAATTATTGATTATTGAACCAATTTCGAAATTCAAGTTCTTAGGAATAATACCAACATATGAAAATGATATTAAAGAGGAAATAAAAAGAAGGCTTAATTCAGGAAATGCATGTTACTTTTCTCATCATAAACTTTTTGTCTTCTCGTTTAATATCTAAGAAACTAAAAGTTAAAATATACAAAACAGTAATTTTGCCTGTAATATTATATGGACGCGAAACCCGGTCCCTTACATTGAAAGAGGAACATAAATTGAGAGTATTTGAAAAAAAAGATCCTTAGGAAAATATTTTAATCTAAAAGGGATGAGGAGACAGGTGAGTGGAGAAGGTTACATAATTTAGAACTACATAATTTGTATTCATGTCCAGATATTATTAGAATGATTAAATGAAGAAGACTTAGGTGGGCAGGCCATGTGGCACGAATGGAAAAGGAAAGAAGAGTTTACATGATTCTTGTTGGGAAACCTGATGGTAACAGACCTGTAGGAAGACCAAGACGAAGATGGAGGGATAATGTTGAGATGGACCTAAAGGAAATCGGTAGGGATGGAAAATAGTATATAGATTTTGCTCAGGATAGGGACAGATGGAAGGCCTGTGTTACTGCAGTCATGAACCTTCGGGTTTAAGAAGGCTAGGGAGTTAGTTAGTTAGTCTCTATCGATCATATTTCCTCTATTGTCTATCATCTGGTTTTATTTATTTTCTCTCTCTATTTCTCTTTCTTTCTTTTCATCATCCTCTATTTTCGTCTCTCTTTCATCTCGTTTACTCTTTCTTTCTCTCTCTTTCTTTTCCCTTTAACTCTTTATTTTATCTTTCTTTTCCTCTTTCTCTCTCTTTCATTTCCTCTTTCTCTCTCTTTCTATTTCCTATTCTTTCTTTTCCTCTGTTTCCCTCTTTCTCTCTTTCTTTCTCTCTTTCTTTTTCTCTTTATCTCTTTCATTTGCTCTTTCTCTATCTTTTCCCCCTCTTTCTCTCTCTTTCTTTTCTCTTTCTCTCTTTCCTTTCCTGATATTAACACTAAAAATGAAATGCTTGGAAAAATACTCCAAAGACACTGCCAAATGTCTCTTTTTATACCACGCTAAATTTGCCATTAGAATGGTTTGCACAAACTCTTGAATTAGTTTCATTTGCGGATTGGTAGTTTCTCATCCATATCTTTAGATATTTCTGAGGCTGCAAGAAAAATCAACTGGTGGGATTTCTCAACATTATGCTCCCGATATCGCGTGAAATCATCAGTATTTGATCGTGATAAGCTGATTAGAGTCATGGCAAATTACATAAATAAATATAAACGAAATGGAAGTAGAAGTTAATAGCAGAAATTATACGCTAATGTGTAAGGTTAACTAAAGGGTATATGGCGTATATCGCGGTAAACCAGGGTTGTTAAAGGTTCAGAAACCAATAAATTCCAATGGGTTCTATTGGGTTCCGCTGGACCGGAATCTTTTTTTCTCACACAATTTAAATTCTGTACAAGTTGCGTATTGTTTCGTTGAAAAAAGGTTCCTGGACGGAATTTAAATTGATTCGGGAAAAATGGTTCCTGGACAGTATTTAAATTCTTCCGGGAAAAGAGTTTTGTGGACCAAATTGAAATCCTTTACAGATAAAAATGTTCTTTACGGTCCAGAAACCTTTTACGCTTGCTGATTTTCTCTCCTGGACCGGAATTGAATTTATTTAAAATTCCTGGACTTTTAACTACCCTGCCGTAAACATCCCTGCTTAATAGGAAGGCAAAATCTATTCTAGGTCTTCTCTATTCTCAGATAGTCTAATTGTGACTGAACCCATGATTACATAGAATCCTATCCACTGTTCAATGTGCCTCCATCCGGGGGTCAAACCCGAGATCTCGTGATTACAAGGCCACGTCGTTACCATCATAGTTCGAGTTCACACTTCGGGGTGCTTTTGATTAATTTAGCTTATTGAACTTCGCTTTTCTGCCACTTTTGGCTAATCGCGAAGGCGATGATGAATGGCGATGAGATGGATGAACGGGCGAATCACAAACATACGAGGATCACTTTTCTTGTAGTGGCAACACTGTTGGTATACGCTTGTAAGTTGTTGCTGGGACAAAAGGCAATCGGGTCTTGTTTAGACTTGTATTACGGAGTGTGGATACCCGGTTTAGGCCCGTGGTGGTTCCGATCCCACTTTCAACTGTAGCTCCAGTCCCGATTAACCTATCTGTGAATAAAGTGGACTTAAAACATTAAATCAACACAACGACGATAGGAGTCCGGGTTCGAATCTTGCATGTTATTTGTGAGTGCCCCTTTATCTGTTTCAACATCATCACTTATCCTCATCGTCGCGTGGTATATCCTGTCCCGGTTATCTCTGGAGCAAGGCCGCGCATAGCGCCAGAGAAGGGGAGTGGGCAGAGCGAAGCAGTATATTCTTCTGCAAAAGCTGGTAGCTGCAGTCGCTTCCCTCCAATCCATGCAGTACCATTCCCTCTTACGTGTTCATTAGCGAAGCCGTCTCGCGTCATAACTTTTGCAGATACTTGTTTTCGTTCGCCTGCTCCAGAGATAGCTGGGACAGGGTATAGAAAAGCGACATTGAGTAACAAAGATCAAATCAAGTCAGTACCCTTCACACCAACAAACGCAGAACATTTTATTTGTTCTTTGAACCAGTTCCCTTTGCCCGAGCATCTAAATCAGTGGGAAGGAGTCAGAAAAAACTCGTCGAGTCGTCAAAGACGAATGGCCGTGGTTGATTCTGCCTCCATCGGAGTAGCAGCTCATCTAAGACTGGAAAATTCGTTCTTTCACAAGAGAACTCGGGCTCTTTCTTCTCCCGAGCCTAATGGACGCAATAGGCTGTGGCAGTCTCGGGCGGGGGAAGTAAAACGCTTTGTGATGCAATTTTCTAGCGAGAGGAAAGTGTGAAGGAACAGCGCAAAGTGGCTTTGTCAGCCGGAAAGGTATAGTCACGACGTGAGCAGGAAAATCGCACTAAGACTTGATGGAATAGGTCTTTCTTAGGAAACCCTTCCAGACAGGAAAGTTTCAAGATGATGGGTTATTCTGGGTCGCTTGTGCTGGAAATATTGAACTCTCGATTCAAGGTCTTGCCCTAATGTGACGGCTCCGGAATGTTAATTATACAATTAGCAGCAATGTATTTTTGTATTCACGGGATCCTATTCGTTAAAGTTCATCCACTTTAAACTCAAATAGGCTAATTCTGACTGGACCTAGAGTTTATAGTTGATCTGAACCAATAGGTATTTCCACCGGCTGTGAACCCTTGCTTACAATGTGACGACGTTTCCACTACGTTAACAATAAGGCTCACATCATTCTATACGTCATCATGGCAGGGTGTACGGTGCTGACCCTTACTCAATACACTCAAATGTCAACCTCACTTCCATGTAGTACACTCAAATTTCAACCTCACTTCCATGTAAATTTGTAATTTTTTGTAAATTTGATTTCTTGTTTTAAGTCCACTTTATGCACAGTAAGGCTAATAAGGACTGGACCTACAGTTTAAAGTGGGATCCGAACGACTTGTGCTTCCGGGTATCGAACCCCTTCATTACAAGGCGAAGACATCACTTCCATGTAGTACACTGAAATGATAACCTCATTTCCACGTAGTTCACTCAAATGTTAACCTAACTCCATATAGTACACTCAAATGTTAACTTCACTTCCACGTAGTACACTCAAATATTAACCTCACATCCAGGTAGTACACTCAAATGTTAACCTTACATCCATGTAGTACACTCAAATGTCAACCTCACTTCCATGTAGTACACTCAAATGTCAACCTCACTTCCATATAGTACATCCAAATGTCAACCTCACTTCCAATTAATACACTCAAATGTCAACCTCACTTCCACGAATTACACTGAAATGTTAACCTCACTTCCACGTAGTACATTGAGTACTCACTTCCATGTAGTACACTCAAATGTCAACCTCACTTTCATGTAGTACACTCAAATGTCAACCTGACTTCCATGTAGTACACTAAAATGTCAACCTCACTTCCATTTAGTACACTCAAATGTCAACCTCACTTCCACGAATTACGCTCAAATGTGAACCTCACATCCAGGAAGTACACTCAAATGTCAACCTCACATTCAGGAAGTACACTCAAATGTCAAACTCACTTCCTTGTAGTACCCTCAAATGTCAACCTCACTTCCACGTAGTACACCCTGTACTGCATTTTGCAGACTAACGAGGCTCTGGTGTCTGGTCCTATGAGACTTGTGTTTTGTGCTGTCTATATGTATTAGCCCCTACATCTATTCCATCTGAGAATAATTTATCCTCATCTTCGTAATTAGCCAAAAGTAGCCGAATCGCGAAGTAAATTGAATCAATTTATCAGTTAAAGCCTTAATGGAATGTTGAGAGAGATCTTTGTTTCGAATCACGGCCTGAGCATGGATGTTCTTTCTGAATGCGTCTTCATCGCATCATCACTCATTCTGGGCCTCTCGGATGGCGCAGTGGTAACGTCGTCGCCTTGTAATCAAGGGGTCCGGTTTCGGTACCCGCTGGAAGTATGTAGTTGTTAGGATCCCACTTTAAACTGTAGATGTAGTCCGAATTAGCGTAGTCAAGTGGACTTAAAACACAAACTCATTACTCATCCTCATCGTTGCGATTAGTAAAAGTGAAAAGTGACACTAAATAACAAAAATCAAGTAAAAGTCATGGCATGTTATAACCTGCAAGGTTAGCTTTGTAATTGACTTTCAATTTCAACCACGTTTCAAAATGGTAAATGCAAGCTTTGGATATAACAATTTTTTGGTTGAATAACGAGCAAGAAATGAGTATCGGACGTAAACCGACCCCGGTTAAGCGGCTGTAATTCGAGCAAAACCGACGAACAAACATAATCAGATTAGGTTAGGGGTTTCATGATTGGGACACGCTGCGCCCGGCGATTTGGAAGGGGTGCAGGATCGGCACGGCACACTGTGGTTACGGGAAAACAAGTTCATTTACAAAGCGACCGTAATCTCCCGAGGGGACGCACGTGTTGCTACCAGCGCCGCCACCGGCAAGTCCAAGTTTCCCGAAACTTTGTCTTGGCCCAAGTAGACGGTAAACCACCGTCGTTGGCGAGTTTTGTGCCATTCTTTCGAGGGGACATTTCCGGCCGCAGAAAAACAGGATTAGTTTCTGAAGAGGAGGAGGAGGAACCAAGCTCCACGTCACACGGCTTGGCGTATTGGAAAACCTTTCGAAAACTTTCTGATGTATACCCTGTCCCTGCCATTTTTGGAGCAAGGCCACGCATAGCGGCAGAGGAAGGGGGCGGGGACAAATGAGTCGAGCGAAGCAAGTTACTGCAGTCGCTTCCTGTTCCCCCTCACGTGTTCATTGGTGGAAACGTCTCGCGTCTCTACTTGCGCAGAGACTTGTTTTCCCTTGCTCAAGAGATATACCGGAGAGCGTAGGGTGAAGTCCTGTAATACGGCCATATACATTCTCTTTCCACAATACATGGTAAACTACGAGGGCTGATCGAAAAAAAAGGTTACAAAGCATATAACGTTTGTTTTATTCACTGTAACGTAACGAAAATTTATGTGTAAATTAATAACATGTTTGTGTTGTTGCGAGTTTGAGGACTTCAGATTCTGATCATGTATACCCGAGAAGCGGACATTTAAAATGGTGACTCGTCTAGAAAATTGGTCAAGAGTAGAAGTGAGGGCAGTGGTGCGGTTCTGTGGGCCACAAACACTACACCTGCTGACATTCATAGGCAGATTGTGGAGGTGTATTGGGATTGGACAATTTCAAGGCCACATGTAGCGAAGTGGTGTCGTGCCTTCAAAGAAGGACGGACCAGTATTGTTAATGACAACTCTGGACACAGCGGTAGGCCCAGTACCTCAACCACTGACGTGAACTGTGCTCTTGTGGATGAGTGTATTCGTAAGGACAGAATAAGAACATTACGCTCAATATCAGCTGAGCTTGGACTACCATTTGGTTGGCTGGCCACCATTATTTGACATGTGATGATGTCAAAAGAGCTGCCTCACGGTGGCTACGAGAACTTGACGCGGATTTCTGTGCAACCGGTATGGAAAACTTCATCTACCGTTGTGACAAGTGCTTGAACAAAAAAGGTGATTACATCGAGGACTAGTGTTGAGTGCCCTCCATCATCAGGTGTGTTGATCTTCCAGCTATGTCTAACACATACGCCATAATAGGCTTTGTAACCTTTTTTTCGATCATCCCTCGTATAATCGGAAATACCTTGAATTTAGTTTTAATATGAAAGGCAATAATACACTAAGTATGTAATCAGGAAAAATGGTTTACGTTGAACTTTATCTACATACTACATACACTAATATTAATATTTTCACAATAACAGTAAATTGGCCATTTTACAAAACAGTCCTCGAATATGGTATTACACGTGATGTTCTCACACAGTTCCGTTTGTGGTTCATAGATGCCAGCACCCCAGCTGAAGAAATCTCAGCTATGTGAGAGAATGGAGTGAAAGGCCGTGAACTGCAACTGATGGAGGTAATCGGAATCGTGTTCGGCTTGGGTTTTCTTTACAAGCATGAACAGCCCAAGATCGCACTGTACTGATGTCTACGCATTCATACCCATAAAATGCCCTCAGTCTCAGATGAATGTCAATTTGTAGCACATTTTCTGCTGTTATAAACTCGATCACTGCACGCTACTTCAGGCGCTCCACGGACATTGCATGGTTACATGCTGCCATTTTCCTCGCTATAGTTCAGCACCCTCTGGCGATAGAAGTTTGAAACCTTCAATTGAGAAGCAGGAAAGTCTTATAAGTGCAATGTATGGTTACTCAAAATCTAAAATGTGTTTACAAGGTGACAAAAAAAAAAATAAAAACATAGGAAGCTTTACTTTTAAGCACGCCCTCGTATATATACTTTATTGCAGAGCCATTTCAGGATTGTAATGTTGTTGAATGACATTCCAAATTACATTTTGCAGAATTTTAGCACAAAATGTTCACAAGAAATTAAATTAGGCATACCATATTTAATGCAAAATATTGAATTTTTCACGGGTTTTGTATCTCTTAAACCAATTGAATCTCAAACTCAAAATTTTTACTGAAGTTACTTATCATGAAGTACTGTATTGTGTACAAATTTCAGATTTTTAAACAACTGCCCACCAGAGATATTTAACCCTGAACTTGGATTTTTTAACAAAATGTACATGTTTATGACCCTGTAGAAAAAATATGATTAAAGTCTCAAGCTTCAAATAATTTTGACTTCACTATTGGTACACAGGTACTTGTACAAAAAAATTCAAGTGGCAAACAAACTGTCTTCCCCCTAAAACAAATGTCCAAATATGTCATTTTGCGCGATTAAAATACACAATTTTGACCTTAAAATTTATTATGAAGGAATTAATAGTGAAGTTCTAGCCTGATTTGATATATCACATCACCCCCTTTCCTTTGAAATTTTTGCGTTGAATTCAATATGGCGGTCAACAATATTCCGGATCTGCGCTTGACACACACGGCCAGGGATCTCCCTGTGCCTAACCTATTTCTTTCATGACCAATTATACTGAGGATAACTCCTTCACATTTTGTAGGGGGTGTTAAGGGACATTTGACTCTTCATAGTTCATGTAATGGGGCTTTTATCAGTAGCATAGTTACACATATTATTTTTTATCCTCTGATCCCATTGCAGTCCCAGAATGATTTTTTGGTATGTTTTAGAGTATGGTATGAGGGACCAAATATATTTTTTTCACGATTTTTGGTGATGACATGTTTTGAGATATTCAAGGTCAAAAGTCAAGGTCACGTGACAAAATTATATTTTTATCCAAAGGTAGGCTTGTTATATATCACTGGAAAGCTTATTCAATTCCCTGTACAATAAGCTTTATTTGAGCTTCCTAGGCAAAATAGTGGCGGAGTTACAGCACATTTCGTATAGCTAAGCGGGCTCAAAAAAGGCAATTTCTGCAAACTTTGACCTTGAATAATTTAACAATTACAAGACGCACGAGACTAAAAATTTTCATAGTTACTAAGTTCTATTCATAGTTTCAACTCCCCAAATTTCATGAAAAGCGGAGATGGTCAGGTTAAAAATTGCACATATCTGTGTTGATTTGGCATGGAATGACTCGTAGGCTACTATTCTATACCAAAAACGTACATGTGTGTATTAAGTGCGCGGTAGTTAGCATAGGTGACCACATTGTAATTGTTAATAACTATGAAAATAATAAAAATAAAGAAAAGTCCAAAGGCAAAATTTAATTATCTCCACATTATCTTGCATATAATCAATGTTGCAAATTAATATCTTGAAAAAGCAATTCCAGCCTATTAAAGAGTTAAGACAATTAAAATTCGGACGTAAGTAGCAATTCTGTTTGCGGGAATTTTTTACCAAGGGCTGGTCCTTAACTTCCTAGCGGAGAGCATGTGCCCTGATGAGTCCCTCTTATACAGCATTGAAATTGTAGTGTGAACTTTATTTATATATTTATTAACCAGTCACCTATGACAGAGCAAATGCTCCAATTACAATAGGCATTACAATTTGCTATATACAAATATAATTTACATAAATACAAACACATAGTGATTATTACACAAAACCTTAGATAGATACGAATACAAAAAGTTATACAAATACAAAAGTTGCACAAAAAAAAAATTACATATATAACAGTTTGGTGTAGACTTAACTGTGTAATGTTCATTCAAAAATGAGTACACTTCTCTGTGTCACCCTATATATTACAAATTTTACAGAGAAGAAAACTAAAGAACAGAAGAAACAAAAAATAAAAAAGAAGGAAAAGTAACAAACTATAAAAGCTTGAGGATAATAAGGAAATTATACAAACTATACAAGTACCACTATTTAAATGAGAAACAGCAGAAATCAATACAAAGCAAGGTTCAAATTTGAATTCATTTATAAAGTATACAATTTTGATTATAAATACAGAGTGTCCGAAAAGTCACGCAACCCGGTGTTTACGACCGTATAACGGAATAGCGAAACGGAATGAGAAGAAACGCTTTCTGCCAAGAGAATGCCCTGTATATTGGGGAAATTTAGAGAGACAAACATATGTAAGAACATGCATGTTTTAATAACAAATAAGCAAAGTGTTGCCAAAGGAGGAAAAAAAATATTTGTAAATCGTGTGTATTGATGCACAGAACTCACTGAGGTAAATTATTGCAACTTTTCACAATACCAACGAACAATTTGGATGGCCATCTATTGAATTTGACAGAAAACGAACTTTGACGAAGTTTCAAAAACATTGCAAAAGGGAATAAATGGGCTGTTCCAAAAATCGATGTTTTCACAATATTACGAGGGACATTGGCAACACTGTTGGTGTCACGTGTCACTAACAGACGTGTTTCACCTGAGTCTATCACACTAAGGCACTTTTAACGACAAAGGAGAAAGCTGGTTATTCTCGAACATATGCAATAAATTACATACACCTTCCAACCCTGAAACGTGTATATCCCTAAATGCTTCTCTTACAAGAATATGACGATGTTCGGATATATTCTTCAACAATAAACACTCTTTCCTGTGTAGAATATGGCATTTTAAAAACACACACACGACGTCAGCATAAGTAGACACAATCTGGAATGCCGTTCGCGGCAAACAGCAACCACCTAAGGCACAGAAAACATAACAATTGATACATGTTCTTATGTACCCACATTTCAGGGTTGGAAGGTGTATGTAATTTATTGCATATGTTCGAGAATAACCAACTTTCTCCTTTGTCGTTAAAAGTGCCTTAGTGTGATAGACTCAGGTGAAACACGTCTGTTAGTGACACGTGACACCAACAGTGTTGCCAGTGTCCCTCGTAATATTGTGAAAACATCGATTTTTGGAACAGCCCATTTATTCCCTTTTGCAATGTTTTTGAAACTTCGTCAAAGTTCTTTTTCTGTCAAATTCATTAGATGGCCATCCAAATTGTTCGTTGGTATTGTGAAAAGTTGCAATAATTTACCTCAGTGAGTTCTGTGCATCAATACACACGATTTGCAAATATTTTTTTTCCGCCTTTGGCAACACTTTGCTTATTTGTTATTAAAACATGCATGTTCTTACATATGTTTGTCTCTCTAAATTTTCCCAATATACAGGGCATTCTCTTGGCAGAAAGCGTTTCTTCTCATTCCGTTTCGCTATTCCGTTATACGGTCGTAAACACCGGGTTGCGTGACTTTTCGGACACTCTGTATATGAGATAAAAGCTACACATTATATTTGAGACTATAAATATATCACTTTAAAATTGGATCTGTTTAATTTGCATATTATATCTAAAATGTTATTTGAACTATCGTATCAATCCATAGGATTGTATGTTTATTTTATTAAGTCTCTCTGAACGCTTCATGTTGACCAGGGCATTCACTTGTTTTTCTCTCAGCTGTCTCAAGCCTCTTAGGCATGTTTACAATGCATTGTGTTGTGCCATGCAAACCTCCTGAGCATTCAGGAAACAGGTAACACTTCTGGGTTTGGTGTCAGCGGTTTGCATGGTAGCAATTATGATAATAAACACGATTCGGCGATTCGGCATCGAGGAAGAGCTCGATGGCCAGGGAATATAGAGGTGAGACAAGCTGGGAAGTGACTGGACTTTGGGAATTGAGTTGGTAGAGAGAGGAGGTCAGCAAGGCAGGAGGTCGATAGTGGAAGCACGCTTTTGGTCAACAAGTTAGAAGCTCACAGAGGACTTCGCTATTTTCATTCAGCTAAGAGACTTCAGTTAGACAGGTAATTATCCTACACCCAGCCATGATACAGGTTCAACGGTTCACAAAATCCAACGAGTTGCCATTGTCTTTTCAGTAGTTTAATTCCTTTGTGTAATTTGTACCTTTCGCATGCCAAGCAATAACTCGTCATGTCAATGACGAGTGGTCTCATCAAGAGGATGAATGATGAGTAGTTTACATCACCCCATCAGTTAACTGGTTCAGATCCCACGAACTTTAAGGTTCGTTACGTGGTCGAGGTGCTGGGATTTTCATTTATTTCACCATGAACTAAATGAAAATTGAAATATTAGTTTTTATAACCAGTTTTATTCAAATCCACCCCAACGATAGCTCGTTACGTGGTGGAGATTAGCGGGTCTTTTCATTTTTTTCAGAAATGAAAAGAAATTGTTAGCCAGTTTAAATTAACCCCACCCCAAAGCTCGTTACGTGATGAAGATACGTGGGCCTTTTCATTTCTTACAGGAATGAAAAGAGTTTGTTAATCAGTTTTAAATTCAACCCCACCCCAAAATTTTGCTCATTTATTTAGTTTCGTTAGTATGTCCTTGCCATATTTTATTTTGAAAATACATAGGGCTTAAAGCTTTTTGCATTAATGGGGGGGAGAAGAATTTGTATATGCCATGATAGATGTTTAGTCTAACATGAGGATGAATTCGATTAAATTTATCGACTTCAAGCTGGGTCGATAATCGGCGAAATGTAAAATGCGGAGGAACCTGCGCCCTAGCTCCGTCGCGGTTACCCACGTCGGGCTGGCGCTTTGGTATCAGGAGCGTCCGGCATTCCGCGTGGCGGAAGGTTCGATGTCGGATTTTAGGGAGGCCCATTTCATCAAAAATGTGGCCGGCCCAGGGACGTCCGTGGATGATTCCCTATCAATCTGCTCCTGGTAGCTCTGTGGTTCACTCACGAACCCGGTACCATGGCTACGACAAATTCCCACCTTGGAAAATTTTACCATCCAGAATTTTAAATAAGGAATAAGGAATAGGCATTTAGATTTGAAGATTTCTTGCAGTGACAGTGATTTTAGAAATTTTTTTTTATATGATCTTATGATCTTGGATACGAAAATTATTACAACGTTGGTTATGAGGATGCAGTAAGCTACAGTGAACAGTAAACGATTTTATTTTTAACATTTTAATTAATTAATAACGTGGATTAAAAGTGGATTTTAAAGTTATTTATGAATGAGGAAAATAAATTAGTGCCACCGAGTTAGAGTCAATCGGCACTATGGTGCATTTTAACGAGTCATGGCACAGAGGATGCTTGTTTGAGTCAATATATTGTTATTATTATTATTATTAATTGAGATTTCTTAAAAGTTTAATTTAAATTTGGTTTAAAACTGACCGTAACTTGTAAAGGATTTAGAATGCTTGAACTATGACTGCTAAGACTTTTGCAACGAGGATATTACATTTTATACATATATAGTTTTGGGAACGAATAAGGCCCCGAGGACCACTCATTTATATTCTTAATGACTGAAGTCTCCTAGCACCTCATGAAGGGAGCTTAGATTAAGGAGATAGTCAAGTTTATACGAGATAGTCACTTGCCTTACGTTACCTTAACTTATTAATACATTGCCTGAAAATTTTAATTCATGTTAATATGAAAAGAAACGAAACGCCAATTATATTCCTCGACACGCTGTACAATGTTCGTACCGTGATTTAGGATATAAACCGCCCGATTAATTAAAAGTTCTAGTTGAGAAGTGATAGATGTATAAATAGGCTGCAGTGACGAGAGATGTCTGTACATAGGTAAGCAGTAGTGACGAGAATGAATCCGTACACATATATACATATACTTATATGCTTTAAGCAAAGTTAGGCACAGCCAACTTATTTTGAATAACTAGAAGAGAATTAGGAGAGCATCACACGGCGTGGACGTTTCTCACATATTAACGAGATATTTTTTGTTAGTATATCTTTATATTTTTTTTTCTTTGTCCGAAACAATGTTTCGTTTGACAGTTGAATATTTATCCTTAGCACGTTGTAGCTTCGAATGTTAAAAACTTTAAAATGCAGATTGTTTTAAAATCTTAAAATATAAATATTGCAATTTTTGCTCCAAGTTACGGCATTTATTAAAGTGAAACAGGTCTAATATTTTAAATCCACTCGCGTGACATAATAATAATTTATAATAAAATAGCACTAATAATATTAAAGATTAAAAGCAGACTTATTATTTAATAATGTGCTTTAGGCACAAAAGTTTTGCAGTATGTAATAATACTAGCTCAGCGAATACATCACTAGAATTTTATAGTTACTCTTCAGAAGAAGGTATATGATTATATTAGCAAAGTTTAATTTTAAGCGCCAATTATGAGAATATTTATATTATATGAATATGTAGACGTCGACGTCAAGATTTTTTGCGCTCCTATAACAAGTATTTTCCTTCGGATATTGGATCATGACCAAAATCCTGGAAATCCATTCTGCCATCGCAGAATGATTATGGTTAAACCACAACGGTTTTAGTTTAAAGCTTTGCCACAATAATATGCTAAGCATATTTTAGAATGAGTAGAGAGAATTAAAGATTCTTCAAGTTTTAGTGATGTTAGTATTTTAATGCATTTAAAGATCGCATAAATAATAGTTATTATTTTATTTCAGGTAGTCAGGAGTAAATCAGACTCAAATTTTCCTTACCTTGTACCTCAGTACGGTTCGATTGATTTCAAAGTCTTTTAACATAAAGTTAACACCTGAAGATAAGTTTGCAGTAAAATTTAAATAACATAAGCTAACCAGTGCTAATAAATTTAGAGAATAAAGAAATATATATATTAAATAAATAAATTACGCAGATAATTTGAGCCTAGAGTCAGAAATAAATAAAAGTTGAGTTAAAATATCTACTAATTAGACTAGGCAGGCTTAAAGTACGTGTTAGCTTTGAAGAACTGTTTGTTTTGATTGCCTAAGCAACATGAAAATCATTGCGATTTTAGTTATTTTAAACGGATTACTTCCACACGTAAAAGCTTCTAATTTTATTTATCTGTTGAACAAGTCTTTTGACTATCCTTATAATATAATTACAATTTTATTATTAACAACATTTATTATTAGCATTTTCATAATTTTTATAATTTGTTATTTTCTATGTCACCGCAAGAAATCTATTATTTATGACCATGAGTGTACCAACGAATTACCGTTAAGCAAATTTAATGATTCACCGCCCATTGATCAGATTTACGACGATGTTACACCAATTGTTGAAGTGGTACCATTGAAAACAATCAATCCGCCACTGCCGCCTCCACTGCTTCAGTCCATTATTATTCAACCTAGGGTACAAGAAGAAGTTCAGGATGTATCCAGAAATAGTTTAGTCACTAAAGACGACAGTATAGATTTGCCGAAGAATGTTTTATCCGTTAAAGATAGAGTTCAGAAATTTGCCGTAAGCAAGGATCCTAATTTTGTTCAAAACAGTTGCAAATTGGAAAGTGATTTGCCTATTTCACACTGTGTTCAGCCAGTTGTAAAAGTTAAAGAGTTATTTGCGAATCAGTCACCAGTAAAAGTCGAGAAAGTTTCAAGTGTTACTTTAAAAGCAGAAAGTAAGCCAAATTTTCAGGTTCCCGAACCTGTTGTTTCGTTTACAGACCATATTTTCTACGATTTCACGTTCGCCTAGAATTTTATATTAATTACGAATTCAATTTTTTTTTTTACGTTTCATTGTACCTTATGCAAGGTTTATTAGTCATTTAGTTTGCTAACAGCTTCCCAACTGTTGTTATTTTACCAGCACGGAAGTGTTCAAGTAACACGCTGTCACAAGCGCAACGAAGTTTTTTTCTTTTCATCCAATTTATTACGTCATTTCAAAGTCCTTGACTTTATTTCGAACTCCCGCAGCGCTTACTAGACTTTGTTCGTAGTAAGTTAAAGTTTTGTAAACAGTTACGCGTCATTCAATGTATCAGCGAACCATCGCCTTGCATTTTCTCTCTCCGTTCCTTTGCCGGCTGCTCGAAGCAGCGACCTTTTCCCTCCACCTATCCCGAACGGAACCCGAACTTCCCCGAAGTCGCCGATCACGGCAGCGAACTTGCCAGAGCTTTCGTTGTCGCCATAGAGAAATTTTCAGTTACGTCCAGCGACCACAAATGCAACCTTGCACAATTTAGAATGTCTGGTATCAGCGAATTCCTTTTCTGCAAACAAGCTCTCTCCCGAGTACTTTGAACACGCTAGAAGCTTAGAAAACACTTAGCATTGAGATTAATCAATCAATTAGTAAGAACATTTCATTTCAAGAATTAGTCCTAAACCCTTTGCCCATGTCGATATTAGTTTTTGTTATTTGGAATGTTTTGTTAACCGCAACCCTAGGATATTATTTGTATAAACATTATCAGCTTTCTAAACAGATTCATTTAGAGCAGCGCAGTAATAATTAATAGGTTAAGGCAACACATTAATCATGGACATTAATGTTTTAATTACGGTTGGATATTTTATTTAAATTTTTCCTTATTTATTTTCAAAGAGTTATGGCAATTATTTTATCAATTTATTTTAATCATATTTTATTTTTGATGAGACAATTTAATTTAATTTTAAAAGAAAAGGCAGTGGAAATTAGTTGGTTTTGTGTACATGCATACTTGAATTATATATACCCATCCTATTGCAATTTCCTTTCTTTGTCATAATTTTCCCTTTATTCAACCTAACCTGTCTATACGGAACGCCATGGACAAGCAATGCCTACACCATCCAGGGGCATTTTTCATGACGGACATCCGCAGGCAGTCTACTATTACCAGGCAGAAAGACTGAGTATCATTCTACGAGGGAGACATGCAGACATTTCTACTTATTACTGCACGGAGACTACCTTTTACAGGAAGGATGTACAACCATACATTTCCCAGCATAGCGGACTACACATTATCAACAACACCTAGTGATGGAGCTAAATAAAATTCCCCTCCACACTGTTTGCAGTTAAAACAACAACTTTTCCCCATCTCCCAAGTTCTACGGGTAATTTACTACATTTTTACATTGCCCCAATGCAGTCAAGACGACAAGCAATCCAGAAAGAAGAGGAAGCAGAGAAAACATACATTTTACAACCAGCAGTTCTGGTCACAAACAATAATTACAGAATTGTGCTACAGTGTTTCTACACATACACATGTGAGCTCCTATCATGTGTATCTATTTGGTCATTTAACATGCATTATGGGAAACAGTACTTTTCCATAGTCCTTATATACATTTTCAGTTTTGTGTCATGCATAAGAACTAGTTTTATATGCATTCAAGTTTACATTATACTGCAAGGAAGCGACAAGCATTAGTGGTGTCAATTGACCAGTCCATCAATTAGTGCCTAATTTTTTTTTACGATGAAATTTTGCACTTTGAATAATAAGCGGACATGCAAGCAATAAATAACATAATTACAGCACTTTCGAACATTTTAGAAAGCATGCTTTAGTGACAATATTTTATGCATATGTTTATAGCATGCAGTTATTATTGTGATATTTTTTTTTTTTTTCTTTCTCTTTCTTCTCACCAACATGGAATGTTAAAAGCGACACATTTGTTCGCAGAACATTTTTATAACTCAAGCACATAGTTTTGTCACTTGCAAGATTAATAATTTTTGTGTGCAGTCATACAAAGGTAATCACCAAGCCAGATATATGTATACAGTGTACAGTTTAATGTAGAAAAGAAAATTGAACGCTATAATTAAGTTTTTCCAGCGACAGTTTTCAGTGTAACTCACTATATGCTTTGAATATTGTATAATAATACATTGGAATGTGCAACACAGCCATGCAAGTTTATATATTTGGCGATGTTAGGAGTGCAGTGCTACGTAGTTCGTAAAACATACGCACTTTCATATGATCAGGTTTTTACACGGACAAAACAGTGAGAAGTGACAATGTTTTACATGCTTACTTACGTGTACTTACTTGTGCACCTTTTTAAGGTTTTTCTATGTGTTTGAAGAGTCTATATCAAGTGGAAATATACATAAACATTGTGAATTCCGTTCCATCTTGCACGACGCTCCAACCGCTTGCCTCGCGGAACACACAGAGTCGTTACCGCGTGGCGAGACATCACAGACTCTTGACTAGGAGCAGGTTGATGAGCAATTATACATAATATACATTACGTACACGCACATGTGCTACATTAAGAGTTTTATCAGTTAACGACACGACTTTTGTGATTTCTAGTCCTATAATAGTATATATTATTGTTTTTTACATCGTATAAACATACGAATTTGTTAGTATTAAGGGTATTATTCATTTTAGAGTTTAGGGAATAAAAATTTTTTTCATTCAGGCTACGGCAAACAAGGGAAAGTTATGTTTTGGTGGATTTCTTTTGTATATTTGGTTTTTTAAGAAAATATATGGAATTGGCGAACCTGAGTCATGTCAAGCTTTGCGATTTGACTTTTAAATTTTCAAAGGAGAAAATTTTTCCTAGGAGGCGCGAACGTATCAATCCATAGGATTGTATGTTTATTTTATTAAGTCTCTCTGAACGCTTCATGTTGACCAGGGCATTCACTTGTTTTTCTCTCAGCTGTCTCAAGCCTCTTAGGCATGTTTACAATGCATTGTGTTGTGCCATGCAAACCTCCTGAGCATTCAGGAAACAGGTAACACTTCTGGGTTTGGTGTCAGCGGTTTGCATGGTAGCAATTATGATAATAAACACGATTCGGCGATTCGGCATCGAGGAAGAGCTCGATGGCCAGGGAATATAGAGGTGAGACAAGCTGGGAAGTGACTGGACTTTGGGAATTGAGTTGGTAGAGAGAGGAGGTCAGCAAGGCAGGAGGTCGATAGTGGAAGCACGCTTTTGGTCAACAAGTTAGAAGCTCACAGAGGACTTCGCTATTTTCATTCAGCTAAGAGACTTCAGTTAGACAGGTAATTATCCTACACCCAGCCATGATACAGGTTCAACGGTTCACAAAATCCAACGAGTTGCCATTGTCTTTTCAGTAGTTTAATTCCTTTGTGTAATTTGTACCTTTCGCATGCCAAGCAATAACTCGTCATGTCAATGACGAGTGGTCTCATCAAGAGGATGAATGATGAGTAGTTTACATCACCCCATCAGTTAACTGGTTCAGATCCCACGAACTTTAAGGTTCGTTACGCTATATAAAAAGTTTTTAATATTAAAAGTAATATTTACTGAAAGGGATGCTTTTATCCAAGATCTCTGCGAGTTACAGCTAAGATAATAAAATTTCCGAAATTGACACACACGTTAGAATAAAAGTGGCTCCCATTGGCAAGACAAAGTACTAGAAAAAAAAATAGGCTTTTTCAAACTACCGATAAATATATCAAGGTAACAACATGTAATGGAATTTGTAAAATTGGCCGAGGAACCATTTATTCTTATTCTGTACCAGCTTATATGGCCTGTCCCATTATCCAGAATGCCTTACTTTTTTACAGCAAGCAATCAAATCACTGAAAAGGACAAAAGACATTTCGTTTGTGTTACTGCATAATTCACCACCCGTTCACAACTCAATTCAGGATAAAAATGAAGTTTCTTTCAAGAGCGGGAATAATCCAATATTGTTCTTGCGAGATGTTTAGTCGCTTTTTCTCTTCATCTTGTTCTCTCTTTTGCTTTTTTCACCATTCATCTCTCTCTCTTCCTTTCTCCTTTCTCACGAGCATCCTGGAGCGAAGACGCGTTTCCGCTTTTCCACCCATACGTCTTAAGGCTAATGGTTGGAGCTTTTACACCCGGCCATTTAACAAACTGAAACAAAGAGATCCTTCGCTACGTCGAGCTGAAAAATATCCCCCGAGTCGAAGTACACTGGAAACTCACAAGAGGGCTCCAGTATAGTTTTCTTTTCTGTAACCAAAATGTACATCACTCATGCATAATTCATGTAAACTTTTCTTTGAGCATTTCCACTAATTATGACTTGTTTCAGTTTAGTTTGAACATCCTTAAAGAAATAATGTTAATTGTATTCATAAGTAAATCCCTCTCTATGACCCACATTTAGAAAATATATTTCTAATAGCCTGTTGTGCTACAGTTACCTGGCACGAAAAGTAACAGTTAAATTTCTAATTAAGTCGTTTCAGATACAGTTACTATTACCTTAGAAAATGATAACTAACTTACCTTTATAATTATTTTATTCTAAATAATCTAGTATTACAATTATATGTATTGTGTATGAATTACAAGTTGGTTCATTGTTAGACGATACAGTATTCTACCGAAAAAATTTAACAATCTACCTGTTTATTTACAAAAACAAACTTTTTTTTTGAAAGTGCAGGAGATGGGACTGAATAGAGAGAAATTGACGTGTTCCTGATGTCCGGGGAACGCTTGCAACATAGCTGTAGATTGCAACAACTGACACCCAGATAGACCACTAATTTCCCACTACAAGCATACATTAAGAGTATTTGAAAATAAAGTCCCTAGGAAAATGTTAGAACCTAAAAGGGATGAGGAGACAGGTGAGTGGAGAAGGTTACGTAATGTAGAACTGCACAATTTGTATTCATGCCCAGATATTATTAGAATGATTAAATGAAGAAGACTTAGGTGGGCAGGCCATGTAGCAAGAATGGGAGAGAAAAGAAGAGTTTACAGGATTCTAGTTGGGAAACCTGATGGTAAGAGGATGGTCAAGACGAAGATGGAGGGATAACGTTGAGATGGACCTAAAGGAAATCGCTAAGGATGGAAAAGATTGAACTGATCTTGCCCAGGTTAGGGACAGATGGAAGGCATGTGTTGCTGCAGTCATAACCTTCGGGTTTAAGAAGGCTAGAGAGTTAGTTAATTAGTACTGTTGCATCCCTAATATCCCAAATTTACAGCAACTGAAACTGTTGAAGACAAGTCAGGTAGCGGTCGCCCAAAACCTGCATCTAACAAGAAAACTTCAACAATGGCCTTGGCGTCGTTTGCCAAAAGTCCACAACGCAGCATGCGACGTATCATGGCAGAAAGTCGTACTAGCCAGTCATCCATTGTACGGATTCTGCATACCAATAAGTGGCACCCGTTCAAGGTCCACATGCAGCAGAAACTATCATTGGATGACCCTGATAGACGTGCTGAGGTCTGAGCGTTACACCATCAACAGGATCCCACATTTGTAGAGTGCATTTTTGTTCAGTGATCGAAGGCCAGTCTCTTTATACGAGTAAATGTTGAGGTGAACCACAGGTAGTGGTTTGTCAGCGACCTTCACTCGACGAAACCATCCAAAATTGGTTGGTGAGTAACGTTATGGTTTGGTTTGAACTATGGGTTACTCTATTTATCGGACCCATTTTGATCGACAATACCCTGAATGCTCAGGGCTTCCTGGAAATCCTACAAGAAACAATGTTCACTTACATTCTGAATAGATATGGCAGATCCCTTTGTTATTTCCAACGTGATGGGAATCCGCCACACTGAGGAGCAAATGTTCGTAAATGTCCCGAAGTTCACTTACCTGATCGTTGGATTGTCCGGAGTGGTCCTGTGGAATGGCCACCCAGGTCACCCGACCTCACACCATGCCACTGAATTTATATTTGTAGGATCATCCGAAAGCTCTCATATGTGACCACGTAGTTAGCTTGAGGTACATTGTGGTTGGGATCCCCTTTAAACTATAGGCCCAGTCCTCATCAACTATATAATGGGCATAAAACTAAAAGAAGGATCGAAGTCGGTACAGTGGTTTTTGATCACAGAAATCTTTCAAGCAAAATTATTACTTTATAAAATCTGTAAAACATTCTTCCAAAATTAGCAGCCAACGTATGTATCTCCAGGAACATATTCATATGCAGTTTATGCAAATATGGTTTTGGCGCCTGCATCATGTAAGAATGCAAATAAGAACCTAACCTGTTGCAGGAATTAAATTTCTGGTAATTTGATATTTATTTGGAACGCATATCTTTCAACAAAAGAGTTCTATTGAATCTGCAAATTGATCATCAAATGCACGCCAGTTGTAACTAGGGGTACAGTGACGCGACTCCCTAACTAATTCAGATAATATGCAAATGTAAGTTGGCGCATTGTACACAATGTATCATAGCTATATTAAGTGAAATGTAACGATGCGTGTTTTCGAACGCTGGTTGTTTGTTATCGTTCACTCTTTCCTGTGGCAACTTTGTCAAGTTTGTAACTTCAAGGCACTGGTAGCAGCAGACGAAATTTCTTCCCTTTTCTGTTCCATTTGGAGCCATCACCCCTATTTTTCAAATTAACTAGCCCTTTACTCTGATGCTTATTTGCTTTGATGAGACAGACTGAAATCTATACGATCAATATTTCACGTGGAATAAAGTATTGTTAAGTTAGAGAAACCATTAATTTCTTGGTTCTTTTTGCGCGTACCCTTCATCAGTTTCAAAATGATCACCCTTCATCGCGATTTTTTAAAAGTATGTGACGTAACCAGGCTCGTACCCAGGATTTTTTTGAGGGGGTGAGGCAAGGCCGAAACCTTGGTGTTATATATATATATATAATTGTCATGAAATGTATGTCAATTATTAAATAATTAATTAATTAATTAATTTATATGTAACATAATTTATATTTATAAACATATATATGAAGAAATTAATTTGCTACATTTATAAACTAGCAAATTGATTCCTTTAACGACTGATTCAGAATGTAAGAAATTAGAATATAGTTGAAATGTTTTAATAAGTGTTAGATATTATTTCATTATTGCGTTTTATTAAAAATGATAATCAAATTTTCATACTTTTATTTTGTTATGTGTAAATCAATTAATGGTCTATCGAAAGGAAATATTTCCTTATCAGAGTTGTAGCTAGAGATTTCAGCGCTCAGGAGGAGAATAGATTTTCTCACCACCTGCATCGAATTTGCACCCCCTGCCTAGATGTATCTGGCATACTTAGACATTGTAGAAATTGTATGTACTTACTCTTTTCCGTTGATGAAAAGAAAACTTAGTATTCAAGAAATGTGGCTAATAAAAGGACAGTCGGTTGTGCATCCCACACCATCTTCATAGAAGCAGGGTGTGTTATTGTTCACATCTGCAAAATCGATTGCAAATTAAAGTGAACTAGTTGGAGGGACAAAAAATGAGAAATTCCAAGAAGTCATTCGTTTCCTATTAAATTAACATGTAAGTGCTATGTTTTATTCCCGACGAAAGGAGGTGAGAAATGGAAGAGAAATGACAGGTCGGTCTAATTTCTATGTTCCAGGGGTCTAGGGCGACAATGACAACCACCTTCGCAGCTACGGCTCCATTTCTTACTAGTCCAATTTGATATAATTTTAAAATCTTATCTATGACTGTGGAAGTACGTTTTTACCCCATGCTGTTACCAGCCCTAAACAGAGAGAGAGAGAACAAGAGATGTATGCAACATTCACACACAGGCTGACATCATTCTTTGTTATTCTTTCTTTGTATGTGTTTATGATATTATTCTTAGTAAAGTATGTTTGAAGTCCAAACTAATTGCTTATCTTTGTTGTTATAACACAAACTCTTACCCTCGGAAAATTTTAATGGGGGACAAATTTAATAGAACAAGATCGTTGGTTGGAAGGTGGGAGATTCCCCTTCCGCCATAAGAATTCGTACCCTGAATGTGACAACCAACGCTATGGAATTAGCCTTATAATGAAGAACGTGTCTGAATGTGAATTAACCGCAAAAAGAGAACATTTTCTCATCAAGACTGCAGTTCGAAAAAAGTCAAAAGAGGGATTAAATATGGTGAACTGTCCATACCAAATTTTAACATTAGTAGCTTCGCATAAATGGTTATAAATCTAAAAATTACTAAATATAGTATACAGCAGACTTCTGGAGTCTGTCTCTCTCCAGAGTTAACCCATTCATTTAATAAAGAAGAAAATCTAAATTCTTGCAAAATCTTAAATTATCCATGTCATTTTTGTAAGCTTGCATCAAAATATTTCATGGTTCGAGGGGCGGGGGGGCATCGACCCCTTGCCCAACCCCCTGGGTACGGGCCTGGACGTAACGTTTCGAGTCCAGGCTAATACGTCAAGGTAGCCTGGCCAATCCCTTCGCGCGTCGAAGTTATGATACTCTCCTTAACATAAAAGTTACACTGTGCTTTGACAGGACGTGATAGCAATTGAAATGAGAACGTACTTCTTATCTTAAACACATGGTTTATTGACACCCAGAGGCGTCTCGTGAACGCATGCGGTGCATGCTGCGCATGCGTCAATTGTGGTAAAAAGGACAGCTTACTCTGCAACGACATTCATGAGCATTTCTACATTCTAATTTATTTATATAGGGGAAGTATTTACTTTACACGATAGCGCTGAACTAAGCTTATATTACATTTCTTGGATCTGAAGTGACGCATATGTCAATTGTGGGAAAATAATTATTACTTTCTTTCACTTCAGATCCAAGAAATGTAATATAGCTTAGTTCAGCGCTATCGTGTAAAGTAAATACTTCCCCTATATAAAGAAATTAGAATGTAGAAATGCTCATGAATGTCGTCGCAGAGCAAGCTTTCCTTTTTCCCACAATTGACGCATGCGCAGCATTCACCGTATGCGTTCACGAGACGCCTCTGATTAGAACACACGTTCAATAACACGAAATCACTAGTAACATTCGCTAGACACAAATTAATTGAAAAAATCTTTCTAAAGATGTCTCACCATGACACACTCCATATTAGCGTGCGTTCCATTCCATCCTATTCTGTGTGCTTCGACGCTGCCATCACGATGGATTATTCGTTGCTAGATTCTGGACGTTCTTGAAAATTCAGAAGATCGCAAATAGATTCTGTCGGTATAGGATCTTAGACAACTTTACTCTATTTGTACTATCCCTTCATCTTGCATGTCTTCCTAAAGTTATTTTTCCTTTTGGCCTGAAATTTAATAAGTTTCAAGGCAAACGGCTATTTCGCATTCCCAAAACATGTTAATTCCACTTAAACTGATATTTTGTAATTTATTCCACCATTGTATCGACCTTCCATAATGTACCGTGTAAATTAGACAATTATAAATACAGTAACGATGTAGGGACACTTTAGACGGAAGCATCTCCCTTAGCATTTAAGCTAAATCATAAATGCTTCCAAAAATCTTAGAGCATATTTTATTGCAGACAAAACTCTAAACGGAAGCTTTTCCTGTAACATTCAGGTTAGCATTTGCGATTTCGTTGCGTGCAGAGGACGTTAGAAAATATGACCACAGCACGAGAGACATATGAGATGAGCTAATGCCTGGTGATTATAATTGAAACAACTAATTTACTCTTCCACAAGTGTACCGAATATGCAATGAAGTATGTATTTAAGCAGTGCCATTGATTTATACCTAATACCCTTTCATAGGAAGCGTTATTCCTCTCGGTTGAATAGTTATGAGCTTTTAAAACTGTGAAGTGATACATTGTTTACATGTCACTCGGCCGCCATTACACCTGCACTCGTGACGTAAAGCTCGCTTCTGATTGGCTATGCTAGGAAAATGCTGCAGAAATAAGACCGATTCTGTCCTTGAGAAATGCCATGAAATATGGCATGCCATCTGAAATTCCATAATATTTTTCAATTAACATGGTAGCATTTCGGTCTTGGCATAATTGTTAAGGGAAATGCTTTCGTCTAAAGTGAACTTTACAATAGTTCTTTCCATGCAAGTAATAAGGTAAAATTAAAGCGTGGGATAGAATAAAGAGAAGCGTTCAGAATTGCATACATGAAAATCCGAAACACAGTGCTTCATAACGAAGACAAATATACACACACTGACACACACATAAGGGCAATTAGTCTTACTGAAGTTCAGCCCTGTGAAAATGGTTGCAAGTAAACGGGGAGAAAATAGAAAAAAAGAGGAAGTCCCTGGCACCTTAGGAACAAAGGAACCGTTCCCGCCTTTTTGGGGTTAATTGCAGCGACGCGCCTCGGTGACATTTAACCTGCTAATGTTCCCAGAGGTATTTTAATTGCCATCGTTTGTTATTCCCTTTGTGCAGTTCGTTTGGAAGGGAACAACAAGGGGTCACCGCGCACTGGTCGACGCTTGTTTTTAAAGAAGTGGAAGGGACAAAGAAATTGTAAACAGTGAAGCAGACTTTTTTTTTGCGATTGCCATTTGTTACCTTTCAAGAGGTTGATGGGACGTCGAAAATTTTCTGTTTACATCGCATGGTAATTGTCAGTCGGACGTCTTGAAAAATATTCCATGCAACACACATGACAATGGTTTAGCAATGTTGAAGAAGTTGTTCATTGTTATTTGTTAGTACTTGAAGCTATGCAGGGCCTGATTTTGTTGACATTTTATCTTTTAACTGGTGCAACGTAGACATTGCTAACTAGTATAGAAATCCTGAACACCATCCTCAGGTTGAAGAAATGTAATTTTTTTGGGTCATTTTTTACCATTTTTTTCGGTCATTTTTTTAAAAAAAATTGTGTCATTTCTAGGTCCTTTTTTAAAACTCTTGTGTCATTGCATGCTGAAACATAAGAAGTTCAACAATTTCTGTTTTGTCTGAATGTTATCTTGCGAGTCTTACTCTGTGTTTAACTACCAGCACAACAAAGCCTGTCTGAAAATCGCGAAATGCAAGATTGTCGAGTTTCTTATTCACAGTCCGTACAACACACCAAGGTGAAGAAGGAATTGTTAAATTGGTCTTGGAATATATATACTATTTTCAATAAGCAGATTGAGTTTTGTACGAATTTTTGGATCATTTTACAGGATTTTAGTTGTCATTTTAAAGATCATTTTTCAAAATTTTTAGGTCATCACAATGCGGGCCTTATGACCACAGGCCGATCAAGATTTCTTTCGGAACTATGCTGTAAGCATATAAGATGTAACAAGTGGTGACGATTGGGTTCCAAAACCGTAGGGGGGCAGGGACAGCTTATGCCCCCTTTTGTATATAAGATTTAGCATGTGGGGGCGAAGTTGCGAAAATTGGGTGACAACTACCTCCCCTCGCCTTTCCCCTAATCGCTGCTACTAGCGGTAACACACGTAATATAATGTGCAGATCTTTCTAGATACGAAAGCAGCCTCTGTATATATTTGTGTGTGTAAAATATCCACATAAAGACAATTAGGAGGTCTCTTTTTAGGTTTATTTGTAACCAACAAGTTCCGGATTTCATTTGGGACTAAGTTGTATTGTTTTACCAATCTAGACTACTCTGTTTAAAATTATACCTTTATATACTCCTTTATTGTAAATAATATAAGTTTACTTTATAACATTTAATATAAACTAGTACAAAGTTACATAGTTGTTTGATAACCTGTCTAAAACATAATGTCACACATCAAACATAACTGAATTCCATTTCTAGTGGAATGATAAAGGTCGTGAAGTTTGGAAATTTCATACTTTCTTCGGTTTTTGTATTCATTTCCTGCAGAGCTAAACTAAATGCTAAACTAAGCATGAAACTTACGGATTGAAGTAACCTACAGAATTATGAAAACGATTCAAACGAACAATAAATATATTCTAGTATTCCTTAATCAGGTACATTAACTAGCACTCTGCCATTCCTAAACGAGAAGATTTATTGCCGCAACGACACAAGCCTTCAACATGACCATATCATGTGCAAGAACAATCCAGTTGACCATCCGTATCAATTTCCTTCAGGTCATTTCAACAGTGTCTTATTCTGTTCTTCCAACACGTCTCTTGCCATCACGGTTCTCAACAAGAATGCTACAGAGTGTTTCAAAAATCGTTGCTTAAACTTTGATCGTTTGTAACATTAAACCGTAATGCTTTCTGTATTATAATGCCTCATCCAATGCGATATTTTTCAAGGCCCAAAATTATCAGTTTGCTCTGCACAGAAAATTCTATAAATTAATAAATGCTGGAAGTCAGAGTTAATTTCTATTTCCAGAATACCATATTTGGTGAGAGAAATATGTAAGACATTATGGAAGAGTTATAATTAGGGCCCGGGGCTTTACGTTATAACATATTTTTTATTTGGTATCTGATCGAATACTGGAGTGATCAGCCGAAATAGACGAACTTGATAAGGCATGTTTTGACAAATTTTCACATATTTTACCAATTTTACGCCTTTACAACATATTTCTTAAATTTTCTTGTGATAAGACATATTTCTATATATTATTTCGTAATTGTCTTGCATATAATCCGTTATTTTATAATTTATTCATCGTATCTTTAGCGATGGCAGGATTAGGAAATTACGGACCAAAAAATTAAAAGAACATGCCGTCTTAACTTGCCAACTAGCGCAGACAATAATACCCCTTTATTTATTCGGCTGACAATGATAGCCGTTAGAACATTATTGAGCAAAAATGTTCTCCGTCATTGTTGTGCAGTCACGAGAATCACCGTAAACAATTTCCATTGTAATTGTTCTAATTTATTTACCTTTTTTCGCTTCTCCCAACAATCAGTCAAAATTTAGGCTGTTTTTCAGATTTAGTTAAAATCTTCCTAAAAAGTTGTGTTTGTGTACTGATTGCTTGTACTCCTCCGTCGCTGTTCTGCCTGTGTATAGGCCCTGTGGCAACCCAAGACTACTAGAAGGAAAGGCTGGGGTCAGACACGCCTCTTTTCGCGACTGCCGCGGGTGTGACATCATTGGCGGACAAAACCCAGCTGAGTCTTTACCCCATACGGAAAGAAACGTGGAAAGGCTGATCTGTTTTGTTCTTTTCGCTCCTTTTTTCTTGTATTTCTGGATTGTTGGGTTCAGGGTGTGAAATCCTGGAGGGGACGAGGGGGATTTCCCACCACCAACAATCTTGGCCTCAAAAATCCTCTCACCAAAAATTTCCCGGGGGAAAGAGTTTTTGTTATAACAATGAAAAGATAAGCAATTAAGTAGTTGTATTTGACCTATTATAAACTCGATAAATGATGAGCCCCTCTCAGGCAGATTTGGCTACACTTAAAACTAGCTCAAGATGTGCATATGAGCTTATTGCTCAAGTGTGGTACTCTGTCTAACCCAAGATTTTTGTAAAAATGCCCTCGGGAATTTCCCGTGAAATGATGAGCCCCCTCAGATTGATTTGCCTACACTTACAAAAGGCACTTCTGTGAGATTGTTGTCCATAAGCTTGTTAAAAATATGCCCCTCTTGATATTGTTTTTGCTACATTTAAAAGTAAGCCAAAGAGCAACCCACACCCACACATATTTACTTCCGGTCCACTTCCGGTTTAAGTTCAATTGGGCACCAGGCCCAACTTGCATATCTAGTACTAAGACAATGCATTTTGCAGAAGCTCTGTGACTCTCTCATTTCTTACATCATAAACATATGATTTTTCACCTATAAGAATAACACTACATATAGTGTCATCAGGGAGTGTATCGTGGAATTCACAGATAATTTTAATGTTTGTCCTGTCATTTACCACAACCTGTTTTCTTTTTGAAGTGTTGATGACAAACATGGGTCTCTGTGCTTTGAATTCATCTGGTGTGTAATACATGTCAGTATTGCCAGTAGTGACCCTTTTGTATGCTGTAAATGCTTCATATAATTTAAGAAAATCATCCTTGGACATGTTTAAATTATAATTTTCTCTAGGAAACACCTCATTTCTGCCATTTTTAAGATATATATTCTTGATGTTGCAGCTATCAAACTTACTTGATTTTTTTCCTGATTATTGTGTCTTCCAGTCTGAAACAGTACCACCACAAAATCTGGCATGTCATATTGTATACTGGAGAATGAATTTGTAGCATCAAACTCATAATAGGTACCAGTGGCAGGCTTCTGCACACATTGATATGTATAAAATTGTAAAGGCACCTGTGGATTTTTTAGGATATCTGCTTTGTATTTAAGAGCATAACTGGCTTCATATTCAACAACTGGAATTCTTAGCCCCATAGTCTGAATAATGCATTTGCCTTCATCAGGTAGGGTATTAGGCTGAGCTTCCCCTGTAGAGTTTAACGTACTGTACCTCATCAAAGCATTATTATCATTGGCAGCTCTTCTAAATGTAATTCTTAAACCACCCTTCCACATAATAACTTTATAATCTGAGAAGAATCCTGGCAACAGGCGCATAGGAAACAGTACTGTGTGACTCTTAGATATTATTTTATCACCAGCCTCAAATCCACCTATTTTGTAATAAGAAGCCTCGGTTTTGGATAATTTTAGTGTGGCCAAAGCTGTAGAGGTAATGCCAGGGTAATCTACTCTGATTATAACAACACCATGTTTTCTGATCTCAATTTCAGAGAACAGATGTGGCACAAAATTGTCTGCCAATCTTATATTTGAATTTGCCGGATAATCTGTACCATCGAGCTTTACAACATCAAATTTGATATATAGATCTGCTCTGTGGGGTGTATAAAGCCATCTCCTACATCAAGATCAACCTCAATCTCTGTGTTGGGTTGATTTAAATTTGCAAAGGTCCTCCTGTTTGGGGGGAATGATTGTAGCTCATAACTCTCAATATTTTCCATTTTTTTGTATGTATTTTTATTTAAATATTAATTTCTATGATTGCAGTTGTTGTGGCTCCAGCAAAATCAACTAATTCTTCTTTTTCATTAGTGACCATCAACTCAATGTAATCTATTCTGTTATGGCACACAGGAAAATATAATGTTGGTGATGGAGTGTAGATGATTGGCTCCATAAATTCAGAGTTAGGTTTGAATGTTGCAATGATGCCAGTTTGTTTGTGAGTGCCTATGCCATTTGATTTGGTGATCATACCCTCGGTCACATTATAGTGAATATTCAGAGTTTCTATGGCTAAGAATTTAGGTATATTAATAGCAGTGTGTTTAATGGCTGGTTCAAGTTTTGTGTTGTTCTCAAAGCCTAACAGCTCTCCTATAGTACCCAGATGCACTGTTTCTGTAGCAGACACAATCTCTACTCTGTGAGTAACAGAATTTTGAGTTAACACTATACCTCTGGGTAACTGAGCATTTAGAGTAGACAGATTATATTGCCCTGGAGTGATAACAATTTTTTGATCACCAACTGCAATTGTGTTGTTGTGGTGTGTAATATTAGGGATCAAGTACATGCCCTAAAATGTTCTGAGAACTATTGTTTTGGGATACACTATATCATCATGTAATCTAAGTTTCAATATTGAATTTTGGCTGGTAAGATGGAATACTCCCATGATGTTTCAGATACCACAGGGCCTTTTGAAAAACTTCAATTGATGGTTTATTTATTTGAGACAGATATCTAAGAACAGATAAACACAGATGTCCACAATTAACTTTGAAATTTTGAATACGGGCATTATTGTAATAAAGATTAGTTGATTTTAGATATTTTACTAAATTTTCAGGTGGAATACCTCCAAATGAATCAAACACAAATGCCTCATCTTTTAAATATTTAAAATAACAGATCCAGTGAGTGCCCTGATTTTTGTACTTATCCAAATTAACTATGCCACACTCTTTGTTGAGTGGTTGTTCTGGTAAACAATCAGACATGTACACACCTCTAAAATTTTTGATGCCCAGTGGCTTGATTAAAGCTTCAATATCTTGGTTTGTAAGCGGCTCTTGTTTTTTTTAAACTTATTCATGGCTCTCTTAACACCTTTGCCTTGTTTTTCCATATCTAGATTATGGCGCTTTATTTCATCTAATTCTGCCTTATTCTTCTTGGCATCTATTACTGTTTTTGCTATAGCAGCTGATCCCCCAGCCAAGCTCCCAACAGCACCAAGTGCTGATAAGATGGCCGGGATAGTAAATATGAAGCCACCCAGATGTGATTTTTTTCTAGATTGCTGTAATTTTTTTAATTGAGGGGTACTAAGTAATAAATTCATACCATGGCCCTTGGCAAGACAAGAATTTTTTTTCTTGCGCTGCTTTTTGGTTAAAAGACTATCAATAGTTTTAAGAGATTTAAGACCTGCATAAGGTATCTGATACATAACACCCTTGGCCTTCATCCTAGGTTTATTATATACATATTCTGGGATTACATAGCTTAATTAAGTGGCTTAAATTTATTTAATTTATCACAACCCGCACCCCAGTTTTTGTTTGGTGTTCATAGCTATGGTGGTCCTCAATGCTGCTATTCTCTCACTTAAAGAAGCATCTTTGCTTACAAATCTACCAATTGCAGCCTCTTCTAATTTCTTGTCTGCAACATGTCGCCTATCAAGATCAGAATGTGTGTTGTATGCTATGTCATGGTCTCTACAAGCAGCACTAGGGGATTAACACCAGGGTCCCCTCTGTTTAATCTATGGTCCAATTTTGTGCCTGGACCACAATACTGATAGCCTGGAATGTGTAGTTCAAATGGCAGCTTGTTTATAATGTCATTAACCAGCCCCCGACCCTCAGAGATATTCCAAAATTTGGGTGGTAGAGTATTAATAATTTTTATGAGATATCCAATGCCCTTAGTGTCATTTACTATAAAATTAGACAATTTGGTGCTTATCATGTCCATAATTCCAACCTTTTCATTGTAAAAATTGTGGTTGCCAGCATTTTCTTCCCCAGCTATCACCAGCAACCTATCTACAAGTTTCCTGACATCATCAACCCACACAAATTCTTTAGGCAGGGTGTTGTATTGTTTGATCCCACTACCTGTCTTGATCTGTGACCATATGGGCTTGATTAAGTTGTTGTATTTTGCTCCACTGCATGTGTGGGATCATTGTTCTGGTATAGAGCATCTGATTTTATTAATATTTCTTTGTAATGCTCATAATCTTGATCTGTATAGTTGCCAGGTCTTTTCCTAGTCATCAGTTCCCACAATCCAGGTGTGCCAGGGTACTTAACAAAAGCACCTCTTTCTCCAAGATGAGATTCTGAATATACTATCAGATCATCTCCCATAAATGTTACTCTGAAATTACCAATTCTATGTATGATGCTACCATCAACCTCTGTGTCAGCATATAAACCTAACACCTCATCTTTGTTGTCTTTAGGTGTGCTTAAATATTTTTGAGCAAGAAGACCCAATTCAATAGGATCCTGAGTAGCTTCAATTCTTCGAGGAGCAACAGGACTAGGTGTATGAATACTAGAAAGTGGGGTGATTGGATAATCTAATATGTTCCTAGCAGCTACAGGTACAAGCTCTGCGATCAAATTTTGATTTTGCTCTGTAACAGTTTTGATATTTTTACCTAATTCACTAATAGCATCAATAATAGGCTGTTCTGTTTGCTTGTGTTGTTCATAGATTCCTCGGTTCTCTGATTTCCATTCCTTAAATCTTTTTACAAGATAATCTCTTAATTTAAGATCATCAATGATTGGCCTTTTCATGGTTATTTATATATGTTTCAATGTCTAGAAAATTGTTGATTTTATTTCTGTATTTGCCACTATTGTGTTTCCTTGTCATATCAATTGTGACAAACCCATAGCTATCCTGGTTCCAGCACCTACTGCAAAATTTGGAAAAATCATTGTAGCTCAAGTCACCACCTACATATTCATCATGTATGTGTTTGAGGTTGGTATGATCTTGATGAAACACACATATAAAATTGCTGTTGTCTCGGATCAGGTGCTTCGGTATTTTAGAAAAAGTCTGTGCCAGGTAGAAGCAATCTATGTTTTTGTGTCGGCCCAGTGTAAAAAAAATTTCTAACCTTGTTTTGATTATCCAGTATAATGTCATCAAACACTACAACAGAATTATCGAGACATTCATGGAGTGGCTTAACATCTGGTTCAAAAGTGGCTATATCCAGTCCATTATATAGCTTCATCAGCTGCTGATATTTTAATTGTTCCAAGCTCTTAGAGAAAACATACAAGTGCCTGTTTTTCCAGTCTAACCAGTTGGGTGCCAATAAAAAATTATCAGTCATTAGTGTAGTTTTACCACAAGCCGATGGCCCAACAATAAGACATCTAATATTATCAGGCAGCAGCTTGCCATTTCTCTTATTCTGCTGTTCAGGCTCTGGCAGTCTCTTTATAACATCCCAGGTGTTCATAGTATCACTTTGTCTGCCTCGATCCAGCTGTGTTCTGGGAGTCCTAGCCATTTGACAAGTATCTTGTTGCCTTTTCTGCGGATGATTTTTCTATATTTTTTCAGCTGTCCACTTGCCATCTCAACCAAGTCACACTGCCATAAATCATCATTGCCTTTTGTAACCACTATCAGTCTCTTATAATTATGTCTGGCTTGTCTGTGTAATTCATCAACAATAATTTGTCTAGACATAGTATGTAAACAAGAATATTGCAACTATGGGATGTTCAGCAGCTGATACTACAGGATTTTCTAAATATAATTTGTCTCCTGTTTGTATATTAAATTCAAGAGAACCATCATCTTCAGCATAAGATGTTTCTAATGTATTGGGGTCTGTAAAATCCTCTAACTCAACACTGGTGATTTTTGCTTTGTTGTCAGCATTTGTTATTGATAAGGTAGGGTAGTGGTGTGCCTGTGGTTGTAACCAATATTTGATTTTGATTGGTCTGAGTGTGCCCCCAACAAAAAACTGGTAATAAAATTGTGCAGGGGACAGCATATATATTTTCCCACCTGGTGTAAATGGTGAATCATATTCTTTGTTGGGTATACTGTACAATTCAAGGATTACTGTATGTTTAGGATTCTCGATTAGGCCAGTTATTTCTCTTTCTGCTGTAAGCAATCTACTTGTTACAGATTCAAGGTGCTCATTGATAGTCCTAACAATCTCATCGTGCCCTGGCTTGATCCTTATGTCCACAGCAAGTTTCTTGTAATGTTGTACAATCTCTTGAAGCTGTGTGGCAAAAACAGACAGAGCATTTGCTTGGTTGGATTCCATGGTCCCTAGCTGTTGCTTGATATTGGCTACAATTTGCTGTAAATTTTCAACAACTGCCAATTTTGAATTTTGAGCAGTAAGATCATGGACTTGTCTTCTGATATCCTCAAACAAGGCATGCAATTCATTAATATGTTGATTAGTTGGTAGAGTGGCCACTGTCTGAGTAAGTTGTTTGATCTCTGTCTGGATATTCTTGATATCTTATGATTTCAATATGCGATTCACAGCTCTCTTAATATTTTTAAGTTCCTGTGATGTAGGCAGATTTGCTACAGTATTTTGCAAAGATTCAAGTGCCAATTTTACATCATTTAATTCAGAATCATCAGCCACATTTTGCATAGCATCTTGAAGCAGGGTTATGTCTGCCTGAGTAGGTGTTGATTGTTGTAAAATTTCAAGTTTTGTTTGGATATCATCGATCAAGTGATGAAAATGAGATAGCTCAGATTCAGTGTTGAGGTTTTCAAGTTTTGTGATCTGTTGCTGGACACTGACAAGGGTGTCTACAATTCCAGGCAGGCGAGATTCTAGGGTTTCTTGTACATTTGTCAGATCACTTTGCACTGCTGCTATTGTACCCTCAAGATGGCTTATGGTCCTCTTAATTTTTCCAAAATCTTCATACGTTTCAAATTGCAGCTTGATGTTGGCAACACTACGAGTTATAGCACTCAGAGCATCAGAAGATGGCAAGTTGTTCATAGAATTTTCAAGTGTCTCAATTTTTTCTTTAACCTCAGCTATGGCATTGTTCAGAGGGTCCAGATTAGGTATCTGTAGTGATTGAATCTGTTCCTTTAGAGTGGAAATCACTAGATCAAAATCTTCTTGTGATTTTATGCTTTTGACAATTGTTTGGAGCTGTGCCTGGACATTATTAATCTGTTCTTCTTATTGTTGTTTCAATTGCTCAGAGTTGGTAGCCTGAGTCTTAAATTTGGCTTGAAGAGCTGCTACAGCCTCCTCTAAACTTTGAAAATTATCCAATGTAGCCAAATCAGTATATTTTTGAAGCAGCAATTTGAGTTCTGAATCAATTTTAAGAAGAGGGTCCATGCATTGTGATTGTAAATTTGTAATTTCTAGTTGAAGACTGGCATTGAGTGTGGTTTGTAAAGCTTGTAAATCACTTCTTAATTTCTTGACTCTGACATCAAGCATCAGAATCTCATCACTGTGATCTTCATGTCTTGTATGGCCAAATATATCATTAGGCATTTTGATTTAGTGGTTATTTATTATTGAATATCTAATTCTTAATTCTATAAAAAAGGTATAAGCTTGTCATAGAATCCCGGGACATCAATATATAAGCAGTCACCAGCAGAAACAGTATATACAGTGCCAGAAATCATGTTTGAGTGCTTAATTCTATAAATATTTCTCCCTATTGAAATCTTGACATTACTCTCGGGGGTTGTAATAAATTGTAATTGCCCACTTACAGGTAACTGGTAGTGATTTAAATTATTGTTAAATATGTACAATGTTTTACCTGTTTCATCATCAACATCTGTAAGTATGCTGTTCAGATGAATAATTAACAAAGCACTTAGTTTAGATATCATATCAGAAGGGGGTGCTGGTGTTGGCAGGTCCATAATAGCCTGTCTTTTGAACCCAAATAAGTTCATAGGCATGTTTATTTATTTCAAATCATGCTCTGTAATTGGGCATTGTTTGCCACTTTTCAAATCACAATGACCCCATGGTAGAGTATGTATGACACATGATAAAATGCATCTCTTATCATCATGTGGGTCCAGAGCCACTTTTCTTACAACATTTGTAGTCAACAAGTGATCCTCACTCTGAATTCTGCATTCTGATGTTCTTATTAAACTCTGGGTTTTGAGACAATTTTTGTAATCTTCAAATTCAAGCTCTTTGTCAACAGTTACTCTGCCAATGCCCTTGGCCTTTTTGGCAACAACACCACTACATGTTTCAAAGCTGTACATCTTGGCCCTTAACCCAGCAAATGCCACAATAACATCACCAAGTGTCTCATCTTTTAACTTGCCAGGCACCTTTTTGTTGTGGGGTTGAATCTTTGTATGATCACTGGTATCAAAATATTCAAGCAATGCAGGCTGTGACATATCTTGATAAACATCTTCTGTCTGAATATCAAGAATAAAGCTATCTGTGTCCATGTACATCAGTTTTACACGATCAGCATAAATCGGCTTCAACACATCATAATACAATTTTAACATGTGTAATTTGGCCAATTCCAATATCACAGCCCCTACGTAAATAGGCTTATCAAACTTAATCTTTGTTTTTTCATGTTAAAAAGTGCCATATTTTCATCATAAATGCTTCTATAATTGAAATTAGGCTTTGCAATCAATTTTTTGCTCAGGCTGGGGTCAGTAATTAATTTAAGATCAGTATGTTTTCTGACATTTTCTATGGTTTTGCCATACACTGAATTTACCATCAATTTAAACAAAGTTTTATCAAATTGGCTCATTGCAGATGTTCGAAGCTCTGTGTTTGTATCAATATATTGTTTCAACCATCTTGAGTGCCTGAACCTTAAGACTTTGCCAACTTTGGTCACTTGAACACCATGATTCATTAGGCACTGGAGGTTTTTGTAATATATGACATAATCCTGTTTTGGCTCTAGAGTCATCATGAGCTTCTTCTGTTTAGAGCCAGGTGAACACTTAACCTCAGGAATTGGGGGAAGATCAGAAAATTTGTTGTGTAAATCATCAGGAATTGTCAGATCAACTTCTAAGAACAGGCCATAGTCACTGTCATCAAAGTCCTGAAGATCCTCAGTATTGAAATCTTCAACCCACTCAAGCCCTGCATATGGCAATTTATCCATCATAGCATAACCATAGAGGCTGTTGGCATCTACATACAGTATATAATTTGATGGCAGTGCTGGATCATAATTGGGAATATATTTGTTATTTGCTCTGGCATATCTCTGAGAATATTGCACCATGCCTCCTCTTATATATTGCTCCATAAACAGATACATGTCTTGATCTTGGATCAGATCCAATTGCATGTTAGTGTTTAAAAACATTGCAGACCATGCTAGGCCTGGAGCACTGTAGAAATACATTGGATCCAGCTTATAATTTTCCATCGATGATTTTCTAAATGCCTGAAGTATATCAGCCAAGATAGTCGCATCAAGTTTTAAATATGCCTTATGATAATCACCAAATGTCTGGCATTTTAATTGGTTCCACATCAACTGGGCATGGTGATAATCATCATCAGTAATTCCAGATGCCCTGAGTTTGCTGTAGAATGCTTGTTTTGGTGGCAGAGAACACTCATTAAATTTAGAAAATTCTGTAACATAATCATATGGGTATACACCCTTCCGCCTAATTAATTTCAGGTCCTGATTTGGACACAAAGCACATGTGATTTTGAATTGATCATCAGATAATTGACTGGCCAGTGTAGCCAGGCTAGCGGACAGAATTCTGTAGGAATCAAGAAATCTTAAGTGAATAGGAACACCATTAACTTTAATTATTTTGCTAATAGCTATATATTTCTCATCATTTTCTGCTAAAATATTTAAATTCTGCTTGTAAAACCCCTCGTACCTGATCAAATTATGAAAATCATAATTGGATGCACCATGGCAAAATATAGGGACAAATTTTGGTCTCTGGATCTTAATATTACAGCTATTACACAAGGCCATTAAGAATTTACCATCTGTATGAGAATGGTGATGTACCTTGATATTTGTATCTGAAAATTCAGAATCACATACCGGGCATTTTTCTGCATTGTTGAAATCTTCAATCTGATCCTCTGTTAAAGGCATCATGGGTTTTGATTTTAATAAGACATTAGATGCTATGTCATGGCATTTATTTTCTATTCTATGTGCAAATTCTTTGATGGCATCTGGTCCCATGTATAAATATTCTTCACTAACAACACCATCCTGTACAACAACATAATAAAAACTAGAAGGTTCATGTAACTGATATGATGTAATTGAAGATTCCTCAGGATCTGGACTGCATAATGCAAGGGGTTTGAGGTTTGATTCAAAATCACAGACTATATATGCTGGGTGCTCCAACAAGGCTTCAAATTTTTTGAATTTGGCATTTTCACTTGGACTAGGCATCACCATATGAACAGGTTTATGGTTGCCACAGTATTTTAAATGTTCAATTAACTTGTTTTCAGCAATTTCTGCATTCTTTTCATTAACACCATTCACCATTTTTCTACCCTCAAATACAGTCAAACATCTTCTACACAACTTGAATATTGTATTGGATTTGCCTTGTTGTTTTCTGACTAAAGCTTCAAGACTGTGTATCAGAGTGTAATGATATGTGTCGTCCCCTTCAATTAAGAGCAGATCAATCGGGACAGCAGAATCATCATCAGGTGTACTGATTCTGAGAGGTGCTATCAAGCAATTGCCACGGCCAGTAGAACAAATATATACATTAATAGATAATTGTTTACCATTGATATCCCTGGCCTTTTTTTTTTCAATGTTATCAATTTTCTGAACAGACATGGATATTCTAAGCCCTCCATAGCATCATCAAAATCATGTTCATGTTGTTTATAATAACTTATTCTCTGAGGATTCCTTAAAACTGGAAACAAAGCAGCTAAAATACACCACAAAAAGCATTTCTCATCATTATTTTCTATGTTAACCACGGCTCTTTTGTTTTTAATATTGGCAGGTAATGGCAGATATGTAGATCCTTGTAATGGGCTGAATTCAGAAATATTAATATATAACTTGTGTGGAGATCCACATAGGCTCCAACCCGATTCTTTTGCTGCAAATTCAGAGTGTTTAATATTCAATTGCTCTATCAAACTGCTTATTATTTTGTCTAAATTTGCACTTGAATATACAGCTACAGTTTCTGTTATGTGGGGCTGTGTAAATTTTGTGCCATTTGGTTTCTTATATTGTGTAAACAATTTGAGGGACAGCTTATAAGAGCCATTTTGTGCATTTACAATTGCCTGCACATCAGGATTTATACTGTTCAAAGAATTCTTAATGTCACATCTTGGCTCTGATACAAAACAGTGATCCCTAAGTTGGCCATTAAAACTGCTATGGATGGGTTCATAGCGTGGCTGCTTTGCCGGTCTAGCATTAACAGGTGTTTCAAGCCTCCTTTTCAGACCAGATGTAGATGGTTGTGGGGGCAATGTTGATGACTGTGCAGAACAAGTACCCTTATGTTTATATGTGAAGTATTCCATGCTATATTTTCTAAGGCATTTAGGGCATATTTTTGTGGGAGTTCTGCATTTGTCTGGATCACAATTCTTTTGGTGCCTAGCCCAATTGGGGCTGGATATATTCTTATTGCATTGATTACAATATTTTTGATTTGGCATTTTTGTTGTTTATTATATAAAATTTCTTGGGATTCAAATCAAAACTCTATACTTAATAAAAAATATCAGTTGGGTTCAGCAATGTGCTTTGTATATTTAGTGTATATACTAAGTGTCTTAATATTTTTGGCTTTGTTGTTGGTTTATTATATAAAATTTCTTGGGGTTCAAATCAAAACTCTATACTTAATAAACCTATGACAGGTTGTAAAGCTAATAGCCTACATGCACAAAGGTAGAATAAGTATTGATCTACTGAAGCACTGACCTATCACAATTGCATGTCTGCACAGGCATGTCGTGGTGTGCATGGAAAGGCAATGACCTAATACCATGTGTCATGTATTGGTCTTGTATAACAAACTGGGACAGATATAAACCCTTTGTTCAATATATTACAAAATTCTGTATATTAAATCAAACAAACCTATAATTCAATTTATACAAATCTGCTATATTTTTGTGTTTTTTTTAAAAAAATAAGAGGAGCACTGCAACAACACATCTGTACTCCTCAGCCACTCTCACAATACTAACTGATATGTAATGCAAAAGCTCTTGCATCATAATTTGTTGCATAATATTGGGTAATAATTTGTTGCACAACATGATGCAAGAGCTTTTGCATTATAATTTGTTGCATAATATTTGGTAATAATTTGTTGCACAACATGATACAATAGAAATAAACCAGAAGTAGGCCACAAGTGGGCAACAAGTGGGCCGGAAGTGGGTAAACCGGAAGTGGACCGAAAATGGACCGGAAATAAACCGGAAGTAAATATGTGTGGGTGTGGGTGGGTGTGGGTGGGTGTAGGTGGCTCTTTGGCTTAGTTTTAAGTTTAGGAAAAACAATATCAAGAGGGGCATATTTTTAACAAGCTTATGGACAACAATCTCACAGAAGTGCCTTTTGTAAGTGTAGGCAAATCAATCTGAGGGGGCTCGTCATTTCACGGGAAATTCCCGAGGGCATTTTTACAATAATCTTGGCTTAGACAGAGTACCACACTTGAGCAATAAGCTCATATGCACATCTTGAGCTAGTTTTAAGTGTAGCCAAATCTGCCTGAGAGGGGCTCATCATTTATCGAGTTTATAATAGGTCAAATACAACTACTCAATTACTTTTAATTTCAAATATACTTTACTAAGAATAATATCGAAAACACACACAAATTAGTGTGGTTGTGAGTGTTTAATGCTTTCTGTCTCAAGAGATCATTAACAAATCTACATCAATGCGCACAGTAAAAGTAAAACAAGAGTGCAAAACAATAATAAATATGAAATCTAATTGATTTATATTAACATAGTGCACAAACTAAACAAAAACTTACACATAATAAAACCACTTCAACTATGTCATAATTTATTAACATCTTTAACCGGTTAGTAATGGAATTATTTAGCTGCTTTACACTATCTGATATGCATGAAAGTAACAAATTAATTTCTAATTAATAATCATAATAATTATTTTAATGAGTAATTTATTTTTACTTTTAATAACATTACAAATATGTACATCGTATAATTCACACATATGTTTCTGTGGGGAGGGGGGTTGTAGGTTAAGAACTTTCTCCCCCTCACCAGTTTTTAATGATTTCGCACCCTGATGGGTTGTGAGGTGTTGCAGTTCACAATGCCTTCAGTGAGGTGTTGCGACGTGTCGTGATCTCCGATGAAAAAATAAAAACAGCGGGTGACAATATATAATTGAACACATCGCATCTAACGAGACTTGTTAGTGGATTGCGATACCAGTAGTCTCATTACACAACATCAGGCTACCATACACTTCAATTGGGTTACAATTATTAGAATAAAAAATAATAATATTGTAATATTTTAATAAAGGCTCTCACGAGTATAGTAAGATAAAAACTGCAAGCATACACCTCCCAATTTAATATCCAGTCCCCCACCAAAATTCCTATGTCAATTTTAGGTTCGCTGTTGGTATTGAAGGGTTGAATGTCGACCTCCTCCAAATAATTTAATTCTCAATCGCCATACCAAAATTCCCACAACAGTCTAAGCGCAAAAGTAATTAATACCTACTCAAGACTGGCTATCTCCCATCCTAGTGCTTAATTTCCTTACTATAGAGTTGGAAACTTCCCCAACCAAGGGTAATTCCACATCAGAATTCACGATAAAAATTTAAGGTTTAATATGTAATAGCTGGCTGGATATTGTGTACCTCAAATAGTAGATACCGTGTTGCCGAGAGACGACACTGGTATATCTCGTCGCGTGAAAATTCCATCTCTTCTCGTGTCTAGTCTCGTTAACAACACTAATAATACATAGTAACTGTTATAATTCCCTTGGAAATACAAAACTTGCTATTTATATAAGAGTGATGCTTTCACATACCCGCCTGTGGGCACCCCTGTTCGACATCCCACTGATTATATATATACGTATATAAACCGAGCCTCGACTTTCTTCAGTTCTATGTCTCAAGTTTTCGTTCAGTCAAAAGTTGTTTAAAGTGTTTGTGACATAATACACACGGAACTTCCTCATATTCCTCCCTGTGTAGTTCAAAGATTCATAAGACTCAGAATTGTAATCTGAATAAGGAAAATTAATGATGAAATAAATATCAATAGTCGAAGCAAAGTTACCAAATTTGAAGAAGTTAAGTGAAAACAGCTCCTCTCTAACTCCTAAAAGAGAACAATAGATGAGGTTGTTTTCTTTTACATATTCAACTTATCCATAATTTTGGCTTTCTGCCTTTCTTTATTTAACAAAATTAATTTACGCATTCAACACATATTTTTCTTTCTGCCCTACAAAACGCATTACTAGGTGTATTAACCCCAATTTTACATGAAACCTAATGTTTCACAGAGGAATGTGACGACATATAAACTACCGATAAAATGTGTGTGTAAATGGCTGTGTAATCCAACTGTAAGGACATACGTTATGTTGGATCCTAAGTAAGTCTGTGTATTCACTCCCAATTAGCTTCTGGGCATAATTACGGCTCTTTTTTGTTCATAATTACTGCTTTGATTCGGCTGCGAAACCGGAGCGTAGAGCGATCTGTCCGCCCGTGACGTCACGCCTGACATCAAGGACCACGTGATCAGGTATGGCCCCAGCCTTCTCCTCTAGTAGTCTTGGTGGTAACCCACCATCGTGAGGAAATTGGGGAGCTCAGAGTGAGTGAGCGTAATCCGGTCGCGAAGTCATACAACGGCTGGGGGTCGGTCGGACCGACCACCCGTCCCCCTAGTCTGGCTCCAGAACTCAAGGCCCGCGTGGGAGGGAGGCCAGCAGTCGGTAGGTAAGCCTTGGGCCAATATTGGGCTGTAGCGCTATAGGGTTGTACTGATTGCTTAGATTTACCAGAGCTGAAGTTAGCTACCAATTATGCTTACGTTTTCACGAAGGTGTAAATCTGACATAATAGTAAATGAAATTTAGGATAATTGCAGGAAACCTCACGATATTTTCAGTATTTACTCAGTACATTCTTCGGATAAAGGGATTCTGACTTAATTTAATACTCCACCCTCACCCTAGTCGATCTTCAATGGAAGGTATGACTTCCGTAAAGTGAGAAATTCGAAAGTACTTTTGCGCATATTTTTGGCTTTACTGGGAATATTTCTGCATTTTCTAACGAATTTTAATTTTTACTAGGAACGTTCAATATATAAGTTTCCCTGTGCTATAAAATATTGTATAAAGCAATGCCATTAAAAAGAAGCACATGGTTGACAAGCGCCATCCTTCGTCTAAAAGGAACAACAATCGATTCGTTATCAGACGTGGAGGCGCTTGCGCTCAAGGGCCAAAAGTAAATGCTTGTTCGGAAAACGCGGGCTCGCGTCATAAGGAGTCCAGAAGCATGGATGCTAAGGGCGTTCTGCTTATGGACCTTTTGGAACGAGGAAGAACAATTAATGCTGACCGTTATTGTCAAACATTGGATAAACTGAAAAACGCAATTCGACATAAGCGACCAGGTCTCCTGTCAGCTGGTGTCATTCTTCTTGACGATAACGCTCGCCCCCACTGAGCAGTGCAAACACAACACAAAATTGAAGAATTGGGGTGGGAACGGCTGCCCCACCCTCCATACAGCCCCGATTTAGCGCCGAGTGATTACCATATTTTTCCGGTGTAAAGTCTGAATTGCAAGGTTGCCGTTTCGAAACAGGTGAAGAAGTGAAGCGTAATGTGGCAATAGTGCTCAATAGCCAGAGCCCTGATTTTCTTGCAAAGGGTATGGACAAATTGGTGCAACGGTGGGACAAATGCCTGAATCTCTATGGGGATTATGTGGAGAAGTGAGGAAGGATCCTCCTACACATGTATCTATAGTTTTCTAATGTATCTTAAAAATAAATTTTTTTGCAGCATACGGAAACTTATATATTGAACGACCCACGTATGACATATTTCTCAATTTTTGTGACATAATTTACGTCTGATGACTTGTGCCATTTTATTCGGCCATTTATGACCAATTTGCCATCTGCAATACGAGTATTTGATGGATGGGGGTATATCACTTTATCAGGGGCTCATTTAAGTTTTGTTATTTATCGTCGCTTTTCTACCACTTTTGGCTAATCGCGACGATGATGATGAGTGATGATATGATGAAATTGGTGAAGAGGCATTCGCAAAGGCTACTCATGTCCATGACCATGAAGAGATAACTCTGTGAAACTTTTACAGCCCTTCGATGTGGTCACCAGCATTGCGTACAACCCGTTGCCAGCAATGTGGAAGCCGTAGGAGGGCCTGTTCTGTTGAAGGTTCGAATGGGGCGGTCGATCGCCTGAAGAATCTCTAGAACAGTTCCAAAGCGAATGCCATTCATCTTCGGGATCAAATAAAAGTCACTGGGGCTTAAGTCCGGGAAGTATGGGGGATGGTAGATCACCTGCCAGCCCCATCGAGCTAACAAATTAGCCACAGGTTGCGCTACGTGCGCCCGGGCATTGTCCTGCAAAATGATGGGAGGATTCAGAGAACGTGTCGTCTCTTCTACCGCAACGCAGGTCGCAGGAATATAATGAACAGTAATACCACAGATAAATTGCTTGAGTGTTCCCTGAAAAAGTACTCGTTTTAATAACGCTGTTTCTTCAGTAATCTGTTATCTGTTAGGAATGAGTATAATAGTCTGGGCAGGTATTTCCCAGATCCGCTAATAAGCCACGCCTTCGGGTTAGTTTTGAATGCCGAAGCCCTGAGGCTTCGCAAGTATTCGATGACGTCAATCTTAGCACGCCAGCGTTGAAAGTTAGCAATGCCATCTCTTGTCTTTCTCTGGAAGCAAGATTTCGAGTGGTGAATCTCAGCGCCTCCCAGCGTATTATGCCGAAGCTTCTTGCGAGGAGGCCGATCGCAGCAGGAGGTCCGTGCAGCGGTTTCCCTGCCTTCAATAAAGATCTGCTTATATATCCTTATCTGTGGTAATACTGCGCATTGAAGGTCTGTCCTTGAGGTATGGTATGCGTTAAGATAACACCACCACAGTCGTACACGAGAATCACCATAACTTTCACATTAGTGGGGTTCTGACTACACAACTACACAACTTTAGACCGCCAACTCCTCTCGTCACTGCGCATGCGACAAACACCGGTCCCGTTTCATGGCGTTCACATAGCTCTACGACGACAGGGGTCCCGGGTTAGAATCCCGGCATGGGCACGGATGTTGTGAGTGTCCATCCATCAATTTCATCATATCATCACTCATCCCCATCTTCGCAATTAGCCAAAAGTGGCAGAAAAGCGAAGTAAATAAAGCAAATCAATCAATCCATTTCATGGCGTATATGTAGCAGTGTTGCCAATTAATAAAAAAATAATGTTTTCATAAGAGAATTTGTCAAATGATAAATATTGGAATATGAAAGGTTACAGAACATAAATTATTTTCATCTAATTAAGGGGTAAACATGTGCGTGTGTGTGTATTTTCTGTTAATGTGTATTAATAAGCTCAAATATGAAGTAGCTCCTTGTCGGATAGCCTCCTCCAAGTCACGTATTTTCCACATTCGTCACTCATAGCCGAAGTAGACTATCATCAATAGTCCGAAACAGAAAACAACAAAACCAACTGAGAATTCGGACACAGCCTCGCATCTGGCAGCTTTCGCAGCACGTGCTGTGCATTTCCATAGCAACGACTCATCTCCATCCTTTCACCGACTACCCCAGCGCTTCCGACGAGAAAGGTATACGCAAGTGTGTGAAGAAGATCCAAGCATGTAATTGGGTTAATGTGAAATTAGATCTTAAACTTGAGACAAGGTTTAAGGCAGTCCGTTGAAGGGTTTGCAACACCCTCAAACTTTTGAGAGTTGTATCAAAGTGATCTTTCACTTCTTGGCATAAACTGGATCACGGTATTATCAGGCCTGAAATCAGGAAGTGATACTTGTAACTTCAAGGAAGTGTTCCTCGTGTCTTCTAATTACTTACGCCATTTTCCTCTACCAGCTGCAGCGATTATACAGCGAGCTATCTTTCTTTCCAGAGGTAAAACTTCCTATGACATAACCCCCACACGCAAAGGAATACATGAAACCTCTGAACATTTTCTGCCTTCAGTTTTCAAAATTGATTTGATGTACTCAAGGCGCGGGACAGATTCTTTTTTCTTGGTGGGGGAGGGTTGGAAGGGCAGTCCTTAAAGTGGGTGAAACGAAAACGTATGGTGATGTTTGCCCCCAGCTAAGAGAATTTTCACAAAGCGCCCCTGCACTAGGATAATTGAATAGGTACTTAATCTGCTGTCTTTCACGGCACCCCTTCTTCTTGTTCATGTTTTCAAGCTACAATTTCAAAATTTGACTTCCATGAAGGGGGGCAAGTGTATCCTGACACTCCTCTGCGGGCGCACTTGGATGTACTGTACTGTACAAATGTATTTGTATCCTTAACAAAGCACAAATATATTATTCTACTCCGAGAAACGTGTGAATTTAAATTGCCGAAACCAGATCAGAACTTCTTATTCATATTCTACCACTTAATATATGAAAATAATGTTTTCATGAGAGAATTTACCAAATTATAAAATGTGCGTGTGTGTGTATTTTCTATGAATGTGTATTAATAAGCTCAAATATGAAGTAGCTCGTTGTTGAATGGCCTCGTTCCCTTAGTACATCTCTGAAATTGGAACCCTAAATATGAAAATAGTTCCTTTAAAAAAAAATAGAGGCACAAAATTGGTATATTCAAGACACTGGCGATACAGTCTTTCCAAGCATGGCTTGAACTAACAAGTTCGAACCATGTTTGGAAACAGCACATGTTTTGCTTCTTCTCTCTTTCCCAAAAATTTGAAAGCAGGGCCATGCATGCAGCTACAAAAGTAAAAAATACAAGGTTCATTCAATATACAGGGTGGCTCAAAAAGTCAATTAACACCCTCGGTACAAGGCCACTGCAGCGCGAAACATGGAAATGGTGATGACCAATCGTTATCAGGCCAAGGGGGAACCACATTGACGCCACTCCGGCGGTCAGCGGCCATCTTGATGTCTGCCATCTTGAATTCAACTTCAGAATTTTAAATGAGGAGGAGGTGATATGATATATGAAATCAGGCTAGAATTTCACGGGAAATGCAATGCTGAAGGTTTTCTCGGTGTATCTTTAACCAGTAAAGAGTTATGACTGAATTATTGTACCAATTTGCTCCTTTTCGAGGTATTAGAAAAATGTCTTAAAATTTATTTAGCTCATCGGTAATTCATAGAGATCAAAGTGATGTCTAGGGAGAGAAGTTCACATGCCATTGCACAAGATTTTTAATTGGATACATCCATTAAGAGCTGCGCATTATGAATGGTTGTCACGAACAATTTACAGTGTGACTCTTCCATTGAATTAAAAGTTCTTCACCGTGACAAGACTAATGTTTATGTTCATAAGGAAGTGCATAAACAGAATATGCGACCCTTGTCATCTGATAACTAACTTTGGACAGAAACTGGTTCACAACGTTCCCATAGTGTTCTGGTGTTCCTTCCTTCTTACATAAGCAAGGATGAAAAAAACCTGTTTATTTAACAAATCCAAGTAGTCCTAAGCATTTAAAGTTCCGTTGATGCAAAATTTACTAACCAATCGTGTTCCACACAGCACGCCAAACTATTAACTTACCAGCACTAACCATTCAGCTTTGATCTGTCGAAAATGGGTTATCAAATAAAAAGCATCGAATATTCTGTTTATGAACTTCCTTATGAACATAAACATAGCCTTGTCACTGTAAAGGACTTATCATTTAATAAAAGTGTCACACTGTAATTGTTCGCGACAACCATTCATAATGCGCAGCTCTTAATGGATGTATCCAATTAAAAATCTTGTGCAATGGCATGTGAACTTCTCTCCCTAGACATCACTTTGATCTCTATGGATTACCGATGAGCTAAATAAATTTTAAGACATTTTTCTAATACCTCGAAAAGGAGCAAATTGGTACAATAATTCAGTCATAACTCTTTACTGGTTAAAGATACACCGAGAAAACCTTCAGCATTGCATTTCCCGTGAAATTCTAGCCTGATTTCATATATCATATCACCTCCTCCTCATTTAAAATTCTGAAGTTGAATTCAAGATGGCAGACATCAAGATGGCCGCTGACCGCCGGAGTGGCGTCAATGTGGTTCCCCTTTGGCTTGGCAACGATTGGTCATCACCATTTCCATGTTGCCCTCTGAAGTGGCCTTGTACCGGGGGTGTTAAGTGACTTTTTGAGCCACCCTGTATAACCGGAAATATGTTGTAACAAATATTTATTACAAGCACCAAAAGAAACTGCAGTACTATGTTTCAACATAGTCCCCCCCACCCTAGTTCAATGCACCTACGCCACGCTTGATAAGGACACTGATTCCAAAGGAGGAAAAATCTTTTGGACGCGTGCCTAACCACTCATGTACGACTGACTGAATTTTGTCGTCATTCTGGAAGCTCGAACTACTTAGTGCATCTTTCATTGCTCCAAAGGTGTGGAAATCGGAAGGTGCGAGATCGGGCGAATATGAAGGGTGGGGTAAGGACTCAAACTTTAGGTACTCGATGGTAGACAATGTGACATTGGCAGTGTTTGGTCTCGAATTGTCATGGCGCAAAAACACACTAGTGGTCACCAGACCACGTCATCTCTGCAGAATGGCTGGTTTCAGTTTTTTGCTCAAAAGGTTGGAGTAGGTCGTACAGTTCACATTATGAACTCTGGGCATACAATGCTCAAGAATTGGCCCCTTGTGGTCCCAAAACAAAGTTAACATGACCTTTCCGGCACTCCGTTGAGCACGCACCTTCTTCAGCCTGGAAGACGAAGGATGTCGCCAATCCATTGCTGTCCTCTTACGTTCTGGTTCATAGAAATGAACCCAACTTTCTTCTCCAGTGACAATACGATGAAGAAATGCCTCCCCGTCAGCTTTATAATGGCGCAGAAGCTCTTGCACACATCAATATATCTCTTCTTCATTTCCGGTGTCAAACGTTTCGGAACCCACCTCGCACACACTTTCCTGAACCTCAGTATGTCATGACTGATATCGTGGCTGATCCTACACTTATCTCCATCTGGGAAGTATTTCCACTGACAGTAATACACCGGTTCTCCCGAAACAAGTTCTCCTCTTGAGCAATGTTGCTTTCCGTGACTGCATTGACTGAGCGACCTGGACGCTGAGAATCTTCAACACTGGTTATACGCTGTTTGAACTTCTCTGCCCACTCGTTCACTTGTGATCGACTCATACAGTGTCACCGTACTGAACTGGCATGCGGCGATGAATTTCTATCGGTTTCACGCCTTCACTAAACAAAAGTCTCATGACACTTCGCTGCTCCAGCTTAGAGCACTCCTGTAATGGTGCCGCTAACTTGTGTAACTGTTTCCCAGCGTCCCGTGCGCGAGGCAGGCGTGCCAGCCCCAGGTATGAATAGCTTGCAGATAATTATTTATTGTTTCAAGCTGAACTTAGATTGTGAACATAGTCACTGACAGCTATGCAAAGGTGACACTAATTTATTAACTTTTAATACCTTCTATTGTATTGTTTCTATAATGTAATGTTAACAACGTTATTTATATAAGCATAGAATTTACATATCAGAAAATATCTATTTATTTATGGTCGGGATGGGAGGGGGACGCTCTGAACCCATTTTTTTTTTTTACTGGGAATTTTTTCCTCTTAAATTGTAGAGAACGCCATTGAGAACATTTCAAATTTTCCCACGAAGTACGTGTCAACACGAACCACTTTACTGGGAAGAAATAGTATCTGTGGGCACGAGTATCCCCCTTCCACCCTTGGGAGTTCCAAATTGAAGGTCATACCCCCAATTCTCATGATGATTTTACCAAAGCAAGCGGAAAGCCAAACAATTCATTCACAAGACGAAAACGAGCTTCTTCAAAACCGAGACAAATCCCTCCTGCACTTTCCATTAATCTTGGTCGTACCCGATTCCCCTGGTATTTGCTCGCCACTCCGCAAAGGCCCTTTGCACGACCTCCTCCGAACGTCTCCGCTAATGGATGATTTGACCAGTGGAAGCAACGGTGGTCTCTAATAAATTATATGCCCAACCGTAAACTTCTACTTCCGTGAGGCAAGATGGCATTTCTCGGAATATGTATTTTCAAATGCAGAAGGAGCATTTCTGTAGCCTTGTTAGGTTGTTCTTGACGTACAATCCTTTATAGCGCGTATATAGCATCAAGGTGGACAACTTTACACCTTAAAGTTTTGCTTCCTGTACCTGAGCGCATTCGTCAAAGAACTTCAAGAATTCCTGTTATTAGACACCCACATTTCCTGTATACTTGCCTGTCATGCCTTGGAGTGTCTGACAGTTCAACATCAATAACAAATTCCTCCATTGCATTGGCCGTATAATTTGTAAGCGAAATTAATGAGAATTGCACAAATACGCACAACCTGTACTATGCAGTCAAAATCACCCGTTGAGCTACATCAGTATATGCATTTCATATTCTTCTGTATGATTCAGCTGGCGGCTCTCCTGCAACGCTCCTTTCTACACCAACGGCAAAAGATTAAAAAATCTCGACAAAGAAAGCGTACAAAATATGCATAGAACACACAAAAATACTTGTATAAACATATTAACATACGTATTACCTAATAACCTAAAGTTACGAACATAAAAACCAGACGGTCTAATTACAGGTAATTGATTATGATGTGAAAAGTATCAAGTAATAATAATGTATCGTGTTCATTTGGCCTCCATTTTGGCGTCATTGTAACTCCGTCACATATTTCAAGAGACTGCCATTGTACGATCTTGGAGTCAGGTCTTACCCAGTTGAAATCCGGCAGTCAACTGAGCTCTTGGCATGTGCGAGTTGCTTATATAACTTTCGATCGACGGTGGCGCAAGCTACTGGCGTTTTCCGAACTAGATATTGCCGTAATAGGCCTTACTTTTAATTTTCTTATCTCTTATATATTCTTATTTAAAGATATCATGTTTCTCATAATAAAGAGATCCGGGTGCCCAGTGATTCGCTTTAAATTGTAGGTCCAGTCCCGATTATCTTATCTGAGCACAAAAAGGACTTAAATCTTGAGTTTTGACCGAATGACAAATAAAAACTTCTTAATGTCCGCTACTCGGAAAAGAGAAATAAACACTACAAGTAGCAAAATTGTAAAAAAAATTCTTACTGAACACAAAAGTTATTCTTCTCTCATCATTGCGGGTAGAAGCAAATCGTCCGGAGAGAACTACAAAAGAATAGAAACTTTCACTAGGTGATAATTGACAAACGAACCGCGAAACCCGGAATCGGGTTCGTCATGTAAAGACATTTCTCTCTTTCTCTCTCTCGGAACGGCGGGAGACAGATTCACATCACACACACTTGCAACAGATAGAGAGAGAGAGACATGGGCAGGGGGAGCGAGGGTATTACATCATAGAACGATTTCCGTGAGATTGTTCAACTGATGTCGGAAGCTAAATCGCGATGACAAGGAAATAAATGTCCAATTTACTTGGGAGTAGGAGCATGAATCGCGAAAGGGGGGCCTACAACCACCTTCTGCAGATGAAGAAAATGGAGGGGGGGCACAGACGAGCCCCAATTCCCATTCGGTTCAATTTGAGTGAAGCAAGGCGCCCGTGAAGAAACGCCACCAGAAACAGGGAAGGCAGGAAATTGCCCAGAAAATGGCAGCGGAGGGAAGAAATACAACTCGGTAGTTGAGAATTGACTTAGAGGGAACGTGGAAGTTGCGGAGACGCGAAGACGTATACCCTGGTGGCATTTTTAATAGAAAATGCACGAGCGGGGGACATTTATTTCACCTGGGTTCGTACCACAAGGCGGCCAGACCCCTGCTGTTATTTCCAAGGAAACAGACGCGGAAGAATTGACGACTAAATCCTAAATTTCTAACTGTGTAATGAAATGGAACTTTCATTTTGTCTTTAGAAATTTACTTTCTAAAAATAATGGAGGTTTGGTTATTTCACTCAAAATGTAACCTAATTAGAGTTAGTAGTTGATTGACTTGCTTTATTTTACTTCGCTTTTCTGGCCCATTTGAGCTTATAGCGAGTGATATATGATGAGATTGATGAATGGACACTCACAAACACCAATACCCGGGCCGGGATTCGAAGCGGCGTCGTAGCGCCATGCGCTAACCACTCCGCCACTTAAACCAGCAGCTAGTGGTTACAAGAGGACAAGCATTCCGTGTGTACGAGCCCTAACCTAACTTTTTGAAATCAAGCTACTTATCTTGCAACAATAACGTGACAAGTCACGTCATGACGTCATACCTTAAGCGTATTACTACATGAATTAACAAATTACAATAACTAGAGGCGCAACAGCCCTTGCGGGCCAAGACAGTACATATCTACTGCCGGCCTCACTGCCACATGCCACAGCAGAGATTGGCGTTCATCCAACCTGTTGCGGAGTGACGTGTGGTCTGCACGACGAACCCGCAGTCGTTGTTGCGAGTTCCCATGACTCGGTTACGCTACTCATTCGTAGCTCCTCAATTCCCTCACAATGATGAGTGGCCACCGGTCCCATACACAGGCCGAAATCTTTGTTGAAATGTCGTTACGCGTCCCATCAGGACACTCGAACCAGCGCTTGCAATAGTCCGAGCCGAAAGCCTGACGCTTTAGATCAAACGAGACGGTGCCTGACGCATTAACCTAATATTAGGTATATAACAGAGGAGTCTCCTGAAGGCATGCGGAGCATGCTGCGCATGCGTCAATTGCGAGAAAAAGGACAGCTTGTTCTGCGTCGACATTAATGAGCATTTCTACATTATAATTTCTTCATATAGGAGAAGTATTTATTTTACTCGAGAGCGCTTAACTAAGCTTATATTACATTTCTCGGATCTGAAGTGACGCATGCGTCAATTGTGGGAAAAGAATTATTACTTTCTTTCACTTCAGATAAAATAAATTTAATATAAGCTTAGTTCAGCGCTCTCGTGTAAAATAAATACTTCTCCTATATGAAGCAATTAGAATGTAGAAATGCTCATTAATGTCGTCGCAGAGCAAGTTGTCCTTTTTCCCCACAATGCATGCGCAGCATGCACCGCTAGCGTTCAGGAGACGCCTCTGGTATATAAATATACTTATTATTGCTCATTATGCTTCGGTCGTTCAGAAATGATTTTCACTCAATTTTTCCATACTAACAATTTATATTAACCTTCTGTAACCCGCCTATTTAAAAATTTTGAATTTCATTTTCCTAACGAGCGCAATAATTGTCGGGAAAGGACTAGATAACCTATCTACACTATTCCCACGAAAACATAGAGGCGATCGCATCATTTTTCTGACCTTCTTTCAGTTTCTTACACCAGTGGCCAGCCACAGAGGTTGGCAGGGGGCATTGTCCCCCCAAGTTTCGACGAAAGTCAAATCTAGGGTGGGGGGCGCAAACATTGACGGCTAAGGACACCTGCAGGGGCGGCACAGAGGAGAATTGCCCCCTTCGATTTCAAATTATGATGCTAATAAAAGTACTTTTCGTAAAATTCTCAGTTTCGTCAAATTTAGAGTCGTAGATAGGTGGCGGCGCGAGTCAGCCATGGGCGACGAATGATCTAAATGAAGAAACGTTGTGAAAGAGAGAATGCCTTGCCACACCGTGATATTATTTGCGCCCTATTTGTAACGAATAGTAGGGACAAGGGGGTGCAGAGGAGCAATTGCTGCCTTCGATTTCAAATTTTATGCAAATTAAAATACATTTCGTAAAATTTTCTTGCTCGTTTCGCTCGCAAAGCCTGCTTTTCTCGTTTTCGTCAAGTTAAGAGACTTAGCTACATGGCATCGGGAGTCGACCATGGATGCCGAGCGATCTAAATGAAAAAAATTGTATAACAGAGAATGCCAAGGAGTCCAGTGAAATTATTTGTGCCCTATTAAATCAATTTTTTTTCAAATCGCAAAAAATGGAGCTAAAAAATGTCTTGCTCACTTCGCTCGCAATATCATTCTTTTCTGTAATGTAATGTTTTTACATATTATGTGTTCTATATATGTATTGAATAAACATTCAATGCGTACACAATTGATTAATGTTAGCATGTTGCATATATATTTTCTTATTTTATGTCGCTCCATGTTGCATATGTCTTAATGGATAGAGTTGGTGTTTTAAGTCCACTTTATGCACAGAAAGGCTAATCGGGACTGGACCTACGGTTTAAAGTGGAATCCGAACCACTGTGCCATGTGCCTCCACCGGGTGCATATGTGTTAAGACACAAAAGTTATACATGTTATATGTACAAAATAAATTATCTACGGAATGCATTTATCATTCATTTTCTGCCATTCAAAAATACAGTTTGTGTGCTTGATTTACATTATTAGCTAATGTGAAATTGACGGAGTTGAAAAATTATTTCAAATCGTTTGTTCCAAACAAGTCCTTTAGCGCCGACTTCTACCCCCTCTTTGCGTAATTTATGAGGATAATAACGTTATTGATACTACTACTATTACTACTACATACTACCACTAGTAATAATAATAATAGAGGAAAATGAACAATGTAGGACCCCCGTTTTGTTTTTCATCCCTGGTGTCAATATGGCATATTCTTTCTATTAGAAATTTAATAAAATGGGTTCTTTGATATGTTTGCTAACGTTTTGAATAACTTAATCCACCTTAAAGAACATTATGCTTTGCCACTAAGCATTTCTGTAAAAAGGGACGAAAAGTAACAACGGAGAAAAAGTGGCCAAAGTCGGACCCCTCCTTTAACAAGTTCCAAAAATTGGAAAAGACGCAAGGAAATCTAAATATATATGATATTTAGTAAATGAATTACATTTATTGAGCTTGCATAAAGAATATAGATGTACAAAAGTAATATAATATAGACTATCAATATCCTAACTGCGTCAATCGCCCTTTCCATTTGTTGGACATCCCACCTTCTCCCACCTGCATTGCCTGTTCCCTTGAATATCTGAAACAATATATAAAAGGACTTTACTAACGAGTAACGACACTTTGCTTCAATTACAATTCTAATGTTAGGCATTCACTGAGGGGTCCTACTTGGGGCATTTTACTCGCGGAGTCTTATTGTATATACAATAAAATCACACTATCTTCAAACAAACCATTATCATAATTTCAAAGTACAATACTTACTAGTGTCTAAATTGTAACAAGATAGCTACCTACCTCTCTCTTAATTAGCAAAATTCCCACTGTTGTGCACCGATGTACAAACTTTCATTCACACAAAAACAAGTAATGGCGGACTACAGCACCTGAGACTTGCACGTTTCTGCTGATACCTTCCCTACACAATCTTCTCGTTATTCTTGACGTGTTTCGCTCATTGCCACCACGCGGCAGCACCTACTTACGGAAACAGGAAGGGCTTAGGGAGTGGAGTCCAGGTTTGGTTATTTTCCTCTAATAATGTCAATATTGTTATAATTATTATTATTATTATTGTTGGTACGTTTATCCTGGTACTTGCACTCTTCCCAGACAAAAATTCGTGGTTGCGCCTCTGGCTTACACACCTCTGAAGTGACCGGTCCCCTTTAAGTGGCACTCAGTACCACACGCGGGAACGTTTCCTACTTTAAATCAAAGCACGCCAGCCATGCGTTTGCCGGAAATAAAAATAATTAAACGACTATACGTTGTTCGGAATGCAAATTTCTTGTATTTAGAAACCATTGCAATACTCATACAAAATGTCAAGAGTTGTAAAAATAATGATATTGAAATGTGACAAAATTCGGTTCCTTTTATTTCAGTCAGCATGTCTTTTCTTATGTATATCTTGTAAAACCAGGAGAAGCTTTAAGATTTGAACATTTAAAAAATATTTTGTAAGTTCCTTAGAGTTGTGTTTCACATATTGGATTGCTTTCCTGTGAGTCAGTAAGATTTTGACTGAGAAATTTCGAACAAATATTTCCTTTATAAGCCCATATAAGTTGTACGATTTCAATTCCTTTTGAAAAATACGTTGAAAATGTTGTGAATAGTGAGCTCATTTATTAGTTCCTTCATTATGTGACAAAGCTTTAATTATTTTTAGAATAATAAATTGATGCATTTGCTTCAAGAGACTAAGCTTGTAATTGTATGAAATACTTTCTCTCTTATTTTAGTTTATTTCCCATAATAGCTAATAAAAATGTTCAAAACGGACACGTTTGCGTAAATATATATTTCGCCTTATTTTCAGTAAGTGCTAGTGTAATTGAACATGGATATGCATGTAAATAAAGTTTTGGGAACATTTGTGCGACTATGAGGACGCGAATGGCGGAGGGTTAAACAAAGTTAGCACAAGTTACCTTACAGGTATTCTCCACCCATGTCTATGCACTTTTGTCTTCGTCCCGGCGGTTTTGATATTCCCGCAGCGAACCATTCTTTAGGGTATCCCGGTACCACTTCTGGTGCCGACCGTCTCTTTCTTTTCATCGAACAGGCCATACTCGCAAAGCGCAAGATCTGACGAGTATGGAGCATGAGACAGCACGGCATATCCTTGGAATGAAGGGTGGCAGTGGTGTGGCGACTGACATGTCCTTGTGCACCTTGTTCTCACCAAACTCAAACGTCTTCTTGGTCAAACGTGGGGCATGCCATCCCATCCAATTATGTCAAAGCATCCTCTGCATTGTCTCCATGTTGCTCCATACAAGCATCCCCCAAATTCTATCCCCAAACCTCACCAAACATCGCCGACCTCCGGTGAGAAGTGGTCAACACAGTGCGCTGTGACGCCAAGTGTCCCGTGTTCGAATCCCGGACTGGGCATTGGTGTTTTTTGTGAGTATCCCTTCATCAATTTGATCGCATCATCATCCATTCTTCCCGGTGGAGGCACATAGTGGTTCGTATCTCACTTTAAACTGTAGGTCCAGTCCCGATTAGCCTCACTGTGCATAAAGTGGACTTAAAACACCAAATCAATCAATCGTCCATTCTTATCTTCAAATATTAGCCAAAAGTGGCAGAAAAGCAAATTAAAATAAACCAAATCAATTATCATCATCAATCAATCAAGATTAGCTAAAAGTGGAAGAAAATTTAATTTAAATAAACGAAGTCAATTAATCAAACCGCCGAAACATCATCCCAGCTAGGCATTTCCACTTCGACAATGAATACGACAAATGTTCAAAATTAAGTGAGTGAGTGATTTTCTTAATTTTACTTCATTTCTTTTGCCACTTTTGGCTAATTTGCGAAGATGGGGATGAGTGATGAAATGATGAAATTGATGAATGGACAGTAACAAACATCCATGATCAGGCCTGTATTCGAATCCGGGACCCCTGTCGTCGTAGCTAACCACTCGACCACGGGGGCCGGCTGTTCAATATTAAGGACACGTTAGTACCGAAATATATTAACATTTTACACACGCACATAACAACAAAAATATAAAAAAATTTAAGCTCTATATTTCTTAACGTTAACTTTTGTTCAGCTGGAAGTACGATTTCTCTGTTTTCGTGACCAGTTCGTTCGCTTATATTCAATTCACTGGTTTGGATGTCTCGCAGATGACTTGTCTGAATAATTTCAGCGTGCTGATTCGAAAAATGAAATCTATTTTTACCCATCATTTCTAGTTTTTCAGAAAACAGCAATATATTAACTCCTTAATTTCACAATACAATGTGTAATTCCATCATTCCCCAACAGATGGCTCTGTTCAGATGGTGGTAGAAAATTGGTTATATGCAATACAAATCCTCCAACTTTGAACTTAAAATTCATGTAGAATATTAAGCATTTAACCACCGTCTACCTTCACTAGACACATTGGCATGAAAATTGTATAGACTATGGTTACGTAAGTTTTATTTTCTCCATTTATAAATTTCCTTTGTTGCGTTCTGTTATAGGCGCAGCCTAATGGCGAATGTGAGAATTTTGATTGTGAAATATCCTGACATGATGGGGGAAATGGATGTCATGTGCGTTATTAGCATTTAAAATACTTCCAGAATCACCTAATAGTTTGTAAATAACCGAACTTTTCCTTGCATAAATGTATTTTGTAAGTTCTGTAATTGGTGTAATTGAATAGCGAATATGAGAATTTTGATTGTGAAATTGTGAACAATCCTGACGTGAAGGGAAAAAAATGAATGTTATTTCCCTGATCAGCATTCAAAATACGTACTTCCAGAATCACCTATTGTCATCAAGGTACCTTTATAAGGTATGCCATTCCCGAGGTTCCGAGATTTATTCCCATGATGCTGTGCGCGCTATGACGTCATTAAGCGGACAGAATGGAATTTACTTCGTTATCGTATACGGAAGCTTGAGATAAATGGGTCGATTATTTACTTATACACACTTTTTCTTGAATGCCGGTAGAATGAGAACAAATCAACATGTTTGTGCTCCTGCCACGTGCAATAATAATAGAAGAAAATCGCCTGGAATAAAGCGATCATCGCTTCCCAAAAAGTTGCTGCAGCAGGATTGATTCAATTTGTTCCTCCAAATTTCGGACTTACTCAGTGGTGCAACCACAGGGGAGGGCAGGGGCATTGTCCCCCAACCTTCGACGGAAGTCAATTCTAGGGGGGAGCAAACATTGATGGCCAAAGGCACCTGCAGGGGGCACAGAGGAGAAATTGCCCCCTTCTATTTCAAATTTTATACAAATAAAAATACATTTCCTAAAATTTTCTTGCTCGCTTTGCTTGCAGTGCCAGCTTTTCTCAGTCTCGTCAAGTTCAGAGACGTAGCTAGGGGGCGTCGGGAGTCGGTCATGGGCGCCAAATAATCTAATTTTTAAAAAATGTGAAAGAGAGAATGCCTTGGCGCCATGTGCTATTATTTGTTCCTTATTAAATCAATATTGTTTTAAATTGCAAAAATTGGATCAAAAAATTTACTTTCTCGCTTCGCTCGCAATATAATTGTTTTTTTTTAATGTGATGTATTTAAATAATATGTCTTGTATATGTGTAATGAAAAAACTTTGAATACGTACATAATTTAGTGTTAGCATCTTGCATATGTATTTTCTTATTTTATGTCGCTCCATGTTGCTTATGTGTAAAACATATGAAAGTTATACATGTTATATGTACCAAAAAAATATCTTCGGCACGCATTTATCATTCATTTTCTGACATTCAAAAATACAGTTTGTGTGCTTGTTTTCAATTATTAGCTAATGTAAAATTTCTGGTGTTGAAAAAATATTTCAAATCGTTTGTTCCAATTAAATGCTTTAGCACAGACATCTACCTACCTTTTGCGTAATTTATGAGGATAATAACGTCTTTGATACTACCACTACTACCACTAGTAATAATAATGACATTATTAATGTTATTATTATTACTATTATTATTATTGGTACGTTTATCCTGGTACTTTCTCCCTCCAGACAAAAATTCGTGGTTGCGCCTCTGGCCTTTTCTTCCACACTCGCCTTCCGTATCATCACGTATGCAACTTTCAAAAACCTTTACACAATCGGAACTCAGTTTCTAAGTATTGCTTCATTGAATATTGAGTGCAAGATAAGATTTATTAGCTTTGAAGTTGAAACATCGTCCGCGACAATAATACTTTGAACATCTCGTAGGTAGCGAACACTAATTAACAATTGCACTATTACTTTACTTTATGTGCGTTTGTTGAGAAATTGTGCTGAAAATATAATGTACGACTTACAGGACAGCCGTTTCTCCCCTGCACATCCTTTCAATCTTCTCGTCAATCAATGAGAAGAGCTGCCATGTAAATAATGACCAAAGAAGCTATTCTATCAGGCCCGTAGCCAGGAATTTTTTGTAGGGGGGGGGGCGAAGTCAATCCTAGAGGGGGCAATATTTTAATATATTGTGTCGCATTGGCACATGTTATGGTAGAGTACACAGAGGCACTTGCCCCCCTCCCCCAAAAGCTATAAGTAACAGAAAAGGGATGGTATCTTGAAACTGCAACGAACAAAAAAAAAAAAAAACTTCGAGCAACATCAAATAGCAATATTTCGATAATGACCTTTCCAGGTTGCCAAAGAATATAAAGTTTAACATAAATAGGCTAATAGAGACTGTACCTACTTGATATTGTAATTGATTGATTTGGTGTTTAAGGTCCACTTTATGCACACTTAATAAATAAATAAATAAATTTGGACTGGACCTACAGTTTAAAGTGGGATCCGAACCATTATGTGCCTTCACCCTACTTGATATTTACAGGTCGATAATGTTAATTGATGACTAACAACAGCTTTGGGCCTCTCTGCAGAACTGATTAAGGGAGCCCTTTATAAATCATGCTTCATAATGATTCCCTCTAGTTTCCAGTACGCAAGATTTTTTACGCACAAAGGAATCTATCGAGAATCCAACAACACCATTGTGTTGTGTTGTACAAGCAAAATCGGATTAATTACATAATAATGGTTAGGATCTGCACTTTGATGAATTGTGGAAAAAATTGTAATACTTTTTTTGACCTTGCTAAAACATTAAAACATGGGTCCCTTAGTCCACCACGGACTCTATTTCCTTCAAAGGGGAGACTCTTGTATCACTACATACAATGTTTGCCTACTGGTTACGTTAACCATTTTGCAAAATATTGTGTGAATTGTATTATATTATAGTTGAAATACATGTTTCGACACCTGACAAAAATAGGAATCCCTTGATTGACCAATGACTTCTTGGATTACAGTGTCATCATTAATATTTGATATTAAGTTTCATAGAAAGAAATTGTTTTAATAGGGCGCAAATAATTTTACGGGGGCTCCCAGGGCCGACTCCCGCCGCCCCATATAGCTATGGCTCTGAACTTGGACTATAAGAATAGGATAAATTGTGAGCGAAGCGAGCAAGATAATTTTACGAAATGTACCTAGTATTACCATAAATACTGTCCCAAAGTTGTAAGTAAATAGACACAAAATGGTGAGAGATATTGTAATATCAGAATAACATGAGGTGCATGGATGCATTATGAACCAAAATCACAAATAATTATTCGAAATGGCCACCTTTAGCACTGACACACTTCTGAAGTCTTCGTGGCCACGCATCAATGGAATTACGCAACACATCGACTGGAAAATGAGCAACTGCCTTCAGAAGAGACCGACCGCTTTAAACTTTCAATATTGGGATGTCTCTTCTTCCAAGCCATCTCCTGAAGCTTGGACCACAATTTGTAGTCCAACGGGTATAGGTCCGGACTTGCAGAAGGCCAATCTGAAGTAGAAATGAAGTCTGGAACATTTGCTATGAGGGCACGCTCCATTTCTGTGAAAATGGGTAAAAACATCAGCCAAAGTACCAGCAGACAGTGCTTGAGAAACTATGCAAGAATCTTACCGACACCATCTTCCATGGAGAGAATTGGAGCTTCCAGCAGGACTCAGCCCCAGCACACAAAGCACGCACCACCCAGCAGTGGTTGGAGGCAAATGTTCCTGACTTCATTTCCACGTCAGATTGGCCCTCTTCCAGTCCAGACTTAAACCCTTTGGACTACAAATTGTGGTCCAAGCTTCAGGAGATGGCTTGCAAGAAGAGACATCCCAATATTGACAGTTTAAAGCGGTCTGTTCAGAAGGCAGCTGCGGAGTTTCCACTTGATGTGTTGCGTAATTCCATTGATGAGTGGCCATGAATACTTCAGAAGTGTGTCAGTGCTAATGGTGGCCATTTCGAATAATTATTTGTGATTTTGGTTCATAATGCATCCATGCACCTCATGTTATTCTGATATTACAATATCTCTCACCATTTTGTGTCTATTTACTTACAACTTTGGGACAGTATTTATGGTAAGACTAGGTATTTTTATTTGTATAAAATTTTAAATCGAAGGGTGCAATTGCCCCTTTGTGCCCCTTGCAAGTACCCTTGGCCGTCTGGAAGAAAAATGCAAGGAACACGTCCTCCCCGATGGCGCAGTGGTAGCGTCATCGCCTTGAAATCAAGGGGTCCCGGGTTCGATACCCGGTGGAGGCACAAAGTGGTTCGGATCCCACTTTAAACTGTGGGTCCAGTCCCAATTAGCCTTACTGTGCATAAAGTAGACTTAAAAAACCAACTCAAACCAAACCTACCTGTATTATTAGTAAAACACATTTTATGTGTGTGTTGGATATGGTATGAGATTTAATTAGGAAAAGCGATGGATAATGTAATATTTATACAAAGTAAATTAATGTATTATGTCCTTACAACAAATGTAACTATTATAGAATAGGAAGCCAGTGGCGAAATTAGCCGTAAGTTTTTTTTTAATTCCTCGCAGTAGTAAATATTGTTACAAATAAAATCCAAAAAATTAGATCCTCAACTCAGGTGGATAAGAGATCAAATTATAATTCTCAGCTTGCATTTACCTCCGATTATTAGAAGTATCATTCGACCGAAAAGCAATCTCCGACTGTTGGCTGATAAATGCGACGTGCCTAAAATACAGGAAAACGTAACAGCATAATCGTTCCATTATTTTTGTTTTGTATTTGTATTGCTTTTGTTTTATTTCAAGTATAATTTACCCCTTGGCTAATCGCAAAGATGAAAATGAATGGTGAGTAGATGAAATGGATGATCACAAATCCATGTGGATCACAAACAGTACAGAGTACTACACAGATTGTTGGCCAACATGCCAGAACCTAGTAAGCCCGCAAGAATGAAGTTCCTAGGATATATTACCTGAAAGAAATATTGCTATTTGAATGTTTCCCGAAAAGACACCATTTATACAATAACCATCATCTAATTCATTCGCCGGCCCGGTTCAAGTCCCAGCATAGGCATAGGTGTTCTCTGCGAGTCAGGCACGTATCCAGGAATTCCCTTCGTGGGGGGCTGAACACCATATTTTTAAGGTGTATAGATAGAACCTCACAACTGTATGTTTAAGGCCAGTGGTGGCAATTGGGTTCAAAAGGGGAGTGAGGGTGCAAGAAAAGTTTACTTTCTCTTCCCTTGGTATACAAGGGTTAGCATAAAGAGGTCATAGTGTGAAGGCAAAAGAATGGGGAGCAACTATCCCCAAAATCGTCGCCACTGTTCAAGGCTGCCAAATTATTCAGAACGTGAAATCGGAACATTTTTTACCACTCAACTCCTCTGTTTCCATGCATTAACATTGTGTGCCGGAACCATCTCAGTATGTGTGTTTGTCCATTTCTTATCATCAGACATCAAAACATCTATGGCGTCTTCGAGTGTTTTTACGAAGCTGTTACACACGCACGGTATGGACAATCCACTCGACAACGCGAGACTCAAACTGTTGGCTGCGAACTGGACGCAGAAATTTCTCGAATATTTCTCTCTGATTCGAGCCTCAACACCACTACTGTGTCTTGTCCTCCCATGTTTACAGTTCTTATAAAAGCCGAAACCCACCAAATTATTCATATTGAGGCCTAAGCACTCGCAAGTGTTCACAATTTCTGTCACAACTTCCGCAGTCTTGTCATATATTGGCACGAAACAAAGTAAGTCTTCTCGAATACAGTTCGAAACAATTAATTCACAATGAAAACCCTTCCGATCCCAACACATCTAGTGTTTCTTCTCCCAATATAATTAAATGCTTATTCATTTATCTCCAGTGACGTGCCCAGGGGAGGGTTGGTGAGGTCATAACCCAATTTGACAAAGTATTCCTTAAAAACATGAACGTCAAAGAGAGGAAAAGATGGCAAAATGAGGACTGACCACCGAAAATAGTATGCATAACCCTCCTCTTCTAAAATTCTGGGAAAATTTGGTCCGGGCACAACTAACTCATCACTCAAAACTTTGATTTTCAGTTGATCTGTGCAGCTTATTTCTTTTTTAATTAACCGCTCCAATACCCGTTACTGCTTAAATATTCACTTTAGAGAGAGACCTTCGATCTCTTCGCCCCTCGACCCGAACTAGCACTACACTGAGGCTCCGGAAATTCCGCTGTCGTTAATGCCTTCTGCTTTGGACCCGAACTGGAACTAGTAGTAGACTTCGTTACTTTATGGTATTTAGTCCTTTTCATTTTCGAATCACTAGATCTTATAAAGCCACCAATGGACACTGACTGATCACTAATCGACAGTATGAACTATCACACTTACCTTTGAATACTCATTAAGCGATTCTGTTGTACAGATCAACCTGGAAATTGAAGCCGCGTATTTTAACCTCATTATATTCTAGAACGTTCCACAGATAAAACGATTCGTTAATGTTGCCAGTAGTTCGACTCCTTCTCTTATTCAAGAACGTTCCCTCTCGCGCTTTCCAGAGATTAAAAAATTACAATGAATCGCCCTACGTGTGGCGCTACCTTTTCAGCTTCCAAATGCTGACAAGTCTTTGCATAGTGTTGCGACAACACCGAAAGCGCAAGAAAAGTTTTAATGCAATATTATCAACAACAGGGTTATAGAACATTCTCCGTGTTGCCTTGGTAAGTATTTCTCTCCTTATATATTATCGGCACACTATTCAAGAAAACAAAAACCTAATTTTCCCGGACCCTGTGGCTGAGTGGTTAGTACATCGCGCTGCGACCCCAAGGGTCCCGGGTTCGAATCCCGCTCGGCCATGGTTGTGTGTGAATGTCAATTTATCATTTTCATAATTTCATCACTCATTCCCATCTTCGTAAATTAGCTAAGAGAAACAAAACGCGAAGTAAAATGAAATAAATCAAATAAAAAAAACTAATTTTATGTAGTGTAAACTGAAAAAATTAAGGGGGGCTCCAGCCCCCTGATCCCACCTTGGGTGCGCGCTATTAACAATAACAGGGTTATAGAACATTCTGTGTCTTGGCTAGAAAATTATTTATCTGAAATTATCATCACATTATTTAAGAAACCATGAACCTAATTTTATGTAGCGTAATTTCCTGAATGGGGTGCTGGAGCCCCCTGATTCCCACCTTGCATACGTGCTTGACTCGATAATTATTTCTCTCCTTAAATTATCGTCACGTTATTTTATTTCACACCACAAGAAACCAAAAACCTCATTTTAACTATTGTAAACCGCAAACTTTCGGGGTGGCTCGAGCCCCCTAAGCTCCCCCTTGGATACGTGCCTGCTACGAGTGTCCCTTCATCAATTTAAACTAATCATCACTCATCCTGTTCGTCGCGATTACCCAAAAGTGGAAGAAGACACTAAATAACAAAAACAAATTTATCCTCATCGTGGCGATCAACTGGAGAATGTTAAAAGTAGCGTAAAAATATTAAAGGGAAATTCCAGGACATTCAGTAAAAAGACATATCAGAATATGCCCGGACAAGAACTTTCCTTAGAATGAGACATTTAAAATAAATGCAATAGGTTAGCTGGAAAGAAAAGCCGGCAGTGGACTACAGCCTGCAGGGACAAGATATCACGCAAAAAATAAACTATGCATTGTTTTGGAATAAATGTATTCTTCTATCGCGTATTTGATCTCTTGCTGTCAAATCAAATTAACAGCTTTGGTGTATAATATCAAAAGATGCATGAAAACACAGCGTTTCATGGGCCATCTGCTACATTCTACGCATAGCTTTCAACCGCTCGTGTCCGCTTGGTGACGTCACAAGCTCTAGCCAATAACGTGCAAGTCGCGGAGTGGCCCCCCCTGTATTGTCATATCCTGTTCAGTAAACGTTCTAACTAGGTATAAATTAAATATATAAGACTTGGAAAGTGTAGTAGATATTCAAGTTCTACTGCAAGCTCACCATTTGAAGAAGAATTTGGTGCTCTTTTTCAACACGTCCTTAAAGATTCAATTTAAATTTACCATTTATATAAATAAATTTGCATTTATGACAAAACCAATCATCATGAATGTGTTAATGGAACCGTGCGCCATCTCTGATTGGACACAGTTTCTTGTGTTTTCATTGATGTTCCAGTCAAAACTGCTGCCACCAATATGGATTCCTATTGGCGCGTATTACTAAATTTATTTTCACTCGGCCTATAATTAGTTAATGTCAGGATAGTGTAGTGCCACCCTAAACTTAGTTTTTTTTTTTATATATTTTTGGCTTTTCGTTTTATCACTTACAAGTTTGTAGGATTTCCTTTTTCTTCAAAGTAGCACCCAGTCCTTTGCTTGGCATGGCGAAAGGAAGAACCGCACCCCTGAGGCAAGTCACACTGGCTAGAGTGTTCTTTTTGTTACATTTTTTTCTTTTTGGTGTATTAGAGTGTGTGTATTTTAGAGCCACTGGACAAAGCTGAAAAACCGGGAACACTGCAAGGACACGGAGGAAGTTTTGGCGTCTTTGGGGAAGGAAACAATCCATGAAGTCAGGAAAAATCAGAAGCACCAGCGTGTTGTAAAGTATACCCTGTCCCAGATAACTGTAGAGCAGGGCCGGCCATATAGACAGAGGAGGAGGAGGAAAATCGAGTAGTGAAAGCGCAGCGTTGCCAACCGTACGGACTACGGTCCAGACCTTAGTCCGTACGCTAAATGCACGGCTTGTCAAAATTTGCTCTTGCAGTCTTATCCCTAATATTTCCCTAAGAAATTCTTTAACCAATCTCACGGAGCTGGAGACAAAAAAACGGTTCGTTTGCCATGTGCGTTTGATAATATTCTTTTCAAAAGTTTGCAACGCTGCATAGCGAAGAAGGAAATCGGGTAACTCCCGTCGCCCATTACACAATCCCTTTTTCTCACTCTTCATTGGTGGAGCCGTCTCGCGTCACTACTTGCGCAGAAACTTGTTCTCGTTCGCTTGGTCTACAGTTAGCTGGTATCGAGTTTAGTACAAAACTGTACACAATTATTTTTTTATCTGGCGCGAGGGCGCTGTAGGGGGAGCCTCGGGGGTGTGCCCAACTTGCCCCTTCTTAGGGTGGGCTTGGGGATAATTAGGTTGTTATTCAGTATAAACTCTTGTATTTCTCGGGTAATCCAACAGTTTTTAGAACCTTGATTGAATCTCACCCATTTAAGGGGTCCCGGGTGTCCATTCATCCATTTCATTACTCATCCCCATCTTCGCAAATTAGCCAAATGTGGCACAAAAAGCAAAGTGAAATAAAGCGAATAAATCAATCAATCAACAATTTCACCTCTTCCTGATGTTTTTGCTGCTAAATAAGACCATTTCTCACAGAATGTACAGAGTGTCCAGATTAAATCAACAACGTTTGGTAACCAGCATTCTTCATACAAGTTCTAAGATACCTAATACTTTCATGTCCTAAAGGCCGAATCAAACGAGGCTAAATCTGACACCACCAAAGTAGTCCAGTCAAGGTCACGCCACCTATCTACAGCGTTGCCAAGAAGCAACAAATTTATATTTCAATAATAAGTCAGAAGAAATGCCAGAAAAAGGTACTTAAAGTAAATATCATAACAAGGTAATTTTTAAATTGAAATACGTACTTGGTCATTTAGAAAAATAAAAAGAAACATGTTTGCATGAAATTCATAAGGAAAATAATTTCTTTTTACTTCAAACTGTAAAAAATAGTACTTAGGCAGACTTTTGTTCCCACAAGGCAGACAAAGCAAAATGATGGACGAGCGACTTGAGGAAGAACGTTGCAATTGCCAAAATAAAGGTTTGAGGATAAAGAAAAGCAGGGGCTAGAAATTGTATTGAAAGAAAATATGGTAATCAAGTCGTAATCATCATGCTTTTTAATGATTTACTGATTGATTTGATTTTATTTACTTCGCTTTTCTGCCAATTTTGGCTAATCGCTAGAGTGAAGATGGCTGTTGTTAAGATAAACATTTATGAAAAGAAAATCACAAACATATGCAGACGACACAACATTAGCCCTTCGGAGTATCATACTGGCTTTGAGTCCAGACAGCAGAGCCTCGCTAGCCTGCAAACTGGTGAACTTTATGGAAGGAACTTTTTAATTATCTCGAGGAATTTATTCATTGATGATAGTCGCAGGATTCATTAATTGAAAAAGAAGATTTTGTTCAACTAATTGATGCAGTAGTAATAATAAAGTTTTTCATTATTGGCTAGTCACATCTGTCATGTACAAATATTAATAAACATGAATGCACCTCGTGTCTGCTACTTTGTTCTACTAACAAAAGATATGCACCCAACGCTCAAAAGACTCAAACAGCTTTTCCCTCCCAAACTCACAGATTACCTTCAATTGACAAATCAGTCGCTGTGATTGGTTGTTGCCAGAGAAGGGAGTTGCAATTATAACATGGTCTAGTCAGTCAAAACCAATAGCTATAGCAGCAAGCCTAGCAGCCATGTTTTCCAGCCTTATAGCCAGTCTAGCACCAACTAGAGCATTCCAGTAGGAAATCCAGCTCCGTGTAATTCGGCCTTAACTCTAACCGCTATACCAAGCTATTCTAATCATTGATATTATATTTGTATATTTCTGTTGTACCACTGGATTAAGGCGAACATATCCTTCCAGGATGGTGTAGTGGTAATTGTCTCGCCTTGTAATCAAGGGGTTCCAGGTTCGATCACAGGTGGAGATACGTTGCCTAGTAGTTCTGTTCCCACTTTGAAATTGTATGTCCAGTCCCGATTAGTCTGTCTGATACTAAACTGTCTGCACTGAACGCTAAAAATAATGCAGTTTTGTTGAATTTAGCATATTCTTCCGTTAGAAATTACAAAGTTGCCTTGAAAGAACTCGAGAATCGTGTAGCTAAGTCTTGGTAGAAGAGGATAGAAGCATTTCCTTCCTAATGGCATCTCCTCATTGCAAAATTAGTACCCAACAGTAACTGTTCGGCGAGGACAGTAAAATTAATGCAATTTTAAAAACTCTTGAAATTTATGTTTTGCCAGTATTTCGAGTATTCTAAATCTTCGTGCAGTAATGAGCTATGAATAGAAATGGTTCTTTAACTCATTGGACTTCCGAAATCTTTCTACATCCTTTCCTTTTTCCCTTTTTGAAGAAAAAGAAAGGAAGCAGTAAAACACATCATTCCAGCGAGCTTCTTATTCGTAGACGTGCTGGAAGAGAAGCCAGTTATTCTTGGAAATGGAATGGACTGGACATTAAAGAGGAGGGTGGCAGTGGTGCAGAGAAAACTGATGAAGATAGCTGTGAGAATGAGCTCCTAAATCAAGCGGCTATTGGGTCTTCGCTGCCTGAGACTCCATAGATCAGCAGATACGTCGCCAGCTGGTGTTGTTCTGGCGATTTATAGCACCTTCTTCTGAACTGCCACGGTGCTACGTCGTCTGGGCCTTTGCGTTCAGTTGGAACACTTAGACCGCGTGATGAACTGATAAGAGACGCACAGGACATGCTTTTGTGCGGAAGGAGAGCCGATTAGGTGTCCCTCGTTCAATGTATATGACGTTCGCTTCATATTTTCTGTGGCTGACCTAGCAGCATACCGCCAGGAGGCGCCAGTGTCACGATGAGCGAAACTGGCTCAAGTGTGGCTCGAAGACGGTGGAGAATAAGACACCTCAACGGCCTCTAGAAACTTTCTATTAGTATAGCAGCAGGCCAACAGATGTCTCTATCTTAACCGTTTTTCTTTCGTTTCAAATACGTTGCTGGTTTTCGGGGAGAACGGATGAACAAACTCGTTACCGCCTGAACATAGACGTGCGCACATGGGGCGGGGGGAGGGCAAGAGGGGGCAGATGCCCCCCCCAATACTCTCACTAGTAAATTTAGTGTAGAGGAATCTTATCACCGATATTAAGAAATATTATGCTCTTTTTAAAAATTAAGCCTTTTCAAGCCGACCAAAGTTCCAAGCATCTTCTGAGGGGGAGAGAAAGGTGCAATATTTTTTTATGAAATTTAGCTAACCAGCTACACACACTTTACTCATTATAGTTGTGTTTACAGAAAAAAATGTCCATATATTGGAAATCAGTAGAAGCGATTGGATGGTAAAACCGTAAAATGGGGGGGGGGCAAGGACAGTTAACTTTCTCTTTATAGACAAGGCTTAGTCTTAAGAGCCCATAGTGCGGGGTCAAACAGTGGCAAAAAGTTAGGGGACAACCGGAGTTGTCCTTTCACAGTAACGGTGACCGTGGCCCGTCTATCCTGTAGGTGCCATTTTGAAGAAATAGGTATCAGTAATGAACATTCTAGCCTCCTGCATACTGCTTTGAAGTAGTTTCGCACTTGAGCAGAGGTGGCAGCACTGCACATGTGATACTGTTGAATGTATGGGGTATGCCATAATCGCGGTTTCTTTTTCCTTCCGTTTTCTTTGGTGTGGCTATACTGACCGCCTTTCGAATTGGCAGCTGGAAAACAACGAATTGGCGATTGTGTTCCAGCCTCCTGCATACTGCTTTGAAGTAGTTTCGCACTTGAGCAGAGGTGGCAGCACTGCACATGTGATACTGTTGAATGTATGGGGAATGCTATAATCCAGGTTTCTTGTTCCTTTAGTTTTCTTTGGTGTGGCTATACTAACCGCCTTTCGAATTGGCAGCTGGAAAACAACGAATTGGCGATTGTGTTCTGTTGACAAGTTTACATTCATGGCCTAAGGTGCCGAACGGTGTTCACAAAACCAGACAAATGAGAGTGGGAGACACCTCATGTTGCCAAACCTCCAGCAAACAAATTTAAGGTTGCAAAATATACTATTAGAGTGGCACACAAGAGCGAGACTCCATTTGAGAAAGAACGGTAGAAGCACCTTGACTTCTTGAACACATCAACAGGTATGAGGCTTGGATTGGCAACTTTGCTACTGAACATATCATATTCTTCCAAGAACATCCACTTCGCAAGTGATATTGCCACCTACTCCAACGCACACTCTCATGAGATATTGGCAGATAGAAATAGGAGCCGTTCTTTCGTCTGCAACCATGTCGTTATGTTCCAGGTTGCGAATTCACTAGCCGAAAAACACTGTTGCCACTTGTCAACACCAGATGTCAGTTCGAACATTAGTCACCATTACTGTGGCCATATTGCCTCTTTAGTGACCATATTTGATTATTTTGTACCGTTACTTCCTTCTTGAAATCGTGGAATATCCCAAGAAGTTTTCCCGCTCCCCAAGCACTGTTTATAATAGATAGTTTCTGAATCATTATCAGAAAACACACGTCTGTTTCGTGGATCTGGTTAGTCATCCTACATTGTAATAGCTGGATATTACATAACAGGACTTTGAAATCTTCAAATGTGGTAAGATGCATTATTTTTGCAATTACAATTTCGCCTAATTCTAATACTACCAAGATGGTTTTGTTCAAGAAAACTACTTTTGGGTCTCTTAGCAAGCAATTTTCGTCATGTGTCGGTACATCGTGTGCTCTTAGACGAATCCTTTATTTTGTGAGGGAATCAAATCATTGCATTGTTCAATAGCGATGATCGTAGGATCCTTGATGGAAGAGCGGAGGAAGTTTTTGAAAGATTTTGCACTGAAACTGGCGTTGGATATCCACTTTGCTGTTGAAAAACACAGATATCCCCAGCCTTGAATATTTTCTCTAGTCGTTTTATTCTGCTTATCTTATACGCTTCATTCTGTTGGTCGCCTGAGGAAACATTGGGGGTCTACGTGCACAAGATGCGTCGACACGTCACGTAAAATGGCTGCTAAGAGGCCTAAACGAATCTAAAGTGCGCGTCAAATCTCCTGCATATGGCCTTGAACGGCTTAACAGCACCAGCGAATCACAGACGTGCGGCGTTGCCTAGTTCAGAACCTGTTTCACCTCGCTACTCTCTTTTCCGTGTGAGATTTCGACATGGCACCGCTGCAGTCCGCTGGTATTGGCTATCGCCATATGCAGGAGATTTGACGCACACTCTAGCCACGTAGGCATTATTAGAACTAGGCGCAATTGCAATTGTAAAAATAATGCATGTTACAATAGGTTAGGTGGGTTAGGTTCTTTGTTCTTAGCCTATTTTTACAGTCATGTGGTACATCAAAGCCACTACAATATTGTCGAACGCAACCTGTGCGTAATCCTTTCCACATATTACTAATTAAATTTAAAGTTGTGGATTCGATAACTTCTTCTCGTAGGCGTAGTTTCGTCCATCCGCTTGGTAAGGGGGGGGGGGCTTTACTGGGTTTATTATTATTAATGATTTAATCGATTACGAAAATCATAGTGACCATTCTCCTTGGGATGCAGGTGATTCTCACATGATCTAATCCAAAAGAAATGGAATCGCGTTTATGTCGAGTGTTATTTTTATGATAAATAGTTGCAAATGAATTTAAAAACACATTTCTTTTAGGTTATACAAGGTATAATTGAAGACGCCGGTGCAAGAACCAGACAGCTCCACTTTTTGGTCAAAATTGTTTTTGTTTTTTTCTGTAATCTATCAAAAAAAATACTCTATCTGCTGGTACAAGAATCAGACAGCTCCACAGATTTGCTGCGTAGTAGGAATGGAATAGGAGTTGTCTGGCGTGTTTCTGCCGGCGCATCATTGCAGATAGCTCCTGGAGCAGTCTGGTTCTTGCAGCGGCTATAGTTCAGTGTTCGGCCACTCGGCGGCGTGCAGCAGTTGCTATCGAGACCGCACACTTCAATATGTATGTTACTGTTGCTTCTAGCTATTGCACGGGAATACCCCTTACTTCTTCGAGATTGCATTCCTTTATTCAGTTTTTCGTGTCTCCTGAAAACTTTTATAATTTGGAGCTGTCTGGTTCTTGCACCGTGGTCTTCAATTTTAGTGTCTTTTTATATTAATTGATATGTTTGTGATAATATACAAGTTATAATGTTGTAAGGCAAAGCACACAGAGCACTTGCGATTAGCAATTACTTTCGTGTAAAAAAATAAGGTATTACACAAATTATATAATTGTCTTGCCTGCTGTCGGATTAAAAATTATGGATACTCAAGTTTGACCTCCAATTAATAACACTGTTCTACAAGGGTTTTATTTCTTATGTGAAAATACGTTTTTCTGAAGGAATTTGGTAATGAAAAATCAAATCCGTGATTAGAATTTCGCTATCAGGGACAGTTTTGTAGTTACATGGAAATAAAGACTCTCATTTTACTCAGATTCAACGTTCGTGATAAATGCAGGGAATTGTCAGATGAGCAGTTGGCAACATCTGCTTCCGTTTCAGATGTTGGCAGTACTGTTACTAAGCTACATGATGTACCTGCAAGTTATTGTCAAAATACTAAGCAATGTGTTTGCAGCTGTTGTGTTAAGCTACATCTGCAGCAACACAAGCCTTCCATGTGTCCCTACCCTAGGTAAGATCTATCCAATATTTTCCATTCTTACCGATTTCCTTTAGGTCCAGGGATATTAGAAGAAATCCATGGAATATAATGAGCATAAGTGGAAGATGATTCGCGATTTCAAGAAAGTTGCAATGATATTGGGAATGCAACATGGCTACACCAAGTATACCTGCTTCCTCTGCAAGTGGTATACCCGTGATAGAAGAACTACTACACAAAAATTAATTGGTCTCAACAAAATTGACAAGTGGGAGAAAAACTATACAGCGTGTGATGTTCCTCTTCTCCCTTTTCACACCAAGCTAGGATACGAAGCAATTTAAAAGGGCTATGGACACAACTGGAAGAAGATTTAATTGTATTTCAAACAAATTGCCTCGTCTTTCACCAGCAAAGCAAAAGAAAGGTACTGTGTGGGACCTCAAATTAGAGAACTTCAGCAAATCCAAAGTTTGAAGCATGTCTAACAGACAAAGGAAAAGAACATGGATATAATGTTATATGCAATATAAATTGCAAAAAAATATTATATTTTTTGAAAATAAGTACAATAAGAATTATGTGTCACATATCACATTTATAACTGTTAAACATAATATACTAGGTTTCGAGAAAAGATGATTAAATTATTCCATGAGTTCACTCAGTATTCGCCTTAAAATTGCAAGAATTATAGATATAATTAAATCACGATTACTCGTAAACTATCTCTAACAGAAAACTTCTAAATACAGATTTGAAATCAGCGCAAAATTTGCAATAGGAATCACAACTTTTTCCTCTAGAAAAATGAATCCAGTTTTTTATGTAGAACAGTGTAATTAACGAATAGGCTACATTGGTTACATCAAAAATTTAGCTTATTCAATCCTGCGTTAATCTATGCTAACGAATTTTTTTCTAGTAAAAAAGGTAAAGTGCTCCCTTGTGCATAGCACCACACCATGAAGGCGTATAGGAAGCGTGGGGGTAACGCCCCACACTTTCTTGATCCGGTCTTGGTGGGGGTGATGTGATCAGCATCACAAGCCTGACCGCCTTTACCCCCCAGGGTTTCCCCCACGTACCCATGTTATTCGACGCTGGGTGGGCGCCGGGGCCGCTTCCATCGTTTTTCTAGTATGTCTTCTATTTTCTATCGTCGTGAGAACGAAAGAGTGCCGTTTTTTTAAAGTGTTGCAAACTGACGCTCTCTTTGAAATTCTATAAATAACTAAATGGTGGTCCTGGTCTGATCGTGACGAAATTTTAATACGCTGCAGGCAGAATAGATGTAAATACAATTCTCAGATTTTTAAAATTTGTCGAAGAACCCATTCGTATCAATTTTGCGAAACAACTATTTCTTAGTATTGGGTTGTCCTACAAATACAATATTGTCAAGTCACATTGCGAAAAAGAGTTTATACAAATTTGTATTCAACGAAGTAAAGATGTACGTGGAATGTGGCAGCACCGTACACCAATATGGCGTACGACCGCTTGAAACATACCAATATGGTTCCTCTAGGCCTACCCTATTTCTATCATGACCAATTGTACCCAGTCTAACTCCTTTACATTTTATAGGGGAATGTTAAGGGACTTTTGAATGACGCTGTAATTCACAATAAATGTATTTAAGCAATCACCATGTAATCAAAGGGTCCTCTTCTGGGGGGGGGGGGGGTTTCCGATACAATTTGAATCGATTCGGATTCGCTTTGAAAGTGCCTATTAGATTATCTTACTACGGATTGGACGTAAAACAAACCCTGATAATTGTGTTGCGAATAGTTATAGTGTGTGTGTGTGTGTGTGTGTGTGTGTGTTCTGTGCACCTTCCATAAAAGGAAAATCAGATCTGCCTCTTTGGGCCAGGGATTATCAGCATCCTCTGTTGATATAGTGCTTATTTACCAGATCTGTGATTGCACCTTCCACTTCCTCATCCCCTCCCTCCTTCCGATTCCACCTATGTAACTGGATGAGAATTCCAGGGATTGAAGGATACTTTGGACGAGATCACTACAAAAATGTTTAACATCTTCACCACTACGCCACGTCCCCAGTGGTGTACTGGTAACGTTCTCGCCTTGTAATCAAGAGGTTCTAGGTTCGATACCAGGAGGGAGCCACATAGTGGTTCGGATCCTACTGTAACCTGTAGGTGCAGTCCCGATTAGCGTGTGTACAGTCACCGGCAATAATGATGGGACAACTACGTCCTAAAATGCCTGCTTTCCTGCAATGCGTTAAGCGTGTTGCCAAACTCTCAGGCAATAGCAGAACATTCTATTGAAAAGTTGTTATTGTAGCTGGCTCATCACCGTACAATTAGACAACACACATTACCCATTGCAAGGACATGGCCGTAGCAAGGATAAACTTTCGGTTGGTGGGGGGGGAGTTCTTTCATATTTGTTTCCATGGGCATCGACAAAAAATTGAATAATAGAAATAATAACAGTAATTTATTTATTTATTTTATTTATTTATTTACTTCTTCTTTTGGATGGCGAAGTTAAGGCACAAGACTTTTCTTACACTCTATTTCACATTTTACAAATTTAGTTGAAATATCTAACAGTTTGCTAAATATAAAACATGAAAAATACCAAAGAAAATAAAAAAAAACACAAAAGTATAAAAAACACACAAAAAGAAAGAAGAGAAAACACAAAAAATAAAAAGACAAAGCACAAAAATACAGATATATGCTGTAAGAAACGTAAAGAAATGCACGTACAGCATGAACACACACATAACAAAAATACTTAAAATACAGAAAAGTCGGTCGGTGTTTGTCCTGCAAATTTAGATCAAGAAAAGGTTTCATTTTATTGTCTTTCCTTGTTTTCAGTACTGGTAAGTTGCCTCCAGAAGATGCTTTCTTAATTTTGATTTGAAATTGCCGAGAGAAGAAGAGTTTCTTATGCCATTGGGGAGGTCGTTCCACGCTCTGGTGGCAGTGACAGAGAAGGAATTTCCGTAAAACGCTTTCTTGTGGGAGGGGATGGTGAGCAGGGAGTTGTTTCGTGAACGGGTAGCAAAGGTGTGTGCTGCGCTTAGGGGTTGAAATCGTGAAAATAGGTAGTGGGGTTCTCTTGAATGCACTATTTTGTAGAGCGCCGTAAGAGCGTGGAAGCGACGGCGTGTTGAAAGGTCGAACCAGCCTAGGTCTTTGAAAGCCGGGGTAAGGTGGTCAAAATGTTTGATGTTATAAATAAAACGTACACATGCACTTTGTATTCGCTGTAGACGTCTTGCTAGTTCACCGTTGAGGTCAACATACGCCAAGTCGCAGTAGTCTATTTGCGACAAAACTAGCGATTCCACAAGTGTTTTCTTTTATTACTATGTGATAATAATAAATAATATTTCATGATAATATAACAATTTACTCCAAAATTTATTATTATTATTGCTGTTATTATATCCTTGAATGGGCATTTCTACTCGATTCATCAGATGAGTGGTATCTTTTTTTTACGTTTCATGAAGTGTGCACTGAGATCCATAGTAACTATATTTTGTCATTAAATTTTAGATTCCTTCAAGAAAAAGCTTTACAAGTTAGTACGAGTAGAATCTTGACCAGACTTGTCCGAACTTGCTTTAAGATTTTGTCGAGAAAGAGGGTTTTACACAGGAAGCCGCCGACGCTCGTCTTGGGGGAGGTAAATGAAAGTCGGGGCAACATGAACACAACCAGGATATAATCTAGGAAGCAACGTGTCTTTTGATTGTCATCGCTGAGAGGAGCAACACTGCTAGGGGTGAGTCTATTTGTACCGAACGGGGTAAGTTATCCCTTTTCCTGAAATCTGCCATTCTCAGTCAGAAGTGTTGGGACTTAAACACTGTCACGTCATTTACTTGCTTCAGTTTAGTTACATCTGGCCCTTTTAGGGCCATCGCAGCCAGCAAGTCATGTAATTTTTTTGGATGAGCTACAACCCCATTGGTTCGATCGCCAGCTCTACAAGAGAACATTACGAAGTTTAGTCCCATACTTTATGTTGTTTGGCCTGTCTCACAATACTCTCTTTTTTAAATTTGTAAACTGTAGAACCGGTTATTCATTGGATTAAATGGTAGAATATTATAATAGGAAACAAAACAACAACCTTGTGCTGGTACTGTAACCTCAATATTTAGATCTTGACGCAGTTTTGATTTGATTATTCTGTCTTAACACTAACTAGAAAAGGTAAAGTTAAAGTGCTCCCCTGTGCTTAGCACTAACGCCCCACACTTTCTTGATCCGGTCATGAGTGGGAGTGATGTGATCAGCACCACGCCCCTGACCGCCTTTACCCCCCAGGGTTTCCCCCAGGTACCCATGTCATTCGACGCTGTGTCGGCGCCGGGGCCGCTTCCAACGTTAGAAAACTTCCCGAATTTGAACCGGCCAGGGATCGAACCCGGGACCTTGAGCATGGTAGTCAGACGCGTTACCGACTGCGTATTTACAAACCCTATAGTGCTGCAGAACCAGAGGTATATAACACTTCGTTATTGGCTGTGTGCACCGGAAGTGTTTATGTTCCGTGTCCATTGTTCCTTGCTTCTTCATTTATAGCAAAAGTATGGAAAAATAAGACTTGTGATTATATTGTAATAAAGTTTGTAAACAGATTGTCGAAATTATGTTAAGAAGTATACGTTTATATAATAAAATATAATGTTTAAAATGCTTTACGTTGGATAAACATAATTTTCTCAATAGTCATTTGTAGTTACAATGTTTGCACTGATGTGACTTTAAATAGAAAAATCATTCACTTCAAGAAGAGTTCTGATTTTTTTCTTCTAAAACATTAATTTAAATAATTTTGCTAAAAAATTACCCTTAGTGTAAATGGGTTTCTTATCTTGTTGAGATGGATATCTGAAATCTACACTGTTAATTTGAACCCTGCCATCCAGCGTTAACTTGAAGGAACGCTGCATCAACTTCCGGAATGGCAGCCAATCAGTAGCCAAATATCGATGGAGGTTCTGCAGTACTATAGGGTTTGTAAATACGCAACAAACGTTCTGCTCTTTTGTAATTTGCAATAAACGATTACAGTTCTAGGGATCTTACTTACAATCAACCTAACCTAACCTAACCTCGTCGGTGCTCCAGGGGGTCGTGGGGGAGAGGACCAAAGGTAGGGAACATCACAACCTCTGGCCTCCCATTATGAATTACCCTTCAAGTGGATAATATTCCCAGCTGGGAAAATTTTTGTGTGTAAGGCGAAACGGGATAAGGCGAAATGGGATGTACCGTTTCGCCTTAGAAAGTTCGTGTCACATAAATCATTTGAAATTGTATTGGGAGAGGTAAAAACGCAATAAGGCAAAATGGGATAAGGCGAAACGGGAGAACACGGTTCCAGGGACAAGGGTGGGCGGTCTATGTATAGGTTTTTCAAGTTTCAGGAATTAAAAATGACCGAAAATTCTTGATCAATCGTCCTAGCATTCTCTTCCTGTTGTATTTTTGTGAAGCTTCGAATTTTTTTTCAAAATGAGTTACAAATTTTCGTTTCTAAACTACCATTAATCTAACATGGCAGAAATTTCTGAGGGGTTAAGTGTTAAAAATAACCCTCTCTTAAATCAGCCATGTGTAGGGAATTTTAATTGCCGGTGGATGTACATGAATTTGAAAAACAAAGAAAGCAAGTCAAGAAGATTCCAACATATCAATAGTTTGTCATGCAGATTTTATGTGCACAAATTACCCTGCTTCATAAGAAATCTACTACAAGGGTTGTTCGAAAAGTTCTAAGAATCGGTCAGAGATGGCGTTGCAATCGGAACAAAAGCACGTGCATTAGAAGGCCACATCTGTTCTCAACGTGCAGGGAAAATTTCATCGGCACTCTTCCAATGGTCTGGTTTCCATAGGCACGTGAAAGAGCAAAAGCGCAAGTGACGTCACAACATGGAACAAAATGAAGTTCGTGTGGTCATCAAGTTTCTGGTGAGGAAGGAATTAAATGCGACAGCCATCATAGCCGAATTGGACACAGTGTTGGGAGACTGCGCCCCATTATTTTCCACTGTTAGCAAGTGGACGACCTGTTCAAGCTTGGACGGGACAGCGTTGAAGATGGCCCCCCCGCAGTGGACGTCGCTAGCCGCCATCACACCAGAAACAATCGATGATATGGTGCTGGCTGACCGAAGATTGAAAGTGCGGGAGATAGCTCAGGAAGTGGGCCGAGTACACCACATTCTCACTGAAGAGATGCAGGAGGAAGCTTTCGGCGAGATGGGTGCCGCGCCTGCTCACACCGGAGCAAAAAACACGTTCGCTCAGTGACTTCCACTGGATGTTTGCCGCTTTTCCAGACGAATCCTCAAGAGTTTCTGCGGCGTTACGCCACTATGGACGAACCTTGGGTTCATCACTACACACCTGAGGCAATAGAGCACTCCAAATCTGAAGAAATTCTTGGCTGGCAAGAAATTTCAGTCCAATGAAGAAGTCATCTCCACTGTGACAGGCTATTTTTGCAGACCTCGACCTATCCACATATTCTGCTGGTTACAAGGCATTGGAAGAGCGTTGGCAGAAGTGCATTAACCTTCGAGGAGATTATATTGAAAAATAAAACCTCCATCACTTGGATATTGTGTTTCTATATATCTGATTCTTAGAACTTTCCGAACAGCCCTCGTGGAGGCCTTTCCGAACTTGTTTCAGATACGATAAAAGCAGCTCTCCAAGAGGATCCACATTTAGCTGTAAATGAGTCACAGAAGTAGACGAGACGAAGATGGTCGTTTGAAGGATATGGACAGGCAGGAAAGGGTGGATGGAATCTCATTAAGGCTTGAGAAAATAGAACGTTGTACTGTGGATAGGAGGAAAGGATAAATGGCCCTCCATGGTTATATTTCTTCCCTAAGTGGGTACACAACGATCCTTCATCCCCTAATGCAAAGCTTCTCTCGGGAGTAGCTTTGTAATGGAAGATGTGTCTCTGTGAGGGGGTTCGGAGTAGCATTCGGATATTTCGAGAGCTATTCGGAACGTGAACGCTGGCGCCACTTGCCCATAGAATGGTGAATTTGACACTCACATATGAATTAAATGCTACGGGTCTCACTCATTGCACAAGCCTCAACCAACTACCACGCCATTTGCCTTCTGACGTAAGAGCTCACGTCATGCTTTCGTTGTTAAATTAAGCTGGTTAGGTTCAGTTTTCTTACCATAAACACGCCGCAATTTTTCTGGACTTGACCAAAAAGATGTTATTGATGCTATACTGAACACAGTCCCAACTGGTCTATAAACTAATCATTTTTTTCGGGGGTGTGGCTGAATGAGTGATAGGGATGGACGATGTCGTACATTTGACATTGCCATATATCAAGAAAAAATCGTCACAGACGATACGATACTTTTCGGTATCGTGATATCGGCCATATATCGTCTCCACGATATATATATCGCCAAAATATCGTGACGATATATCTCCGACACGATATTTGTCGTCCAAATATCGTGACGATATATTGCCGAAACGATATATATCGTCAAATATCGTTACGATATATCGTCTAGTTGATATCGCCTGGTTGACATTTTTTTCAATATCGCGATATGTCCTCTAATGAACAACCTCAGGTGCGAAGTAAAGCTGCAGAAGCAACATCGCTCTCCAGATGCAACGTTGCCACGTTGTTTATGTTTGTCAGCTGTTGTCATTAGCTTGTTTGTACAATGTTTGGGTATTTTGTGTATTAATTTTCCGTGCTTTGTGTACCTACTGTTATCCAGTAACTGCGCTGATCAACTCTCTCGCTCCTCCGTTTACCAGTACGTTTGGCAACATGTCATGTATCCGAAGCTTTTTGTTTCGTCCCGCCAACAGCTTTCCCTTGTGACACGGAAATGCCCGATGTCAGTCGAAGAGAATTCAAATGTTCGTTAATTCGTTGCTGCTCAGCCGCCAGCCGAAAATCTAAACGTAACAATGAAGACATTTAACCTAACATTTCGGCTGACGTCAGAAGCCGAAGGTTGGGGAGGTTGTTGAGGCTTGCGTAATGAGTGAGACACGAAGCAGAAAACTCATTCGCAGGAAATTGTAGTTTCGGTTTCAGTTTTTGTTTTAATCCCACTTTTTTCACAACAACAGTTTAAAGTGGGGTTCGAATAACTACGTGCCACCACCTGGTATAGAACCAGGGACCCCTTGATTACAAGGCGACGACACTACCACTTCACCATCGAGGAGGCTCCAGAAAGCTTTCGAGAGTAAGCATTAAAATCTCATCTTCAGGTAACTTCTGGAGAACATTAGAATCATCCGAAAGCTAACACAACTTTCATTGGAGGATGATTTTGTTCGAAACATTCAACACTTAAAGTCATCCCCATGTTCAGGGTAATTTCTGAATCGCAATCAGACCTTTGTGAACTAACGCTGTAGCAATTTTCTACAGAATTCAGCTGTTAAGAAAGAAAGAAAAAACAGAAGGACCTTTTCCTATGTTCTGCTAATACTAAAATAATATTCTGTAATTCCCATGAAGTTCAAGACAATCGGATTACGTCGTAACAAATGCGATTATTGTTTTGTTTTCCTTACCTTCATCAAATAACAACAATCAACTTAAACGGCCGTGAGTATCTTTATGAACTGTCAGCTCGTTGAGGTCTATTACTTAACTGAAATCTGCGAAGACGCTCTCAAAGCCGATTAATAGAAAATAAGACGTGAGATAAATAGAGCTTTAAGCTGAGATATTTCTCTGCCGTGACATAATTCAGTGTTCTCAGATGTTGGGAAATTGTTGACGGGAAACTTGAAGTTTTTGATGATTTGAATGGAGATGCAAAAATTACAACTTCTGTTTTTTCCTTTGAAAATGCCATTTATAAATGTTGAGAGATACAGTGAAACCTCGAATTTATGTCTTATATGGGAATAAAATGAAAACTTAAAATGCAATAAACATTTTGCTCTTTTATGAACATAAGACTGAATGTATTATATTGAAAAGTGTAAATTCCGGAAACGTAAAATCGGGGTTTCACTGTATTTTTGCCATCATCCTTGTATTGTTATTGCTTCCGTCACCTGTGTGCCGCTTTTGGCTAATCGCAACATTGAAGATGAGTGATGAGTACATGAAATTGTCGACTCCGTGGCCCAGAGCGTTAAGGGCTCGACTTCTGACGTCACCGCCGAAATTCCTTGGTTGAAATCCCAGCTTGGGCTTTCTTTGTGACTGTCCCTTCATAAATTTTATCAGATGACCATTCCGCGTTTCTATTTAAAAATAAAGAAGGTTCAAAGCGTTTAATTGTTAAATTCCGATTTGAATAGGAAAGTATTGTTTGACGCACATTCTAACACTTGGGTTAAAGAATCTCTTGCATTTCTTTCAAAATGTTTTTTTTTCTACACATTTGGCAAAAAGATCTGCATCAACTCTCCATGAACGACCCTGTATAGAATTCCGGAATAATTTAAGACATAAGTCCCATGTTATGGACCTCCACAATATGCACATTATAATGGTTCTATTATCAACAGCTGGCGGGCACAATACAAAAATATAAAATTTTCAATTTATTAATGATTGATAAATTTATAAAAATTAACTAATTCCAATTCAAGTCATCATCGTCACGATTAGCAAAAGGGACAGAAAAGAGACGTAAAATAACAAGAATACAGGTTTGGAAGAAATTGATGAAGGATCAATCACAAAGACCATCAGGGCACAGACCGGGCGGGATTCGAACTGGTGAATTTCGGAGGCGAGAACGAATTGGATCACTTAGACACTCCACCACCGAGCCAATGATATGCTTGTTAAGTTCTTGTTTGAGGCAGGTGAAGGGGAGGGATACGCAAAGAGGGAAGATAGTCGCAGGACAAAATTAAGAGATATGTTTCGATCAATTTCTAGTATTTTAGTATCTAAGGCCCAATTTAGACGCAAACGTTTCCTTTAACATTTTTCCTAGCATAAACGCTACATAAATGCTTCCAAAAATCTTATAGCAGTACTACACCGAAGCATTCCATGTAACATTTCGGTTAGCATTTGCGACTACAATGTATAATATAAACAGCACGAAAGGTATAAAGAGTTACACCATCTATGGTGAGTGCACGGTGTTTACAATTGAAACAACTAAAATATTATTCCATGTGTGTACAGTAAACGCTGTAAAGTATGTTTTCAAACAGCGCCATTCTTTTGTACCTAATACCTCTTAATTGTAAACGGTATTCCTCGCGGTTGAATAGTTATCGGCTTTTCAAAATGTGAAGTGACACATTGCATCTCACGCGTCCGCCATTACAACTGCACTCGTGACCTAGAGGTCGCCTCTGATTGGTTATGCTACGAAAAATGTGAACATTGTGATCAGTTTTTCTGTATCTCTAACTGGCTAGTTTATTAAGAAAGGAATTACGTAATCTACGAAGAGAAGTGCCTCCATAAATCGAACATAACTAACTAACTAACTCTCTAGCCTTCTTAAACCCGAAGGTTCATGGCTGCAGCAACACAGGCCTTCCATCTGTCCCTATCTTGAGCAAGATCTATATACTCTTTCCCATCCCTACCGATTTCCTTTAGGTCCATCTCAACGTTGTCCCTCCATCTTCGTCTTGGCCTTCCTACAGGTCTCTTACCATCTGGTTTCCCAACAAGAATCCTGTAAACTCCTCTTTGCTCTCCAATTCGTGCCACATGGCCTGCCCACCTAAGTCTTCTTGATTTAATTATTCTAATAATATCTGGACATGAATACAAATTATGTAGTTCTAAATTATGTAACCTTCTCCACTCACCTGTCTCCTCATCCCTTTTAGGTCCAAATATCTTATTTTCAAATACTCTCAATTTATGTTCCTCTTTCAATGTAAGGGACCAAGTTTCACACCCATACAATACTACAGGCAAAATTACTGCCTTGTATATTTTAACTTTTAGTTTCTTAGATATTAAACGAGAAGACAAAAGTTTATGAAGAGAGAAGTAATATGCATTTCCTGAATTAAGCCTACTTTTTATTTCCTCTTTAATATAATTTTCATTTGTTAATATTACTCCTAAGTATTTGCATTTGGAAACTTGTTCAAACGAGTTGTTTTCAATAATTAGATTTTGATTATTACCTAACACTTGGTTTCTGCCTGTAAGCATATATTTAGTTTTCTCTTTGTTAACTTCCAAACCTATCTCTTTAGCAGTTTTGAAAAATATTTTAGCATTATTCTTAATCGTATTTATATCATCCCCCAGTAAGTCTACATCATCTGCATATGCTAACAACTGAGTCACACCATTTAATTTTAGTCCTTCTTTAGTTTCTTTTACCTTCCTAACAGCATATTCTAAGGCAAAATTAAAGAGCAATGGAGATAATGCATCTCCTTGTTTTAACCCATCATGAATTGTAAATTTGTCAGACATATTAATACCCACACGAATTTTACTTTCTGTTTCACTAGTGCATATTTTTATCATACTAACAAGCTTCTTAGGTATTCCAAACTCTACTAATATATTATATAATTTATCTCTTTTCACCGAATCATATGCTTTTTTGAAATCAATGAATAGCTGATGGACATTTTGATTATATTCCCACTTTTTTTCAAGTGTCTGTCTGATGTGAAAAATTTGATCTGTAGTTGATCTGTCACGTTTAAATCCACATTGATAATCACCTATAATTTCATTAGCATATGGGGTTAGTCTTGTTAAAAGAATGTTAGACAATATTTTGTATGTTGTTGAGAGTAGAGAAATTCCACGGTAATTATTGCAGTTCATTTTATCACCTTTTTTAAACACAGGAACAATTATGGATTCTTTCCACTGTTGAGGGATTTCTTCTTTATTCCATATTAAACAAATTAATTTATGAATTTGACATATTAATGAATTTCCACCATATTTAATTAACTCAGCTGGTATTATATCAATGCCAGGTGCTTTGTTATTTTTTAGCCTTTTAATAGCATCTTTAACTTCAGTCAAGTTAGGTTCTGGAACTAAAGGTTCTGCTGTGTGGACTTCATTTACTTCTGATTTATCTCCTACATGGACATTTAAAAGGTCATTAAAGTAGTTCTTCCATCTATTTAGAATATCGCATGGGTCAGCTAGAAAATCACCGTCTTTATCTTTTATCAAGTTTACTTTAGGTTGCCACCCCTTTCTAAATTCATTTACACCTTTATATAAATCTCTGATATTTTTATTTTTGCTGTTTGTTTCAATTTCGTTAATTTTGCTTTTCAAGTAATCTCTTTTTTTACTTCTGAACGTGCGGTTAACTTCTCGCTTTATTCTATTATAATTGCTTAGATTTGTATCATTAGAGTTATTTAACCACCTAAGTCTAGCCTGATTTCTTATTTCTATTAGATTATGACATTCATTATCAAACCATGGCTTACTTTTTCTTGGTTTATGGTATCCTATACTTTCTTTAGCTGCTGATTCTATTGCATTATGTATGTTCTCCCAATTCTTATTTACTTCTGTTTCATTTATATTTTTATCATCATTTAAATCCTGCAAAACCTCAAATCTATTTGACAGTTTAATTTGGTAATCTTTCTTAATTCTTTCATCAGCAAACTTTCCTGTATCAAATATTATAACTTTTAGATTTTGTTGCTTATGTTTTATCACTGAGAGTCTTTCTCTTAATTTAGCAATTACTAAATAATGGTCACTGGCACAGTCAGCACCTCTATGTGTACGAACGTCAATTATACTAGTATGCCTTCACTTATCAATGAGAATATGATCTATCTGATTATGAGTTTTACCATCTGGAGAAGACCAGGTATATTTATGGATATCTTTATGTTTAAAAGTGGTACTTTTCACAATTAAATTCTTTGAGGTTGAAAAAGTAATCAATCTTATACCATTATCATTACTTAATTCATGAAGACTTTGTTTCCCAATCGTGGGTTTAAATGTCTCTTCTTTGCCAATCTGTGCATTACAGTCACCTAACAAAAGTTTCATATCATACTGAGAAAATATATCAAAGACGTGTTCTAACTCTGTATAAAAATCATCTTTAGTATTATCATCTTTATCTTCCGTTGGTGCATGTATGTTTATTAAAATAATTTTACACCACCTACCCTGTAAAACTGCATATGATATCCTATCATTAATAAATTCTACTGTTTTAAGAGCCGAGATAATTCTATTATTTATGAAAAAGCCTGTTCCAAAATTATGATTTTCAGTACCACCATAGAAAAAAGTATAATTTTTAGTTTTACAATTCCCTTCTCCTGGCCACCTAACTTCCTGGACAGCTACTACATCTAATTTATACTTAACTATCTCATTAACTGTACACTGAAATGCCCCAGGCCGGTAAAGGCTCAGAACATTCCAGGTGCCTAATTTAATATCCTTATTCCTAACGTAGATCTTATCCTTAGTCCAGGGACCTCCCAAAGTAGTCCCCACCCAGAGATCCGAACGGGGGACTATTTTACCTCCGGAATATTTTACCTTGGGAACATCCATGGCCTTATATTTCTGTTTCTTGACATGTATTTTTACAGTGCAGAGTTGTCAGCTCTACGCCTAACCCCCGATATGAATGGAGGAACTACTACACAAGACAAACACAAACATATTAGACAGCACAATTACTACACAAGACGAACACAAACACATTTGACAGCATAACTACTACACAAGACACACACAAACACATCACAACTACTACACAAGACACACACAAACACATCACAACTATAACACAATATAAACACACACACACCACAACTACTACACAATATAAAAAAACAAACAAACAAACAAACAAACACAAACACCCACACACACACACACACAAACACACACACACACACTCGTGGAAGTGGGCGATTTGCAATACCGGGACGGCGCCACTCGTGGAAATGAGCGATTTGCAACGTCGAAACGGCGACAAGACGCCACTCGTGGAACTGAAATTTGGCGCTCACGTATAGAAATTCCTAAATTATGTGGAATTAACACTGGTATGATTGTCTATACACTACTGTGGTAGCCATAGACAAATGAGTTAAATCGAACATATGCTGAAGTAATTTAAAACATAAGAAACCGCGATGCCCTCTTGTAAATAGTTTATTTTGTCTTTTGAAGGTAAATTAACTTTTGTAAAATATCATAGGTAGAAATTGGTGACAAGAAAGCTACTTTTTTCATCATGTTAAATTAGCATATATTACTGCATTTGAGAAAAATAACAACTCCTGGCGCAACAACCGATCTCACTCCCACCTGCCGAGGTGGAAGATCATCCAATCAGCTATGGGGTGACGTGTAGTCAGAACGACGAACCCCCAGTCGTTGTTGTAATTTATCGTGATCGGAGCTACTCATTAGTAGCTCCCCAATTTACTCACGACCATGGATGGCCACCGGTCCCATACACAGGCCAAATCTCAGGAGAAAAGTTGTTACGCTTCCTCCAGATGACACACGCTCACAAAGATTACTATTGCTTTCTTCAACGGCGTAATATTTCATTTCGCACTGCACTTGTGAGACTAAGAGTGGCTAACAGCAGCTTTAGCAACACCAGCAGTGATGTTATGGTCTCATGCATTTGTCTGCAGAGCGAGCTACGTTAACAGCACTACACCAAACCTGCTAACTTGTTCACATGTTTATTTCCTCTTTAGATTCATCCGTGAGTACGTCTGACAAGTCAAGTTTAGTGCTGTTAGGATATATATCTACATGTTCCTGTTTGTGTAACTACGAGCATCTAGGGACAGCATTAGCACTTTGGAAGATACATATATGCAAACAGCACCAAACCAGACACCTAACCTGTTCACGTAGGCATATAATGACAGAAATAACCATGTAAATAGGCTAGGCAATTTAACTTTGTTTATTTAAGGTTAGGCAGATTATGTCTGATGGTGTTAGAATGTATTTCCAAATAGCCGCTCGTAAAACTGTGCTTAACTTCCGGTTTTACCACTAGATGGTAGTCACAAGTTTAGTATTAATACCTGGTTCCTATATCTAACATTTAAAAATGATACACATGAAATCAAGTGAGCTACTACTTTATAAGTATTACGAAATTAAAACTTTCTTAACACAAAGTTTAAGTATGTGACAGAATCTCACATAAGAACATAGTCAATTTACCTGCATATTATATTTATGAAATTATTTTTAAATACAATCTCTACAATGTATATGTACTTTCCAGAGATATTCATATCTTAATTCATTTTTGTAGGGTATTTAGCATCCGCAATAGTACCCAATAAAAAGATAAAAGGAACATATTTATCATAATCTAACATAATAACGAGAACCAAAGTACATGCATCTTATCTTTAAAAGGGATTATTAGATTCTATCTGTATAATATGTATGTTCCTGACGTACCTATGTATTTCATGATTCATTTTTGTAGGAGTAGCATCCACAATTGTATCCAATCAAAGGAACGAGAAAATGCCACAGCATTAAGGAACATGCACAATTCCCTTGTGTGAAATTTGATTTGAACTATCAATAAATGTGTGATTGAAGAAATCAATCTTTAATGATGAAGTTTCTATCTCTTAATTGTCAAACGAACGTCTGTAACCAATGACATATCCATTACAATGCACAGCGCGGAAACCCTGTATTCTGGAAAATGATCCAGGTAACTTAACAATGTCTACGTATAGAAAATGCAAGAGTCTCGCTTTCAGTAGACAGGGTTCAAAGCTCAGAGTTATGCATAGAGTTATTCAGTTATGCAAAGGGCCTAAAACAGGTATCACGGCCACTGCCATCTGGTGCGTATTAATGCTATTGTCGTAGCATAGTAATGTTATTATCGTAGCATGGTAATGTTGTTATTGTATTGTTAGCGTTAATATTAGCATACGTAACACCCTCCCACACACACTATTGATAACATATGGCTTATGATTTATCTTTACTTCACAGTATATAGGCCTAACAGTGCGGCAATTTGAAATCGAGACTTTTTCCCTTGATAGGTGGCGCCACTGTGCAAGTGTTCTGTGGTGCGAACAAGTGAGAGGTATTTCACGAACAATTGGTGAAGAGTTCGTTGACTTTTGAGTGACATTGCCACGTGCGGCATTGTTGAGTGTGGGCACGTGTCGAGAAAGTGCGTCGTGATTTCTACATGGAACAAAGAGCAATCATCATGTTTTGTGCGCGCCTGGGTAAAGCTGCATGGAAACAATTTACATGTTGCAGCCAAGTGTATGGGAACAATTGTTTATCACGTACACATTTATTTGAATGGCACAGGTGTTTCACATGAAGGATGCAAGTCAATTGAAATAACAAGTATCCGGGTGCAGCAGGGATGGTGAGAACATGAGGACAATCATTCCTAAAGACCGAAATTACAGACAGACTCTTACTGCTGTATTTTACCTTGAGGTTATGAAACGTTTGATGCAAAGAATAGTACATGTGATGCACGAGTATCGGGATGATGGCAGCTGATGTCTACTTCATGACAATGCCCCAAGTCACAAGGCTGTGATTGGGAAGGACTTTTTGACACAAAAGGGAATCCGTATATTGTCGCATCCTGTCTATTTACCAGATCTGGCCCCGTGTGATTATTTTCTAATTCTCAAACTAAAATCTGCACTTAAAAGTTCGTACTTTGATGACGTACCGACCATCAAGAGGGTTACGACAAGGATTTTAAACAGCATTACACAAAACGAATTCCACCAATTCTTCCATGCACTGGCAGGCAGGGCGCAATGATGCGTGGATGCAGGAGGGTCCTACTTTGAATGATCCCAGGTTAGTAACTTTCTGTGCACAATTGTTTATATTTTACACCACCAGTATCGATTTCAAATAGCCGCACTCTATACTAATCAATTCAATGTATAATTTAGCATTATATAATCTTTATATTGTCTGTATTGTACTGTTATGATCATTATGTTTCTTTTTCAATTTCTTTCTTTGTATTTACTTTTTGTATCTCTGACAAGGGTTGGTTGTAAGAACGGCTTGGTCCCGAAACACGCCAGTTTAAATAAGGACCACTGTATTCTATTCTATGGACTTCCACGTTACTCTCAGATTTTATTTGCGGTATAGTCACATTTCAATGTCAACAGATCAAGTACCAATATTGTTTTAATATCCTTGACAGACAAACTAACTAACTCTCTAGCCATCTTAAACCCGAAGGTTTATGGTTGCAGCGACACAAGCCTCCCATTTTCCCCTATCCTGAGGTAGATAAGTCCAGTCTATTCCATTCTTACCGATTTCCGTTAGTTCCATCTCAATGTGTCACTTCACCTCCATCTTCGTATTGGCCTTCCTATAGGTCTCTTACCATCAGGTGTGCCACAAAGATCGATCCAATTGATCGAATTGTTGTTTTAAGTCCACTTTATGCACAGAAAGGCTAATCGAGACTGGACCTACAGTTTAAAGTGGGATCGGAACCACTGTGCCGTGTGCCTCTACCGTGAATCAAACCCGGGACACATTGATTAGAAGGCGACGACGTTGCCCAAAAAGAATCATGTAAACTCTTCTTTTCTCTTCCATTCGTGCTACATGGCCTGCCCATCTAAGTCTTCTTGATTTAATTATTCTAATAATATTTTGACATGAATACAAATTATGCAGTTCTAAATTATGTAACCTTCTCCACTCACCTGTCTCCTCATCCCTTTTAGGTACAAATATTTTTCTAAGGATTTTATCTCCAAATACTCTTGATAGACTGGAAAATTATGTTATTCAAATGTTATACGTATATGTATTTTAAGTTGTTCGATATTTTTGTGCGTTGGAATATAACGATATCATCACTTCGCATAATACGCACTATTTATGGAAAACAAGCGCCCCTGTACTCCCGCTAAATTCTCAAATGTAGTAAGATGTATTTAGTTTACAATGATTTGATTCATGGAAGCTAAATTGGTACAAAATCCAAACCTTTGAAGAAGCTATTTTCTATTTAAGAAAAAGAAACATTTAGGGACGGAATAGAAACATTTTTCCTATTTTAATGTTTTAGTGTTTCGTTTCCGGGTGCATTGCTTCGTGTAGGGGTTCAAGGGGTTGTTTCCTGCTTGTGGTGGGCCCGAAATCATGTTTTATCTGGGGGGAAAGAGGGAGACAGGAAAATACGTCCGGAGTGTGGTGCTGATGAGCACGTCCACTATAGCTGACATCGACCATTTGAGGCGCATTCCTGTTGTTTTCATTGCGTGGAGCTCTCATTTAATCTAATCTCATCTGCAATCTTGACGGTTTTCTTTACACATTCAACAACTTGTAATCAAGATGTCCCCAGTTCTATACCCAAGAGAGGCACATGGCACCGTGTTTCGAATCCCCCTTTAAACTGTAGGTTTAGTCCCGAGTACCCTTACTGCGCATAAAGTGGACTCAAAACACAAATTCAATCAATCTGTGCATATTGAAGTTTTAGCAAGATTAGTTCCCACGGCTTCTTATTACTTAATTCGGCATTTTGTCATGTCTTCATCTTTTCTTCATTTTTTTGCAACATATATTAATTTTGCCCAACTGTCGTGCAAAGTGAGCATATGGCATTGTATATATGAAGTATGCTTTACTTATATGTTAAACTTGGCTAGGTAGATACTAGACCTGGTCTATTTCTTTCCTATTATTTTTCTAGAGAGATTGTCACCATTATACTGCTCAAATTTTGTTGCTGAATTTGCTTGTTTTTTAAAAAAATACAATCCTGGTTCCTTTAATGATTGGCTGATATGCACACGCCCATTTTGTCGTTTTGATAATTAAACTGCATTTGGCTAGACTGCACTATCGACCCTTGTGTTTTACAGTTTCGCCGTCAAACAAAATATGTTGACTGGTAGCACTGAATTCGTGCTTGGTTTTGGCGCTGTGTATCTTTCAATTAGAAGTTCCTCCTCGGTGACATAATATAAACTTTCTTACATTACTTACGATAAGAATTTTCCTTTATCGTATTTCCATGTTGTAAACACACAGCATTGCCAGGAAGAACTTTGGTTCTTAACGTTGGTACAGCTGACCGCTCAGGAGAAGATCCCTGACGGAAGTGAAGTGACGTAGCAGCAGGCCACTTTACTATTAGGGTCGGGCGAGTGCACCCTAAGTGAAAAACACATGTGGGCAAGCTGTAACCGGTGCAGCGACACAAGTCGTTTAGGGTTACCAGAAGTTCTCTTTTACCCGGACAAATCCTGTTTTTCGGGTACTAAAAATGCTCCGGGCGGGTTTTTAGAAAACTTTGGAAATAGACAGCTGCTTAACTTCAAGATTAGTAACGAAATGTTATTTGTAAACAATTGTTAATATTGTTTCAGTTTTCAATTTGAAAGTAAAGAAATACAACACTCTCAGTTGCAAGCTCAAAGAAAATAAACTTTTCTTGCAACAAAGAGAAATTGTTGGACCTTTGCGTCTCTTCTGTTGTCACCGCCGCGCCGCGTGAGGTTTTGATTCCAAAGCATTTGTGACATCTACCGCGACTCTTGGTGAGCAGCAAGTTTCTGACAATAGGTAAGAAAATGCAATTCGCCGCGGCTTACTTTCATTTGAGTTTCATGACAGAATTCAGAAATAAACAGTATTTTTTAACTACCATACTCTTAGTTGTTACATGACAGTGGAGATGTGAAGTTCTGTCGATCAGCGATCTGAACCATGCCAAAATGCAAATGTGTTTTTAGTGACGTCTTACAAAAACGGTTTCCTGAATTTAGGCCTGGAAGAAAAAAAAAACAACTCCGAGGCAGAATGTCAATTTATGTTATTCTTTTAAAGTAAGAGACCAAGCTTCATAACCGTATGATATTAATAGCATAGTGAATAAATATTAGAATATTCAGACATTTGCCTACAATGAGGGCTATTATTAGTTATACGGAAACGGTGTAACATTATTTTGTGATCTATAAACCCACCAAAACACCAGTAAGAACAAAACGTGTGTCTTCGTCTAAAGTTAACAACATTTTGCAATCTAAAAATGCCTTCTTTTTTAAAGTTTGTCATGTGGTAACCCTAAAGTCGTTGCCGTACATTCTTTTAAAATTCTTTGAAATGCAGTCTAAATAATGCACAGGATAAGCAATACAAAAGTATTCTGGCCACTGGAAGAAAAACAGCAAACTGTTGCTGCGGACACACGCTCTGCGTGATTGACGCAAATCAACTCCCACGCACTTCGAAAAGCCGTAGCGGAAGGCTTTCTGCTACCCCTAAAATCTGCAAATGGACCGTTCACTCCTTTCACACCCGCATTCCCGTCAGCTCTCGTTTGGGGATCTTCTCGTGAACGGTGAGCTGTATGCGAATTTCCACTAGGATTCAACTTTATTTAGTGTTTTCATCTGTATTTATGATTTTCATTTTATTTTTGGATATGGAAGTTTCTATTTTTTAATAGATGTAAATTATATTCGTTAATTTAAATTGTTTTTCTTCAATTTGTTTGGAAAATATATGTTTTCTGCTGATTTTATTGTTCAATGTTGTCCTAGCGTTGTGCTGTAAGGGAGACCCTGACTTCAGTTGTCTCCCTTATCGCACAAAGTAAGGACAACCTTGCGTTGTGACGTCACTTGAAGAATGTCTACATTGTTAGGTTAGGTCTATTAGGTTTGGTTCTCTTAGCATAAATACAATATAAATGTATTATAAATGTATTATTTATGCGAAGATAATTACACTCAAAAAGCCTAAAATAACAAATTAGGCATCTAGCCTTTCGTCTGAAGGAAAATTAGGCTCATTATTTTTCGTTTGTAATGGAGGTTCTACAAACTCAATACTAGGTTATTTCCCACTTCGAATTGTTTCCTCACACTAAATCTTACATTTCTGGAATCCTTGATTCATACCCTTTCCAACGATGTATAATACATGTTTCTATTAGGAAGGGTCGATTCGGCTTACCCTGCATTGTACTTAATTAAGTCATGGCATTTTGTCTATTCTTCATAATGGATTCCGTTGTCCTATATTATGTATGGTATGATAAGGATGATGTTTATTTCAGAATCTGATCTTTTCTCTGCTCATAATATCATATAGCGTTTCCTGAACTAATATTTCCCTGATTTGGTTCTCTATGAAGACACATAAATATATAATCTTTCGATTTGGATTTTTTATAGGTAGCATGGGAGTATCTATGGTAGGTATTATACGGGTCAGTATTTCCTCTGCATTTAGTTTTCTTGATGAAAATAGCAATACAATTATTTATGTCCAGAATCTTAATATAGCCTAAATATTGTATTAATGGAAAACTGATTCTTCCTACCTGCTCCGCTAACACTGGAATATCACCACACAACTTTAAAATTGCCTCTGTCTCACAGTTACCTGGGAAACTCTTAAAAGGTATTTATTGTTGATCGTACTAAAGTCAATTGTTAGTATGTGATAATCATTACTCGCACATTTTTTTAGGCTTGTTGTCTATGTGTTTCACCTACGTCACAGTTGCATTGTGGCTTCGAGCAGCCATGATTGAGGCCAGTTCTTGTAAGCATACGCAATTCCAGCGGGCGGGACAGGTTTACACAGTCAGTGGTGGCGATTACTGGACCGTGGGGAGGCACTATTCAAAATCTTTCCAAGGATTACTCCACATTGGTTATTTTAGGTTGTTCACATTCATATTCATATTCATATTCGTATTCTTTGTTTCCGTTGACCCATGTCCATAGGCATGGAAATCGTCATATAACAATACATACAGTAAGAAAATATTAATACAATTTTAGACAAGGATTACAGTAATGATTTTAAGAACTACTACATGTAGGAAATCCAAATACACTAATAAAATATTAATACAATTATAGACAAGTATTACAGCAATGATTTGAAGAACTTCTACATCCAAATACATTCTAAATTTAAATAAAGGAAGAATACACTATGGGAGTAAAATTACATATATTATTTAAGGCGAGGACAATAATTAGCGAAGAAAATTTTTTAGTGTAAATGAAAAAGTAAAAAGCTATGTAACTTATACAACATTGAAGAATGTAATATATATACAGAACCGATTAATGATCATTTAGGCACAATAATAGCATATAGTGAATACTTCGTACATGTATAGTATAATTCCATTTTCTGTACAACCGAACTCATTTTGTTGACAATTTAATTTATGTAATTTAATATTTACAAATTAAAAATTCATTTATTGAATAAAAACAATGTCATAATAAGAATTTTGTTAATTCCCTCTTAAATTGGGTGCTTGATTCCATTGTTTTCACGTGTCAGGTAATTTATTATACAGGTGGATACCTACGAATTTAGGTCACAGTCATGGTCGGGTAGGTCGTCAGGGATGGACGGGATGACAGAGCGTCAGGGGGGTACTGAGTGGCAGGTGGCGCTGGTGTTTCAGAAGGCAAAAAAGTCTCAAGCTCAAAATCGCGAAAAACTGCAGAGAAATAACACTTTGCGAACATTTATTTCCCAAAACGGTCATTTCAAACTTCAAGGGTTTTCAAAAACGACTAAAACGGGCCAGATTTGTAGATCAAGACAGTAACGTTGCAATTGCTCACATGGTAATTTGGGAAGATGTTTGCGAATCGGCGTTTTCCTCTACTGATGACGCCTAGAACATCACCGAGTTGTACGATTTGCACGTAACACATGTGCCGGAACACAAATAAACACAGGACGTTGATGCATCGCTCGCTATCTTGGAGGCTCTCTCTCGGGCATCGCGGCATCCACAAAGGCTTCTTGGCGGCGATTACATCAGAGACTCTCTTCCCGGCAGAACACAAAGGCAGGGACCGCACAAAGCGACTGATCGAGGCAGCTGCCGCGACAGCCTTTATTGTGGCCAATATTTGTCACGCGGATGATAAAGGCTTGTGTGATATTGGCTTCCGACCAGTCATTCACCGCGGATTGCTGCCATGCCAGACGGCGGGTGGTCACCTCAATGAGTGCATTTTCAACTAGTGTGAAAGCTCTGCATGAGAAGAATCATTCCAGCCGGCCTTCGTGGTGGAATGGTTACAGCACAGCGCGCTAGGACGTTAGGGGTCCAGAATTCGAATCCTGGTCTGAGCATGAGTGTTCTTTGTGTGCCCTTCATCAATTTCATCATATCATCATTCATCTTCATCTCGATTAGTCAAACGTGGCAGAAAAGCGAAGTAAAATTAATCAAAGAATAAATTCCAATGGGGTGGGGGGTTCTAGCGAGTGAACGTGGTTCTGCGTAACTTATGAGATCAGAACACTGCTTTGCTCACCATTAAATCAAAAAGGCAATGTTACACTGTACAAGCACTCGGGCGGGTGGCTGCGTTGTTAATCATTAGATACTATAGCTGTTTTCAGATCTTACGGCGGGCGCTCTGGAAGCTGGCAGGGGAAGCGGGGAGCAGGGAAGCGACCAATCCAGCGCGATAAGAAACGTAGCGGCCGGTAGAACGAGTTTCACGTAGTACTTTTTCCGGCCGCGTCGTGTCTCTCGGCGTCACTGCTGTTGTCTGGTTGGTCTGTTGCGTAATCCCCTCTCCCCACTTCCCTTGGCAGAACTAGGACCAGCCGCCGTAAGAACTGAAAAGAGCTATAAGAGAGTCGGATGAAAACCTTAAGTGTCCAATAAAAGTTGTAGGACAGACTGTATGCACCTCACATTTACATGAGGTATCAACTATTATTTACAAAACGACCTCAAGGCTGCAACACTTGTATAGGTATAGTTTGTGCTTTTAAGGCGATTCTCAGCAACATACACAATATACACAACCATACATTTTTTAATCCTTGTCCCTAGGTTCAAAACACAGACTTCACGAGTAAAAAAAATATATATATATATATATATAACCTTCAGTACCAAAAAAGGTGGCTGAAGGTATGTGTACATATATACCCGGTTTCTAACATGATATGTACTATTGAATTAAATGTGAAAAAAGATCAAGTGTGTGTATTATAAGAAAGGATGAAGTTACTGTCCCTGCCGATTCATATTATCAAGAAAATACTTCGTTTCGCCCCATAGAGAAAAGACACCTCCTTACCTCGCCGTATTGCACCAAAACATCTGAGGGCGCCTGCTCCCTTCCCTTCCTTTTATAAACCCCGCTAATCACCTAACCGTTACTGGGAACTTTCAGCTTGTCGGCTGTCCAGCGACACACCTACCTACCCAACGGCCAAGAATACGCACGTACATGAATACATAGACATCCACAACATTACCAAAATACATGACACTAAAACCCGACCGATCCAATTAAATTAATTAATTAAACATATAAAATAAAAAGGATCAAGTAATGATTCGCCTCATTACACACTGATCAAGTGAGTTTCGAAACACCATTTTTGTATTTTTAAAGAGAGTGGTTTCTTGCCTTCTGTCAGACTAAAAGTTACAGAATTTTTTCGGCAAATGAAAATTCAATATCTCTGTGCATGCTTACCACACCAGCAAGTTTACTAATGGAGGAGAAAGTTCGACAATGGCCTCGGTTTGCAGGCAGATGGGTGATAACGCCTTCGCAGTGGCTCACAAGTGACTGCACATGGACACCAAAGACTTATTCTTCTTAAGGTATACAGACTTTAACTCAAAGTTGCAAATATATGTCGATGAGCAATAGGTCTGTGTTAAAGTCCAGCAAACGTGTGCAACCCTACATACAGAAATCTTCTAGATGAGAAACATAAACAAATTAAGGATTTCATTTGACTACATAGGAAATCAAAGTCACAGTGATCCAGTCGGTTTGGCGTCAGACTACCAAGCCGGAGACGTGGGTTAGATTCCAGATCTACCTCCACAAATGCCCTAGGAATTATGGGACCCTACCTCCAGATTCCGCACCCATATGATCTACGTGTTTAAGCACAGCGCACTGCGATGACATCCCCGCATTTGCATTGGAGTTCATTCATCTTATCATCACTTATCCTCAAATTTGCAATTAGTCCAGTGGCAGAAAAGCGACGCTAAAGAACGACAATCAAATCAATCCATGTGTAGGAAATATCTTTAATTCTTACATACGGGATAAATGTAAAACCTATACATAATGTAGGGAAATGAGACATGATTCCCAGGAAATAAAAAAAATATCAGGCTGATACAAAGACAAAACGTTGCAAAGTCAAGAGGCCTGTGCGAGCAGCTCACGGATGGGTGGTGGTATGTAGACATCTATTGATACATATCCAAATAACTAAAGAATACACGTCATAAAACGGCTTGGAATGCGAAAATATGTCTGCCTAACATTATTAAATGATCACACTTTTAGTTCTCTGTAGTACTATTATTAGAGAAACTGTGCATGTGTGTACCAGTATGGCGATTTCACATGCACATTTCTGTCGTAACATGTCATCATTACCTGTTACGTCAAATAAAGCGACAGACATCCCCTCAAAATAGTGATGTGAAAGAAAATCAATAGAATCCCGGAACACACGTGAAACTTGGCAAAATTTTCTAATAAAAATAATCTAAAATTGTTTCCCTAGTGTCACAGTTATAATAATGTAACCGAACAAACATAATGAGCAGCACCGCTTATTCTGGAAGCTAACAACCTTAGGAAAGCCCGAGCACCTGGCAAAACGTCGAATAACAATTATGCAATGAAGATAACTTGAGCATTTCATGCTCCCCTCAAATAGGCATTAGTTAGGTTGTCCCGGGAATTTCAGGAGCAAGCAAAAGAAAACAAGTCCTGCGCAAGTAGGACTCGAGGGGGTTCGCAATAAGCCGTGAGAGGAGAAGTGAGTGCATGGAGGGGAAAACGCGACTACTGATACCAGCCGTTTGAAGCAGCGCGCACTGCATTACTCCGCCCACTCGCTATCTGTACGGTTATGCGAGGCCTTCCTCCACAGACTCCCGAGTCCGAGTGTAAACAACTTTCTAGCTATTATTGACAATTAAAACTACACGCGGAAACTTTTGTACACACACTCGTTAATTCATAGAAGTCATAAATAAAATAATTGGTAAGTTATTGTACCGAAATGTTTTAAGCTTCTCGACACACACACATACTCATATAAATACTATGCAGAATTAATATTTGTGTATCCTTGACCAAAAGTTATGGAGTTATTCACAAATTGGATTGCAAAAATGTGTTTACAAATCGTGATGAACACTAATGAATAAACTTATTGTTTGAAGCGCCATCTATGCGTACAATTTTCAATTCTCCCCTGATATTGTACTACATCTCTTTTTCATTAATAACTCCCTCCCCGCAATTAATCTTTTAATGGGGAAGAAAGGAATGCAGAGAAACAATTACAGTAGTTTTGGGTATTCAACCATTTCAGGATCAATTAGTACGCGAGAATTATAAAAAAAAATCGCACTTCTCTTCATTAAATCTTAATTTCTTCAGGAAAAATTTCCCCCGTTCCTAACTCGTTCGTATTGCCCCCAGGGGAGAAGGAACCAATTTTGTTAGAAGCCTCTTTAATTGAAATATCACAACCAGATGCAGAATTTAGAGAAAGAGGAAAGGGGGGGAGCTGTATTTGGATCGCATTTCTTCCTCTGATTTCGTGTCTGCTCGAGATCTCATCAAAGAGTGGTATCGCTGTGCTTCTCCAATATCCATCAACGTCATCGGGACCATCATGACTTGTAGTTTTTGTGGTTGATGGGGAAAGGGATTAATAAGCTTCCTTGAAAGACATTCGGTTGTCATTAAATCTATTGTTGACAAGAAACATAAGCAAGACAGTGACGAAGCAGTAAGGCCCTTAGCAGACAATAACGAACTTGTGTCTTCTTGATTGATTCATTGAATTAGGTTATTTCAATTTACTTTTATGTCACTTTTGAGTAATCGAAACGATGATGATGATATGAAATTGATGCACTCATGGCCAGGCAGGGATTCGAACCCAGACCTCTGGCGTCCTAGCGCGGTCCGCTAACCATTCCGCCACGGAGGTTGGCGTGTGTCCTATAACGTAGGTAGCAAAGTAGCTTCACTAATTAATTTAGAGCAGTGGCGGCGATTGGATACCAAAAGGAGTGCAAGGATGGTTTGCTTTTTCTTGGCAGACAAGGCTCAGCATTAAGAGTCCATAGTACGGGGGCAAAGAGTGTGTTGTGGGGGGAAGTGCCTCCACGCTCCCCGTAATTGACGCCACTAGGTTCCGTTCGTTGAAATCACGAACTACAGCACGAGCACATCTGCCCCCCACACCCCCCCAAAGCTTGATGATCTGGATTCATTCGACCTTGGTCAATGGCATGTTTCAGCACCTGCAAATGATACGTGATTAACACTTTAATGTGCCCATAACTTCCTTATCATTAACGTTTTCATAAATCTGACTTCACCACTGAAATCCTGGTGAAATTCTAGCCCAAAACCATACCCCACATGCCCCTCCCTATTTAAAGAAATTAAGTTCGATCCAAGATGGAGGACGTTGTCATGACATGCACCAAAAAGTTTCCCCTTAGGCCTAACATATTACTACCATGACCAATTCCTGCAAACTACGCTCCTTTTCATTTTATAAAGGGTGGTCAGGAACTTTTGACTCACCCTGTAGAATAGGCTCTCCTGAAAGCTAAATTATATAATAATTCTTCACAACAGTCATTGATGTCACAAATTCCTACAGATGCAAAATGAACTTTGCATTATAATGCTGGGTATCGCACCTCCTTTTCCTTCATAGAAATTTAAACAAAAATACAGGCTTGACCACACAGATGACGCCAGAGGAGTGTAAATCTAATATGTCAAGATCAAATCCCCTTATCCACCCGCAATTTTCATCCTAATTGTAATAATAACAAAAGTAATTGGTTCCATATAAATCAAGATTATTATAGTACATGTTGCAATAAAGTGATCTGCTTCTCCATTTCTAGTGGCGATTCCCATGTCCAAAACGAAATGTATTAATTTCAAATGAATTTCTAAGAAGTATCTATCGTCATCTTTATCATGCTTATATGGTCAGACTGTCATTTAGCATACCATGTCATATTAAAACAATATAGTTTATCTGACAAAATCAAGAGCAACGCTATCTACTTTACTTACAACACGCCAAATTTCTATTCCTCGCACATAAAGCCAAATCACAAAAGATGGCAGCATAAATATATCATATTCAGAAACAATTTATTGAACATCATGTTTTTCACAAATAATGACAGTTCTAAAAGAGTTAAGTGCAAGTAGTGGCGTTATTTAGTTTTTATGAGTTCACTGAAAATATGTCAATGGTCTAATTTTTGATTAGCATATCATTGTGTCTTCTGACGTTTCTTAATAGTGAAGTTTTATCATCTATATCTGATCTAGCCACAATTTTATTCTTGGATCAATTTTCCATAAGTCTTGTGAGGTTATTTATTCTATTGCACAAGTTTGTGAACAGGCATTCATATACAGTAAAACCACAATAATCCGAACCCCGATAAGCCGGCCTTCGCTTAATCCGGACAGGCAAAAGGAAAGAAATAAAGCAGAATGCAAGGGTTTTAAATGTGTCTAACAGTCAACAAGAGAACTTCCCAAAGAAAAGGCAGTCAACCACTGATGCAATTCTGTTTCCCGCAGACTTTGTACTGTACTGTATAGTGTATTTAGGCTTATGCCCTTTAAATACACCATAATAAACGTGTTTTGTTGCTATAAACGGAGTTTTAATGCACTTTCTACTGTTCTTTTAAGTTATTTCAGTTAATCCGGACTTTCGTTAAACCGGTCAACTCATCTCGACATTAGTCCGGATTAACGAGGTTTTACTGTATTATGTTCTCATAGTGTTCAAATGCAAGGTAAACTATTGAACCAGTGGCGGCGAGTAGAGGGTACTTTTCTCTACTTCCCCCCCCCCCACACTATGCTAAACCTTATCTACAAAGGGAAATATACTGTTTTTACCCACCCCAGTTTTGTCACCTCCTCCCCCGGTTTTGAAATCCAATCGCCGCCACTGTACTGAACTATTTAAACAATATAAGAAATCTTGATCGAACTTTTTCAATGGCTGCAATGTACTCTGCTGTATCTGTTTTCCATATAAAGGATTCTAAATGACATAATCAGGGCACTGAGACGAAAGTGTTTTGTCTTTAAAATATTTTTCAGTCTTTTCAATGTCTTCATCAAATGTTCTCTACCAACTACGTTAGAATCCAGACGAACATATGCGTCCAAAAAATTCATCAGGCAATTTGCACAACAACTACTTGTGAACAACAAAGTAATTATCTTTAATAACGTATATTATCTCAGTCTGCAATCCAATAATACCAATAGCATCCGTGTACCGAAATTTACAAGGCAAAACACGGATCAAAATCTCTATCATCTCTCTCAAGTAAATTGTGCAATCAACTGCCTTTAAAGTGCAGAATGGAGAGAAATTTGGCAACATTGAAACAACAAATTAGGATGTTTACCTATGAATACTGACACCGTGTCTCATTTGCCTCATTACCCCTCCCCCACCAACATGTGTGTTGCAAATCTGTTAATTTATTCTTCTCTGCCTTTGTTTTTTGTTAATTATAAATATTAATAATGTTCTGTATTGGATAATTTCCTATATTTTTTATATGTATGAATTAGTAGCATAACTGTATATCTTTACACCAATGTAAGTAGTGCAAGGGGCTGTTTTATATATATATCTTGAAGCCTCCTGGTGTCGAGTGAAAAGTCTGTTCAGAATATTCATCTGACAACCTTTCAAGAGCTAATGTCACTCGTCTTCAGGGATTCAATCTCTGAGAGATTTAACGTCACTCTCATCTTTATAGAGATTCAATCTCTGATAGTGATACTGTCTCTCATCTTTAGAGATTCAATCTCTGAGAGAGCTAACGTCACTCCCATCTTCAGAGATTCAATCTCTGATAGAGCTACTGTATCTCATCTTCAGAGATTCAATCTCTGAGACGCTTAACGCTACTCTCATCTTCATAGATTCATTCTCTGAGAGGTCACTTCCATCTTCAAACATTCAATCTTTAATAGAGCTACTGTCTCTCATCTTCAGGAATTCAATTTATGAGAGCGCTAACGTCACTCTCATCTTCAGAGATTCAATCTGTGTTAGAAGTAGGGGAACGGCGGGCAATATGGCCCTCTTAAGGAAAATATTATATAAAATCTATAAAAAAAAAACCTAAGAGAATCATGTAAAGTTGTGCAATACAATTTTTTGAAGCATTGGTTTCATATAGATACTGAGAAAATAGAAGTTTAGTGACAATTTTAGATATATCTGCAGTTATGGTAAACTTCCCAGTGTCGGGTGGTATGGCCCAAAATTTAAAAAAATGAATTAAGTGAAACGAAACACATTTTGAGGACTAAATTGTTTATTTTAATGCCTTAATATTTTACATAGTTGGTAATACAGTGCTTTAACTTTCAATTGTTATTTATGAAAGCCTACTGGACTCAGGTTTTCTATAGGCTAATTCAGGATGCCTCTTCATGAACGCTAAATAAAAATCTTTACCTGCCGTTTTCTTTTCCTTATTGAATTGATGTGGCAGTTTCAAACTTTCTGATAAATCATAGGAGAGTGTTAAGAATTCATTTCTCGACACTGGCATTAACCGAGCATCCAAGTTGTTCATATGCGTGACCAGCTTGTTCTTGTACGTACCACATATTATTCGCCTTTGAGAGGCGGTGAAATGCTTAGAGAATAAATCCACGTACATGATCAGGATCAGAGGAACTTACCTCATTAGAATATGAGCAAAGTCCCCCAACTTCAGTTTTTAATAAGATTCCCCAACGAAAACCAATTTAAGTAGCTTGGGGTCGATTAAATTAGGGGATGGGGAGAGATTGTCGTTGGTGTTATTTAGAGCCGATCGAAGAAGTACAGACAACGCTAATAAGGTTAAGCTTAGGAGGCTTACGATAAGTTTTCTGTTTACGTTTACGTTGGGTAACGATATTAAAAGTTCTTTGTCTTCGAAGTTATACGTCTGCGTAATCTCCTATGGTATGCACGTCATAGATACATGCAGTACCGAGTCCTCATTCTTAATAAGATATTTTAAGTCTAAGCTATATAGATCCACTGCACTATTAACCATGAAATTGCTGTCAGAAAACAAACACATTTTAACTTTGCTTTTTCTGAACGAATTGCTATCTTTGCTGATTGTTGAGGGTTGCTTTTATATGTAGAATGGCATTTGTTTCTTAACCTTTGGAATGTTTCTATTAAGTTTTTAAAAGTTTTTTATGCACCACAAAGTTTGAAGTAGAAATTTCTGATTCTTGTCTGTACAGAGGAGAAACAGAATGATCTAACTGCAGTTCAATGTAGGGAAAACATTACATATTCCCTTCGAAATACAGTAAAACCTCGTAAATCCGGACCCCGATAAGCTGGACTTCGCTAAATCCAGACAGGCAAAAGGCAAAAAAAAAAAAAAGAAGCAGGATGCAAGGTTTTAAATATGTCTAGAAGCCAACAAGAGAACTTCCCAAAGAAAAGGCAGTCAACCACTGATGAAATTCTGTTTCCCGCAGACTTTGTTCTGTCCTGTATAGTGTATTTAGGCCTATACACTTTAAATACACCGTAATAAACGTGTTTTTTTGCTATAAACGGAGTTTTAATGCACTTTCTACTGTTATTTTAGGTTATTTCAGTTAATCCGGACTTTCGTTAAACCGGTCAACTTATTCCGACATTAGTCCGGATTAACGAGGTTTTACTGTATTAAGTTTTAAAAGGTTTTTTTATGTACAAAGTTTGAAGTAGGAATTTATGATTCTTGTCTGTACAGAGGAGAAACAGAATCATCTCATTGCAATTCAATGTTGGGAAAACATTGTATATTCGCTTCGAAATATCTGAAAATCTTGCCATGACCGTTTTTTTAGTGCACAGTCGAAGGTCAGGACCGTACTTGTACATGGGACGTGAACGTAGAATCACCGCAATAATAGGACACCTACATTCTGAAATACCCGCTTCCCTGCAAGGCGATGTGCGTGTGTTCCCTATCTCTAGAGCGATTTATGCCCGTTTCGCCCATTTCACTTTCGCCCAGTACCGATGAACTTTTTTATTGGCCCAAGTGATAACCCGCGCCAGAACGCAAGTACCGTTTCGCCCGGAGGAAAATGTGAAAATAAAAATTCCCAATCGTGTACAGCCATATACAGGGTGGCTCAAAAAGTCACTTAACACCATCGATACAAGGCCACTGCAGCGCGCAACGTGGAAGTGGTGACGACCAATCGTTATCAGCCCAAAAAGGAACCACATTGACGCCACCCGCAAGGTCGGCGGCCATATTGATGTCCGCCATCTTGAATTCAACTTCGCCATTTTAAATGGGAAGGAGGTGATATGATATATCAAATCAGGCTAGAAATGCAATGGTGAAGGTTTTTTCGACGTATCTTTAACCAGTAAAAAGTTATGACTCAGTTCTTGTACCAATATGCTCCTTTTCGAGTTGTTAGAAAAATTTCTTAAAATTTGTTTAGCGCATCGGTAATGCATCGAGAGCGAAGTGATGTCTAGCGAGAGAAGTTCACATGCCATTGCACACGATTTTAATAGGTTACATCCATGAAGAACTGCGCATTATGAATGGTTGTCGCGAACAATTTACAGTGTGACCCTTCCATTGAATTAAAAGTCTTTGACAGTGACAAGGCTAAAGTTTATGTCCATAAGGAAGTTCATAAACAGAATATGCGACCCTTGTCATCTGATAAAATAACTTTGGACAGAAATTGCTTCACAACGTTCCCATAGTGTTCTGATGTTCCTCCCTATTGAAAAAAATCTCTGTAAAAAGTACCTTCTTCCATAAGCAAGGATGAAAAAACTTGCTTATATAACAAATCCAAGTAGCCCTAAGCATTTAAAGTTCCGTTGATGGAAAATTGACTAACCAATCGCGTTTCACACAGCACGCCACACCATTAACTTACCAGCACTAACCATTCAGCTTTGATCTGTCGAAAATGGGTTATCAGATAAAAGGCATCGAATATTCTGTTTATGAACTTCCTTATGAACATAAACATTAGCCTTGTCACTTAATATGGAACTCACTCGCAATCTTCTAACAAATCGTACTGAAAATGCAACGAAGGATGTCGCGCAACTATTGATTGCCTAACCTAACCTAACCTAACCTAAGCTCACTGGGTAATACTATTGTTGATATTGTGTTTGTACTGTGTATTCTTATGTACATGTATCTATATTTCTGTTATTAATGCATTAAACAATGCGACAAGGCTCTCTTTTGGAAGCCACGCGTGAACATTTGGATTTTTACTTTCACATTTTCTTTCACATTCAAACCGTCTTTTAAAAATTCCCTCTGGGCGAAACGGTAACTGATTCCGTACTACCGCTCTGGCGCGTGTTATCACTTGGATCAATGAAACAAGTTTTTCGGTACTGGTCAAAGGGTGGGGGACGGTAGCATAACTTGTCATTGAAAAATTATTAAAGTCCAGGCAATAGAAGTAGCGTTGGGTTCGTGTTTTGAGCATACTTTATACACAGTAAGGCTAATCGGGACTGGACCTACAGTTTAAAGTGGGATCCCACCCACTTTGTACCTCCACCGGGTATCGAACCTGGAACTCCCTGATTACAAGGCGACGACGCTACCACTGCGTCATCGAGGAGGCCCTACAATAGAAGTAGGAAACACACATCACGCCCACTGGCACAACATGTAAACTTCTTTATAGCACACAAAATCATTACAGCATTTTGGATGCCATCTTCAGAATTACAGGAGAGAACATTATCACCCAACCATTAAAGGAAAACTTAGTTCTGGATTCTCTAAAGTTAACATAAAATTTTTAGTAACGGAAATCCAAAAGGTGGCTCCACTTTTACAATATTTACCAATTACCGCCTTCCAGCTGACAAAGGAATGATGTTCTATTAACTCCTGCTGTTGGCTTGCTCGCACTCTCTGATATAGCGTCCCCTGGCGGAAGCTTTTAAAGGCATGAAAGCAAATACCATGGAATTAAAACAAACACGTCTAGAGCTGTGTTTATTGAATGAATGCTTGGAAAAGGAAGCTTCGACGAGAGAGGGGGCTCATCTTGAGGGGGATGGGGGTCTAAGCCTCAGATCGATGGGGGAACACAGGGGTTTCCTTGTATCAACAACCCAACGAATTCAAGCAGCAACGTAAGGTGAATATTACTGAAATTTGATTCGCTCACAATATTGATGACGAATTGTGAGTTCCATTTTTCTTGGTTTCGTGTGTTGAGGAAGAGGTGACTCCATCGTGTAGGCACCTTGTCTCTAATCGGCACTATATGAATGACTAATGACATGAACTCAACCATGGAACTTCAGTATTTTAAACTGTGGAAATCCCATCGGGAATCAAACCGTGGCTCGAGAATAAAAAGAAAGATTTAGAAACAGATAAAGTGAGGAAGAAGAAAGAAAGAGATAAAATTAGGAAGGGAGAAGAGAGACGAGACGAAGAGAAAGAAGATAAATTGAGGAATAAAAAGAGAGAAGAGAAAGATTGAGGAAAAATATGAAGTGGGTAATAAGGAAACAGAGGATATATAAAGATCGAAAGAAGAAATGTTAAGAGTGATGAAGAAAGGAAGAGAGGAAAGATAAAGAGAAAGAAATGGAGTTACAGAAAATATATGTAGAGAGAATCTAATAAACAATGGCCACAGATGTAAAATTAAAATATATCGTGTAGGGAAATGAAATTATCTATAGATAATTCTGTGTTCTGATGCTGTACAACAATTACTTCTTTTCATACTACATTTTGTCATGGGAAAGAAGAAGCGGGAAGCAAAGGGTGGGGGGGGGGGGGGGGCGAAAATATTTTCTGCCAGAGCAGCCACATTTAATATACAACAAAATTCCACACAAATATTACATATTTGGTTTAAAGAAGCATCTATGTGTCTACCTTCTCTTGCTTTCTGGGGGTGGTATAGGGTTGTTCAGCCGACGAGGAACCCATACAGCACAAATCTCCAAGGAATATCTATTGGATATCCACAATGTCCAGATCAAATCCATGAATGTTATGAATATCCATTAGATATCCAGTTAGGGTTATCCTATTCTGGATGTCCATTATACGTCCAGGAAATGTCCAGAACTGGATATCTAAAAGTCATCCAATTCTGGATATCTGATAGAGACCTAGATCTTCGAAAATACAACTTGAACTTGTAGCTTTCCTGGCGACGTGATTCGAACAGACGGTCTCGGGTTGTCAGCCAGGTTAAATCGGCGTTAGCTTCTAACGCTTCGAGTGCATAAATTGTTCTCATCTTCAGGTAATGTAAAAAAGGGGGGGGGACGACTCTTTGGGGGCAAACTTTTTTTTTTTTTTTTTTTTGCATTTTTGGAACCCAATCTCCGCCACTGTCCAGATAATGTTAAAAATTCGTCAAAAAATTGTTCTTTTCATATCTAAATAATGTCTAGTTAATATCCAAATGTAGTCTAAAAAAAATATTTTTCGTATCCATACAATATCCAAATTACATACAAAAATTTCTAAATGAAAGCATATAATGTCCAGGTAACGTCCCACTTGATGTCCAAAACATGTCCAAGAGTGATCCGGAAATGTCCTTAACATATCCAATTCTAGATATTTCCTCGATATCACGTATGCGGAGAAATGGATATCCAGGGAACATCCAATGGATATCCAGAACTTTCGACACAAATATCCAAGGGATATTCTGTATGGGGAGTCTTCCCCCGTCCCCCTACGGATACCGTCACCGTTGAGATATAAGGGCAGACGTAGTAACCTCTCTTTCACACATCACGCCATGGGAACTGAATTTCTCTATTCGAGATGAATCTCTGTAGGATCTTGTGTTGCCCTACGAATTGCCCTTATTCGCAGGGAATGTCATTTCGTCCTTTGATTTTTTAGTTCTTGAAATATTCTCACTGAAGTGTAAATACTGAAAGTACCAGTGAAATGAGCCTATGTCTGAGAAAAAGAAAAACAAGAAATTTTCTGCGATGCAAATTTGATTCAAAATAACTGGCAAACATGGAATGAGGCACTCACACACACCCCTGAACAAATAGTGGCCTATACCACTAATTTTTAAGGGCTCTTCTTCCGTGTGATGCACTAAAAATGTATCAAACACGTTCATTTCCAAGAAACTAACATTATAGGCATTTAGCTGTGTTAGTTGATGCATCACGAATCAGTCTTGATTTAGATGCATTTGGATCTGTGTCTGTAGGCAGGGGCAATAAAAACATACGCTTTAAAAAATAAGTTGCCAAAAAAACTGCTTCTTTAGTTTGATCAGTTGGTGTAGTGGTTATCATCGTGCTCTACGACGCCAATGACTTCGGGTTCGAATCCCGGCAGGTGTATGAGTGTTCTTTTTGAGTGTCTCTTCATCAGGGGTGCTCATCCCTATCACAGCCTATGACGCACTCCACCCAGAAAGGTAGAATATTCGCCCCGCCCTTCCCCTTTATGATGCCGAATTAATAACTGAATTTATTTTGGTCAGATTAAATTTGCGGAACAATATAATACAGACATATTTAAGCAATATATGTTCACTTTAGGTACATTAGGCTCACTTTCATGTTTGCTAACATATAACGTGCAAAACTGCTCAGGCTCATTGCCATTGTTAGTGTATTGAACCTTATTCTTAGCTGTTTGTCTGCTTGACTAACCTTGTATTAATGCGAAAAGCACGCACTCCCTTCCAAACCGATTCTAAAGGCATAAGAGGTGGTGTATTGACATGTCCTTCCCGGACGTATGAACAGACTGTTGAAGTACACCATCCCGCCTGGTATATATGAATCTTGTAGCTGGAAGTTACGAGATTAATGGAAGTGCATGAGAGAAAAATTGTGCTGTTACTGTGATTTTTTTGTGAGTTTCGTTATGATGTACAACTTTGGTTCTTTTTAAATTGCATAATCAAGATAAATGGATTCTGAATTCATATGTTAAAACGTAAGTTCTGTGTTTTTGTGTCTATTTACTGCAAATCTTAATGCTTTTCCGTGCCCTGGGAGATATCACGCGTATACCAATATACAGTCTCATGTTGCTCATTCTCAATTTGTATTGAGATAAATATATTCTTATGGCTATTAATATGACCGTGTCAGTTTCTTTTCAATCCCATCGCCGCGATCACCCACAGGTAGGTAGAAAAACTGTACTTAATAACCATAACTAAAAATCAATAACAAGTCAATCAAACTTAACGACCCCCTCCCCATTTTTATGTGAAGATATAATTATAGAATTGGTATGAAAGTTTGTTCCCCAAAAAATTCACATGACGCAGGCGCGTCATGAAACCCCCCTGTGGGCACACCTGCTCTTCATCAATTCCATGCTATCATCACTCATCTTTACCTTAGCAATTAAGCAAAAGTGAGAGAAAAGCGAATTAAGATAAATCAAACAAGAAGAAAGGAAAGCTTATAAATGTGTTTATGTACACTGTGGTACTTTCTATCCATTTAAAATAAAACTCTAAATTCGAAGTGAATATTAGTACCCAGGGAAAATGCACCCTGTCCACCGAAGTTACTTTAGGGGTGACTGAAATTTCCTTCCCTCTCCCCTGCTCTGAACAAGAATATGCATGCATTATACTTGAGTAATAATCAAATCCAACAAGAGATGGCGTTACCATACAATATTGATATATCCGGTTGGTAGAATATGCTCTATTTACTCTATAAATGTAATCAGCGTGATTTTATATTTACTAATTTTCTTTATTCGTACCCTTTAAGACATGTTAGTTGATGTGTTATTCTGGGCAACTAACGTGTATTTTATTTTCATTTCGGTAACAGTTTCATACATCAAAGACACATTTCTTCAATTTTACACAAGAAACTACTTACGGAAATGAGTTTCTCCAAGCTTTCCAACGTTCTTCGAGGTATTTTCTTTCATCGTGAAATATAATATATTTGACCGGGAAATCATGTATTTTTCAAGACAAATATCTCACCGACGCACAATTGCCATTACTTTCATTTGCTTGCCCTACCACAACCGGATGCTGCGTACGTTTGATGACGTTAGCCACTATCAGTGTTTCAAACCCCCCTTTTTGTTACTATCCTTGCCTAACGTAACCAAACCTTATGGGAAATGGTTCGTGGGGCTATCTGTGAATGGTTCGTGGGGCTATCCGTGAATGGTTTATGGGTCTATCCGTCAGCTACCTGTGCATAATGTATAATTTCCACCGGTGACGAACACGATGGTAGGTACTTTTCGGTGAAGAAGGTTGAAACACTGCATACCCACAACGTGAGTCAAGATGTGCCCGCCATATTGTGTGTTCCGGAAGCGAAGAAAGGAATAAAAACAGAGCATTCAGAATGTGAAAAATAGCGTTTGTTTTAGTATATATAGCATAATGGCACCCTGAACTATGTTTCGCAATACACAATTGGTAAGTACAAACCATGCGAAACAAAATATGCGATTTTAATGTGTCTCCAATCTATGAAACTGGTACCTTCATTTCTTTATTTATTTTATTACATTTTTACACCTGACCTTGCACAAGAGATTAATTGTTCGGGTAAATAATATTATGGAAGAACGTTGGATGTTCCTTGAATACACGTCATCAACTTATTCGTATGTGTAATTATATGCAATTGTACAGGGTGGCTCAAAAAAGATAACCAAATAATTTTCGTTACCTTATGTTTCGGATACCTTTTTTGTGGCCACCCTGTATTTGTTGCTACTTGAGAGGATGTTTAAATATCTTTCCCGTATACCAAAGTTCTGTTGCGATACAAGCAGCAAACTTATTGTATTAAATGTATTTGATGCACCACAAACTCAATGCACTAAAATGTGCTTTCTGGCCTTTAACAAGAATCAGATTTACAGTCCGATGCATCTTTGTATATCATTCATAAAGTAACAACAAGTGCGGCTGGTGCATAGTGCTGATCACATCAACTCCAAAGTGGCCGAATTGAATTGTTGTTTCAAGTACACTTTATGCTCATGTAGGCTAATCGGGACTGGACGAACAGTTTAAAGTGGGATCCGAACCACTATGTACCTCCACCGGGTTTCGAACCAGGGACCCCTAGATTACAAGGCGAGGACGCAATCGCTACAGCATCGGGGAGGCCCTGCCAAATGTCCGAGATCGAGAATATTTGGGGTCCTACCTCCGCATCCCCTAAATGTGTCTTAATGCACGGGGAACTTTACTATTAATCTTGGGAAGGAGACAGGCAGGCATGGTAATTTATCTATTTCACCGGATATGCTTGGGTCAAGAAAGGAGGGGAGACTGGTGACACCCTCCTGAAATTCACATCCTGTAAAAGAATGTGTTATAAGTGAGATAAGTTCAATAGACATATTGAAGCCACAGGAGAAACTGAGATATAAGACGGAAGAAGAATGGTAGATAAGAGAACAACCTGAGCCCAAGGACTCATTGCCACGCAAAATCCAAATTCACTCTGTTTTTGAAACGCAGGTACATGTACAAATAACACACTACTGTTAGTCTGGGCACAAATTGGATAAGCTTAATTGAATAATAACACTGCATTAATTAGCGTAGTAAGCTTATTCCAACCTGCAGATAATTGTCTGGAACATCTGAGCACGCACGTGTGTTGTGAAAGGCTTATATTCTTGGGTGTAACTTTTTCTTTGGAATTATTTTTCTTATTATTTCTTCTTTATACTGCGCTTTATGTATTGACTCAAGTATAGTCTTCTAAATTTCATATACACAACATGAAGATATACGAGGGTTATCGCAAAAGTCATAGCAACTGTATTTTTATCAGAGTTAAACGATGGTACCACAGTAAGATCGTATGTCCCTGAGAACATGACACCCGTAGGCGTATTTACAAACCCTACAGTGCTGCAGAACCAGAGGTACATAACGCTGTCTTATTGCCTGTGCACACCGGAAGAGTTTATGTTCCTTGTCCGTCATTCCTTGTTTCACTGTTTACAGGATAAGTATTGAAAGATCAGACTCATGATTATTTAGGAATAAAATTTATACTCAAATTGTCGAAATTATGCTAAGAAATATATATTTCAATGAAAGAAGACTGGTAATTTTATTAAAATATTTTTCAAGTTATAAAAATCAATCAATATGAGGCCACCAAAAACAATAATTTTCATACCGCTTGTAAAATAATTATATGAAGTGATTACTGCATTAAAGGAGAAATTTCATATCTTGGAATATACTAAATAATTCCATTTCTGTATAATCAACTATGGACGTGATGTAGAAAATATACAACAAATGGGAAGGTGCATAAGTTGTTACAATATTTGCATTGATGTGACTTTAAATAACTTCATTAACTTCAAGAGTTCTGATATCCTCTCTTTTAAAGCATTAATTTAAAAATGTGCTAAAAATTAACTTTAGATTGAAGGGGTTTCTTATCTTGTTGGGATGGATCTCTGAAATCTATACTGTCAGTTCCAACTCTGCCATCTAGCGTTACTTTGAAGAAACACTGCATTAACTTCCGGAAAGACAGCCAATCAGAAGCCACATATAGCTGGAGCTTCTGCAGCACTATAGGGTTTGTAAATACGCCACCCGTAGTATGTGGACACATCACTAGATGGGAGTGCGATGAACAGTTATTGTACAGAGAGCAGTGGCAATTCACTGTTAAGCAGTGATGTGCGTCTACGCGTAAACAACGATAGTCTACATTCTACACGTAGACTATTGTATACACGTAGATTACGTAATCCATGTAAACAACATGGCGAAAGGTGATAACTTAGCATAGGGCGCCGTGGAATTTGAAGAAAATTATACTGCGTATCGGTTGCTGATGTGTGAGGAGAACTTTCCATAATCTTTCTTCCAAATTCGAACAATTTCTCACCTAGGAAGATACCTAACATAGGAAATATTCTAGTGCTTTATGGGAAAAAGACCACTCTTGCCTCACGACTGCCATCTGTTGTTGTTTATTGCATACTATTTATCCTCCTCCATAGTTTATAATAGAAGAGAAGAGAAATTTTGTTGTAAATGGAATTCTTTTCATTTCGTTACGAACCAATACAGTTGAAATTGTCACTATCCTTTCATGAAACCCTTGAAAATTAATTTAAATGCACTTTAGAATGTCTACGAAGTCTATGTAAACTTCAACCCAATGTAATCTACGCGTAGATTACGTGTAGACAACGCATGTAGACGTAAACTTATAGTCTACGGCACATCACTGCTGTTAAGTCAAACCGTCGTGCCACGGCGTGAACAGCGTTCGTGTATCAAAATAGCCGTTCTTCGGGAAAGAAATGCCAGAAAATGCCACAGGAAGTTGGTGGAAACTGTGGGAGAAAACTGCCATACCGTATTTTTGCCTCTTTTGTTCCTGTAATGATCCTGTGCTTTCAGACTTGTAAACACGGCGCGGCTATCATTAAGGATGTTTTCTCGCTTCCCTATCCCCCACCTGGTACACTAGATCTGCGCTGTTCATACATTCCACAATACCATACACTGCCCCTTCCATTTGTATATTTCGGATTTTCGTGCTGGTCCCGCATTCTCGTGAAAGAATAAATGTTGCCGTGACTTTTGCTGTGACCCTCGTAAATATTATTAAGTGCAACGAAGGACTACACAGCCATGTTTTCATGTAGCAAATTAAGAGAGTGTGAAGTGAAGATATAGACAAGAAAAAGGCAAGGACCAAAAGGAAGGATAGAGATTAAAAGAAGAGCTAAATGGAAGAATATAATAACGATAAGAAATAGAAGAGATAGTAAGAGACATTGAGAAACATTAGAGAAAAAAATTCAATTAAATTGGATATATATTTTGCGCAGATAAAAATTTATTTTAGGGACAGATAACTTGTCTTCCATGTGTAGTTTACCAACAGGTTTTAAGTTGTTGAAATGAGCTCGTCTCTTTCATTGTCTGTGAGGAAGTTTTTTAATGTATTTTAATGTAATTTTAATGTATCCCTTTAAAACCTTGCACTTTTAACTTTTCCCAAGGGGCTTTTTACACCACATTTTAAACTCTTATGCGAGAATTTTACATAAGAGGATACTTCCCCGTATACATTGAAGGGTGAAAAATGGCCATATGAGGCGACGTACCCATTCATTTCCACGAAACTGGGATCGAATTTCGGCCTGCACATTGCTTTATTTTGATTGCTTGATTTGTTGTTTAAGTCAACTTTATGCCAGAAAGGCTAATCGGGACTGTACATGAAGTTTAAAGTTGGGTCCGAACAATGGTACTAATGGGAATCGAACCTGGAACCCTTGATTACAAGGCGACGACGTTACGACTGGGACACTTTTTTAAAGGAATTCCCCAATGCGGTAGTATCTCCCGACAAACACAAATATAATAACAAAAATAATAGCGCGATGTGCTAACCACTACGCCACGGAGGCCTGCTTTCGCCAGCGGCGGAGCATTGGTTTCCCTTTATCAATTTCATTCTATCATCATCCTCATCGTGGAAATTGGATTAAATAGCACAAGGAGCGACACCACATAAAAAATCAAATCAAATCTGGACGTTAGCTGATCCATCAGTGCTAGTTTTCAATATTTATTTAGATTCCTGTTATTTAGCTTCGGTTTTCTACAACTTTTGACTAATTGCGACTATAAGGATGAGCAGGGGTAGGGGTGCCCATAGGGGGATTTCATGACTCGCCTGCGTCATGGAAATTTTACGGGGTGAACAAAATTGTATAGTTTAGTTACCAATTCTATATACCTTCACACAAAAATGGGGGGAACAATTCGTTTGATTGACTTGTTATTAATTGTTACATTTATTTGCAATCTTTATAACTTAGATGAACTTCAAGTTGCGAGAAATATTTATGTCTGTTGAACACCTTCGACGTAAGTGATACTGGAGGATAGTTCGAAAAGAAACAAAAATCAGCAACAATAATCTCTTTGAACAACGTACGCTTTCTCGAACTTTCCAAATTTCCAGGTATTGTATAATATTCTGATCGCCATACCAGTGACAAGTTGCTCTGCAGAACGCACAATGAGTGACATATGAATAATTGAAAACACAGTACGTCCGTGTATGGCTGATGGGTGGTGCAATACCTTATTTCCATCCTGCGAGTCCGAAATTTTAAAACTAGTGCAAAATGAGGAAATTATCATTGCTGAAACAACTTTGTAGCGTCAGAAGATATTATCATTTTTGTAAAATATTATTTCAATCAATGTCAAAGTAATATATAGAGCCCGGAAGTTCGGCAAAATGCCTCTTTTTATCTACTGCATATATTGAAAATTTTTTTCCGGATATACGTTTCTTATGTTGTTTCGAATGTTTTAGAAGCCTTTTCATTTTTCCTATTTTGCGTATTTGGGACCCCACTGCCTATTTTTAATTATAATGCCTTCTTTTGCCCTTTTCAATGAAATTTGACCATTTTTTTTTAAAACAAATGTGTACATAAATTATTTTTCTCCCAAAAAACGTTGTTGGCATTTATTTTTCTTCCGTTTATTATGTGAATAATTTTCGCCTTATTTAAGTAATATTGAACTCACGCATGTTTCAACGTTGCTGAAGGAGAAAAGTGTGAGAAAAATGTATTTCATGCTCAGTTAGGATATTGCCTTTCGGTCACCATTTCCTTGTGTATGATTGACTGCTGAAGTGAACAGGTTGATTTCGAACACAAAGAAGATATTTCTCCCTCTCGAACCCGAAAATTTAAGGAAGTTGCATCTGAGCTTAGTTTACCTCCGCAACCAGTCTTGACCAGATGGGGAACTTGGATATCAGCAGCTATATATTATGATAACAACCTTGAAAAAATCAGTGACGTGATAGATGCTCTTCCAGAAAATGAAGCGGCTTCAATTCGTGAAGTGTTCCTGTGCTATTCAAGTTTATTTTTGCACATTATGGTGCATTGCCAGAGTCAATTACAATTATAGCATCCATGAAAATCTACGAGGAATCTATGCAGCAGATGATGGAATTGCCAGGAGAAAAGGGGTCAGCTGTTGCGGAAAAGTGCAAACGGGTAGTGGGTGCAAATCAGGACCTGAAAAAATTGAAAACAATTTGTGATATTCTAAAAGGTGAAAATGCTGTTACCCAAAATGAGTCCAGCTACATTAGCTTGTTTTATGTATGCTCCAATAACTTCTGTCGAAGTAGAAAGATCATTTTCTATTATGAAAAACATTCTCTCTCAGAGACGACTATCAATGAATGTTGAGAACTTTAAAAAACACTTTGTAGTTATGTGCAATCAAGACGGAGAAAATTGAAATGCTCTTTCCAATGTAGATTTTAACATTTTGCCAGAAATTATAGATAAAAGTAAACGCTTTCCAAATGTGCCTTTTTCGGTTTATTTTGCCTTTTTTCATTTTTGTGCCTATTTTCCACATTATAAATGCCTTTTTGCCTGCCTATTTTAACGAAAATAAATGCCTGAACTTCCGGGCTCTAGTAATATACAATACACATCAAAATTTCTACGTTGTAAACAATACCAAAGTAAATATATATTGCTTAAATATGTCCGCATATTGTTCCCCAAATTTTGTTTGACCAAAATAATTTGAGTAAATAATACGGCATAAAGGGGAAGGGAATGTTCTACCTTTTGGGGAGGAGTGCGTCATTGGGTGTGGGGGGGGGTACTCCTGAGGATGAGTAACGATGATGGGACACTCACAAAAAGCACTCATGCGCAGGCCGGGATTCAAACCCTGGACACGTGGAGCGCTGTGCTAACCACTCCGTTACAGAGGTCGGCTGTTTTACAAGAACATCCACATCAAACTGCCCTTCACATCTGGCATTGTCCCCTACCAGAGACACGGTGCTTTCTTCTACCAAGAACCCTTGAGAAAGAAAACTCCAGCAGTATCCCGAATAACACTAGACTGGAGCCGGAAGCAGGCAGAAACGACATTTTAGAATACAAACGGGCAAAGAAACGAAATCTTTTTGCATCAAGGAGGAATTCTCGAACCTTGAGCTTTCGAGAAATCGATATCGATTATAAAGAACAAGGGGTCACCATTAGCAGGGAAGCTGGATCCAGTCAAAGAACGCCGGCACTTAGGTCGTAACAACGCCCTTCTCTTTAAAAGCAAATTCTTCAGGAAAAGGAGCTGAGAAGGGAAGAGAGTAGCCGTGGAGAAGCCGAAGTAGAGCCTCTGGGTCTCCTTTGTAGGTGGTTAAGTGTCTGGAGCGGTCGCTCGCACGGACTTAGCACCGTGAATCATGGATAAGGAGTTGCCCTTTTTCTTGCACACCGACAGGGGTTTGCTCGAAAGAGAAAGCAACTATCTTTAGCTCGAACTGCCGTTCAGACATTTCTTGTGCGTTTTTTATTTTGGGCTCCTTGTGCACAACAAAAAACAAGCTTGAAGAGGAGGGAAGGTGGTAGGGGAATCATCTCCACGTGTCTTCAATTACAAGTGCCGCAGTGGCTGCACAATGCTCACGTGGAGCTGCCTCCACGCTGAACCAAAGATATATCAACTGCTACAAATATGTTGACTACAGCAACACAGCCGAGACACGTGGCCCAGCGGTTCGAACAGCGCTGTACGACGCTCTTGGTTTCGAATCCCAGCTTGGGCATGAATGTTCTGCAGTGGCGGCGATTGGGTTCCAAAACCGGGGGGGGGCACGGTCCCTTGCTAGACAAGGTTTAGCATAGTGCAGGGGCAAAAGAGGCAAAAAGTAGGGGGGAGTTGCCCTCCCACGTCCCCTTAATCGCAGTCACTACTGTTCAGAGCGTCCCATCATCATCACTCATTCTCGTCGTCACGAAGATCCTATTTCTATCCTATGAGAAGTTATACACAGTTAAAGATTACATTACGATTCAGACGGAGGCCATTTTGATGACGTCATTTATCCGAAACGCGCAGGCGATTCTTTGGAACTTTGTGTGACAAATACAACGCAACTACCTATTCCAGTCAGTTTCGCATCATTTTATAAGTATTGCTAATTTGAATGTACTAATTAAATCGATTGAACAAATTAGACATACAGTAAAACAACGTTAATCCGGACCCCGATAAGCTGGACTTCGCTTAATCCGGACAGGCAAAAGAAAAAAAGGCAGAATGCAAGGTTTTAATGTGGCTAGAAGTCAACAAGAGAACTTCCCAAAGAAAAGGCAGTCAACCACTGATGAAATTCTGTTTCCCTCAGACTTTATACGTAATGTATAGTGTATTTAGCACTATGCTCTTTAAATACACCATAATAAACGTGTTCTGTTGCTATGAACGGAGTTTTAATGCACTTTCTACTGTTATTTTAGGTTATTTCAGTTAATCTGGACTTTCGTTAAACTGGTTAACTTATCCCCCTACCATTAGTCCGAATTAACGAGGTTTTACTGTACTTTGAAATAAACCAAAATTGCACTTTAACTGTGTCAATTGATGAACAAAAACTGCATCAGATTTCATTTGATGAATTTTGGGTTTTGAACGTAGGCGGAGACAAAAATTGAGGCTAGGTGTTGCGGAATTTGACTCAAACAATGGTGGAATTTCGTTCATGTTTTTACTTCACTTCCTGCCCTTTTCTGTTTCGTTGCATCCTTAACCTCCCCTTAAATTCATAATCCTGGAACTTCCTTTACTTTTTTTCCCGCTCTCTTTCGACCATTTGCCTCCCTCGTCTATCATCTGGTTCTATTATTTATTTCTTCTGTCTTTTTCTTTCTTTTTCCCTTCCTATCCCTCTATTTTTCTCTCTCTTTCTCTCTATTTAACTCTCTCTCTCTCTCTGTAATTTCCTGTTTTCTTTCTTTATATATTTCTCTCTTTCTTTCTTTTCCTCTTTCTTTCTTTCTTTTTCTCTCCTTTCTTTCTTCATATATTTCTATCTTTCTTTTTATTTCTCATTCTCGCTTTTCGTCTTTGTCTCTATTTCTTCTTCTCTTTGTCTTTCCTTTTCTCTCTTTATCTATTTCTCTCTTTCTTCTCCTCTTTCTCTCTCTTTCTTCTCCTCTTTTTATTTCTTTATCTATTTATCTTTCTTTCTCTCTTCTCTGTCTTTCTTTATCTATTTCTCTCTTTTCTTTCCTCTTTCTTTCCTTCTTTTCCTCTTTCTCTCTCTCTTTCTTCTCCTCTCTTTCTTCCTTTATCTATTTCTCTCTTTCTTCTCCTCTTTCTCTCTTTTTCTTCTCCTCTTTTTCTTTCTCTATCTATTTTTCTCTTTCTTTCTTTTCCTTTCTTTTATATCTATTTTCTCTTTCTTTTCATCTTTCTCTCTTTTTCTTGATCTATTCTCTCTTTCATTTTCTCTCTTTCTATCTATTTCTCTCTCTATCTTTCTCTCTTTCATTTTCTCTTGATCTCTAGCTCTCTGATACACTATCTTCTCCAACCTTAGTTTCCCAAAATCAAATTGTTCATTGGTACATCCCCTATTTCCTGTTCTTTTTTGAACGCTTTTATTGAATCACCCTGTACATATATAATGCGCACACACATCTAACTTCAAGACAAAATATTTTTAACCCAACTTAGAGCAATATCTACAAACGCCTTCATGTAACTGGTTGCCAACCAATTTGAGAGATTCAATCATGATATTTTAGTTTAGTTAATCTCAAACGATTGTAATTAATGTGTGAATGTGTTTACCATTTGGTTTATTTATTTTTATTCAATACTAGCTGATTGCCCGGCGTTGCCAGGGTATTTATTTATCCCAATCTTCTATTCAAGTTGTCCGTGGAAGAAACAAGGCGATCTTAAATCCACTCCGCAGTACTTAATACACACACATACATCCATTTCTATACATATAGATAGAATATCCAAAAAATGCCATTTAAACAACACAACCCAACTCAATATACCATACATACCATAAAACTTGAATGTACCGTTCCGAGAATTCTGACTTAATTGTAAAGTTAGCGATTCGTCAATTTATGGCCTGCAGTAAACTCAGTTCCAATTAAGTTTGATCCTGTTTTGAATGCGGCATTGACCTGAATCTTCCAAAAGTATCCACATAAGCACGAGCCAATGACGCAAGCGTAAAGCCGCATCAGGTGCTGGCATTCGCCGCAAAATATGAGCGATGACGTATGAGGCCAGCTGCACGTATTTGGCTCCCAACCTCCACCCTGACGAATGACTAAGTTTTAATTTCAAGCACAAAATTGGTGAAGGTGGATCAGAGAGTTTGCATTCGAAGCCGGACATCCAACTATCAAGCTGTCAAGGCTTCTTTGAAGCTTGGTGGGAGTTCATTTTCTGTAAAAACAACAAATACTTTAAAAAAGAGACATGACATCTAAAGGCACTGGCATGAAACTAGGCGGCCTAGCAGAATTGCGCTGGTGGTGCCATCTAGCAGCAACGTCAACTGGGCTGCGTTGCCTAGTTCGAGCGTCAGACCGACCTCTCTCCGGGGCACTTTTGTGTAATCCCTGACCTTTCGAGCAAATACTGTTAGTTTGTATCACATGGATTACAAAGACCAACTCCACAACGAGATCTTTCATTCTCTTAAACGCACGGAGTTGTGCTCCGACTTGGTAATAGCGCGAACTTCTGCCAGCCGGCTAATTTCATGTCCATGCGTTTAGTTGAAATCTGTACTAGTTACGCATGCAACCTGTTTATTTAGCAAGAGTACTTCAAAATAAAGACCCGGGTTCAAATCACCGAAATGAAGACTGTTCTAAACATCGGTGTTGTTGAAGGCCTCCTTTTATTCAGCTTCTCCACGGAGTTCGGCTATTCGTCGTTACTGTATATAATGCATGTCAACAATCAGAAGCTTGACATCCACAATGTTCTCTAATAAGATGTAGAAATGTGAATAAACATGCATAAATACGAGGGTCACTATTTATATTTTGAGCCTTGGCAACACTGATTGAAGTTAGGCGCGATTTGACGTTTGCACGGAATCGTCTGGCATTATTGACCATAACGTACTTCAAATGTTTTGTCAATAGCTTCATTTGTATTGTTTATGTTGCCTTGGAGATTGCGCGACAACAATAAAATGGAATTAACTCGTGAACATTTTCGTGCGATGATTTTTTACGATTTTTTACGTAAATTGTCAAGACAAGAGTGAATCGATCAACTTACTTCCACATTTGGCGATGAAGCCCCATCCTTTGCCACTGTGAAACGCTGGTATAACGAATTTGATCGTGGCAGCCATTCGCTCACCGACGAGATTCGCGAAGGTCGTCCAAAATCAGTTGTTGTTCAAGAAAACATTCATGCTGTGCAAAACTTAAGACTGCAAGATCGTCATGTGACATACTGTGAGATTGAGGCAACCATAGGCATTAGTTCCACCAGCATATATAAAATATTACATTTAGCTGTGAGAAAGGTATGTTCTCGTTGGACCCCACACAATTTGACAAAAACTCAAAAAGACGCTCGCGTCAATTGGTGCAAACAAATGCTCAATAAATACAATCGTGGTGCTTCAAAAGACATATATAAGATTGTAACAGGTGACGAATCATGGATATATGCATATGAGCCGGAACGTAAATAACAGTCGACTGTATGGGTGTTTCAAGATGAACCCAATCCAACAAAAGTTGTTCGTGCTCGAAGCACATCGAAATAAATGGTCATGTGGCAACTGTGCCTTTAGAGGAACGTAGAACGGTCAACTCTCAATGGTACACAACTATTTGTTTGCCAGAGGTCTTCGGTCAAATATGGAAAACAAACAAACGCCGTCGGATCATTCTTCATCAAGACAATGCCAGCTGTCACACATCTCGTCTAACAACCTACTTTATGAACAGTCAAAAAATCGAATTGATGGGTAAAGCAGTTTTCAATGCCAAATTCCTGTTTTTTCATTGTTAGGCTCAAAATATAAATAGTGACCCTCGTATATTTTCTTGTGCACAAGCATCATTTTCTAAGCCAACTATAATTCGTGGGCCACCTTTCTCTTTTTTTCTCCCCTTCTCTCTATCTTTCTCCCCTTCTCTCTTTCTTTTTCTCTTTCTCTTTCTTTCTTTTTCTCTTTCTCTTTCTCTCTCTTTCTTTTTCTCTTTCTCCCTCCTTTTTCTCTTTCTATTTCTCATTCTCACTTTTCCTCTCTCTCTTTTTGTCTTCTCCCTTTCTTTTTCTCTTTCTCTCCTTTTCCCTTCTCCCTTTCATTTTCTCTTTCTCTCTCTATCTTTTCCTCTTTCTTTTCATCTTTCTCTCTTTTTTCCTCTTTTTCTCTCTTTATTTTTCTGTTTCTCTCTTTCTCTCTCCTTTTCCCTCTTTCTATCTCCTTTTTCCTCTTTCTCTCTCCTTTTACCTCTTTCTCTCTCTTTCTTTTTCCCCTTCTTTCTCTTTTGTATTTCTTTTTCTAAAAGTTACAAGCAGTGTTACAAAATATCCATTTGGTACACGCTGTCAATTAGTTTCGGGAGTTATTTATTTTCATTTCAGAAATTTATCTCTCATTAGAGATTTGTAAATTGTCATAGAAGCTTAACTAGGGCCACCTTTGGTTCACCTACCCTAGTAGATAGTTTAGATATTTTAGTAAAAGCATATAACACTAATTGAAGTGTTGCATTGAAAATGTGTTAAATGTTAGGTGCAGACCTCAATGATTCAGAGGTTAGTACAGAAACCAGAGATCCTGTGTTCGGTTCTTCTAAGATTTCTCATCATATGCATAATTATATTTAGACTTATTTTTATCACTTCGATTTGACAGGGTGGGGAATGACCAATTTTGGCACCGACCCTATAATCATTATAATCAGATCCCAGCAATTTTACTCGTAAATACTTGTAGCTTTCTAACTTTTCTAAATTTATACACAGTGTCTCAAAAGGTACTTTAGAACTTTGATGTCATACAGCAAAATTTGTAATTGACATAGAGGAATGTGCCATGTCCCATTTGATTTACCAACGGATGAAGATTTATTGTGTATTAGTCCAATATAACACCCGTACCTCTGGTGGCGCGTTCAACATCTAATCGAAATTACAAGTCTGTCCATATCCTCAGTAGCAATTGGAGGCTGGAAGCAACCCAATGGTTAGAGTGTTTCATCTCTCATCGCCACTGTCACAGAAGCATCGCAGTGGAAACCCGAACGAAATGCTATCTTTCCAGGTAATTGCCAGCTCAGGCTGCAAGTCGTTTCACCCTTCCGACCCTAACTCGAGAACGGCCCGGGTTATAATTCAAATTTGGAGGCTGCACAGCGGGACAATCCCCTCTCAGTGGCTATGATTGCTCACCAGCACTGACGAGAAAGAATTTCCTCCTTATTGCTGGTGAACGAAATGCCTTCTTTCCAAGTGCTTGCCAGATCGGGCTGCCAGTTCACAAATTCAGGAGAGCCTCTCGCGAATCGGTATAATTGCCGCCAGGGCCCGGTATCGGGCTGCTGCCCGGCGGTTAAAAAACACTGCTATGGGGTCTTCCACACTTGCCTAAAACGGTCTTGCCCAAAGAAAGTGCATCGCCTAGGAATCCCAAAGCTTTGTCAATGGTATGTTGCTTCAAAGTCTAGCAGCACAAATAGAATTAAAGAATATTTACATACATAGGCGCCGATTTGAGGGAATCCAGACACTTTCTGCCCCCTCCCAAATATTTACGTGAGTTCCCTGTATAACAGTTGGGCTGAAAAGTTCGTAGGCGAACATAGTAAAAAATATTTTTTTGACAAAATTCGATTTTATTATTCAATATAGTTGCCTTCGAGGGCGATACAATGATTATAGCGGTCATACAATTTTTCGATGCCATTTTTATAGTACGATTTCTCTTTAGCCTCAAAATAGGCCTCAGTTTGGGCGATTACCTCTTCATCAGTGCTAAATTTCTTTCCAGCGAGCATTCTTTTAAGGTCTGCAAACAGGAAAAAGTCACTGGGGGCCAGATCTGGAGAATATGGTGGATGGGGAAGCAATTTTATTACGGTTGAATATCGCTAAACATTGCTCCGAATCATCAAAACGTGGTTGCTTTTGATCGATTGTGAGCATGCGCGGCACCCATTTTGCACACAGCTTTCGCATGTTCAAATAATCATGCACAATATGTCCAACACGTTCCTTTGATATATTTTAAAGTCTCAGCTATCTCGATCAACTTCACTTTACGATCATTTAAAATTATTTTGTGGACTTTTTTGATGTTTTCGTCGGTAACAGCCTCTTTGGGGCGTCCACTGATGCTCATTTCGTCTCGTTTAAATTTAGCAAACCATTTCTCAACGGTTGATTTTCCTGGTGCAGAGTCCGAATAATGTTTATCAAGCCAAGCCTTGGCTTCAACAGTATTTTTTTCGCCAAAAAGCAATGCTTTATTAACACACGAAATTCTGTTTTTATCCATTTTTTCACAATAACAAAAGCTGCTTCACTCACAATGCTATATCTCACGAACTAATTATCCGGCAGCTGTGAAATTTATACACGTATCTTTTGAAGGTTAGTACTAAGTAAAAATCACATGGATTTAATTCTAGTAACGCCATCTATGAGTCAGCCTACGAACTTTTCAGCCCAACTGTTATGAATGTATTAATAGCTCAGGCAACGCTAATATATAACAAGGACTCACAAAATAGCCATAAATGTCCCAAATGAGTACTTGCAACTTTTATGCATCAGCTTAGGTAAATAAGATATTTTAGTTAATATTAGCTTGGTCCCACTTACCCCCTCCCCTCATATATGGTAGCGTCCGAAAAATTTATGTTTCAACCTTGGGACTTGGTCATCTTTCTACATGTGGCGTACTTTTCAGTCAATTTTCCCCTTTTAAATTAATTTATAAATTGACTCAACTTGAAGACGTTGGATTTCAAAATTAATTGTCGTGTTACCAAAACTCTTGTATCCAATTGGAAGTCGATTTTTGTTATCAGCCAAAACTGGCAGGTATATCGGAACCGATAGAAAAACGACATTTAAATACAATCCGATACTCAACTTTCAAAATTTGATCATAGAGGGAACACTGTTTCAAAATTAGTATTTAAATACAGCATATTGACGTACTGTTTTCCTGCGAGGGAAGTCCATGTACGAAATGTGGCTTTAAAGCTTTGTTTCTCAATCCTTCCAAATCGTCTTCACTTTATGGTTTCTTTTTACATATGTCGTTGTCATGTGTTGTTGTAAAACCTCCGAGAGTATTCGTAAGAAGCAATTATGTATCTTTCAAATGTAAAATAGTCCGCATCTTCTTTTTACTTGGTAAATTCCTTTTTCCTCACATCACTCGATTGGACACAAGGTGGACTGATTATAATATGGTGATTTCAAAAAGCAAAATCACCGATTTAAATCACTTGAAATAAATAATTTATAGAATAATGTACACAAGTATTTTCTAGATATGAGAATCATTTTCGGTGAAAGTACATGAATCTCATAATCACTTTATTGTGTATTAGGCTCTAAGAAAGAAAAATAAAGCAAACAAAATATATGTAGTCATGGGGTGAAGCTCATACGAAAGGAAATGTATATGCAAATTATAAACACAGTTAAATTTCTCATGATTTAAAATTCAATAATTTTTGTAGGCAAAAATAGTAAATATTTTGTGTAGAAAATATACAAAATACTAATCATGTTAAACCGTAAATATTGTCTTTATCACTAAATTGTAAATAAGCATGGCAGCTCATATTATGCAAACTATCATACGAAAGTTGCCAAAATTTAGCTAGAAAGACTTTAAAAAGTATTTAAAATTTCAATTGTAGGATGTTTAATTTTAATTGAAAGAAAAGTTACTGAAATTATGTATTATACTTTCATTCAACAAATATGTGCATAGTAGGTTGATATTTATTGTGTATATAGTATATATAGCCGTTTACTAGAAGAAGGCTCTCTATGAAAATGAATAAAACATATCTATATATGTGGTGCCAAAACCATAGCAGCAATTTTAATAGTGTTTTTTAAAAAAATCAAAAAAATCGTTTTAAATCATAAGAATTCGATTTAAATATCCAGCCTGCTTTGCATTTCCCATTCTTTTACAAACCTTTTTCAAACAGGCCTCATTTCCAAGAAGGTATCAACTCGCGGCAAGCCTCGGCACCTAGCAACCTCTTGAGTGAGATGAGTCAAGGCAAAATGGATAATAAACCTTTTCCTGCTCCCACAAAAATAGGCAATAATTAGGCTGGAGAGTTCAATGAACTAATCGATCACTGATTCTAGGCTGAGTTATTAGATTTTTAATGAGTCAAGACAATGATAGCGCGTGCAATAATAATCCGCCGTCCTTCGCAGCGACCAACTACGCAAGCGCGCAAGCGTTGATTGGGCAAGTCCACTGGCAAAATAGGGTGAAACGGATAATGGTAACAGGTTTTCTGAAAATCCTCTGTTGGTAAAATAACAATGGATATAATAAGATCGCTGGGAAAATATGTCAAGAGGAGAGTAAACATTTCTAAAGGACATCACAAACGCAACAAATAGAGTGATGATAAACAAAACGAAATTCTGGTCCGAAACCTGCAGCTTGTTTCCTGCCTACCTCCCCTCCAGCGTGTAGACTCGTCATCTCAAGCTTGTCACGTTTCTCGCGATAAGACAGTATTAGCTATCCTTGCCTGCTTCTGTGATAAATACTTACAACCCTTTCTTTCTCTTCCTAATTCCAATGATAAATATCCTTGAAGTATCTAGAAAGAGCTTGAAATGTGAAATTCTAGGTCATGCACTTTCATAGGGCACCAGTGTTCATTTCGGCTACTACACATTGTCGCACACTGTTGTAGCCATCAAATTAATTTCAGAATTGACTTAAAACAAACGGGAAAGCAGTTTAAAATAACAAGCATGTGAGAATGTTAAGTAAATGTTTATAATGCTGAAAATTTGAAACATGTTTTTCTTGGTCGAATGTAAACTACCACCTTACAACAAATGTAGATAAATTCAAAGTTTATCTTAATTATAATATCATGGAATTTACTTCAATGTCTTCTCAAAACATTCATTCGGAACCATTATTTGCTCTACTGTGGTAGCCGCTGGGTGAATAAACAATTGCAATCTCGACGTGTAAACACTGAACGATTCTATAATGTTGGAACAACGTATGTCTAATGTTACGGTACTAATTACATGAATAGATAAATAGGCTTGTATGGGGTTTATGAATCACAACCCTATTTTCCCTTTGCCTGGATGTCTACAGAACATGAAAATATTTTTTTTTTAATGTAGCACTGTCGTTAGGGCGTCTGATTACCACGCGAAAGATCCGGGTTTGATCCGCGGCGGGGGGAGAACCTGGATTTTGTCCACCTGTTCAAGCGGCTCCAGCGCCCACCCAGCATCGTATAAAATGGATACCTGGAGGATTCACTGGGGGGTCATGGCGACAAGGGGCGTTGTGCTGATATAATCTACCCCACCTTCCGTCGTGATCAAGAAAGTGTGGGGCCCAGTAGCGGCGATTGGGTTCCAAAACCCCGGGGGGGGGGGGGGGTGCAAGATGCCAAAACTGGGGGGCAAAGACAGTTTGTTTCCCTTTGTAGATAAGGTTTAGCTTAGTGCGAGGGGAAAAGTGGCGAAAAGTGGGGGGCACATTGGCGGGCCTAACTCCACATCTCCTATACAGGGTGGCTCAAAAAGTCACTTAACACCCCCGGTACAAGGCCACTGCTGCGCACAACGTGGAAATGGTGATGACCAATCGTTACCATGCCAGGGGGGAACCACAATGACGCCACCCGCACGGTCTGCGGCCATCTTGATGTCCGCCATCTTAAATTCAACTTCACAATTTTAAATGGGAAGGAGGTGATGTGATATATCAAATCAGGCTAGAATTTCAAGAGAAATGCAATGGTGAAGGTTTTTCAACGTATCTTTAACCAGTAAAAAGTTATGACTCAATTCTTGTACCAATTTGCTCCTTTTCGAGGTGTTAGATAAATGCCTTAAAACTGTGTAGGGAGAGAAGTTCGCATACCATTGCACAGGATTTTAATCGGATACATCCATGAAGAGCTGCGCATTATGAATGGTTGTCGCGAACAATTACAGTGTGACGCTTCCATTAAATGAAAAGTCGTTCACAGTGACAAGGCTAATGTTTATGTTCATAAGGAAGTTCATAAACAGAATATTCGATGCTTTTTATCTGATAATCCATTTTCGACAGATCAAAGCTGAATGATTAGTGCTGGGGTGTAAGGGGTGATTTTCCACATAGTACACTCAACTGTCAACCTCACTTACACTTAGTACACCCTGGACTGCGTTTTGCAGACGAACGAGGCTCTGGCGACTGGCACTCTGGCCAGTATAATTTTGTGTGTGTTGTCCTGTTTTTTTGTCCTTGTGTGTGCTGAGGGCCCTTTACAGCCTGAGCTTTTAACGGAAGTCAGAACATTTTAAGATTTTACTTATGCAACGTTAGAGTTGTTCTTTGTAAAGATAAGGGGCTGGACCCCGTATAATGTGACGGGTTCAAAATAGCCTAAGTGCTGACGCACCCAAAATTTTAACATCAAATCAAATCAAATGATTAGTGCTGGTAAGTTAATGGTGTGGTGTTCTGTGTGGAACACGATTGGTAAGTCAATTTTCCATCAACGGAACCTTAAATGCTTAGGGCTACTTGAATTTGTTAAATAGACAGGTTTTTTCATCCTTGCTTATGGAAGAAGGTACTTTTTACAGGTTTTTTTTTTCAATAGGGAGGAGCACCAGAACACTATGGGAACGTTGTGAAGCAGTTTCTGTCCAAAGTTAGTTATCAGATAACAAGGGTCCCATATTCTGTTTATGAGCTTCCTTATGAACATAAACATTAACCTTGTCACTGTGAAGGACTTTTTTTAATTCAATGGAAGCGTCACACTGTAAATTGTTCGCGACAACCATTCATAATGCGCAGCTCTTCGTGGATGTATCCGATTAAAATCATGTACAATGGCATGTGAAATTCTCTCCCTAGACATCACTTTGATCTCGATGCATTATCGATGCGCTAAACAAATTTTAAGGCATTTTTCTAACACCTGGAAAAGGAGCAAATTGGTACAAGTATTCAGTAACTTTTTACTGGTTAAAGATACGTCGAAAAAACCTTCACCATTGCATTTCTCGTGAAATTCTAGCCTGATTTGATATATCATATCACCCCCTTTACATTTAAAATTCTGAAGTTGAATTCAAGATGGCGGACATCAAGATGGTCACCGTCCACTTAAACCTAGAAGTTAAGTCTAACTCGTGATTGTTCTATAATCTATAACTCCATAACGACAAAAGGAACTGAATATATATTCACGACTTGCCCAAAGCGTGTAAACACAATATCTCTAATCCACAACCCATAGTTCAAAACTGTGCACGGGAAACTTTACGACACGCAAAAGCTTTCAAATCGAAAAGCATAGTCTGCTTTTCGAATGCAATAAATAATTCCAAGTTCGTGTCTGATACATTTGATTGAATTAACTCTCTTTTCTGACCCTTCTCCCCCCCCCCCCCAACCTCCTGTGCATAAGTATAAAAATGCAACTAAAAACAATCAGATCTTCCGCAGAATTTTACTCGCTTTGAAGTGATTTGAGACTTTGATTCCATTGGCCAGGATAGCTATACATAAAGAATCTCATTTAAACGAGTTGGCACAGAGAGGTCCTGAACAGGATGAAAACACAGAAACACTCGATGCATATTTTTTGCCTGTGGTTCTCGACGGAAGAGAAGTTTGTAAGCGGATTTTGTTTTCTTAAAAAAAAAAATATTTTTGGGGGGGCGTCATATTTAGAAATTTAGTTAATATTAGTACTTGTTTAGCCTGAACTGATCATGATATTTTAAAATATAAGTTCTATTGCACTTTGTAGCAACAATATATTGCCACCTTAAGAAGCGAATTCGTTAACGTAGAGTGTTCCTAAACCAAAGTACCTGGGTTTGAGTCCAAACATAGGAATGGACATATTTGATAGACTTGATTCCTGGATTTATTTCACTTCGCATTTCTCCCACTTTTGGCTAATTCGCGATTATGAGGATGAATGATGATAAGGTGAGATGAATGAAGGGACATTCAGAAAGATATAGGGGCAACCCAACACGAGCCCCAAGAGAGGATTGGGCCTCCCCGATGGCGCAGTCGTAGCGTCGTTGCCTTGTAATCAAGGGGTCCTGGGTTAGATACCCGGTGGAGGCACATATAGTGGTTTGAATCCCACTTTAAACTATAGGTCCAGTACCGATTAGCCTTACTGTGCATAAAGTGAACTTAAAACACCAATTCAATCCAAAATATGATTACTGGCTGCAGGACCAGACTCCATAGCCTCACTAGCCTCCAAATGCAGTCCAGTGTGTACAACGTGTCAGGGAGGTTGACATTTAAGTGTCTTTGAGGTCATCCATATTCCTCATATATTCGATGGAGAAGTAACTAACATTGTATCCAGTTGCAGGTTTTTTTGTCAAACAATAAAATGGATACCGCTGGCAACCCTTATTTTGCAACGTTGGGTGTACAGGATAAGTGTGTGTTTGTGGATTGTAACAGGCGACGGTGCCAGAAGGTGCGAGGGAAACGGACGATCTTCTGTTCTACCAGTCCACCCCTTACCACCCTCTCCCCGACCTAGCGAACAACAGAAATAAGATGTGTCCAAATATGCATTTAGGGTTATTGACTGTGACTTGTCCTGCCTGAAAATTTTCCCCTCTTTCAGCACTCTATCGTAGAAACGAAACAAAAGACAAACTAACAATATATGTTCAATTTAACGCCCTATACCCGCTGCGAAAAATTGTCGGTCTATTCTTGGCACGCCCTGTATACAATATCCAATCAACCAAAGTTTCTTATAGGTGCTTGAACTTCAAACCCGAATAACACATCTCCCTGTTGGACATATTCCGAAAGGTCTTTCATTTCGCTTTTCTACATTCCATATTCCATTTGGAACAAACAAGGATTTAATTTTAGAATACATGAACCTCTTGCCAAGATGTGTACCCGGTCAAGACATCCACCAACTGTTCATCCTATGAATAATGGGACCTTGGCAACAATGTGGTTGGAATATTTAGGAGAGCAACAACTGCCATAGTGGACACAACACTAGGAGTCTCTGTTGTCACAGAGATTGGGCACGGCAGTGAAAAGTGGTTCAGCTCGCCTGTTCCATGATTTGCACAAGACAAGATAAGGGCGGTGATTTTTCATTCGAGCCACCGTCTGTGTTGAAGCTCTGCACAGTTTTGTGAATGCTGCATGGTAAAAATTAGCAAATTGGAGCTCTGTTTACGGCGATCGTCAAATGCTGTGGTGTGCTGTTATGTAACCATGCACGTGATACGTACGCAGTTCTTCATCTCTTCTGTGTACCTCTGTCCACTCTTCTCTACTCTCTGTCCCAGCTAACTGTAGAGCAGGCAAACGAAACCAAGTCTCTGCGCAAGTAGTGAAGCGAGACGGCTCCACCAATGAACACGTGAGAGTAAGGTATTGCGTGAAGTGTGGAAAGCGACTACAGTTACCAGCGTGCACTAATTTGCCCTGCCCAATCGACTTCCCCCACTTCTCTGACGCTATACGCAGCCTCGCTCCAGAGATAATTGGGACAGGGTATAGCTCTATATCTAAAAGGCTGTTGAATCAGCTACCAGTAAACATTTGATTGAATTGTTAAATCCACTTAATGCACAGATAGGCTAAACGGGACTAGACCTACAGTTTAAAGTTGGATCCGAACCACTATGTGCCTCCACCGGCGACACCTTAATTACAAGGCGACGACGTTACCACTACGCCATCGGGGAGGCCACAGTAAACATTTGAGGAATAAGCTCTATTGTTGCTTTCAGTCAAGACCCACCCTATCAAAGTCAATGGGCAAGTTTCATGATTAAAGTAAAATGAAAGGATACATAATCAGGAGCAAGAACTTTTGAAAACCATTCGGTGGGCTCAAACACTTGAGTTATAAGTTCACAAATATTAGCACACATTCTCCCTTTCATGTATCCACCATTGCACACCAACAATGTATTATTACTTAATTTATAAAATCTTACTGATTTCAATTAGCAATCCACAACGAATCACGATAATAATAATAATTATTATAACACGAAAAAATATTGGTTGTGCTCGGCCCCCCAGGACCCACATAATGATGCATACTGTTACGTTCCCCGATTTATTCTCAATTTCTCTAGTTACTTTTATTCCTCTACGGCGAGCATGAGACTTATCAGCCTACTTTGAAGCCCTCAGGTTGTGGGAAAACAGATACAGGTACGTTTACGTTAACCTTACTTACTCTCACACAACAAAAATATATTTTCATGTCAGTTAATGTTAATATATTACACTTGCTCTCGCAATTAAACTCCTTATTACAAACAAAATTGTATTTAGATCATAATTGTTCTTGACTACACAAATTAACACATTCATTCATTCATTCATACTTTATTGGTTTTAGCTGTTATACCAGCTCTACACCAAGTGTCCTAAAAATATGTCATGCATGACACTGTTACACAAATTACAAATTTTGAATATATACAGTTTTCTTATACATAATTTATCTACATCATTATCATACAAATTTAAAATTGATAATAAATACAATTGTTATATCTGGTGACTATATCAAGTTACACATTTTGAATATTTACAATTTTCATATGTCTATATTAATATCATGAAAAAATCTACAAATGATAAATACAATTGTTACATCTGGTGACGATATTAAACAGGATAAAGAAGTTGGAAGAGGTATTCCTTTCTTTATTAGATTCTTGAATAACATCTCCCTTTGAGTGGTATAAAGTGGACATTGAAATATAACATGATGAGCATCTTCCTGATCTAGATTGTACTTGCACATAGGTGAATTTACTAAATTAATTTTATATAAATGGTGATTTAAACGTATGTGACTTGATCTCAATCTTAGTATTAAAACTAAAAACTTTCTGGGTATATTAAATGTATAAAACCACGGAGTCTTATTGTTTAAATTTAGTACATTTTTATATGAATGACCCATATATGTAAATTTTTGTTTGACCCATATCTCCCAATCTTGTTGAATTTTGTTTTTAACTCTTGGTAACATATCTGTATATGATAATAATATATTCGTTCTGTGATCCATAAGTCTTGCTTCTTTAGCATTTTTATCTGCCAGTTCATTATAATGAAACCCTGAATGTGCTGGTATATATGCAAAATGAATTGTCCTTCCCTCTGTAGTTAACTTAACATACAATCTTATTATGTAAAGTACCAATGCTGATGCCTTATATAACTTTTTATATGAAGATTGCACACTGTACAAAACACTTTTAGCATCTGTTAATATTAATATCCTTTTATCTGGAATATTATTAATGTACATCAATGCACGATATATTCCATATGCTTCTGCCGAGAAAATAGAACACTCTCCAGGTAGTCTAAACTTTTTAATATTTCCATTTGAAGAGTCAATAAAAGCACATCCTACTTCTTCTTTATTTTTTGATGCATCTGTGTATATGAATCTATAATTCTCCCAATTTTGTAAATATAATTGAATATTTGCATAACTTGTTAATGAAACATTCCTTACCGGTATTTGATCATATGAAATTTCATAAATTGGATGTTTGCTATGCGTTATTATTGTAGAAAATAAATCTTGAAATTCTATTTTACATTGTAGGAAAGTTGAATATTGTCCCTTTATTTTGTTCTCTTGATATAAAATCCATTGGTCTTGCATAAGTTTATTTACTGGATGTTCTTGTGTTTCCCAGCACTTGAAAACGAATTTATTTGTAATCCATTTGCATCTATACTTAAAAGGTTTTTCTATGGATTCTAAATAAACTCCTACATTGGGAGCTGAATTCATGAGACCCAATGATCTCCTCAAGACTTTTCTTTCTAAACTATCTATCTTAGATAGAATTCTTTCTGTAGCATTTCCATATATACTGCATCCGTATTCGAGCTTAGGCCTAAAAAAGTTTTTGTAAAATAAAAGCATTATTCTTGGGTGAGCACCCCAATTAGTATTTCCTAAAATTTTAAGCATGTTGAAAATTTTTTCACCTTTAGCTTGTAAATACCTTATATGATCCATCCACATTAATTTTCTATCAAAATTAATTCCTAAATATTTTATTTTATTTTGAAATGGAATACCAGCAATTTGTGTCAACGTATTTGGATATTTATGTTCACTTTTGTTATTAAAACATACAGCTGCTGACTTGTTCTGTGATATGATAAAGTTCATTCTCTCCAGCCAACATTTCACTTTATAAAAATTATTTTCTATTTTCTGAATACCTTCATATGGATTACAAAATGATCCTAATATACACAAGTCGTCTGCATACTGAATTATTTTTATTGTAGAATTATGAAATTGAAATATTCCTCTCATATATATATTAAATAATAATGGACTCAGTGGACTTCCCTGAGGTAATCCTTGTGAAGTGGTACGGGGCCCACTAAGTGTGTCCTGAAACCAAAATAATATTTTCCTATTTATCATCAAGTTCCATATTATCTTCATAATTATTTTCGGAGTATTTGTCTGATTTAACATATCAATTAATGTATGAGGATCAACGCTATCATATGCACCTTGTATATCTATAAAGTGAGCAAATGTATATTGTTTCTTATACATTGCATTTTGAACATGCAATGTTAATGTTGATAATGCATCAATACAACCCTTGTTTAGCCTAAAACCGAACTGATAGGGATAAAAATATTGTTCTTTCTCAAAATACCACTCTAATCTTTTTAATAATAATCTTTCAAATATCTTCTCAATTGTAGGAGCCAACGTAATAGGTCGATATGATTCAGCTTCTTTCGGATCTTTAGTTGATTTAAGTATAGGTAGTATCAGATGTGTTTTCCAGTTTTGTGGCACATTTCCACTTCTCAGAATATTATTATAAATATTTACAAGTACTTTTAATGCATTGTCCGATTGATGTCCTATCATTTCATACGTTATTCCGTCGTATCCTGGAGCAGTTGATTTTATATTACTTAGAGTTTCTCTTAATTCTTGCAATGTTATTTTTGAATAAATTTCGTCACTGGAACTTATATTATTTATAATCTCGGGTATTTTATTTCTTACATAACTAGGTGTAAACTTTTTTTCAAAATGTTCTTGCCAAATTGTTGTTATAGGTGAAACTCTAATTTTATGTCCTTTTTTAAGAAAATTTATTTTATTCCAAATTGTGTTTGTTTTAACACATGGTGATAATGATTCACAGAATTCTTCCCATGCTTGCCTTTTTGCTTTATTAAAGATACGTTTTGCTTTAGCAATTACTTGTTTTAAATTTATCCAATTATTTGGCAAAGGTTGTTCAGCAAATATTTCAGACCATCTTATTCTTTCTTCTTTTGCATCTTGACACTCATCATTCCACCAACTTATAGTAGGAAAGTTGTTTTTATTATTAATTTTCTTCCGTTTAGCTACAATATCCATTGCATATGTTATTAATTGTAAATAACGTTGACACGTTATGTTTTGTTCCTGTTTAATATTTTCCATTGAGATATAAGAGTCCAAAATTATAGAATATAATTCCCAATCGATGTTTTTAACCTGCCACCTTCTAATTGGTAATGAATATATTTTAGGTACTGAGTGTGCATCATTAAACAGTGTAATGAAAATTGGCAAATGATCACTACCCCTATTCACAAAATCTACTTCCCAAAACAATTTATTTATTATATTATTTGACACAATAGTTAAATCTATGGCTGTTGGTGATTTACCATTCCATGGATAATGAGTAGCTGACCCATCGTTCATGAAATGTAATGATCGATCACTAATCCAGTCCAAAATACTACATCCTAATGCATCTCTATAATTACAACCCCATGCTTCATAATGAGCATTCATATCACCTGTGATAATGACATTGTCATGGACATAATATAATAATTCATTAAAGTGTGTGACTTTAATATGTTGAGATTTATAACTCGATGGAATATAAATTGAAACTATTGTACACTCTAATGTGTTCATCTTAATTTTCACTGCTATTAATTCTACATTAAATAATTTTATCAACCCTAATGATTCTGGTAATGTTACTCTTTTAAATTTTATACTTTCATGTATATATAAACCTACACCTCTTGTATCTTTAGTATGTAAATTAGATATTAACTCGTAATGAGGTATTTGATAATATTGATGCTGTCTACCACGAAATTCGGACAAACTCAATATACCTGGATGATGCTCATCTATAATTTGTAATACTTCTAATCTTCTAGCTGTAAATGAATTTATATTCCATTGCACTATAAAAGACATACCTATTGATCCTCTTCTACAAGTTTAACTTTCTGATAATATTGCAATTATCTTTCCTATAATTTGTTGCATTGAAATTAAAATCTTCTGTTTCTTCCTGGAATCATTTAAATCACGAACTGATTCAATCATGTCTGGTAAAAGGTCCAACAATGACTGATATATTTCCTTTTGTCTACAAGAAACTGATTTACGATCCGAATATCTTCTGCAATTTATATTGTCCATATCTTGTTCTTGCTTACTATAAGGGGATTCTCTCAAATGTACTGGATATTTGTATTTTATTTGTTCTTTTTCTGTGTCTGATGAGGATGAAGAATCCACGTTCACATCCTTTTTGTTTTCCCGTGGGAGTTGTACAATACGTCTTGTAGCCGTTTTCATAATCTTCTTTGGAGGTGATGTAACAACTTTGCTGTATTGTACTCTCATTTTTTGACCACTATTCTCTTTTGCTATTTTCTTTTGTTCCGCCATTTGAGTTACAAAACTCGCACAATAACTCTCTCTGCCCTCCTTGCAACTATCACTTGTTGGTGCATTCTTCTCATTCACATAACTCTTTTTGATGGGAGGGAATTCCAATCCGCTTCTTCGAACAGTTTCATGTTGAAATTGATCCCTAAATAATTTAATTTTTTGTTCACATGATATATTTTTTGAATTATTTCCCGTCACAATACCTTTTGCTTCATAGTATGAGATGTTTTTCTCGGCCATAATAATTTGAATTTGCTTTTCATCCTGATATTTTGAGCACATTTTGTTGCAAGCATTATGATCTCCTTTGCAATTTATACATGTTTCACTCATTTCGCAGTTTCCTTCGTGATAATCTTGGCCACATTTATAACACAATTTTTTACCCTTGCACTGTTGACCTGTGTGAGCAAATCTGAAACATCTATTACATTGCAACACTGGTTTCACACGTGGCACTACCTCAACTATTTGTTTTCCAACTGCTATGTATTGTGGTAAAACTGTCCCCTTAAAAGTTACACATAAGACTTGAGTAGGTTCAAGCTTAAATGACCCATCATTCCGCCATATTTTCTTCTTCATTCTTTCCATCTTAGTCAATAGCACTGGGCTTTCTATACTGCTTTCCAAATACTGCATTTCAAATTCTGTGGGTATTCCAAACACAAGGCCTTCCTTCTCCACTAAAGATTTAGGAATTCTGGCATTTACTCCTAACTTGTCTAATAACACTTTATTTTTCACAAAGTTATTAGCTTCTTGTGACGTGTTGAATAATGCTCGAACTCTATTTCGTCCACTTTGATCTACATACTTTACTTTCACATTATTATCCATCAACATATATCCAACTTTAACTGGATGCAAATTTCCTAACTGTTGGTTTCTACTTTCTATTATCACTAAATAGGGTTCGTTGGCACCTATGTCATACTGGTATATTTTTTCTTCATGATTGGTAGTGTGTTCCATCCTAGAACTTTTGTTACCCATTTCATTTTGTATTGTATTGTTCTTTCTTTTATTCGGCCCATTTACTTTGTGTGAAATGTCCATGACATCATTTACATCATTTTCTTCATGTTTTGAATCAGATAATATTATATCAATATTATCACTGGTTATAGTATTATTGCATATAGCACTATGTCCGTCCTCAACAATATTGCTTCCCTTTTGATCCATTATGATAAATAAACGAGACAGTTAAAGCACATCTCTAATACAATCCAAAGGGATATTGAACGTCTTAAATTGTAATAGATTTGATTATTATCAATCAACTTTTGTCCTTTTCTATCACAATAGATAATAATCTAAACACTACTTAATCTTACTACACAAGTCCTTCAATTAAATCCACATAACATTCGATTCAATCTAGCGAATAATCTTGCTTATTGAACCAATACGCCATTTTTTCACTCAATCGATAAAACAACAATAAACATTCCAAATTAACACATTCACATTTCCAAAATCACTTCCATCATCCAGCAACATTCATATCTCTCTCCTAACAACCCACAATCAAATGTTTTAAGGTTAGTCCATAACCATAGAAGACTACCCAATTGAACAAAACAAATTACGTCATCATAGACTTTTAACATATTAAACACTTAAAATGATACAATAAGTGGGTGCGTATCAGTACGATGAAAAACTTTTGCAGATTTAAGCCAAGGATCTTTAGTATCACTTTAGTATCACTCTACTAATTCCTGGATCATGGAGTAAATAATATTTCTCTTAAACTGCATCACCTCTGTTCTACAACGTTATTGCAAATAACCATATTCCTATTATTATGCTGCCAGTTAAGGGATTTTCATAGTTTCATGTTAAGCAATAATTTTTAAATATCTGATAAAATTATATAGTTGGCTACATGAAGTCGTTCGAATACCCAGTGGAGGAACATAGTGGTTCGAATCCCACAGTTCTGTTCTGTCCCATCAGCCCCCACAAAACGTTCACCCTCCCCTGCTGGTTGCAGCCTTCGCAGGGGTTGCTCTTTTCCAAACTGTAGATTCGGTCCCGATTAGCCTTTCTGTGCATAAAGTGGACTTAAAACAACAATTCAATCTACCAATCAATAAAGTCGTACATCTCAAAACCAGCTATGGTTGGTAGTTCTGTTCTGTCCACTTACGCAACAATACAAGCGATCTCGAGAGTCAGCGCCTTTCGCCGTGATAGGACCTTGATCGGACACGCTATATCATCGTTTACCAACCTATGAGCCGCGACCAGCGACCCGAGGGGTCGCTTCGTGGGTCGAGAAGTCGGGCTCGAAAATGTATTTACTGTGTCATATAAACCTATTACATGTCAATTACTAAGATATTTTGTTTTAACAATTTAAATTCAACACCTGTTCATAGGCGTGCGCACGGGACAAGGGGGGCAATTGATTAATTGATTGATTGATTGATTTGGTGTTTTAAGTCCATTTTATGCACAGTAGGGCTAATCGGGACTGGACCTACAGTTTAAAGTAGGTTCAGAAACACTATGTGCCTCCACCGTGAATTGAACCCGGAACCCCTTGATTACAAGGCAACATCGCTACCACTGCGCCATCGGGAAGGCCCGGGGGGACAAGGAGGGGCAATTGACCCCCTAATCATGGACGTCAGCAGATTTTTTTTCCACGGAGGGACAAGGAAGGTATTTTTAAATGGGGCATATTACACAGATAATAGTGTTGCCTCCTCAAAAAACACCACTAGAATTTGAAATTATCGCATTAATGTAACTTACTATGACTGAAATCGAACTATACTTCTGAAATATATACTTTTAAGTTGGCATTCGATTTATAATGGGGAGATGTGGCCATCCTTGGCCCCCATCCAGACGTCCATGTTTCTATATTATTATACTTTCACCTAGAAATGTAGTGTAGAGGAATCTTATCGCGGGTAATAAACGATATTATAGTCTTAAATAAAATCAAGTATTTCAAGCCGATTGATGTTCAAAGCAACTACGGGATAAGGGAGCGCAGTTTTTCTTTTCCAACCGAACTTTCATTAAGGTCCCCCCCCCCCTACTTAGAGGGTCTGCCTACGGCGCGCGGTTGCCAAGAGGTGTCAACTGTCATCTTTTCACATTGCTATCAAAGCTGCTTGAATTACAAATCTAACCGCCTATAAACAAATGCATTGCGGAGATTTACATATTTCATTTTCTAGAATGAAGTATGTATAATTCGTTTAAGGAAGCGCAAAAGAGGGCTTCTTAGTACTCGGTGTTAGCAAAAGTATGTTTATAAACTGGGTGCACACCTCTACAAGTAATTCTGCCGGCCCCCATGCTTAAGGGTCCCATGGAGTGTAATATCCTCCAGGGTGGGTCCCGGACTGAAAAAGGTTGAGAACCACTGCACTATATGGAACAGCTCTACACTAATTCCGTGTTCACGTATCCTTAGAATTAGGCAATTCCGGATACATGGAAAATGCAATCATCTGAGACTTGGCGCCCAACAAAGAAGTAACCTTTTTGCCACGCTTCCCAAATCCCCGAAACGCATTCGTACTTTTTTTTCACTGGTCCCTTTCCTCCCCCCAAGCGTCCTCTTTCATCCCGTGAACCGGCGGTTTCGCAGGAATGCATTCTGCATGGGTGAAACCGAAAACGCTCTCGCGGGGCTGTACCTGTCACCGCAGATTTCCCATCAGCCCCCACAAAACGTTCACCCTCCCCTGCTGGTTGCAGCCTTCGCAGGGGTTGCTCTTTTGTTCACCCTCTCCAGCGGTGGACACGATGAATTGCGATGAATTTTCTTCCCGCTTCGTATTTCTGAAGGCGTGGCGGACAAAACAATAATGCACTCTGGACGAATTTCTTCCAATTTCACGTTTCACGTAGTGTGAAATTCTCCCCCTTCTTTCTCGACACATGCAACTTCCCTTGCTCTTCATGCCGAAGATCAAAATTATAGTTTTAATCCACTGTAATGCGTAATCTGAAAGCAGCTCTTATTTAGGATTGAAACGACATTTTCTGTATTTTCTTAATTTCAAAAATAACATATTACTTCAGGTGCAAACGATTGGCTTATCTTATGAATTTCATTTATTTCAAGACGAACTGGTTGCCATAGCGCGTTATAACGCCAGGGGTCTTGGGTTCGAATCCTGGCCTGGCCATGAGTGTTCTTTGGGAGTGTCCATTTGTATCATCACTCATATTCGCGATTAGCCGAAAGTGGCAGACAAACGAAGTAAAATAAAACAAATCAAATCAATCCTTTATTTAAAAAAATAACATGATTTTTTGCTATTGGAACGATATTTATGTATTTCCTTTATTTTCGAAGTAACATAATGCTTTAGAGTGGAAAATTTATTTTATGTGTTTTTTTATTTTAAAATAACAAACATCCACTAATCCCTTATCGTGAGAAGAGTGTCCATTCAGACAAGGAGTCATTTAACATCCTTTTTCAGAGGCACAACCACGAATTTTTGCCTGGGGAGAAATACCAGGATAAACGTAATAATATTATTATTTATTGTTATTATTAGTATTATTAGTTGTAGTGGTAGTGGTAGTAGTAGTAGTAGTATCAATGACGTTATTATCCTCGTAAATCACTCAAACAGAGGATAGAAATCGGTCGGTGCTAAAGTATTTGTGTTGTAACTAACGATTTAAATTTTTTTCAACACGTTCAATTTCACATTAACTTATAATGGAAACCAAGCACACAAACTGTATTTTTGAAAGACAGATAGTCCTTGAATGTAATTCTTTTTGTACATATGAGATGTATAACTTTCATGTACAACATATGTTTTACACATATGCAACATGGAGCGACGTAAAATAAGAAAATATGTGCAACAAGTTAACACTAAATTGTGTACGTATTCATGGTTTCTTTAATACATACATACATATATATATAGCTAACATATTGTTTAAATGCATTACATAATCCATATCCGCCTCACAACAAACCAACACAAAAGTGATATAAATTATCTCTGAAATGTGCGCGCTCTTTTCCTCAAAACAATTCATCATGCACTTAAGTAAAAAGTGCTTAGCAGCAACAGTCTGAAGCACATAGTTGGTCTTACTTGTCTCTATGGTAATTTCCAATGCATTACAGAGAAGAATGATATTGATCGCAAGGAAATTGTTAAATCCAAATTTTTGCAAACTGAGAACAATGCCCCCGTGGATGCGCCATTGCCCGTTTTAAAGAAAAGTGAAGGTGAATAAATTACTGTACAGCTAACGTAAAATATAATACACGTTAAGTCTTTTCCACAAGTGAGATTTAAATGCAAGACGATCACTTATCATTCAATACAATTTCATTCCATAAAAACATAGAATAAAAAAAATAATAAAAAAAGATATTTATTGTTATTGTTTCATAACTATACAATATTTTGAATTAAATTGTTACACAAAAGTGAAAATAACTATATTTTCTAGAACATAGTATTTACTTTACATTAATGATTTTCAAACAATAAAAACTGCATACATATAAAAAAGGGGCAAAACAATGTACTTCGATTATGAGTTATGGCGCCAACTTCTCATGAATTGAGAGAATGTTCGAGTGTTAAAAAAATCGTTGATAGCAAAACGGAAAGATCACATGTTACGTTACAAATAATTGTGTTTGAAAGCTGATCAAATAAATAAGGGCTGTGTAAATAATTTCCACTATATGGTGATATCAGGGTTGTTAAAGTTTCAGGAATCCATATATTATAAGGGTAGCTCAGTCAATGAAGGACAAAAAGGCCAATGTCGGGAATAATTCCGTAAAATATGAATTTTGGTCAGTTGTTAGAACACTACTAGTAGTGCAAAATCCCAAAAGTCCCCTCCCCTCCTCGCGGTACTTCCCCTCCTCAAAGTCCCCCCAAACATCAATTTCGCAGAGTCTCAGTCATTGAACTATATCTTGAAGCAAGTCTTCCGCACACACTTTAACGAAACATCCTTTATCCAAATCTACTTACAGTTTGCTAAATTCAAAGAAAACTAGGACGTCACTATATAAAATATCAATTTCGATCAAAGCAAGAGACTTGATAGAATCAATTGTTATACCACTTAAGATCTGTTCAGTCGAGTAGCCAATCGCTGTCTGCGTACTGATGGCCGCCATCTTAAAAAGAGTCCGCCATATTGGATATTTTTGATTTGATATTTCTCGCGAACGGTGGCACCTGTCAACTTTAGGATTTTTCAGAAATGCTCCAAATAGTGTAAGCTTTCACAATATATCAATCAATCAATTTTTGAAAAATAAATATAGCACCTCACTTCACTTTGTGCTTAAAAAAAGCTTAAGATTCTTTCATTAAAGTATTATTATGCTTATATCATTTAGTGTCTTTCGTTTAATTAATGCTGTGATAATAATCACATCATTTTAGTATAAATAATTCGCTATTTCAACCAATAATAATATTTTTTGTAAGAATCGAGTTTTATTACAGTTTGTTTGGAACTATTCTTGTTCGGGGACAAAATAATTCTACAATACCAGAACCACAAAAATGCTCGTTTGATTATGTCTGGCACACCCGAATTGTGCCGACGGTGTCCGAAGCGTAATGGAGGTGCCATAAAGTGAGTATGATAACGTTCGTTGTGTTACGGTGCTCGTAAATTTATTATCCGTGTACATTTTTTATTCTGAAAGCCCGCTATCGGTTGGCCTATAAAATGTATGAAGCATACATTTGCATGGCAGAGGCAACATTTCATAAATATCGGAGCCGTCAGAACGAATTAGAGCCAAAAAAAATGCTCTCGGAATTGATATTTTCCCGCGCGCGGGAAAATTATTGTCGGTGACGTCGTTAGTGATAAAAGTTGAAGCGCTGCGATTTGACTGGCGAACGTTACGCAGCCAGCGGCGGTTCCGTGAAACAGGCAGCTAGGGAAATTAGTTATATTGTATGAGGATATTTGAACATCATATCATTTTGTAGTCTTTGGAAGTAACAAATCATACACAAACTAGTGGAGTCAATTTATCAGTCAACAAGGATTGATAAGTATTTGTAAACTATGCAAAATTATATAAGTTTTTATGTGACGCTGGAAATATGTATTGGGCCAAGTTCCGATTGTTTAATTCCGAACTAATAATTGTTAGTAATTAATTTTACAATTATAATTGCACATACGTGTTTTTAACATGGCTTTATATCTATTCATGTTTGTACTCAAATACTTATTCGTCATAGTGACTGAGTGCTTTGTGGAGAATGTTTTTTCCATTCAGTGCATTCGACATGCTTAATTGCTTGCAAACAGTCACTGATTTCCTGTTCTTTGGATAAAGACTACTGCTGCCACCTACTTCGTGTGCTGCAAAGAGCTTTTCTGTTTCAGATCTGATATAGCATGATTGATTTTTTCCAAAGTATTCTTTGAAGTCCACTTTATGCACAGAAAGGCTAATCAGGACTGGACCTAAAGCTTAAACTGGTATATGAGCCACAGTGTACCTACACCGGGTATCGAACCCGGTACCCCTTGATTCCAAGGAGAATACTTTACCATACGCCATCGGCGAGTCTGTATTGCATTGTTTCAGGTTTACTCGTACAGTTACAATGACATTCCTAAAAAAAAAATGTAGTTAGGTTAGGCGGGTCAAGTTTAGGGCTCTTAAAGGTATTTTCTGCTCTTACGGCGGACGCTCTACATGCTGACAAGGGAGCGGGGAATACGCAGCTGACTAACCAGACAAAAGCGGTAGCACCGAGAGTTACGACGTCGAGGGGAGGAATTACTACGTGCACCTCGTTCTACAGGCTGCTGCGTTTCTTTTCGCGCTGGATTTGTCGCTTCCCCGCTCTGCACTTCCCTTGCCACCATATAGAGCGCCCACCGTAAGACTGGAAAAGTGCTATAGCATTAAAATAACGTCCATAAATGCTTGCACCAGCTGAGCACGCGGTATCTAGTCTCAAGCCCAAAACCCTTTCGAGCCACAACAAATGCAGACTGGATGCAAACGTCACGAGTAAAGATTGTTTCCACTGGTGATCTGAAACTTATCCTCTCCACATGCGTGTCCTTGCAAAAGTTGGCAAACATCAATATTGTCAGGAAGAAAAGGTACATGTTCCTTTAAATCTTTCCTGAACTATATATCCATAGCTTACCCAGAGATAAGCTAGCCTAAATACGCACTGCCTTAGCTTAAGGGTTGGGTAACCTTACACCAAGGAACTAAACCAATTCAGAGTAAATTGGGTGGTCAATGCTCTGTTCGTGACCTTGCAACCCAAGGTTATGTGTTCAATCCAGGCATTGGTATAAAAGTGTTCGTCTCTCTATTTATTTCTTCCATCATCTTTCATCCAGTCGCGATATAAAGATAGAAAGGTGAAACAAAATAAGAAAATAAATGTTATCACAACGGTACCTGAAATTATAGTTGTGGACTCAATTTTAGGCGAACCATTCTATTCTAGATTCTAGCTCATGTGTATTCATTTCAAATGTCCATATTTTCAACACGATTGAAAACTATTTATATTCAAAACTTTTCATACATGTTTCATTGTAAGTACTTTATTCTTTTTAAAATCTAGTCAATTATTATCATATAAAGAACAAAGTGTGTGTGTGTGTGTGTGTGTGTGTGTGTGTAATTAGTTCCTGTATTGAAACTATTATATTTTTAACACTTTAGAGCCTGTTGGATATTTCATTATACACTCCGTTGTCCTACAAAACTAAAAAAAATATTTGTTGAACATTTCTAAAATTATTACTGTTTATGTTTACCTCATGATTTTTTTATTTATGTCTAATTTTGTAAATACTAAATTAGCTACTTTAATGATTTATAAGGTTTCATTAGATAGGAGGAGGGAATTAGATTTTATCTAGAAATACAATTATAAAAATAGTATCACATGAAGCCATAGAAAAATTTGTTTTGTTTATAAAAACGAAAGTCTGTGTCCATTTAAAATACCGTTGAAGTACAAAAAGTTCTCACAGGAGTATAATTGAGTATCAGTTACAATGGATCGAAATTTGTTTTTTTAGAAAAGTAAGTTTTTAATTATTGTATGACGTATAAATAATAAAATTATAATTTGATTTGAATATATTTATTCAAGAATGAAACTTAACTACCTTACATGAAACCGTAAAATGTTTGTTACATAATTATTTATGGGACAAAAAGTACGTTAAAAAGTACAAAATAATAAACTTGATCTAATTAGGAAAAAGTACATTTTGAGCGATAGAAATTTTTTTGAAATTTTGGAATGATAGATGGTATTCAATAAAGTTAAATAAAAACTTCCATAGAAATACATTTATAAGGTAATGGCAAAAAATTAATTAGTGTATTCCTCTAAAATTATGAATTTTACTGAACAAGACATTTCTCTAGAAGAAAGATCTAAATGCTGTTTAAGAAAAATAACGTTTAACTAAAAATGTAGTAGCTAGGAAGACAATGACACACCTCAGTTCGTAATTTTCTGTAAAGTGAATCAAATTAAAAATTTATTACGCCACCTAGTATTACAATTAATAAATAGGTCTAGGATTTTCATGACTTTGCGTATATTTTTGTAAGGATGAATGTTCCTGAAATATATAGAAATTCATGTGACAAAACAAATGTAAGTGCTTTCTTAAGGCATATGTATGCATTTGTGGTCCTTTGTATGCGAAAGAGCTTATTTTAACAACATTGAGCATATTTTTGCTTTATCAATATACAAAGAACTTATGTTTTACGCATAGCTATTTGCAAAGTTGATTAAAATTCCTCCTCTTGTGTCAGTTCAAGCCTCATATCTTCGCAAAACGGACTTTGGTATTTTACGAAACATTTTTAGCAGGTATTTGCAAACAAGAACTCGTGTTTTGTTCTTATAATGACAGACTTAATTTGGTAAGTTTACTTTTTGAACTCCGCTCGCACATCAATTTAAAGTAATATTATCTGAAAAACTTTAAATCGTTACGGATGAAACCTTTATTGTTGTTTATTGATTGCTTTATTTTACTTCGCTTCTTGTGCCACTTTTTGGCTAATTTGCGAAGATGGGGATGAGTGATGATATGATAATACTGATGAATGGACACTCACAAACATCCATGCCCAGGTCGGGATTCGAAAACGGGACCCCTGGCGTCGTAGCGCGATGTGCTAACCACTCCGCCACGGGGGCCGGCACGAATGAAACCTGTTTCCAAATGTACATGAAGGTTATGTGTCTTGTTCGTTATATCTTTGTAAACTGAACTGGAGAGTCTGAAATGCCAGGTGTAAAATCTACCGAAATATATGTTTTGATTTATAACTTCGGAACTGAGAAAGATAACATCCTCAAACAATTTTCAAAATAATCTTTGGAAAATGTACTTTGCTTTATATCGTAACCATATTTTCTATCTGATTGATATTTACCATGTTATGAAACAAAATATAATTTTGAGAGCGAGAAAAATATACATATATGAAAGTTTTTTTGTAGTTTGATGGTAATTTTATACTTCCTTGGAGATTTTTCTTTCGAATGGCACCAGTTTTTCAAATCTGTGTAGCATAGTAACGTTTCTATCGTGAGAAATAGTAAGTTAAGTGTATTTGTCTTGCCGCCATTTTGGATCCAATATGGCGACCACCGTCCCAGGTTGCGAAGTTGCCAATATCACTTTTTTAGCTCTCCATGATGACCTCTTTCAGAAAAATAGTGTTGCCGCTTGTGAAGGTGTCGTTCATTTCTAGGCACATTTTCTTGAAAAACGCACTACCATTATGAACACGTTTCTTTAAAAATGTTCACAAATGCTCAATCGAATTCATTTCTGAACTTTGAAATTGTGTTTTCTACTGATTTGGTACATTCAAAATCAATCAGTCCCTGTTGAGTTGAGCAGCTATGTTTACTGTCGTTATCACACGTGGCAACCATATTTTTACTGGGCGATTTTTTTCACGTTATTCTTCAGGATATTATCACAGACATATTTGTCCATGATTCCACCAATGCCTTGCATTTTCCCAACTCCTTTAGTCGACATACAGGCCCATATCATAATTGATCCTCAACATGTTTTACCGTAGACGTTGTATTGGCAACATTGTCCTGAGTATTTGCCTTTCTCCACACTTTGGTCACACCATCTGATGCGTGTAGGCTTATTTTGGTTTAATCGGACAAGATCACACTGTATTAAAACTCCTGATCCTTATGTAAATGCGCTTTAGCAAATCTGACTCGATTGAAACGTTTGCCCTGCACGAACAACATTGTGAGTAACTGTATTACAAAAAGACTAACTCTGGTACGGTTGCAGTTAATTGTAAAAGTAATTAGTTACATTTTCAATTTCACAAAGAAAGTAACTGTTACTTGTAACTGCATTACTTGGAACTAGTTAATTCCAAGCACTGTGTACGTGAGTGCCTTTGGAAGAAAAGTCTGCAGCAATGTGGAATAGTGAATTGCGAAGAAAGATGCAAGAAGAGAGACAGTTAACTATGGGAAAGAGAAATGCACATGTAATATAATACAGTCCTTATTTTATCAGACCATTTGCACTTTACCTTAACACAGACTCGAACCCGGGATACGCCATTTTGGAAATCAAGCCCCTAATCCTTCGTCGCGGAAGAATCTCGTTATCATCGCAAGCCACGATTCGACGAACGGTGACACTTTCATCAACTGAACCGTCACTTAAGTCTCAGCTTGAAGTTCAGGAGAACTGAAAAGCCGTTCGTTGGTTCAGCTTCCGTCGGGAATAATTGGCTCTGAATTCATCTGGGACATCCTGAGATTCCATGGACGTCTCTGCCGAAAGCACTTACCGCTCCAGAATAGACGCCACAGAACAATGACCTACTCCAGGTCACTCACTCAGGGGATTGAAGATTTGTTCGGGAACGTCTCAGAAAATGTACTCAGCTGCCTTCCATTGTATTCAATGGGAATCACCATTGAAGGTCATTCGTGGTCCTCTTCTACGCTGGGAATTACCACTAGCGAGAGATTGTCCTTATCGTCACACAATTACAGGGAGTTCGAAGCAGTGGCGGTGCCATAGGGAGAAGGGGAATTGAAGCCCCCTGTCGCCAAGTACAAGCCCTAAAGATAAACTTAATAAATAAATGATTGCTCTGTTAGCTCAAAATATATATTCTTGAATGAAACTTCCGTGGCGGAGTTGTTAGGAAAACGCGCTAGTAAATTTTGACTCTACGTTGGGGGGCTAGGTACGAACTTGTGGTTGAACTTTTGAGGGGAATAGTGGAACAAATTTTCATCCCATAAAAATATTGTCCTGGATTATTTGCTAAATAACTGTTAGATTTCCGAAATCATGAATATTATTATTTATTACTTAGATCCTCAGATCTTGTTAAAAAGTATCCTTAACTTGTATATTTTAACAAACCTGAAAAATTTTAGGGGCAAGTGCCCTCCTCTTTGTCCCCGTCAAGTTACGCCTATGGTTAGGTGTCCCGGGCTGAAATTCTGGTCGGATCATGAGTGTTCTTTGTTAATGTCCCTTCAACAATTTCATCTTCGCGATTAGTCAGAAGTGGCAGAAAAGCGAGATAAAATAAACCAAATCAATCAATTAATGGCGCTTAAGTGTGACACTCCCCTCCTCCAAAGAAAGTATTTCCACCCGTCTCACCTTTATCACCGTCACTGGCTGAAATGTAAAAAAGAAGCACACAATTTTTTATTGTGTCCATAAACTCCCCATCATCCGCATGGAGTGTATGTGTCCAGACGTTACCAATGCTAATTACTGTTGTTTCTTTCTGGTTTAAAATGGCTTCTGCTGTACTGGAAAAAATTTAATAAATTTCAATAATTTCCGGTGTCCATACACCAAGGGCGTACCGAAGGGAGAGACTGAGAAGGATGTGTCCCATCCGTATGAACGAAACAATTAAAATTTTGAGAAAGAAAACTACTGTGGCTGTTTGCAATATATGGGAATGTGTCTGTATTCGAAACTTAGGAATCTATAACCAAAGTATTTATGTAAAGCAACAATTTTGTTTCTGATCATCAGGAGTGCCCATCCTCCAAAGCCAATAGCGCAATCCCCCCCAAAATGAGTCGCCCCAAATCATATCATATATATGTGTCCCCCAAAACATCATATCATTCGCACCTTCAAACCATATCGTAATATCCACAAAGTATTTAATTACGACAGCGTGTCTACGGAAAGTAATTATTTTCTTAGCTTTACTGAACACTATACTTGATCTGCCCCTCCTCCCTAAACAGGGGTGCCCATCACTCAAGACCGCCCCTAAAATCGTTCATCATAATCTCCCCAAAATGGTTTGGATGAACACGTACTTTATGTCCATTTGAATGAAATCCCATGTTACATTGTCCATATTTTTTAATTGTTAGACTTTCAAAAAAACTTAAAGCTAGCACATTGATTGGTTAAATGTAGTGATTTAAAATATGTAAATATGCATATAAATAGTATTTTTGAGTGAGTTTATAAAACTCAATTTGAGTATTTAGCACAAATTGTTACACAACTTAAGATAATGATTGAAAATTCAACCTTGGCAAACCAAATAACATGCTCAAACCTTATGACCTATTCATTGTTTCACGAGACCTTACAGAACCCTAGCTAGAAATTCTTAAGCTCAGGGAGATAATATAATAGAATTCCTCTTTCAATGAACTCACCTCAAACCCCCGTTTTCTTGGGGTAAATATAATTATTTTAGCAACAACCCATAATCCATAACAATAATTACGTGGATCTTATCTTCAGTGTAAATTTAACTTGTTAAAATAAAATTTTCCTGTGACAAGAAGTTAGAAATGCGGATTCGATATATTTTTGTTCCAAATGATTCACCTGATTTAAATTAAGCGGTATACAAACACTAAGCATTATACTTTAAGACGTGATGTTACTAATCAATATCGAGAATATCTCTTATGTCAAACCACGCATTCTCGCAACACATGATTGAGAGCGAAACGACCAAGAAAATTTTAACATCCATTTCTTTGCAGGCTTTCAAGAATATTAATTTAATGGAGCGTCAATACTTTCTTAGGATCCCGCGATATTTAGTCTTTTCCTGCTTCTCTTTTGGCACGTTTGGAGTCGAAAACGTGTGGATACCATATCGCTAAATATAGTCTCCAAAATTTAATGTTCGAATTCTCTCTCCATTACAGAAATCTCTCGACAATCTAAGATGTAATACTTTATCAAGAGCTTTCTACCTCCGCCTTTAAATTTAATACTCAATCCTACCACCAAAATTCCCATGCCAATTTTAGACTTAGCCTACTGTTGATATTGAAGAGTGGATATTGCCTCTTCCAAAAAAAATAATTCTCAGTCTACACACCAGAATTTCTGCAAGAGAGTGAGACAATAGTAATATACAAGAATTGGATACCCCCTCAATTTAATGTTCAATCGCCCTATAACTAAAATACCACATAATCTAAGACCTAGAATTGGATACTGCCCCCACCCCCAACGTGTAATTCAGAATCCCCCCCCCCAGAACCCACGTGTCAATTAAGGCATAATATGTAATAGTTGGATATCCCCCTCTTCGATAATACCTTACACACTTTCTTTTCTTCATCTAATGGATTAAATATGGTGCATTTATGATGTAACATTTTTACATGTGTTTTGGAAATATACAATGATTTCTTCATTTATTGGGGAAAGCGACATTGTGCCCACCCTGTATAAATAAATGTTGAATTTTATATTATTTGAAGGAAAAAATCCGCCCAAAAAATCTCGATGGCTCAACCTACGCCATAATCCCCCCCCCCCCTTTGTGGGCACCCCTGCTGATCATTATGTTTTTCTTTGTGTTCCATACTGGTGGCGGCACTTAGAGCTTCGGATTCCAATTTAAACTATAGGTCCAGTCTCGATTTGCTTATCTGTGCATAAAGTGGACATAAAGCATAAACTCGAACTCAAAATGTGATACTTTGTAATGTTGTCCGTGTCCCTTTAACACCATTCTGTATTTTATATGCTAACGTGCTGAATACAATTGTTTGCTGTGCAACTTCCAACACACGAGGCATTGACGATTTCTGTACAGCTTGACCAAGAAAAGAATGCCGCTGTGGCGCTGTAGTCGCAGGGCGTACTGATACGATAGAAGGGGAAGCGAGAGGAGAAAACAAATGACTGTGCAGTTTAGTTAGCTAGTTTGTCTGAGACATTCTTATCTTGGTTGAGCTGTATGTGGTGTGTGTCCCTTTGTTAGTACACGAGAGAACGTATGTGTTGACATAGATATATCTTTCGATGTAATCAATCAGTATGAACGAATTCATTCCATCCCCGTCAACTTGGAATTATTCTTCTCTTCGATTGCAGAAACAAGCACACTGTCTCCGACTCGAGCCTGCCGATACTATTGTCTGCAAAATTATGCTTTTCATAGGATTTGATTCCCAAGTGAAGACTGTACCTGGGGTGTCTTCACTCTTCACTCGCCTTTGCTCTTCCTAACAAAAACTGGGGTGAAGAATCCCCATTAGCTATCGCATAAACCTTTCTACCAACAACCTTCCTACACTCTGCCCCGGGAAATCTCTCGAGAGAAGGATTGAAAACAAGTCTCTGCGCAAGTAGTGACTCGAGAGGGCTCGAGCATTCAGATCGTGAGAGGGGATGTGTGTACATGAAGGGGAAAACGCGACTGCAGCTACCAGCAGTTTGCAGCAGCTGGCATTGCTGTTCTTTTCCCACTCGTTTTCTCCTCTTATCTACCGTTATGCACGGCCTTGCTCCACAGATTACAGTGTAGCTGACACGGATTGGAGACAGGAAAATCAATCTGCAGGCAGTCACGTGCGCAGAGATTTCCTGAGTAGATATTCCACAATATGGTTTATTTATTTTGCAGAAGGGGTGTCTCAGAAATATTTTCGTTTTTAAGACTATTAAAATAAATACTTTTTTTGTATAAAGATAAATTTATTACCAAAAGAAAGCTTAAACATTAATTTTTATTTGTGGAAAAGAGTATTGGACAAATGGTGACCGTCCATGTTTTCACATTCAATTGTTCTTGAAGCGCTCAGAAGTTACAGTTTGAGCATTACCATGATCGTTTCATGATGAATCAAATTTTCACATAAACGGGCATGTTAATAAGCAGAACTGCCGATACTGGGCAGAGGAAAAACCCAAAAACCTTCATGAGATGCCATTACATTCACCTAAAGTTGTCGTCTGGGCTGGCCTATCAAGCTAAGGAATCATTGGCCATTATTTTTTTGAAGATGATCATGGTAATGCTCAAAGTGTAACTTCTGAGCGCTTCAAGAATAATTGAATGTAAAAACGTGAACGGTCACCATTTCTCCAATACTCTTTTCCACAAATAAAAATTTAATGTTTAAGCTTTCTTTTGGTAATAAATTTATATTTATACAAAAAAATTAAAAGCTCAATATGCTGACCAAGGCAGAAATTTATTTTATTATAAAACATAAACTAAACGTAACGTTTCAACCTTCTAGCAAGGTCTTCTTCAGACTCTGCACCAAGTACAAATGTAACAAAACAGGACGATATATATACACAAAAATTACTCCCCTCCAGACTATTAGAAAGTTGCTCTGGAACATTCTAGCAGGTGGCTTTCCCTCGTCAACTGTACTTTCACGTGAAAGTGAATGTGGGTGGACTCTTTATCTCACGCTCTTTTTCCTTCATTCTTCATCCTTCTTCTCTCCTCTTTCTCTCTTGTCCTTTACACTCTATCCAAACACCTTCTTCCATTCTTTGTTTATCTTCAGTCCCCCATTCCAGTTCATTGTGGCTTCTTAACCTTTCTTCTCTATTTCGTTGGCCTCCTTCCATTTTCTCAATAGTATTCTTTTTTCCCTTCCTATCTGCTTAGCCTCATCCCACTCTATGTCATGTCCTGTTTCTCTCGTGTGTTTAAATATCGCATTTCTCTCTCTCTTAAGTAGTACGTCATCCCTATGTGGTTTCAACCTGTCTTTCAGCCTCTTTTTCGTTTCTCCTATGTACACACTCTGACATTCTTTTTCTTTCACTTCGTAGATAATCCCTTCCTCTTCCTCTTCTCTGTTTTTCATTTTCTTGTTTGCATTCTTCGTTATTCTTAAGATGCTTCTCCCTCCCTTCCTGTAAGTTTTAATGCCCGCTTTTCTAAGCACTTTGCATATCTTTTCTGTGGCCTTCCCTTACTCCTTATTCCAAACCTCCTCTCTTTTTTTTTCTCTTCCTGTTCTCTTACTTTATTTTAATAGTTTTAAAAACGAAAATATTGCCTGTACCAGAGCTCTCTCTCCAATTGCAATATCCTTAAATAGATTAATGAAAAGTCATAAATACCAAATGTAACAATTTAATGATACATTAGAAGAAGGAAAGAGACATAACACAAGTACACTGATAATTGTGTACGTTCATTTAGTGTTATATGATTACATATATTTTTTAATATCTGTACAAGGAGTTGAGTTCAATTCCCACGGTGCGTGATCTGCGGTAGGAATTTAGCCGGCTTAGTCTCCGCATAAAGCGGCTCCGGGGCTCACCCAGCCTCAAATCAATGGGTACCGGGGGACAACCCTAAGGGTTGTACTTATTACATCAGCTCCAAAATGGCCGAGATCAAGAATGTGTGGGGCCCACATCCCCTAAATGTGCCTTCGTGGCATGGCGCTATATGCACGGGGAACTTTACCTTACCTGCATAGGGTGTCTACTACATAAAGCAAGTTATGACGCAAAACATCCAGACCATGAGTCGCACACATATATGTGGATAAACCTGCCTCCTTTTTTCAAATTTATTTTTGACGTCACGTCAGCAGCGTTAAAGCATCACGTGAAGATACTTTATCCAAACAAACAAAACGTTCATCGATGTTGCTGACGAAGGGATGGAACTCGATACACGCCCTTAAGAGCTAACGACATAGTTGCCACCGCAGACATCTGAATAATGACATTTCTTCTGTCATTTGTTTGACAACACATTCTTGAAGAAACGTGTAATGCCATTTTTTCTGAGGGTGCGTGGGGGGGAGGTGGCTTAGTCTTCTGGGAGGGACATGAGGGGACCACATGTGTGAGATGCTCTCAGCCTGGCTTCTTGCCGCCTCTGAAGCGACCGGGGGACGAGCTATATTTAGGGCCCACTCTCAGATTTGCTCCGTGTTTATGAGGAAGCCCAGTCGCTCTCCCGTGCTCTTTCAAGTGCGTTCAGGTCTACCCGGGAAGGAAGCATGTAAATCGCTGAGTGACAAGTGCGTTCTAACGTGCGTGTGCGTGTACGCATATGCTTGACCGTCTAGACTTACCGGTCCGGTGCGTTATGACTGTGGGGCCTATGCGCCATACCACATTGGTGCCCGCAGTGTGTCAGTGCTCAAGAATGAAGTAGAGTGCCTCGCCATGATCGTGCCCACCATACTCCTCATCAGCCTCGTGCAGCTCTTCGCATGCGTGTCCGGGGCCCAGCTCACATGTGCCCTGAAACTCCCGCAAGGGGACCTGCGGGGCGAGGTCGTGGTGCCCAACCACCTCAAGCTCCAGAAGGTCGAAAAGTATCTCGGCATACCCTACGCGTCCCCTCCCGTGGGGTCCCAGAGGTTCATGCCCCCGGGGTCACCCCCTACATGGGAAGGGGAAAAGATTGCCAGCAAGTTTGGACCTGTTTGCCCTCAGAATCTCCCAATAAGCGACGACACTGTTGCGTCGTGGAACATGTCATTAGGGAGGTACAAGTACTTGAAGCGGATACTACCATTTCTTCAGCAACAAGATGAGGACTGTCTCTACTTGAATATCTATGCGCCCGCAAGAGGTAGGTGCCGTTTTCCTAACCTACGTATTCTTTAGTGTACATAGCCAGGATGGCACAGAAGGGCGATTAGGAGTCACAAACCCCTCTTTGGGACATAATTTTACTGAAACACATATGACAATATTTTTATATAGCTGGTAGGAATTCTAGCTTCCTCTGCGACGTAATTCAAAGAAGTGTTGAATATTACCTGATGCAAAAAAAGGGAGGACAACTGCCCCCTAATCGCCGCCACTGCAGCAATGTATGCGCTCGAAACGTTGGATGGTAACGGCGAATTATCCTGTCTGGTAACACGAGAACATTTGTTCGAAATTATGGTAAATATGCGATATCGCCCGAACGGATTTCTTCAAATTTACAGAAGAAACTACTTACTGAAGTTAGTTACTGTAGCATTGTCGAAGTTCTTGGAGGTATTTTCTTTCGCGGAAACTGAAAACTTATGCATAGAATGCTGCAGAACAAGAAGAAATAACTTTTTATGTAAGGAACTTGCATTTTCTGTAAAGCGACAACATTGTGCAGTTGTTTCCATTATGTACCTGCAGATGGCGCGAGCGTCGAAAATCACGCGGTCTCGCCAGGGTTTCCAAACCTAACCTAACCTAACCTAACCTAACCTTGCCGGAAATGGTCCGTGGAGCTATCCGTCAATGGTTTGTGTGTCTATCGTCAATGGTTTTTGGGGCTATCGTGAATGGGTTTTTGGGGCTATTCGTCAATGGTTTGTGATGACATAATGAACACGAAAGTAGGTATTTTTCGCTTAAGAAGGTTGAAACACTGCATACCCACTAAAAATAGACAAAACACAAGCACGACGCGCGATGATCCATGACGAGTGCACGCCATATTGTCTGTTATCCAAGCGGAACAAGGAAGACAAATAATGACTCGTAATATGAAAGGTTGAAACTATTTTATGGAAAAAGGCATAACTTCACCTTAAAGAATCTTCCGCAATGCAGAATAGGTAAGTATCAATGCTAAAATTTACGAAATAAACGAGTGAGAGGTGTTCGGACGATATCGCATACCGAAATTATTTCGCTCTATATTTCTGTTTAAAGTTATCAAAATGTTTTTGTTTCTAAGCCCCATTCCCCCTCAACCACTGGATGCGCCTATGCAGGTTGGTTGATTGATTTGGTAAATTTTGCTTCTCTTTTCTGCAACTTTGGGCTAATCGCGAAGATGAGGATGACTGATGATATGATGAAGGAACCTCACATGATTATATTTGCAAAAGAGTGTGGTGTTTGACGCATCCACCCGCTAATACTCACTAAAACTAACTGCTTAATGCTCTAAACCTGACACTCCTAACCTAACAATTCCGCTTGGTTCTAATTACTCATGTGTGGTTAGGTTAGGAGTGTCAGGGTTACAGCTTTCAGCAGTTAGTTTTAGTGAGTGTTAGCGCCTGAATGTGATCCGCAGCAGATCCATTTACAAACTTCCGGTATAGGTGTAGTATGTCTCCACATTGGTAAACGAAGAAAGACAATAAGCGTAGTATGTCTCCACATTTAATCATGGCAGTATGTATCCACATTCTCGACATACGAATAGGTTATGTTAGGTTAGTTACTTTTCTTTGTATCCACTATGTTTGTGTTTATATTATGACTTGTCTTCTTTCTTTTATTTAATAATACAAGTAATATAAACACAAACATAGTGGATACAAAGAAAAATACCTAACCTATCCTAACCTAACGTAACCTAACCTAACCTAACCTATTCGTATGTCGTGAATGTTAATACATACTGCCATGATTAAATGTGGAGACATACTAAACCTATACCCAAACTTCCTAGCATATGAAGCATGTTCCCATTATTATATCGTTTTGAGGCTGCTTGTATTTGAAATTTTATAATGAATGCATTTTATTGCTGTCCATTTGTATGAACATGAATTGCAATCATTGAAAGAGGACAATTACATACAACCTAGCGTCTACCATGTACCTATATTATGACGTAATTGGTAGTATGACATGTTAAGTAAAATCATGGGACATTCAGTAAACTCAGTACCTCAAGAACTATTTTTTTTTCAAGGGTTAAATAAAATTCATTACGTCTTTGCTTACATATACAGGGTGTCTCAAAAGTAATGGCGCAAACTGGCGCAGGTGAAAGTACACGATACCAGAAGCAAAAAAGTCTCAGTAAACATGAGAATAATTGAGAATGTGTGGTTAGTGGCCGTCACTGATTGCATTTTGTAAACACCGAGTGCTTTACTCCTTGCGCTGTCCTATACCGCGTTTGTTAGAACCTGTCCCGGTTCCCGCGCTAGCTGATCGCTGGCTTTTCTCCGTGCTGGGGAAAGTCAAAGCCAGGCAGCCAATTAAAATACGCAACGTCGCAACAGCGTCTACGTAAGCGCCTCTCTTCGCTTCCATTCGCTCCTCGCTGCCCAGCAGACGATTTTTGCTCGTTTCTCATTGGCACCGAAACTGTGGAGAGATCGCTAGCGCGGGAAACGGGACAGGTTCTAACAAACGCGGTATAGGTTTGCTCTTTGTTTACAAAACAGAACATTTCCGAGAGGTGGCGTTGGAATCAAATAGGATGGATAAAATCAGTACACAAGTCTAGCAATGAGATATCCAATGACTTTTCTTACTGTATTAGTAGCATTTTACCAACTAGGACGACGTTTAGAAACAACGAAGTCAGTGGCGGCTTGTAATCATACATTCGCGATTATCTCCAAAACGGCTCGTTTGCGGACTAATGTTTACTGAGACTTTTTGGCTACTATTATCGTTTACTTTCCGCTGTGTCAGTTTGCGCAATTACTTATGAGATATCCTGTATAGAATATGCAAAATTATGTGACCTGTCTCAAGTTCAATAGCTCACGTAATGATGTTCAACATATCCTCGGAAGCTCTACCAATAAGAAACAAGCAACCTGTTATCATTCGTTCGAACAATTGAAGCAGGAAAACTCAAAATTAATTCGCAAACGGTAGAAAAATAATGACACGAATAGAATGTAGAACAACAGTTTTTTGTGTATCCCTCATAAAGGGCATGTTTCTCATTTCGTATCATCCATCGTATTTTTTTAAATTTTTCTATTGTAGAGTTCAATAATGAGAACGGATTAAAAGTAGCAACGTATTTTCAATTGTTGCAATGAATCCGAGTTCCTGTCGTACCATTGAGCGTGATATAAAAATATACACATAGCTAACTTGAATAGCACCACTAGTGCTGGATCTACAAGCCGGAAAAGTCCGCAGTGCGGGTGGGGGGGGGGGGGAAGACAAGGAAGGCAGGGGGCCCTCAGCCATTGGCATAGTAGAGGGTTCGTATATGCGTATGTAGAAAACAAACGTAGTTACTCAGGGGTACAGAAACTAATACAATATATACAGGTAAAATTGAAGTTCCCTGTACATATAGCACCTTGCCATGAAGGCACATTTAGGGTATGTGGGCCGCACATATTATCGATGTCTTCAATCTTGGAGGTGATGTGATCAGCACCACGCTGCGACCGTCTTTAACCCCCCCTTTCCGCGTACCATTTGGTTTGAGGCTGGGTGGGCTCTAGAGCCGCTTTATGCGGGGACAAAGCCGGAAAAATTTCCTATCTTAGATCACCCACACCAGATTTCCCGCGTGGCAGTCAGACTAGATCAAATCAGGCTTGAATTTCACGAGAAATGCAGTGGTGAAATTTTCTTCAACCTATCTTTAATCAAGAAAAAGTTACGACTGCATGTTTTTACAAATGTATCATTTTACAGGTGTGAGAAAACAGTGTCATATATCATCAACATGACATCACCCCCTTCCCATTTTAAAGAATATAGTGGTGCCCAATCTCTGGAGCGAGGGAACGAAAACAAATCTCTGTGTGACTCGAGAGTGAACGTGATTGCGTGGATGGGGAAAAGTAACTGCAGCTACCAGCTGTGTGCAGTAGCGTGTACTACTTCGCTCCGCTCGATCGCTTTCTCCCCTTCTCTACCGTTATGCGCAGCCTTGTTCCAAAGATTTCCGGGATAGAGGCATCCTTCACTGAGTGTCATTGTCATAAAATCCCTAGTTGATATTATCATCTCTAAAACTAAGGCATTTTAAGTTTCTCACACACCTCCTGTATTCAATAATCCGTTCTTGTTTGATAACGAAATATCTCTGAACATATTATGCTTAAACTTTTTTTTATCATAGATGGCACAACTATGAGATCATCATTATATATTCTTTGTTAAAACCATGTAGAGTTAAAATATTATAATCATTTTATAAAATATTGTACATAACAATGGGGCATAAGAGGTGTGAGAAAAATATAGTGTGTAATTAATTAAATTAACATAATAATTTGGAGTTTGAATTCAACTCTTCCAAGTGAAGATATCTAAGAAATCAACAAAAGTTCTGAAACATGAATAACCTCATTGCATACACATTTTGTTCAATTTCTTCCACCGTAACTGGAAAACCCTACTTCCATTCCTATATCTTCAAAAACGTAGGTCAAATGTGGACAGGAATTTTGTCGGTAGCCGGACAATTGCGGACACAGTAAAAGGGCGGATGGACAATTGCGATAACATTTTGAATTGAATTGAATATTGAATTGAATTGAATTGACTTTATTGCTGGGCGAGGTTCAGCTGTTGCTGGTCTACCACCTAACCCTAAAAAGTACAGATTAAAATAAAAATAAAATAAAATTGAAGATTACAAAGAAATTGAACAAGAAAGTACAATAAAATACAAATGGAATAAAATCTCATAGAATAGAAGAGATAAAAAATAAAAATTAAAATGAAATTCAGTTTACAAAGAAATTGATCAAGAAAGTACAATAAAATACAATAGGAATAAAATCATATACATTGGAACAATATTAGCAGTGAATTAGATAATAAAGTAACTTAAGTCGAGAAAGTTGATAGTAAGAAAAAAATAAATTCTGGCAACTCACAGTATTTATCATTATTCATATGTTGTTTTGCCCTGCTTCTAATCGTTGATCAGTGATTCACGGAGCATATCGCAAAAACGTCTGAAATAATGATTTTTGGTTAGATTTGGTAGTGCATTCCAGGCTTTGGGTGCTGCGTAACTGAAAGAGGCCTGATAAGCTGAAATTCAGCAACGAGGTAAGCTGAAACTGGTAGCGTTTCAGTTGAATGCGAATGAATTTTGCTTCTGAAGTTTAATTTCGAAAAGAGGTAGTTTTGGGCTTTTGCTATTAATTATGTTGTGCAGTGTACAAAACAAGTGCAGTTTTCTCCGTCGTGCCATGGAGAGGATTCCGTGCTCATTAAGCACAAGGAGAATGTGTTCACACTTTTTTGTTCTATATACATATCTAATGCATGCGTTTTGAACTTTCTGTATTTTTATTGCAAGCTTTTTTGTTATTCTTAGCCCGTAAACGACATCACAATAGTCAAATCTTCTTTAAAATTGATGGGTGACTTACCTCTTACAAGAGGATTATGTGAAATATTGGTATTTCTGGCTGGGAAGTTGTCTCAATCAAGGTTTTTTTTTAACGTGGGCTAGAGCCAACATACATCTTTGAAGTGACCCGTTTCCACATATGTGCGAATATACTTCCCAACTCTCTCGTCGATTTTAATGTCACGCTTCTTCCTTTTCTGACCTTCTAAATTAAGTTCCATCCGCATGTACTTGATGTTGGTGTCTTCTGCTTGGCTCTTGAGGCAGGCCAGAATATCATGCATTTTTGGATACGGTCTTCCAAGCCATTTATTTATTTTGTTGTTCTACAGCATTATTAGTTCTGTGGCGCCTTTACTTAGGTTAAGTCCTGTTCATCGCAATTGTCCGTGATTTTGGCTTCATCGCAATTGTCCGTAATTTTGGCTTCTTCGCAATTGTCCATGATTTTGGCTTCATCGCAATTGTCCGTGATTTTGGCTTCTTCGCAATTGTCCGTGATTTTGACTTCATCGCAATTGTCCGTGATTTTGACTTCATCGCAATTGTCCGTGATTTTGGCTTCGTCGAAATTGTCCGTGACTTTAGCTTCATCGCAATTGTCCTAGATTCAATTTTGTCAGCATCAGTTTGTAAACTAGACACCTTTCACATATAAAGGTATAAATACTATTTAAATAAATATGTACACCATTTAACCAACGTATAAGAACTACAGTATATATGTATTTGTACTGTAGTGTTCTTCTATCATTTCGATCTACCTCGTCATGTTAATCACGCCGATAGCAGTTTAGATAACAGATTACATTAAATGTATGAAGAGAGATAACGAAGAACGCAGCTATGGCTAGGCCATAATTCGAACCCGGAATCTTTGCTAACAAAAAAAGAAAAGCTAAAGTGCTCCCCTGTGCTATGCACCACGCCATGAAGATGTATAGGGGATGTGGGGTTAGCCAGGGCCGAAGGTGGAGGTAATGTGATTAGCACCACGCCCCTGGCCGCCTTTACCCACCAGAATTTTTACTTTGTACACAATTTATACGACGCTGGGTGGGCGCCGGAGCCGCTTGAACAGGTGGAAAAAAATTCAGTTCTCCCCCACCGGGGATCGAACCCGGGTCTCTCGCATGGTAGTCAGACGCCCTAACGACTTTTTCTTTATTTACATTTTAATAACATACATTCATGTTTACAATATCATCATCATTACATTCGTACTTATTGACCTTGTATTCTTACTTTTGTTTTGAAAGAACTACATGAATATAATTTGCGTATTTTGTTCCATATACCTTGTACTGTGACATATTTTCTACAGAATATTTATAGTCAGTTACATCTACTTTCATTTGCATACCCGAATACAAGAAAGGTTGCTATTAACCATTGCAACGATTTCTGTTTTGTTGCTGGAAAATATTTGAATTCTGGTCGTGATACATATTCAAAGTGTATATCTACGACTGAGCTGCCGAGGTTAGAGGTGCTAACAAGATCTTAACTAAATTCAATAACGAACATAAATATTATCTTAAAGTTATTCAAGTAGGAAACAATCCTATAGCTTACTGTAGATCAGCTGTTCTCTAACTTTTTCTCATTATACCCTTTACTCGTAAGGAAATGTCTAATGTACTCTCACCATAGGTTTTCTCCGAATAGAGGGTTTGTGGGGATTTTTTTAGCTTCCTGATTGGTGGAGCATGTTTGATATGTTCGAGGCCTGTATCGGCAACAGAGCAAAATTGCATTCGGGCTGTATGTGGAAAGATGCTAAGCAAATCAACATTAGAATCCTATGTATATTATTTTATTGGGTGTTCCTACAATCTTTATGATTAGTTAGAAGAATGAAAATGTGAAACACATGTACATGAGAAGTATATATAAAACTTTAATTTTCATATATTTTTTTCTTGAGTTGTTGAAAAAGTAAACAACAAAGATGCCAAGCACAGTTTTGGATTTTTTTTTAAATTCCTCAGAGTTTCTATCGAGAATTATGTGCTTACATAGCCCGACAGTTTCCTGATGTCTGGTTGAGCACTTGAAACTTTCAAGCGTAGATTCTGCTCCAAATTTAGTCTATTATAGATTTCGAACGAGTATTTTATTTCAAAACGTACGAAACAAAATTAAGAGTGTCAATGACAAATTCAGCCTTCTTTCTTTCCTGTTGAGTGTTAAAGCTATGAACTCTGAAAAATGAACCTCACCTGGTCGACAGCCTGAGAGATTCTTTTCATCATTCCTCGCCAGGAAAGCTGCAAGTCTTACTACGTGAAGTCTGCTGGACACACCGGTAGCAAAAATATTGTCGTGTGGGTTTTCTCCACATTTCTCTTCCGAGCTGATCGCCTATAGACGACGCGCTAGCTACGTTAATAACTGGGTGGCTTTGAAGTCCACGGAGCGCTCCCACAAGCTGCAACAATCTCATTCAACGGAAAGTGTTGCCACACGTCTACTCTACGCCACCTTGTCCCTCCCAAGATCTCCACATTGAAGTTGCAAAGTACGGCAACAGCGTATCCGCAGTCGTGTGACAGACTCCACGTGGAGTAGACGAGCAGAATGATAGCTGCGCCTATTGGCTGAAGATTAACTGTGATTGGACGAAAACAACTCGCCCGCTGTTTATCCCCACCCACGATTCTGGTGGTTGCTTTCTTCAGTTCTTCGACGTTACCGAAGTAAACACGTGGACTAACTCTTCCAAGTTGTTCATGTACCCATGGGGGTACTCGTACCACAGTTTGAGAACCACTGCTGTAGATATTAAAATAAACAACTAAATTTTAATTTACAGAAATGAACATCAGAGAAAACTTCAGAGCATTAATGAAACAGACTTGGGAATAAGGTTTACTAGAATTGATGACCTATATCTTTGCGACTGAGACCTTATCAGGACCAACGGGGCAGTAAGAAAGAGGGGGGAGGGGAGGATATAGTCTGCGCTAATCTCCTCTTACTTCGTAAAAGCCAAACCGCAAGTAAGTGTCCAATAGAAACATCCCTTTCCGTCTCTGCGCGGATAACTCTAGGTCAAACGCATTGTGTTCTCTCTCACGATAGGACAAATCACATCGTTCGTTTGATATGCGTCTGTTGGTGTCCAATACAGGTTCGTAGGCGGAAAAACTGGTTGTTGAGCTCACGAGACATAATCTTGTATGGCATTCATCCTGGATATATTTTCGTAGAATTGGGTTAGCCTTGGAATTTCACGTTGTACACACGACATTCAGAATGTCTACGGATTCATAACCGGCGAGCGTCAAGGCCATTCAACGGATTCTCTGCAACCAATCCAGTATCCAGCCAGTCCCACAGAGTCAGTCGTAGTTCGAGTCAATTTGACCGTTTGGCTTAAGGTGTAGTACTTTTCGAACAACCTGCACATTTATCCGTCTATTACATGGATGTTCTTGCTACTAGGCAACAAGTATTAAAAAAAATGTGCGAGTAATACTATCGGATTAAAAATTAACCAGTAGACCTATATTAAAGCGAGCTATCTCAAAATTTAGCTCATTCAATTCTGCGTTAATTTATGCTAACCAATCTTTTTTCGAGTATGCCTTCTATTTGTTATCGTCGTGAGAACAAAAAAGGTGCCCTTTTTTTTAGTTTTGCAAACGATCGCTATCTTTGACATTTTCTAAATCAAAAACAGTTTGTACAATCGTTATGAAATTTTAGTAAGGGTGCAGTCAGAAAGCTTTTAAACACAAATATTAATTTTCAGGTTTGCAATATTTCTCAGAAAACAGTTTCCAGCAATTTTGTGAAACAGCGTTTGCTTAGTATTGGGTAGTCCTACAAATAAAATATTACCCTTGTTTTGAAGCTCTTTGCATCTGTTTTTAAAATATATTATCAATGTCAATTCACATTGCGAAAGCGATTTTATACAGATTTTTATTTAGCGGAATAGAGCTGTTTGCGGAACGTTGCAGCACCGCAAGCGTTAATTCCCAGTACCAGCTCGGCAGTTTCCGCGGTTCAACGAACATGTGCCGTGTTGCCACGTTCCGCAAACAGCGGGTATCGAACCCAGAACCACTTGATTACAATGAAAACGTGCATTAAATTAACCAGGTTCTGTCATCCCAGCTTTTCTGCAAATGGGGTTTTGATTGAAACCAATGTCAGTTGATTGTGAAACATTTGTGCGAAATTAGGACAATGGTAACACAATTTTATTTTTTCAGAGAAATTTTAAGTGAAATATCTATCAAAATAAATATTTTCTTTTAATAATGCAAATTGTTTTTTCATCACTTATTAACAATTATGCACGCTACAGACGTTATCAAAAGTTGTTGTTCTGAGAGTTTCTGACGATTTAGAGCCAATGTGAATTTCAATCAAAATAATATTAATATTTTGTAAATCGTTAGCGTACTTACTTTCATGTATGAACTGTAATGCTAATACAGTATAACAGTGAATTACAAGAAGAAAAATGAAATAAGTTCATTTTCAATCCCTAATTTAATGTCCTTTTTCGTTTAGGGTACCTTTTAAGTGCCTCTTTTAGTGCCTTTTCTTATATAATAGGGCCTTTTTAAATGCATATTTCCATTATTTTTGTTGCCTATTTGCTTGCCTATTTGAGAGGTTTTCAGTGCCTATAAATCTTCAGCCTAGTCATCATCTCCATGCAAAAATGTAGTTTAGTCTAACTTACCAAAACATAGCGATGTATGGAAATCAATAGAGATTATGGGCTGAAATTACCAATCCACATGTTTCTACGATTAATGACACACTGAAATGATATTTGATTCTATACACTCTAACGAGTATGATCGAGCGAAAGTGGACCCATGCAGCACTCTAGCGAGTAATAAATATCACATGCTAACAATTGATTTTAGTCTGAACAACAATGAAGAAAAAATAATTTTTAAAAGGTTCCCAGGTAACTGTGAGACAGGGGTAATTTTCAAATTGCGTGGTGACATTTCAGGGGTAGATTATACAAGACAGGCGTGATGTTGTTGCAAGCGGCTTGCTACGAGCAGGTAGGAAGAATCTGTTTTCCATTAATGCAATATTTATGTTAATAATCTGAAGATAAATGATTGTTTACCTATTTTCATCAAGAGCACTAAATGCAGAGGAAGTACTGAGCACAATAATCTCCACCATAGGTACTCCCATGCTTTATGACACCTAAAGAAAATTCAAATATAAAGATAATACATTTATATATCTTCATAGAGTACCAAATGAGGGAAATGTTAGATCATGAAACAATATATTATTTTATAAGAGAAAAGATCAAATTCTGGAATAAACAATATCACATTAATCTTACTATACGTAATATAGGACAACGGAATCACGACTTGATTAAGTAATATTTCAGTTTAATTATCAAATAGACAAAATGGGTGTGTGCATTGCGTCATCCAATCATTAAAAGCTAAAACCAGAACCAGAAATAGTAATAAAAAAGGAAGCAAAATAAGCAGTATAATGATGACCATCTCTCTCTCTAAAAACAAAATAGAAGAAAAAAAGGGAGAATATTTTTTCAGCGGAGTAATGCTGTACGTGAAACGTGCAAGCATTGAATCGCAGTGCCCGCAGGTAGTTTCCGCGGATCAACGAACATTGCTGTGTGTCGTGTTGCCACGTTCCGCTTACAGCTTTACTCCGCTGAATAAAAAAAACTGTATAAAATCAGATTCGCAATATGAAATTACATTGATAATGCATTTTAAAAACAGACTCAAAGAGATTCAAAACAAATCCAATATTGTACGAGGACAACCCAATACTAAGAAAACGTTGCTTGGCAAAATTGAAAATAATGATTTTTTGAGATTTCAAAGAGAGTGATCGCTTGAAAAAAAAAAGGCCTTTCTTTGTTCTCACCACGATAAAGAATAGAAGGCATGCTCGAGAAACAATGGTTAGCATAGATTAAATCGGAATTGAAAAAGCTAAATTTTGATGTAACTCGTTTTTATGTAGGTCTATTGGTTAATTTTTAATTGGAATCCAAACTCTAGTATCTATAATTTTTAATCCAATAGTAGTCAAGTTTAACATATAAGTAAACCCTACTCCATATATAAAAAAAAGGTAAAGTGTTCCCCTGTGCTCAGCACCACGCCATGAAGGCGTATAGGGGGTGTGGGGGTAACGCCCCACACTTTCTTGATCCGGTCGTGAGTGGGGGTGATGTGATCAGCATCACGCCCCTAACCGCCTTTACCCCCAGGGTTTCCCCCAGGTACCCATGTTATTCGACGCTGGGTGGGCGCCGGGGCCGCTTCCATCGTTAGAAAAGTTCCCGGATTTGAACCGGCCGGGGATCGAACCCGGGACCTTTAGCATGGTAGTCAGACGCGTTACCGACTGAGCCACCGCGGCCACTTTCTCCATATATACAATGTCATATGCTCACTTTGCACAACAGTTGTGCAAATTGAATAACTGTGCCAAAGAGATGAAGAAAAGACGAAGACATGAGTAAAGGCCGAGTGACGTAATAAGAAGGCATGGCAACAAATCTTGCCGAAACTTCAATATGTAATGTTGATTGATTGAGTTGGTGTTTTAAGTTCTCTTTATGCACAGTAAGATAATCGGGACTGCAGCTACAGTTTAAAAATGGGATCCGAACCACTATGCACCTTCACCGGGTATCGAACTAGGGACCCCTTGAATACAAGGCTTTGAATATGTAAAAGAAACCGCCAGGATTGGAGATGAGAGTACCACCCCATGAAGACAACTGAAATGCGCCTGGAATGATCGATCTCAGCTATGGTTGAGGTGATGTTATCAGCTAGACACTCCGACTCTATTTACCTGTCTTCCTCTATACCCCATAAAAAAAAGAACATTATTGCGAACCCACCAAAAGCTGGAAACAATCTTTTCAACCCTACACGGAAGCAAGGAACTGGAAACGAAACACTAAATCCTTAGAATAGGAATATTGTTTCTATTCCGTACCTAAATGTTTCTATTAATTGAATATTCTTCTTCTAAAACTTTGGATTTTGTACAAATTTACTCAATGAATCAAATCATTTTAAAATAAAATATACCTTACTACATTGGCGGATTTAGTGGGAGCACAGCGCAAGTATCCCCCACAAAAGGTGAGTATCGTGTAAAGTGATGATGTCGTTATATTCCAATGTACAAAAGAAATCGAGCAATATATAATACGAGGCTCATCCAAAAAAAGGAACGTTTTGATGTAAAACACAATGACAAGTTATGTGTGCAAGAAACTTATGGTACAGAAACAACACCTTACTCTCATTTTCCACATTCGCCATACCCAATCAAGCACTTACCATAGAGTGATACCAGTTGGTTGATACCATCATTGTACTCGGGTACCGCCAATGTTTTCAACCATGTGGTGATAGTGACAGTGATTTCCTCAGTCATCAGCCGAGGGACTCAAGTGGCACAGATGTTCTTGTACCGAAGGTGTACTGTAACGATTTCGTGAAATTGCAGGAAAAAGATTCATGTCTTAACGTGAAACGTTGGTCAACCTGAATTCCTTCACCGATCTTTGTCTGTATGTAAAGGTTGCTTTGTGCTACAGTCAAATGTTCCTTCTTTCCGTAAAAACACTTTGCCACGACCGATGGACTCAAAGACGCTGTCACTACATGGTTGAAAACATTGGTGGCAACAGAGTACAAGACGGTATCAACAAACTCGTATCACTCTATGATAAGTGCTCTAATGGGCATGGCTAATATGTGGAACAATAGACTAAGGCATGTAGTTTCTGTACCATAATTGATTTTTCACACATCGTTTGTTGTTTGTATTTTACACCAAAACGTTTCTATTTTCTGGATGACCCTCGTATAATACTTGAATAATATCCTATTCCAGTCTCTCAAGGATTTTAAAAAATGTTGGTACTTGGCATGTTAACACTGAAATGTGACTCTACCGGAAATGGAATCTGATTAGCGTAGAAGTTGATAATGTTGATGCTAACAATACGATTATAACATTACCATGCTACGATAATAGCATTGCTATGCTATGATAATAACATTAATACACACCAAAAGGCAGTGGCGGTGATACTTGTTTTAGGCCCTTTACATAACTGAAAATCTCTTTCCATTACTCTGTGCTAAGATCAGTTCATATAAATAGAAACTGGTAACTTTTCCTTGTAGTTTCCAACACACTGTGTTTTAGTACGTAAAAAATGTAACGAGAATTCGGCTATACAGTTAATATGCAAGAATATAAAGCCTATATAATGATAGTATATTGTTACATTTTTTCTAGAGTGATTAATTAATACATACAATAGAAATCGTAAGGTCCTAACGTTAAAACATTAATGTCGAACAGTACTTTGCACCCTATCTGCTATGAAAGCGTGACTCTTGCATTTACTATAGTAGACATTGTTCAGTCTCGTATATCATTTTTTAGAATACAGGGTGTCTGGGCTAAAGGTATACAAAATGAACGGCTTATAATGGGAAAACTACTCCTTATATTGTCTCGTAGTGAAGCTCAGTCGATAGACCATCCATCCATATTTCCGTAGTCTACTTGTACGGTTAATAGGGCTATTGAATCACGCATGCGCAGAAACTGCCTGACCACCGAGTTCGCCAGATTTGCCACCATTAGACTTTCTTGCATGTGGCTTCAACTTCGTTAAAGTTTACGGTTTGGGTGATTTGACACAGCGTACTGTGGCGCTCATAACGCGCCGGAACACTTAGCCCGAGCTTTAGTATTGTTTGGATATCAGTCGAGCTACAAATGATACCCACATTGAGTTGTACAAGCGTACATAAAAACCCTTCTGAGTTACTTTGTACAAAAACAGGGCAAGGAAGTTAATAAGCTTTACAGATGCTAAAATAAATGTATGGACATTTGTATACCTCTAGCCTGTATTGTGTACATTGTAATGAATTTATAATTGTTTACAGACGTTCGTTTGACAATTAAGGAATAGAAACTCCCTCATTAATAAATGATTTCTTCAATTATGGTAAAGGGGGGGACAGATAGCGCACATTTTCAGTCTGTTTATTTATATTTTTTATTTATTTTCAATGTACTTTACATTATTTTTCAGTTCTTGAGAAACAATAAAAATGTACCAAGGCTAAGTTCTTTATCACGATGTAGCGACAATATGCACGCCAAAAAAAAATAGTAGCTTTTAGCCATCTGCCCCATTTAGGTGGAACAGGTAGCGCAATGCGAATGCGATCTAGAACAGTTTAGCGACTCAGAACTTCTTCTTGGCAGCCAGTGGTTCCATTTTTTCACTCTTCCATACACAGAGCACTTATCATGATAAAATGAACAAGTTTCATGGAACCAGTTTGTGTATTTGATGCATTGTATCCAGTCTGCTGCGGACGTTAACTCTTGGTGCAGTTGTAAGCACTCATTCATTTTCATTGTCGGTAATAGATTCGTTGCGGTCACAGAATATAAGCGAAGATGAGTTCAATACCGGGTGGTGGAACATGTGTTTCGGATTCCACATTAAACTATAGGTCCAGTCCCAATTAGCCTTCATGTACATAACGTGGACCTAAGACCAAAACTTCAACTCGATGAGCGAAGGTGAACATGAGCCGGTAGCCTTAAACCCGGCAATTTCATAAGTTCTTTGACAAAAAATCGCCTTCATAGGTAGACTCTGATTTGTGGAATTGTCGACTTGCTTCCCGTACTTTCGTCTTCTTGTTAATCATACGCTGTGCAGCTTTCTGACGTCTTCCTCCGTCCAAGATGCTTCTTCCTTTGATCTCTGGCGCGTTCTTGGCATATATCTGTAAACAAGTAGAACATGCATCTTTCTGACTCTTGTAAAAACCTTCTTTTGTTCGCCGATGATTACACAATATACAGTAAAATATCAAATTTAAATAACATGGCACTTTTGCAAAAGAACTTAGATTCCTTAATAAAGTGGTGTGAAATATGGAATCTGAAACTTAATCCTCAGAAATGTACCACCATGACCTTCTCCTTAAAGAAAAATACATTTAATACGCAATATTTCATATAAAACAATTGCGTTCAAATGGTTTCCGCACAGAAGGAATTAGGCGTCATATTTGATGAGAAACTCTCCTTTTCTGACCACATCTCTGCAGTCACTAAGGGTTCCATGCGTATGCTAGGTCTCCTCTATCGTTTTACTGAAATAAACAACCTGTCTGCTCTCGGCACTTTTTACAAATCTTTCGTTTCACCTAAACTTGAATACTGTTCTCCGATCTGGTCTACGGCATGCCCCTCAAAATTAGATAGACTAAATTCTGTTCTAAATTTCTTCCTGGCCATTGTTCGCCACCGAATTCCATCCACAAAACATTTACAAAGGTCCAACATTCTGAAAATGCTAAATATGCATACCCCTCATGATAGATAGACACATACTTGCAGACCATATTTTCCTCCATGAAATAACCAATGGGAACATAATAAGTGATCGCCTTCTTCAAGAAATTCACTTTCGAGTACCGTCCCGCACCACAAGGAGCACTCAGCTTTTCACATTACAGAAACCCAGATTAAGCCTAATACAGCGTTCTCTCTTTCTCAGACTACCCGGCCAATACAACACTCTACCAATCCAAGTTGATATTTTTGAAAACCAGTCACGTTTTAAAAAGCTACTGTGTAACAACATGTAATCCTCTTTATCTCATATGTATGTATGCACAAACGTGAAGTATGAAGGGAAAAATTATGTATTTTAGTTTATGTTATTATTATTTATTGTTACTTCCATTGTTTTTTTTCTTATTTCCATTGTTATTATATTCCAATGTAAAATGGCCAAAGCTGTATTTGGAATTATGTGGTAAATAAATTGAAAGAGTAAAGGCTGAAGTAATGAAACTAGTAGAATATTTGGTTTATGAGTGATAAAACGATAGTATCAGACTCCGTAACAGATTACTAATCTTGTAAATGGTTTTGTAAATAAAAAAAAGTGCCGCCATCTGTCCCACTCGACATTGCGCCATCTTACCCCACAACCTGAAGATGAATCTTTTTACAAAACCTCACCAGATAGCAACACTGACCTGAATATACAAAACAACCCAAGCTTCCCGAAAATGCGTTTCAAAATTTCTTATTTGCTTCCTATGCGAGATCTATGACGCTTACAACATAGTGATAATAAATATATTTCACTTACCAGCTGTGTCCTGAAGACGTAAAACCCTTGTAATATCTCTCATATCTGACTTATCGGGAACACAACACTTACTCGTTCGTCCTGTTGTCTCTTCTCTAAAACTGTTGAAAAGTGGAGCCAACGGCCTGCTCCTTCTCTGCTAGTCACGTGATGCGCCATCTGTCCGCCTTTTACCCTATACTTTCATTCATATTTCATATCAAGTTTCATGCAGGGTTATGCTCATTACGTGATAGAACAATAAAATCCTGTGGCATTCTTTCGTTCCTTTGATTGGGTACAATTGTGGATGTTGCTCCGAAACTTACCCTACAAAAATGAATTATGATACGTATACAGGAATGGCAGGTACATACACAATATATAGATTATATTTAATAAGAATGATTTAAAGATAAATTGCAGGTAATTTGACTTTCGTTCTTGTGTGACATTATGTTACATATTCCTTCTGTCTTTTTGATTGGGTACTATTGCGGGTATTGCACCAAAACTTACCCTACAAAAATGAATTATGATACATACTTAAATGGTAGGTACATACACAATGTAGAGATTATATTTAATAAGATTTTTTTTAAAGATAATATGCAGGTAAGTTGGCTTTGTTGTTATGTGAGATTCTCTCGCATACTAAAACTATGTGTTAAAACAGTTTTAATTTAGTGGTATTTCTTAAAAACAGTTTACTTGAATTCCTTTGTATCATTTTTAAATGTTAGATATAGGAAGTAGGTATTAATATTAATTATGTGACTACCATCTACTGGTGATGCTAGACGTTAAGCACAGTTTCAGGAGTGGCTAGGGACATCCTTAGGACTTGGAAATACATGCTAACAACACCAGACCTGATCTGCCTAACCTAAAATAAACCAAATGTAAACTGCCTAGCCTATTTACATGGTTATTTCTGACATTATGTGTGTTACGTGTCTGGTTGTGATCTGTTAGCATATCTCCCAAGGTGCTAAGGCTGTCCCTAAACGCTCGTAGTTACACAAACAGGAACATGTAGATATATATATCTTAACACTACTAAACTTGACTTGTCAGACGTACTCACGGATGAATCTAAAGCAAAAATAAACATGTAAATAGGTTAGCAGGTTTGGTGTAGTGCTGTTAACGTAGTGCAGTGCGAAATGAAATATTACGCCGTTGAAGAAAGCTAGAGTAATGTTTGTGGCCGTGTGTCATCTGGGGAAGCGTAACAATTTTTCTCCTGAGATTTGGCCTGTGTATGGGACCGGTGGCCACCCATGATCGTGAGGAAATTGGGGAGCTACGAATGAGTAGTGTAATAGCATAACCGATCACGGGAAATTACAACAACGACTTGGAGTTCGTCGTGCTGACTACACGTCACCCCATAGCTGATTGGATGATCTTACACCTAGGCAGGTGGAAGTGAGGTCGGTAGGTGGCCCTGGCCCTCACGGGCTGTTGCCCCACGGGTTATTATTATTATTTCTCAAGTGCAGTAATATATGCTAATTTCACATGATGGAAATAGTAGCTTTCTTGTCAACCATTTCTACCTATGATATTTTACAAAAGTAAATTTACCTTCAGAGGCCAAAATAAACTATTTACAAGAGAGGGCACCTTGGTTTCTTATATTTCGATTCAGGGAGGCACTTCTCTTCGTAGATTACGAAATTCCTTTCTTAATAAACTAGCCAGTTGGAGATACAGATAATCTGATCACATTCTTTGCATTTTTCGTAGCATAACCAATCAGAGGCGACCTCTAGGTCACGAGTGCAGTTGTAATGTCGGACGCGTGAGATGCAATGTGTCACTTCACATTTTGAAAAGCCGATAACTATTCAAATGAGAGGAATGCTGTTTCCAATTAAAAGGTATTAGGTACAAAAGAATGGCGCTGTTTGAATACATACTTTACAGCCTTTACTGTACACACATGGAATAATATTTTAGTTGTTTCAATTGTAAACACCGTGCACTCACCATAGATGGTGTAACTCGATATACCTTTCGTGCTGTTTTTATTATACATTGTAGTCGCAAATGCTAACCGAAATGTTACATGGAATGCTTTCGTAGTAGTACTAGTGTCTGCTATAAGATTTTTGGAAGCATTTACGTAGGGTTTATGCTAAGAAAAAAGTTAAAGGAAGCGTTTTGGCCTTAGAAACTAAAATACTAGAAAATGATCGAAACATATCTCTTACAAATGTCGTGCGTCAATCTTCCCTCTTTGCGTATCCCTCCCCTTCACCTGCCTCAAACAAGAACTTAACAAGCATATCATCGGCTTCGTGGTGGTGTGTCTAAGTGATCGAATTCGTTCTCGCCTCCGAAATTCACCAGTTCGAATCCCGCCCAGTCTGTGCCCTGATGGTCTTTGTGATTGACCCTTTGTGATTGACCCTTCATCACTTACTTCCAAACCTGTATTCTTGTTATTTTACGTCTCTTTTCTGTCTCCTTTTGCTAACTGTGACGATGATGACTTCAATTGGAATTAGTTAATTTTTATGAATTTATCAATCTTTAATAAATTGAAAATTTAATATTTAAATTTCTTTATGGTGCCCGCCAGCTGTTGATAAAAAAAAGCTATTATCATGGGCATATTGCGGAGGTCCATAACATGGGATTTATCTCTTTCAATTATACAGGAATTTTTTACGTAATCTTTTGTGCTTTGCGGAGCCTCCCCGATGGCGTAGTGGGGTCCCGGGTTCGATACCCGGTTGAGGCACATAGTGGTTCGGATCCCACTTTAAACTGTGGGTCCAGTCCCTGTTATCCTTGCTGTACATATAGTGAATATGAAACATCGACTCAATCAATCGGAAGATTTGCTTTGATTTTTTGCATCTTATTTGAGCATTAGAATTAAGTTACCTTTTGAAAGTTTGGAATCATTTCCAGAAAATATCCTCAAGATGAGGGTGATGTTAGCTGTAAAAGTTTGAAATTTTATTCAGAGCTATAATATATAAGTTGCACGGATTCTATCCCTGTGCTTCAAGGGTATATTCTAGAATATCTCCCGCCGTGGAAACTTTCCAAGTAGCACATTGCATGTATCCATGTTGTGTGCGTGTTCATTGCTGGGAAAAGCAAGCTGGGCCTGTCTAGAGATTAGTCTAGGTTTGAATCTATCTTCTATAAACGAGATAAAAATGGAGGTATGTGTTTGGGTGTCCGTGTGGGAGTGTATGTATATTTGTTCCGGCATAACTCTCGAACGCCTGGAGCAATTTCAACCAAACTTGGTACACGTATCACTTGCAATCTGGAAACAATACTTTGGGGGCAAGACACCCCTGGCACGGGGTGGGAAGGGGTGACATGTAAAAATAATCGAAAACGATCGATATTCAATTCCGCACAAACAGACATCCGTGACTCTATGCAATCCCGCACAACGATAGTGTGTCTCGGGTTGTCTAACATTCAGGCTGATATGACTTTGTGTTGCAAAAACGCCCGATATTAGTGTGGAATCCATAGTTTTCGGAGTCGCTAAGCTAATTGGTGACATTCACGATCACATTTAAAATTAGCTACATTTTACGCTATAGTTAGAATTCATTATTTTCCTGTCTAATACAAGATTGGGATAAATAAATACCCGGGAAACGCCGGGTAATCAGCTAGTACCCACACATCACACAAATGTCCAGAAGATATCCACTGGATATATTTTGGATATTTGTGTCGTAAGTTCTGGATATCCTAAAGATATCCAGGAATGTCCAATTGACATCCACTGGATATCTGCTGGATATCCATTTGTCCGCATACGGGATATCCAAAAGATATCCAGAAATGGATATGTTTGGACATTTTCGGATCACTTTTGGACATGTTTTGGACATCAAGTGGGACGTAATCTGGACATTATAATTTGATTTAAATATTTTTGTACGTACTTTTGATATTGTATGAAAACAAAAAGTACAATTTTTGAGCTCATCTGGATATTATTTCAATAGGAAACGATCTATGCAACAGTCAACCACCAATGCTTGTTGTTAATTTTCTTGTTCCCCCTTAAAATAGGCACTAGCCATGTTGGATAGTTCAATGAACTAACCGATCCGTAACTACGCACTGGTAATGTGCAGGCTGGTAAATTCATATAAACTAACAGAACTCTGAGTGCGTGTGTCAGTCTTTCTTCACCGGATATAAACCTTTTCGAGCAAGGCCTCATCTCCAGGAAGCTATTAACTCGCGGCAAGCCACGGCACCTAGCGACCAGTTGAGTGAGATGAGTCAAGGTAAAATGGATAATAAACCTTTTCCCGCTCGCACAAAAATAGGCAATAATTAGGCTGGAGAGTTCAATGAACTAACCGATCTCTAATTACGCACACGTAATGATCAGGCTTGATAATAAACCTTTTCCTACCCCCACAAAAATAGGCAATAGTTAGGCTCGACGTACAGTCCAAGGCTCGGAACGTATACTAAAACCACAGTCCAGTAGTGAATTTTAGATATATTTAAGAGAATGTGTAATGTTGTCCCAATATTAAACCGTAATGCAAAATTTTAATTCTTGTACTGTCTACAAAGATAAAAACATTCTAAAAAAACTTTTTAAACTTTTAATGATAATGTTCTTTGGAAACAAGAACTTAGAAAACCTTACAGAAGCACTCTTAGGAATAAGAAACAATTAAAAAAAAAGTATGCGATGTCACGGTATCTAGTGACATGTGAAACGCAGTTCGATATAAATTATTTTTGTTTATTAATTCATTTTATGCACAAACATGAAAGTGTGAGGTTTGATTTTATTTTGTGGATAAACTTGTATCCGAGCCAGACCTCGGGAGTTGGGAGACGAGTTTTTCTTGAGTGACAGCCGAACTGTCATTTCGGCTTAGAACATGACATATTTGCACCAACACGGAGAAAAGGAAAGATTATTTTCGTCGAGACCGGGCTTGAAGTCACAGCGGGTGGGCGAACCGATTTGTCACGGATGACCAGGAGAATCAGCTGGAGCCCAAGCCTGCAAGGATCGAAGACGCGTTGGTGACCGTGTTTCAAGACAATGGAGAAAGGTCATTTCCATCCCCTCAGAAATCGAAGCCAAGCCACCTTAGCGTGCTTTTCAACGGACGAATTTGAATCTCTTATAAATATGCGGTACTATCATTCCAGAGACAGTTTTGACCCGGATTTCATAGAGAGAGCATCTCCGCGCTACACTTTCGCGTGATTATTGTTTTGTATCCGTGGACTTCGTTTTCTTACGTACCGTTAGCGAATTGAAGATAGAGAGTTACCAGTGTGCGCCTTATTTTGGTAAAGTATTACGCGGTGATTTGTTTTTGCCAAGCGTGGACTACATAATTATGGGCGGCTTGTAAGGATCCGCCCTGGATCGTACGTGGTTCGATGGGTCTATAGAGCCTCGGCTTCACACTCAGTATCGCTTCGGGGCTTGAGTCTCCTCGACTCAAGGTTCGGGTTAATCCGGCTTCTTCAATCCTCGACGTAAGGTCCCTCGTAATTCTAGGTCAAAGGTTCTCAATGTACTTATAGATCTTGACCAAGATTCTATAAGCAATCGACAATCCTTTTCCCCACTAGGTTCTGTCGATATTCAGTTAAGCACCCAACTTCCTTTTCTCTTTTCAGCCTCTGACCAGAGAACTGAAAATTAATCCGTGACCACAGAATAAGAAAAGGTGTTCCCTGACCAGGGACACAAACGTTGACTACTAACAGTCTATCGACCGATCCCGAATTCTGGTGTATCCTACGACAATCACAATCCTCTCAATTATATCTCCTGACCAGGAGCATAGAACCGAGAGAACATAAGCCTTCTGACCAGAAGAGCTAAGTAATTGTCCTAAAGATAATCCAGAATAAGCTAATTCCTAGTAGCGACGTGGAAGTAAGCGCAGAAATACGGGTATGAAAAGAAAAGACGGTAATACGAGTTCCGTATTTATCTGGAGTTCGAATACAAAAGGCCCCGGGCCACCGAGCTTCGCTGCTTATATAGGATTTCTCGGTGCCGTGAAGGATTTACCAACTTTTATCTTTACCTCAATTTTACATTACAATAAAATACATATTAATAAAATATCAAAGAGGAACATAATTAGCTACATACAGAAATTACTATTTTTAACCTTTTGTGAATATTAAATATGCAAAATAATTTTAATTGTTACACTCAGCATTTAATTTGACTAGGGAGTATTGCTTCTTCCAACTCCCCTCTCTCCCTGCAACGGCCACGCGAAAAGACAACAAAGAAAAGAAAGAAAGTTTAGAACGTTATAATGTTAAGCAATTATTTTTTTTTAAATACAGGTTTTGTCTTGCGCGGGCATAACTTTCGTTTACCTTAACATAACTAAATTCTGATTACACCGTCTTGCAGTAAAAGAATCAGGGATTAATATGATATTAGTTAAATTATTGTCCGCCAAGGGACACGACAGATATAGCGTGGGGAAGACAGCCTAATCTTTCGTCTTTTCCCCGGTTTCAACGTTTACATAAAGTTGAGTCTGCCTGGCTTCTACACAATAGCGATTGCTTTCTCGCATTGTTGTCCCCGATAATGAAATTCCAGCTCAGCTTGCTGGCAGAAAGAAACAAACTCTTTGAACTTATATTTAACATCTGGATGTATACTCTATATACGAGGTGTGTTTCACTTTTCTTGGTAATTAACCATTAACACCCAAAAATTATAAATACCAAACAAAGGAAAATATTAAGTTTATATACATCCTTGTAAAGTGAACACTGCTACACGTTACAATTGCCCCGCTTCCTACGAGAAAATTTGAACAATTTTCTCTTTCACAGAAAAATTGTGAAAATTTTCAAAACTTCACTTAATGTTCATAAACAATTCACTGACAACTCTTGACGTTCCACACTAGTCACAAGAAATCTGGCTTTCTCCGAGTATTTCTCTCCGTCGTTCCTGGGAGCAGGTGAACTTCTTTAGGTTCTGGTAGTTAACCCGATCTACAGGCTCCTTTGTAGACGGCTGCAGGAGAAGTGCGGAGTTGTCCCTCATCTGGGTAGCGATGTATGGACCGACGTACACCTCGAAGAGTTTGGAGATGGTTTGGAGACGACTGGAGCTCAGCTTACGGTTCTTCACTAGGACCAGATCTCCTTCCTTCAAGATCAATGCTTGTCCTTGATTCTTCACTCTTCTCTTCTTCTGTTGGGCTTTTTCTCTCCCTTGAGCTTGATATAATTTAAAGGCCCAAGTCGTCTTCTCATCCTGTGGTACAGGCCAATAAAACCTTTCATGAGGTTCCTCCGGGATGGCTCTATTGAAGAAAAGTTCAGAAGGAGCATATCCCGTAACAGAGGAGACGGAATTGTTCAATAACCAAACCACATCATTGATGAAGGTGGCCCAACGAGTATGCTCTCTGTAGCAAAACAGCCGCAAAAGACGGACGACTTCTTGGTTAATTCTCTCTACCACATTACTGCTGGGATGATAGGCTGTAGTGCAGACATGAGTAATGCCCTTCCTTCTCATATACTCGCTCCAGGTTGTCGAAGTGAACTGGGTACCTCGGTCTGAGAGGATGACTTTTACTCGAGGATAGTGAGCAAAATACGTCTTCTCCAATAAGTTCACGATCTCCTGAGATGTAGCTCTCCTCAGAGGATAGGCCGAAACGAATTTCGTGCCAATGTCAACGGCGGTAAAAATGTAGGAGAACCCATGGGAAGTTGGTAGCTGGCCTATAATATCAATAGACAGCATCTCATGAGGATCCTTGGGTGAAATGTGAAGCTTCTCTCTCAGGATTCCTATCTTATCCATTTTTGTCTTGGCACACATCTCACAGTCCTTAACATACCGAATAACATCTCCGGATAGTTTGGGCCAAAAATATCTATATTTTATTTTAGCTTTGGTTTTTGTAATGCCAAAGTGTCCTAGGTTATCGTGATTTTCTCTAAGTATCTGCGAAACAAATATTGCCGGCACACAAAGCTTCCAAATAATGGATTCACCCTGAACTCTTCTGAACAATAAACCTCCATGTAGACAATAATTCTTCCTAGTTCTACCTTGAGTAATGGTATCAGTCTACTTCTGGAGCTTCCAAGATGCTCAAGATGCTTTGACAAAACAAGTCCTCCCTCTGAGCTTCAATCCACTTCTCCAGTTCCTCAGTCTCTTCCCGTTCTTGCCAAATATAGTTCACCTTAAACAGTGTCTTCGGAATATCTCCTTCTGGTGAATCGGACACAGGATACCGGGAAAGAGTGTCAGCTATCTCATTATCCTTTCCTCTGACGTAAATAATCTGGAATTGGTAAGCCTGTAATTTCAAAGCCCATCTAGTTAACCTGCTATTAAGATCCTGAGAGTTTTTTAACCAGACGAGTCCCTTGTGGTCTGAGTATATTTTAAATGATTGGCCTTTTAGATAAACCGAAAATTTCTCCACACCAAAAATGATGCTCAGACACTCCAGTTCATGGATGGAATAGTGTATCTCATTGTTTCTCAACTTTCGACTTGCATGTTGGATAACATTTACAATTTTCTCGCCACCTTCTGGTTCTTGGAACAATATGCAGCCTAACCCTTTAGCAGAGGCGTCGCACTGTAGACAAAAGCTTAAATTAAAGTCTGGCTGAGACAAGGCACCAGTAGTAACTAACGTAATCTTAATTTTCTGGAACGCCTGTTCTTCCTCTTCACCCCAGCTCCACTTAACATCCTTCCTTAGGAGGTGACTTAAGGGTTCTACATCCTGTGCTAATCCAGGGTAAAATTTTCTTCTCCAATTAGCAAGACCTAAGAACTTCCGGAGGTCTTTCCTACAGGCTGGCCGAGGAAATCTCAAAATGGCTTCATTACCAGCAGGGTCAGGTTTTACTTCTTCTCCTGATACTATATGCCCTAAAAAGCGAATCTCCTTTTTGACAAATTCACATTTCCTTAATTTAATGGTCATTTCACATTCTCTCAATCGTTCTATGACCAATTGTAAATGCTGTAAATGTTCTAGAAGCGTCCTGGAGTGAACAAGTAAATCATCCAGATACACGGTCAGATACTCCTCACTCTCTGGACCAAAATATTTGTGCATGACTGAGACAAAAGTGCTGACCGCATTCGAAAGTCCAAAAGGCATCCGAGTAAATTCATATAAGCGACCTCGATAAGAAAAAGCGGTGTATTTTCTGTGGCTAGGGTGTATTTTTACCTGAAGGTAGCCAGACGCGAGATCCAAGCTGGAAAAGTACCTGGATCCTCGGAAACGTTGCAAAGACTCATGGATGGGTTCGACGGAACTTCTTGGAACTATCATTTTGTTGTTGAGCTGGCGAAAATCAATCACGGGCGTATTTGTCCTTGAGGTTTATCCACTACAATTAAAGCATTCAAATAGGCAGAATTCGAAGGTTGAATGACTCCCCATTCCTTCCATAAATTTAGTTCCTTTTCTAAAGCTTCACGCTTGGCAACAGGGATCGGATAAGGCTTTCTAAACACTGGCTCTAAATCCTTCAACCATATCTCACACTGAACGTCTCTAGCACAGCCAGGTCTTTCTGAAAATACATGGTGATATTTCATAAGCAAATGGAACAAACAATCCTGTTCACTCTTGGACAAGAACTGACTTTCTTCAACCTTTTCCCTAATTAATTTTATCTTCACTGGCACTCCACTTATCCAACACAGCGACGTTTACTCTGGCTTCCTTGCCTCCGTCGTAATCTATATTAACAGTGAGCGGGGTGCAGCTACTTTGCAGTGTCAACTCGTTCTCCAACAAACAGATATTGGCTCCATAGGGCTTAAGAAACGGCATGCCCAGTAAAACATCAACACCTAACTTCTTTATCACAAATACTTCAGTGTTCAATTCTTGGTCTTTAAATTTAATGCTAATATTCCTTCTCCCACAAATCCTTATCCGATTCGAACCGGTTACTCCAACTATTCGAGTTTCTGGATCCTTCTGTAGTTTCATTCCCCTGTACTTCTCAAGTAGTTCCATCCAAATGTCGAAATTTAACAACGAAGCCTCGCTCCCAGTGTCGAGTAAGCAAACGACAGGAATGTCTGCAACTTGAGCTTTAACTTTGGGCGTACTATGGAAAGTAGTTAATTCAACAGACCTCTTAATCCCTTCTTCCACAGCTTTCTCTTCTACTTTGGTTAAGGAGTAGCTGTAATGGATTTCGTAAGCCCTGTTAAAAGTTTCGCCATTGGATACTAATCGTTCCTTACTACTTCCTTGCCCAAGTGGAACGGAACTTAAGCAAGATTCCCATTTAAACCTTGGTTAGTGGGAACCACTGGAGCGCTCCAATAGAACTGACGAGTCTGATCAACAGCTTGTTGTTGCTCAAAGGTCCTCGGTAACTCGGATTCATATGTCTGAGATCCTGAAGTCACGAATTGCCGGTTAGGAGAATTGTAGACTCTTCTTCGAGGAGGAGATGCAGAGTTTCTTCTTCTCTCGACGTAACCTCCTTCTGGTGCTCTCGTCTCGGGATCAGATCTTGGTTCTTGTCTATTAGGTCGACTTCTATACCACGTCCTTCCTCTAAACTCCCTAGTTTGACGGTAACCATTATTACCTGTCCTTGGTTCTTCATGGTTACGGACGTTGTTGTTAATATTTCTTCCAGCAGGTCCGTGGTTTTCTCGGACGACTTGTCTCACTGCTGTATTTCTCTGTATTGGTTGCTGATTTCTAAACCTTCCATTATTACTGTTCCCAGCTTCACTTCTCTTGAACCAATCTGCTCTCCAGCTTTCGGCCTCCTCATTCACTTCATATCTTTTCAGGAACGCTGCTAACTCTTCCATTGTCTTTGGTGGGTTAACGAGGCAAAGTTGTCTGACTTTATAAGACATCTGTTTAGTTATCAAATTCAAGACCTCACTTTCTATGAGTACTGGCGAAAGATTCTTAAACCCAGCATAGATTCCCCACGCATACTCTTCCATGGTTTGATTGGAGCCTTTAGTGTACTTTCTATTTCTCAAGACGTCCAATTGTCTTTGTTTTGCTTCCTCTGAAGCAAATGTAGCAGTAAACTTTTTACAAAATCCATTGTAGTCCCTAAACTCTTCGTAATGGGCCTGGAACCAATGCTCGGCTTGTCCGGTAAACAATCTGGATAGTAACTGGAGACGATATTTCTCTGGAACTTGCATAAGCTCAAAGTTAACATTTAGTTCCTTCAAGTACTTCTGTGCACTTTGAGCTTCAATGTTACCACTGAACTTAGGGAGTTGATTTAAGTCAGATATTCGAGGTAATTTGACATATCGTCCTCCGTTTTTTTTATCTAATTCCGAATCTGAAGATGGAGTTGAGTTCCTTCCAGGTTTCCGCCTCTTCCGACGAATCCTTCCCGGTGGTCTTTCGTCCTCCGAAGATGAATCACAAGAAGGTCTCTTCCGATTTATTTCTGTCTTCGAAGTTTTTCCAAACCTTCCAGCATCAGAGTTTCCAATGGAGGTCACAACTTTACTGTGTTTAATTCTTTCTTCCATACCTCGAACAATTTGATCTTCCACTGTAGGCCTATCATTATTCTTCCTTGACATCTTTCTCTTTCTCAGAGGTCCACGTGCACCCTCACTCGCAACGTAATCTGACGTCTCTCCAGCTGACTGATGGTTATCAAAGCCATAAGGTGACTTAACAGCGGTTTCCTGTTGAGTTGAATCTACGCGAAGTCCTTGAAGTCTGTCTCTCAAGGAGCTTATGTTTTGTTGCATGTTTAATTTCAGCTGACGTAACTCGGTGGCCACACAAGTGTTATTCTTTGCAATGTTATCAACATCTTCACGAACGCTGGTTATATTGTGGGTTACTTCTTCTCGGAAGCTGGAAATACTAGTATTTATCTCTTCACAAAAAGAGGAAACCTTACTTTCTCCTTGACGTAGTTCTTCACCAAAATTTTCTAACCTCTCGAAGCACTCAGCAACCTTAGAACTTACTTCCTCATTTTTCCCTAGATAAGCAGTCATCTGTTCCTTAATCTCGGTTACACTCACTCCCAGAGTGTCCATGGAACGAGTAATTCCTTCCATTTCACGCTCTCGCTCAACTGTAAGCGTTGTGTGGAGTACCTCCCACTTCTCATTATTCTGGGACAGTTCCTTGCTTAGAGTTTCATGCAGCTGTTTCCACCGTTCTTCATTTTCCGATTTATCAGCATGTCGCTTTCTTTCTTCTTCTGCTTTCTCTTCTTGTCGCTTTCTTTCTTCTTCTACTTTCTCTTCTTGTCGTTTTCTTTCTTCTTCTGCTTTCTCTTCTTGACGTTTTCTTTCTTCTTCTGCTTTCTCTTCTTGTCGTTTTCTTTCTTCTTCTGCCTTCTCTTCTTGTCGTTTTCTTTCTTCTTCTGCCTTCTCTTCTTGCCGCTTTCTTTCTTCTTCTGCCTTCTCTTCTTGTCGTTTTCTTTCTTCTTCTGCTTTCTCTTCTTGTCGTTTTCTTTCTTCTTCTGCTTTCTCTTCTTGTCGTTTTCTTTCTTCTTCTGCTTTCTCTTCTTGTCGTTTTCTTTCTTCTTCTGCTTTCTCTTCTTGTCGTTTTCTTTCTTCTTCTGCTTTCTCTTCTTGTCGTTTTCTTTCTTCTTCTGCTTTCTCTTCTTGTCGTTTTCTTTCTTCTTCTGCTTTCTCATCTTGTCGTTTTCTTTCTTCTTCTGCTTTTTCTTCTCTTAATATACTCCAGAACTGTTGCCACCTATTCTCTTCAGCAATTTTTTTAGCTTTCTCTTCCGCCTTCCGAGCTTTCACCTCTGCAGTCTTCTCGATTTGACGTTTTCTTTCTTCTTCTGCTTTTTCTTTTTTTCTTTCCTTTTTTTCCATTTCGGACCAAACTGTCAACCACGGAGGAAGTTCAATAGCAGGTTCCTTATTCTCATCTTCATTGCCCTGGCAACCTTTACACCGGACGACATCTAAATTTTGTCCTTCCACGGTTTCAGACTCAAATTCGCAAACGAAATGCTTCCACTGGCTGCAGGAAATGCACCTAAATGCCCCCTTATCTTCATCTTGATCGGAGCAACAATCAAAGTGCAAAATTCCGTGTTCCTCTTCAATCGTCGGCAATGAATTGCGTTTAGACTTTCTTGTTGCCATCTCGATGTTTCGTAATTTCGGAAAAATCACCGGATATATACTTCGAGCCCCAAACGTTGCAGCGCCACTTGTAATGATCCGCCCTGGATCGTACTTGGTTCGATGGGTCTATAGAGCCTCGGCTTCACACTCAGTATCGCTTCGGGGCTTGAGTCTCCTCGACTCAAGGTTCGGGTTAATCCGGCTTCTTCAATCCTCGACGTAAGGTCCCTCGTAATTCTAGGTCAAAGGTTCTCAATGTACTTATAGATCTTGACCAAGATTCTATAAGCAATCGACAATCCTTTTCCCCACTAGGTTCTGTCGATATTCAGTTAAGCACCCAACTTCCTTTTCTCTTTTCAGCCTCTGACCAGAGAACTGAAAATTAATCCGTGACCACAGAATAAGAAAAGGTGTTCCCTGACCAGGGACACAAACGTTGACTACTAACAGTCTATCGACCGATCCCGAATTCTGGTGTATCCTACGACAATCACAATCCTCTCAATTATATCTCCTGACCAGGAGCATAGAACCGAGAGAACATAAGCCTTCTGACCAGAAGAGCTAAGTAATTGTCCTAAAGATAATCCAGAATAAGCTAATTCCTAGTAGCGACGTGGAAGTAAGCGCAGAAATACGGGTATGAAAAGAAAAGACGGTAATACGAGTTCCGTATTTATCTGGAGTTCGAATACAAAAGGCCCCGGGCCACCGAGCTTCGCTGCTTATATAGGATTTCTCGGTGCCGTGAAGGATTTACCAACTTTTATCTTTACCTCAATTTTACATTACAATAAAATACATATTAATAAAATATCAAAGAGGAACATAATTAGCTACATACAGAAATTACTATTTTTAACCTTTTGTGAATATTAAATATGCAAAATAATTTTAATTGTTACACTCAGCATTTAATTTGACTAGGGAGTATTGCTTCTTCCAACTCCCCTCTCTCCCTGCAACGGCCACGCGAAAAGACAACAAAGAAAAGAAAGAAAGTTTAGAACGTTATAATGTTAAGCAATTATTTTTTTTTAAATACAGGTTTTGTCTTGCGCGGGCATAACTTTCGTTTACCTTAACATAACTAAATTCTGATTACACCGTCTTGCAGTAAAAGAATCAGGGATTAATATGATATTAGTTAAATTATTGTCCGCCAAGGGACACGACAGATATAGCGTGGGGAAGACAGCCTAATCTTTCGTCTTTTCCCCGGTTTCAACGTTTACATAAAGTTGAGTCTGCCTGGCTTCTACACAATAGCGATTGCTTTCTCGCATTGTTGTCCCCGATAATGAAATTCCAGCTCAGCTTGCTGGCAGAAAGAAACAAACTCTTTGAACTTATATTTAACATCTGGATGTATACTCTATATACGAGGTGTGTTTCACTTTTCTTGGTAATTAACCATTAACACCCAAAAATTATAAATACCAAACAAAGAATAATATTAAGTTTATATACATCCTTGTAACGTGAACACTGCTACACGTTACAGGCTAAAGGAGATAGAGAGGAGCGGAAGCCAGCCAGACGACGACAAAACCAACCACTGCTTAAAGCCCGAAGGACGTTTCCAGATCGACGTTCCAACCGAAGCCCGTTACCAGAGAGAGAGAGAGAGAGAGAAGGACGACTCCAGAACGACGCCCAATCGAACCCCGTTACCAGAGAGAGATGATTGCAGATCGACGCCCAATTGATGCCCGACACTAGAGAGATTCCGGACCGGCGCATGACCACGTACACCCGACGCTAGTGACAAGAGGAACGCCCGAAGTACTGAGGAGGTGCAAGTACACCATATCGTCGCAATTATTCTTCGTCGCGATCGACCTCGGAGAACAATTTCGCCACAAAGGAACCGTGTGCAAGTCCCTCGTCCAGGAGAGATGAATGACTACGCAATGTAGCAGAGTCCGGTACAGTATTCTTTAGAGGATCTATGTCCATGTAAACTTGTATCGTTAGTATCAACAGCGTACTGTTAACGCCGAAGTCTCACTTATTTGCAAAGTTACTCAGGAAACCCCGAACCTAACCCCCTGTCTGGTAATTTTTGATATTGTTATAAAAAAGGGTTATTTCATGTTCATATGTTCTAATTTAATTGTCTGCATTCAGAGTTAGAAGCTCCATTTCATTTCTTTAATATTTAGTGTAAATTGTCAAAGTGTGCTCCATTTCTTGTGTAACCGACCGCCCCGTCGCGCCATTTAATTTGTCAATAGTTGACTGATGAGTCCTTTTTAATTGTGAAAAGCGTAATTTTATATTGCAAGGTCGTGCGTGTCACGGACGCTCGCAATGGCAGCTGTGCCACTACTTGCCAAGGGCGACGTGACTTCCAGTCGGACGTAAAGTTGTATATCCAAATATACTGTGGACAAATGAGGCACAGGCGAAGAAAAACGTACAACCACTGATCGGTCGCACGGCAGCTGCTAAACTGGACGCGACGAACGCCTCGACGCTACTGTCAACTCAACCTCTTTCACAGCGAGCGCGGCTCTGCTCGTCTTACCTACCTGCGAGACTTACTATGGCCGTTACGCGCGCTTATTCACGCATGAGGGTTGACCTTAGCTTTATGTAAGACGCAATTCATCTGCGTAACATATATATATGTATGTTCATATAACTATAACTGTGTGTTATTTCACTCTCCACTATAGATAGCCTTTCAGTAACACACACACAGAGAGCTGCAAATTATGGCAATCCTAGCCTGCCTCAATCTTCCAAATACCTTATGTTCTAATTTCACCTCGGCTAAAACTCAGGCGGCTAAATGGGATACTCTGACCCCTCTCAGGTACGGGCTTGGTGAATAAAGCATTGAGAACTTAAGGGTGTTGTTGGTGAATCATGAAATAAATGAACGACTATTCTGAAATTTTAAGATTGGCAACTGCATCTTCTGGGAGGTTACTTTGACCTTTCTTTTCATTCATTTTTATCCAGGAGATGGTTTATTTCCAATACATACGAAAGCTTACATTACACTCAAGTTACAATTTACAATCCATGAATATCCTTAAATTTAAAAGAAATACAGAATCCCCTGTTCGTTAATATTAGATTCGATGAATCCAGAATTCTAATTTGCTGCATGTCTCCACGGGAAAAATCCAAATATGTATATGTGCAGGGAATAGTTACTTGTGTATGTGTGTCGCTAGGAGGAAGCCGTACCAGGGAAGAGAACCCTGTCGTTTTTGCAACCGCAGACGAAGCTTACGGCCTACCATTCAGTAGCAGACAAAAACTTTCGTACATGCCCCTTCCTACAGTATTGCGACCAAAATGTGTCACGAGTGTCGATGTTAATACGGGCAGGATTTTTAAACAGAATAGAATCTACGGGCTCCACTGAGTACTTGGGATCGAGAAACGTTAATAAGCAGAGCTTGCATCAAGATACACGCCAATGATGACATTTCCATTGAAAAACGAGACATATTGCATTGCATGTCTAGTTTTGCTTCCTTGCCCAAATAAGTCTACGTTGAATAAATTTTGAAGAAGGCCAAAATAAAGTTCGGAGATCTGAAATTCTATCATTTTTCCGTAAGAATGATAATATATGGGTCAACAGTGACAAATACATGTCCAATAGGCAGGCGTCATTAACCTCAAAGGATTTCGGCCTATCCTAACCTGTCGTCCCATAACATTATAAATTTCGAAGTATAAATTGTGCTTGGCGAAATACAGGTATATTTATTCCCAAGTGTCATTAGATGTTTATATCGTAGAGCCGACGCTGATGGAATGCGTGCAAACTAAGCTCCGCATTTACTTATATACCTTTCCAAACGATGCTCACTTGTTAAGCATTACGTAATTTGCACAGCGCGACTTGCGACATTTCCAAAAACTAAATACTCATCAATGTCTATATTCACAATCTCAATATCAAAGTTGAACTAATTTCCACGTTGCAGCAAAACCAAATAAAATTGTATAAGGGGAACGATTCATCTCTGTTAATAAGGACTAAACTCTAATCATTCCCCGTTGCAACTTGAACCTTATTGAATACATTAAACTTAAAAGAACAGATTCGATCTTCCCATTGTTGTTAAACGAAATCTATGTCAATCTAAATCATAAACATTTTTCTGCCGTGAAAGAACACAGATTTACATATCCAATATTAAAGATTCGGTCAGAAAATTAACATATAGATTATTACATTAGGCTGCGTTTACACTTATTGTTACAATAAAGAAAATATTAGTGGATTTTTTAAGTCTAATAGTAATCTTTCTATTTATCAAAAATTATGAAATATGAAATATTAAATATCAAATAATATGAACTAAGTAATATAAAATAACCCAGAATAATTAACGGCACATGGATATGAGCCGTGAGGTTCATATCATGCGCATGAAGTAGTATTATTTGTTGCATAGTGGTTTTTGATGTAATTTTTGCTCGCGCCGACGATTGATTTGTGTATTCCGGCAGCTGGAGCCGATTAAGTTTTTGCATCACTATGTAATTCTGTAGTTGTTCTCATTGGACGAGAGAGGCTTATGTGTATTACCCCCGTCCGAGAAACTTGTTAAATGTCGTGCTTACGACTGGATGCATACGTTCATTCGAACGAAAGATTTAACCACGCCGACCCAATTGTCTTAGTTAACCGCTTTCCGAGGGTTGGCACTTAAGTTAATTTAAAAGAGCACAGGAGCTGGCAGACAAATACCCTAATTCACATTAAGGTTTAAAACTAAAGAGGAATGGTATGTTAATGAGATCCATGATTTGTATCTATACTTAACATGTAAATATACCTCATAGGTGTGAAAGAGAGAAGAGTGAATGAGTGAGAGTTTGAGGAGGCTTTGTAAACAGTTGTTGATTGCAATATTTTTTTGTTGTTACAATATATATTCACTTTTTACCGTTCGTCAGTGTTGTTATTTGACGTTTTTCAGGTACCGGATATTATGCTATTAGTGTGTTATGATTGTTCGAATCCACATATCAAAGGTAAACGAAACAGTATAACATTTCAAGGTATTTATCTCCGCCTCGCAATAGCACGACAATAAACGACCGTCTCAGTACCGAACTTGAACACCTGGACCGTGAGAGTTACGACCGGTTTCCCGTACACATAACGACGTTTGGCCCCGTGCCGGGGTATGATTGACACGTCATTTCGGAGACCGTGAGTGCACTCGTTACATTATGCGATACTCCGCCCACCAAAACACACACACACACACACACATGAACACACGACCACATGTAACCAAATTCCTTAAATGCAAGTGTACTGTCCTAGAGACAGAAGTACGATACATTTGACACGTGCGTATAGTTTGACATATTGCAACTAAAAAACATATTTTCAGGTGTTGGACATCAGCATATTACAACACTCTTATTTTACTATTCGTTGAAAATTTCATACACACATGTTACTCCTTTATTTCGCCTTTCGCATCATACAAGAAAAGAAAATTGTCCACACAGTTCCTATGTCAGCCCACTACTAGTTCTCGGTTCAACAATGATGTCAGAGAGTAAAATACGTATTACTTATAACAAAATCAGAACACATTGTTTCTTCTGAAAAAGTTATTATTGGAACATTGCTATGGCAATCCCAGCCTATAAGATTTGCGACTATGTGAATGTGTTCTTGGTTTTAAGTGGTGCAAATACAGTTACAGAAGAACCATTTTGTCACTTGTAGTTTTAACTATGGAGAAACTATGAACATCAGAAATAATCGTGGGATCTGGTGAGAAATGGTGTCTTCAATATAAGCATAACTTCAACATGTCCTTTGTTGATCTGCTAAATGCGAATTTCCTATGTTATCTATTATACCATGCTATGGTATATCTTCTAATTTTGTATGGGAATGATTCAAAGAGCAAAATATATAAATCGAGACGAGAACGGACAAAATCGCAGTTAACAGACTCTTCAGCCGTCTCGTGTATTAAAAACAAAGCAGTTGAACATCTATATTCCTTTTCCGGAATGTCTGGAGTAGGGACGCACAGAGGCGAAAGCTTGTGGGCGGGGCCAGACTATCCGGCGCTCTCCTGAATGCAGAATTCCCACAGAACTACTGGACTGCGAATGACCAGTCGAGTCCCACCCCCTCCCGCGCGACCTTCCCCTCCGCGCGCTCATTGGACGAGGCACACACCGCAACGTGCGCGCAGGACGCGTTCGCGTTCTCTTACTTCAGACATTCCGGAAATGGAATATAGTGAGCTTCTTGTGTCTTCAGTTCACAATGCGCTCCTCAATTCTGATTGGAAATTAGATGGATTTGATGTTTCTAAGCACGGTTTTTATTTCCTTTCTGACTTGAGGGCAAGAGAGTTCTCACAAGAAAACTGAATTAATAATTGAGCTAAAATTCTGAAGAGCTTTGCAACGATACCTCACACTGAATATATATTGTACGCGAAGGATGAGCAGACTTTAACACAATTTTAAAATTAAATTGCAAGTCTTCAGCGCTGAACTGGTTTTCATAATGTTATTATACTTACATTGCAAGAATTAAACAACACAACTTAACTTCCAAAATATTATTTCACTTTATGAAATTTGATATAAACTCATTTTCGATTTCTGACACAAGACATTTTAAGTCAATCTTCTTACATATAACAAAAAAGAATCGAAATCAACAACTTAAAACAAATATCGACATTGATACAGCGTTCTTAATCTCAATAGTTCCCTGTTAATTTTATAAACTTGTACGCAATAGAAATAAAGTAAATATTAGTTATTTGTGAATGTAGAAGACAGTCACAGCTTGCTAGCCATGAGCTTCGTATTGTCTGAGACTTTAGTAAACTTGAATTTAAAGTATATGAAAACGGAGTGCCCTAGTTGGCGCTGAACTGGCTACCTGGTTGGATATGATGGCTGCTTGACTGGTTTTGACGACTAGACGTAGTCTAATTGCAACTGGCTTTCTCTTCTAGATTCTGTGAAACAGCTAATCAGAGAAAATCTTTGGTCGTGTGAAGATAATCTATAAATTTTGCAAGGGAAACTTATTGTCTGTGGTTTCCGATGTTGCTTGTTTTATTTCGCTCCTTGATGAACGAAACAAAGACATGGATAATCTCCATTCCTGTTCTTTAATATTTAGGAATTTATCCAAAGCGATGAGATTTGTACGCGACAATTGTTATTTGCCGATAATGAAAATCCTCACTATTACCGGTGTATTAAATGATTGACATATTTAGTTGAACAAAATATTTTTTTATGAATGCGAATCTCATGTGTGAATGTGCATACCCGAGTTCATTAAAAAGCTTGTTCACTACACTTTGATTACCATATTTTCTTTCGAGACAATTTCTAGCAAATACTTTTCTTTCAATTCTAATAATTTTAATTTTTAGTAACAGAAGTAGCTATTTTCCTACAACGTTATTCCTGAAGTCGCTCGTTCATCTTTATAGCTTGTCTGCTTGGCGCAATGCCTTGTGGGAACAAATGCATAGCGACAAGTACGGCAACAAATACAGTGTGAGGCGAAATCTAGCAGATGAGCCAGTATCACACAACGAGTCTAAGTCGAAATGGAAAATCCAGCAGTAAATCTACACTCGTATGATTCAGGCATTATTCATACGTTATCTTGTTATTTGTAAAGAGATCACACATGTTCAAATTTAAACGGACAGCTAAGGTGTTTCAGCTAACGAGACGAGAACGAGAAATAGACATGCATTTGCAATTTGAAATTGTTAAACCCTCTCTCGTCTCGGTATACACCCTAATCTTGCATATTCTGCGTCATGTTTCATAAGTAGGGAGTCTCTAGTACATTTCTGTCAAGGACATTTCGTAGGGGAGGAGCGGCATTCCTCCACATCCTTTTGAAACACCACTGCCTAACTGTCCGTAGTCTATTGAGTACTCATTGAAACCAAATCCAGCATATAGAGGCTCTGGGGTTCGCCCAGCCTTTACTAAATGGTGCTTGTGGCAACGCTGGGGATAAAGACGGACGGAGAGGGTTGCTGATCCCATCATCTTCACAAATGACCGAGGCTGTGATGGTGTCTAGCCCTACCTCAGGGGTGGCTCAAGGTAAACCTTTCACCCGGGGCGAGGTGACCATTCTGTATATTTACAGTTTTAATGACAAGATAATAGTGTAGTGTGTGGTGAATGATCATGTGGTGCGTGCTAACTAATCAAATGAGCGTTTAAAGCAGCAGACAGGCATTTGTTGAATCTTCTGAATTTGAACATCTTCTACTTCGTTGAAGGTCATTTCCTTGCACCAGCCTGACACCTGGTGTCAAAAAGTGCATTGAACTAGACGAGGCTACTATAAACGGTTGCCTAGGTTTCATTTTTTTATTAAAGTTTTGGCCGTGTGAAATAACTTAGCCCCACCCCTTCTCCTTCACCACACCGACGTTCCGAACATAACTTAGACGATGCTAGCTGTTTTTACATCTTTGCAAGCGAAGTTCGCACATTTACAATAATTTACATTTTCTTAGCTAGAAAATTCGCACCTGGAATCACCAAAACCCGTGACAGTCAGAGGCTCTGGCCGAAAGGTACAAACTACATACTTGAAGTATGATCTTGGCGGAAGTGACGTCACTTATTACAGTTCGAAAGCGTCAAGTTCACGAGGAATCGAGACCACAGGGCAGAGCACATGATGTTGGAGGCTCGGTCACGTGGCAAGTGAACTTGTTGTTCATTTGTTTGAAATCGCGGAGATAGAAAGCCAGCAAGTTGTTTGTTGCAGTTCTTCTAATGTGTGGAAATGTATGTATTAGAGCATTTCCAAATGCTATGTGATTTCTGTGGAAACGTTGAAAACCAATGTGATCTCGGTTATATCTACTGATGGTATTTGGCGCTGCAGTCGAAGTGCAGTTCGAAAGATCTTCACTTCCAGTCCACGACTTCAAGACCGCACTGCGAGACCATTCTCGAAGTATTCTCGCTTCAAGTACTGTCTTGCAGCTTTCGGACACGGCCACAAACCCAACCGACTGGAACAGCGCGGTTCTCTCTAATGCAGAAATAATGTCAAAACAAAATCCTGCGTCCCGTCAAGCTAAAACTCTACATTTTGAATCTTCAGGGAGTAACAAATTAAACACGTTCAAGGACACAGTGTGTGGTACACATCCCCTTCGAAATCAATTTGACGATCCACCAGGACCCATTCCCAGCGTGGGTTTCAAAGGCCACGAACGTCATATCCAAGCGTGTAGCAACCTTCAAGGACGCTTCGAGACTTGCGTCACCGACGACGTTGCCAATTGTCGCAGCTAGGCAATTACTTCAGGATTTTTTTTAAACGAAAATAGAACAATTAGACGCGAAGAACTTGTGCACACTGCAGGTGCTCCCAACGGCACGTACTCCGCTTCTACACCGACTTTGTTCTCTTTTCATGTGTGCTTGGCGAGGCGCCATGCATACTGTGTCACTTCCAGGTATTCCACTATCCATTCCTTATGTAGTTTCGGAGAAGTGGTGCCAGGTCAACACGCTGTTATATCAGTCTCGATGCCGAGCTGGGATGAGCCAGGCGGTAAACATAATTTGTATTTAGACACAGGTTCAACAAACGGTTAGCAAACAGCTAATGATAGCAAGTTAAAATACACACTTACTTACAGCTTAATTTGCCATTCCGTACTCCCCTTCCGTACAACTCATGAGTTTTTAACTAGAAGAGTTACTTGTATGAACTGTGCCAATATTTGCTTTGAGGGGGAATGCCGACGTATTTGTAGTTTCACTTCGGAGGTTAGATTTTTGAGGGGGTATGCAAGTTTGCATATGTTACCAACCAGTAAAATAAACTAAGGGTGATAAAAACATCCCTGACAGGGAGAAAAGTAAGTTTATTTTACCGAGGATTAAATTATTTGTGGGGAGATACCCCCGGCATCCCCCCCAGTTAATTCGCACACTGCTTGTATGTAACGTAGTTAGAGTAACATTAATTTAGTAACATCTCTGGTCATTATGCACTTGAAGCTTGGAAGCGAATCACGATTCCCGACGCTACCACTCAACAAGCGAGACGCTGACGTGATCTCGGTCGTGCACCTATCATTAACTCTCCCGCTCACGGTCGACACTGTTGGTAGGCTCGCTAGTTAGTTAGTTGCTATACATTTGTAGTTTTGGAGCGAATCATAACTCCCCAAGCTACCAATCACGAAGCGAGCCGCTCACGTCATCTCAACCAACAGCAATCACTAACACGTTTGCTCACGTTCTAGGCTGTTGGTAGGTTCGCTAACTAGAGTTGCACAGCAGCATGGATATGTTCCGAAAATTATCCGACTCGACAAACATGTTACTCTTTCCAGTAATTGTAACTACTTAGTTTTGGAAATGAGTAATTGTAAATGTAACTGCGTTACTTTTGGAATAACGAGTGATGAAATTAACAGTTACTTATCTATACGTTTCAACGCCAATCAACAAAATATGGTTTCATAATCAAATGTAAATTTCTTTAGAATCAAATGTTTTTTGTGTGACGTAATATTTTCATTTATAACAGCATACTTAAAATTTTCTTATCTCTATATTTCTTTTTAAACGTATAAAGTTTTATAACAATGGAAATTAGTGATATCTTAGTACGATTATCACACCAGTAAAAGAAAAGGTACAGTTCCCTTGCAGTTCAAGAACATAACAAGTTTAACGACTTATCTTGTAGAATAGTATAACTGCAAAAGTATCCTACAATAGAAGATACAGGTCGGAAGAAACAGTAACCTTAATTGAGTTATATTTAAATAGCAGTAACTGCAACTGAAGATTGAAATTTTGTTTTCATTTCTTTATCAAACTATTTTGTTTGACGTACAGATGAAGAACTAAAAAAAGACAGTCTCAGAATAAGTGTAGATGTTATTGGCATTGTACATAGTGTAAGGTACACTAAAACAATAATTTACGGAGCACCTTTAAAGGGCAAATGCCATTTCTCAATCGTATTGGTTTGTATCAAGCTGGAAACAATCTATTCTACAACAAGATATTTACTCATTTAAATATAACATTTTTGGAGACCGTAAACATTTGACAAAGGAGAGACAAAAGTAGCATTCTTGAGCTGGTAATTATAAAAAAAAATCGCAATTGTGAAGAAGAGAGTAAGCCAATATTCCCATAGTTAGGATTCTAGAGGTAAGTAGGTGACTATTTCTGTGAGCAAGGTAAAAAAAAAAAAGAAATGGTTTGCAATACTAGTAAGGATTTCTTCTGACAGGATGGAGAGAATGAGTGACGTATATCCTAGAACACAGAGCAGCAATAGTTCCTCCATCTCTCGACTCGCCACAGAACTAACTAGAGGAAAATTGTGTTTATTATTCACAGGGCAATTACGTTGTCAGTGCTGTTTTTTTGTTAAAACTTGAATATCTTTATGGTCTTCCTCAAGCAATAGCCCTTGGTTTTATAGACAGTCGAATACTTCTACAGTCTTCCTCAAGTATGGGACCGTGGTTTAACAAACACTTGAATGTTCTTGGAATCTGCCTTAAGCATTAGATCTTGAATTTATACGTAGAATGCCTTTGAAGTCTTTTCAAGCATTGGAATTTGGTTTTATAGATAGTTGAATGTCTTTACAGTCTTCTTTAAACAATGGAATTTGGATTTACAGATAGTCTTCACGCTTTTGAATTCGGTTTTAGAGACGGTTGAATGACTTTGTAGTTTTCTTCAAGCTTGAGAATTTGGTTTTATAGATAGTTAAATGTCTTTAGAGTCTTCTTAAAGCTTTGGAATTTGGTTTCATGGATAGTTGAATGTGTTTAGAGTCTTGTTCAAGCTTTAGAATTTGGTTTTATAGATAGTGGAATGTCTTTACAATCCCCTTCAAGCTTTAGGCCTTGGCTTTAGAGACAGTTGCATGTTCTTACAGTCCTCCTCAAGCCTTAGACCTTAATTTTATAGACAGTTGAATGCCGTTAGAGTCTTTATCAGTCCTTAGAACTTTGTCTTAGACAAGTAGTTGATTGTCTTTACAGTTTTCATCAAGCATTAGAATTGATTTTATGGGGACTTCAAATCACTTAGACCTTAGTTTATAACACAGTTACATTCACAATCTTCATGAGCCTTAAAATCAATTTCATTGATTTTCCAAACTTCGGTCATCAAAATGTAGTCGATCGGAAATCTTTCCTTTTTAGTTTTCTACATTGTATTCAGCAAGGTAAGACACAATTTGCTGACTAAATTCCCGAAGTCACTTCATTGTCTAACCTTGAAGGAGCGTATGCAAGGACCTGTCAACACTGGTTTCACGCATTCTTAACTAGAGCTTTTGCGGCGTACCCAGGTGATAGGGCCAACGTCCCTTGGCTCTTCACGCAAAGATGTTGATCTTCGTTGGAAAACAACCTGGACAGTTCCATTTGCGATCCACGAGGGGAGGAAGGTAGATGCGGTGGTTATGAAACCATTTCGTGAAATTCCTTTTGCGTATTTCGTACGATAAGTGACATTCCTTTACCCAAGGTGCTGTGAACGGAGTTCAACAAGCCTTGCAACTCTCGAAAAAGGAACGAAAAGGAGTAATGGGAAAAAGGTGGTGTGTAAAAAATAACTCTTTTCCACGCCCGCCCGAACGTACTCATGCTCAGCTTTGCCAAGAATCTTTGCCAGATCGCGGTACAAGCAGCAAAGCGAGGAAAGGGTGGGGGCAGTAGGGGCGGAGGAGGAGAGGGTTTACCTCCTTTTGACACGTGCTCGGCTTGGAACCTGTACGAACCGAGCGCTGGGCAGCATACGAACGTGTGCACCCGCCCATTGCCATGCGAGAAAAAAATGCCTACTATGTCTTGCCTTTATAACTCTCTGTGCGCGCGGTTGTGGATGACCGAATTAAATGGGGTTGCCAGGGGCGTCTCCCCTCCAATAGAGCCACAATCCCTGGCAACCGAAATAAATTTTCACTCCGGTCAAGTAAGAATGTGTCTCCCCTAATAATAGTGACGTTTCTAACATGTATTTCCATTAGATTATAAAACTAGAGCTCCTTTACGAAGCGAGGGTCACTTCGAACTTACAAATGTCACGAGTGAGCCTATACCACACAACTGCTATAGCGAAATTCAGAGTAGGCCTATGTGCACCCAAATTATTATCAAGATATAGTCATTTTCGTTTGCACTTGAATCTATAAATGGTTGGCCAGAAAAGTTTAATTCTCACACAGAGAGAGTTACGTATTGTGTCCTCGAAGATAATGTGGTACCTTGCGAATTCATCATATTCTCCATTGGCTAGCCTCCAATTGGATAATAGAGTCTCGTCCCCATCGTTCTCTGCGGGCGGTATTTTGCGTTCGAGACTCAACTTCATCTCAAGGCCTTTAACGCAACATCAGCTAATAATGTTTTCCACAACTGGCAACAGGGTGGCAAGGGGGAGGGGCTATTATCCCTAGAAATAATAAGACATTACAATGCTGACCAAGGCAAAATGTATTGTATAAAAATATATTGTGACTCTTCGTCTGAAGACCCTGTTCGAGGCTGGAAAAGTTACGTTTTTAGTGTATTGGTCAGCATTTTAATGTTTCATTAACATGGAAACAAGGCTCAACAGGGTAACTATTAGAAATAATAGTACTTGAAATAAAGCACAAAAAACATTTTGTTACAACTAGCTAGCGAATATCGAAAGTAAAGCCCATGACTAGATGCAGTTAAAACTAGTGCAAACTAGGATCACTATAGTTGAAATTCGTTTCCGCTAGTCATGTTCTAGTCTGCACGAATTAAAATAGCTGCCTATAAACTATAAAAATGTCCACTTTATGCACAGATAGACTAATCGGGACTGAACCTACAGTTTAAAGTGGGATCCGAACCACTGTACAATGCGCCTCCACCGAGTAATATGTTGATTTTGACGGTTAGGTTTAATGTTAAATGAGTCTATTGAAAATTTGTTTCTGCAACGGCTATATTCATTACAGTAGTTAAAACAACTACAAACCTAATTTTACTTCTAGTATGGTTTACACAAAATAAAACTAAGTTTTGCTTAATAATTTGTAGAGCTTGCCAGAAACATTTCAAAATATATGTTTTAATACTTACTAGTTTTAACTAAATTCGGGTTCAGACAGTGTCATATCCACACAGGCCTTTTTTACGACACTTCCTCCCAAATTGCCCTTGTTTATTTTCCTGGGCACGCCCGTATCCACTGGTATGAGTTTATAGGATATTTTTTTTAAAAATTGTGTGAATATATATAATATGAATGTACGTAAAAATAATCGAAAATAGAAAATATAAATAATCTTGAAGGGAAGAACAGAAAAAAATTAAATGCGAAATTGCTGTAGCAAGATGAATTAAATATAATTTAACAATATAGCTATAGATATGTAGTGAGGAACAGAATATGTCTACAATAAACGAATAAGGAAGGGAAATACACATGAATGAATGGGCGTGATTGACAAAAGTTCATGATACAAGGACAGCAACTGAGACGAAAGTTCGTTGGAGTATAAAAAAAAAGTTCCAATTGAGGGTCAGATAAGCTAATCGGGGCTCTGTCTACTGTTTAATGTGGTCCTTCAAGAAGATGTAAATGATGAATTTTTTGGAGAACTCTGCTTAAATGAAACGATATCCGTCATTGACTTGTTGTTTTAAGTCCACTTTATGCACAGATAGGCTAATCGGGACTGGACCTACAGTTTAAAGTGGGATCCGAACCACTATTTGCCTCCACCGGGTATCGAACCAGGGACCCCTTGATTACAACACTACCGCAGCGCCATCTGGTAGGCCAATTCCCGTCGTGTCTCGCTCTCGGATACGTGTTATAGCAAGGAAATGATTGATTTGTGTAATACCATTTATCACGTCATGAGGTCATGGCAATATTACTTTTAGGTTTTGTTAGATAGAAGTTTTCAGTTAGAATTCCCACATGTTATTTGGCTTCATGTGTGTCTATATAACGATATATTGTATAAAAAAATGTTGAAAGTGTTCCAGAATACGACGAATACTGACTCATCTTTCTAGCGGAAAGCGCATTTTTTTCCAGTCAACTTGTGAATGCGGTTTCATTTCTTGCTCTCTGATTGGCTGTTGGAAAGTTACTATGCTGTGATTGTGAGAATATCTTCTTAGCGCAATACGTTAGGTTAGGGTAGGTTAGAAAGCAGCAAATTTGCACTGAAAAATAGGAAATAAGATATTGCTGGCTTTAGTTACTTAGTTAGTTAGTAAGTAACTAAAGTTAGTTAGTTACTTTGTTAGTAACTTTCCAACAGACAATCAGAGAGCAAGAAATTAAACCGCATTCACTCGTTGACTGGAAAGAAATCGCTAACGGGAAATAGGTATTTTCTAGCAATGTACCTAGGTATGTATATACCGCATATTTCTTGAGGATGGATTTTTTTCTGTTCTTTGGTTAGGATTGATTGAATTGGTATATTTTATTTAACTTTTCTGACACTTAAATGAATATGAGGATGAATGGTAATATGTTTAAACTGATGAAGTGACACTTACAAATCATCATACCCAAGCTGAGATTCGAACCCGAAACCACAGGCGTGGCAGCGCGCTGTGATAACTATTCCGCCACGGAGGTCGTCTATTTGGTTAGGATGTAATGGTGTTAGTATTTTTTTTGTTGTTAGGTAATTACTGTTAGAATTTCAGCTTGTTTTTATTATTTACTATGTGTGAGCATACAACGATATTTTGACAAAAAAAATGTGGATAGGAGGAACTGGACGAACGCTGGTCACACTCGGTTATTTGTATTTTGCGAATCTTGAAATACATTTTTTATTAGGTAAAACACTGAAATATGTTGATTAAGCAAAGAAACTGAGTTATCGTGGGAATACATCGGTCCCAAATACTGTGCAAAGTAATTCCATCGGGAATTAAACCTGGATTAGTAAGCACCAGGAGCCTGCATTCTAGGCTACCTAGATGGAAATGCAAGACAAAAATCAATTAACAATGTTTGCACCATGATTTCTTAGAAGTTACGAACCTTATTTCGTAGGAGTTAGCACCCCGATTTTTTAGGAGTTAGCAATCTGATTTCGATTTCTTAGAAGTTAGAAATCCAATTTTTTAGGAGTCAGCAACATTTTTTTTCATAGAAGTTAGCAATCTTATTTCATAGGTGTAAGCAACCTGATTTTGTATGAGTTAGCAACCTGATATCCACCTGATTTATTAGGAGTCAAAACCTTGATTTCTTAGGAGTTAGCACCCTGATTTCTTAGGAGTTAGAAATCCAATTTTTTAGGAGTCAGCAACATTTTGTTTCTTAGAAGTTAGCAATCTTATTTCATAGGTGTAAGCAACCTGATTTCGTAAGAGTTAGCAACCTGATATCCACCTGATTTCTTAAGAGTTATCACCCTGATTTCCTAGGAGTTAGCACCCCGATTTCTTACAAGTTAACACCCTGATTTCTTAGGAGTTAGCGATCTTTTTTCATAGAAGTTAGCAACCCGATTTCGTAGGAGTTTGCAACCTAATTTCTTTGGAGTTAGTCTTGATCCATTCCTCCATGCCGTAGTGAGATAGTTCACCCCGTGAACTCAGCATGCACCCCTAGTAATCACATACCGTAATAACCATGAAAAAGAGGGCACATGTGCATTTGTAAACAAAGTTTCATTATAAGCAGGATAGTGCGAACCACACACGACACAACAAGAGAAGTCTGCAAGTGAAACAAATTGTCTCAAGCTAATGAGGAGATCTAAGAATAGATGCAAGGACAAACAAGAGTCTCGGTGTAACTTCAATAGGCAAACCGATCTTCCAATTTTATTTTCATCCTTCATCATTGCTCTGAGGCATCTTTTAACGACCAGTGTTTGAAAACTTGGAAAAAAGAAGCAATGATAAAGAGGAAACGCAGCCTCACGTGGCAAAATAACGTTCACGGTTTCTGACCAATTTTAACGACCCTCCCTTACGAACGTAATTTATTCTATTTTCAACACCCTTACGGAAGACTGAACTCAAGCATGTTTATATAAATACAAAATGGAATCGTGAAACCAGCTCTTTGGAACTGGCGGTTTTCTCGCCAGTTTATTTTAGTTTTATCCCCCACAAAATTTAACCTTTTCGTAGGAGTTATAAATCCGATTTCGTAGGAGTTAGCAAGTAGCAACCCGATTTCGTAATAGTTGGCAACCCGATTTCGTAGGAGTTAACAATCTGATTTCTTAGGAGTTAAAACCCTTATTTCTTAGGAGTTAGCACCCGGATTTCTTAGGAATTAGAAATCCGACTTTTTTGGAGTCAGCAACATTTTTTTCATAGAAGTTAGCAATCTTATTTCATCGTGTAAGCAACCTGATTTCGTAGGAGTTAGCACCCCGATTTCGTAGGAGTTAGAAACCAGATTTCTTAGGAGTTAAAACCCTGATTTCTTAGGAGTTAAAACCCTTATTTCTTAGGAGTTAGCACCCGGATTTCTTAGAAGTTATCACCCTGATTTCTTAGGAATTAGAAATCCGACTTCTTTGGAGCCAGCAACATTTTTTTCATAGACGTTACCAAACTTATTTCATAGGTGTAAGCAACCTGATTTCGTAAGAGTTAGCAACCTGATATCCACTTGATTTCTTAAGAGTTATCACCCTGATTTCTTAGGAGTTAGCACCCCTATTTCTTAGGAGTTAGTAACCTTTTTTCATAGAAGTTAGCAACCTTATTTCATAGGAGTAAGCAATCTGAAACTATGAGATTGCACTTTTTCTGTGCTGAGTATAAGATTATTATTTTCTGAATACATTTGTAAGATTGACTGATTGAATTAGGTTTTTACGATCCTTTTCTGCCAGCTTTGGCTAATTGCGACGATGGGGATGAATGGCGATGCAATGACATGGATGATAGAACAGTCACAAACACATATGGACAATACAACACAATTCCTTAAAAATAATTATGCTGGCTATATAGGCGTGGGGTCGGCAAAGTGGGCGTCCCCGGGGGCCTCGTATCTGAAAGGGACTCCCATCTCGTGAGGCTTATAGAGTAAATAGATGTGAGAAAAATAGATGGAAAAGGCTAAATTTTGTGTGTGATAAAACAACAACGTTTTGATTTTATGAGGTAATAAATTCTAGTTAAAGGTACGATTAATTCATATATTTAGTATTTTAAATAAACCTGGAGTTAGCAGTCTGATTTTAGAAGGCAAGCTGCTAGAAATGAGCTGTGAATAAATTAAATTTTCATTGTGTCGAATCTGTAATTGTTGTCCCGACTTTTAGATGTCCCTCGACCACGGAACAAAATAATAATAAATTGATCTTGAAAGAAAACTACGATCAAGGCTTTTTAAAATGTCTTACAAAAGATAGAAAATATGAATAAAAAACGAAAGCTTTACATTAAAAGCTCTACTGAGATAACACTGTATTATCATAATATTAATACGTAATCGGTATTATTATTATGGAACTTTGATAATATTTTGAAATGCCTCTCCGATTTCACAATGGTAGCCTCGCCGCCTTGTAATCAAGGGGTCCCGAGTTCGATACCCGTTAAGGCACATAGTGGTTCGGGTCCTACTTTAAAATGTAGGTCCAGTCCCGATTTTTTCACAATTTCACAATCAAAATTATATTATTTGCCATTCCATTACGCTTTTACAGAACGCAATAAAATAAAGTTAAACAAAGGAAATTTCGGATTCTTACAAACCAATAGGTGAATCTAGAAATATTTTGAATGCTGATGGTGATATGATATAAATTTCTTTCCATCACGTCAGGGTTTTTCCGTAGATTAGGATTTTTCTCCACGTCATTAAGTTCAATCAACCCACTATATTATAACATTAAGTTTTGGACATTTTGTGAATGAAATTTTTATGCGAGTTTTCAAAAATGAAATTTACGTAGTCAAAGTTTACAATTCTGATGTCAATGTGATTGTGACGATAGAAGGTGAATTAAAAGCTTACTACTTTATGTGCATTTATAGTTCAAAATTGGAGGATTTGTATTCTAGATAACGAATATTTTATCATCTAAACAGAGCCATCTACTGAGGAAATCATGGTACTACACATTTTATTGTGAAATAAAGGCACTTAATATATTGCTATGTTCTGGAAAAACTACACGTGATGGATAAAAATTGATTTCATTTTTGTAATCAGCATATTGAAATTATTCAGGGACAACAGTCATCTGTGAGTCGTCCAAACCCATGCAGGCCTGTGTAATTGTCATTTTCATTCACCTTGTGCGAATCTCTCATCGCAGGTGTGATTTAATATTGTACCTGTGAGTGATTATTCTGCTATGGATGTTTTTATCTGACTTAAAACCATCATCCTTAAATCATGTTTTAATTATCTTTCACTTGCTTTACAAATTATGATCTTATTTTGCTTATTACTACCGATATGTATTTTTGAACAATAATTTCGACGAGCACTGGTGATGGTCAGAATCATATGTATTGGAGACAGTACCAATTACATGATTATGATATACATACCTATGTATTTCGGCCGAGAGAAATGATGATAATAATACAATGTTTATAACAATTAAGAACATGCCTTGACATTTACTTGTATTTTTATTTCTAAAATATATCGGAGTGTTTAAATCTCCAACCTCTCCTCTCTCGGCACGCCGTTGTGTCCATTCAAATTGCCTGCATGAGAAATTTTCGGAATCTTTTATAACAGACCAAGAATCATACACGATGGGACAAGAAGAGAGGAAGACAAAGTAATTTAAACTTATGTAGAAGAAAAGTAACAAAAATAGAGGAAGATGTGAGGAAGAAGGAGTAGGAGAGAGAGAGAGAGAGAAATAGGCAGAGGAGGATAGATAGAGATATATGTAGAGTAAGACATCTTCTTCTTCTTCTTCTCCCTTATGCCCACTTAGGTGTCGGGTCTTTTCAGCCACTTCTTGATAGAACTTCTATCCTGTGCCAGTCTTTTCACTTCGTCCGGTGTCTTCCCTCTCTTCTGTGCCAGTCCATAAATGTACTGGTTCCAGTTCAACCTGGGTCGTCCCCTTCCTCTCTTTCCTTCTGGTCGGGCCTCAAATATTTGTTTCGGTTTACGCTCTTCCTCCATCCTAATAAGATGTCCCAGCCAGCCTAATTCCCTCTTCTCGATGATTTCAATCAGTGGTTCCTGATTCAGGCATTCTCTTCTTATTGTTGTGTTTCGTATCATATCTCTCCTTGTCTTTCCTACAGTTTTTCTTAAGAATTTCATTTCAGTAGCAGTAAGTCTGCTCTCCAATTTAGTTTGCATTATCCAGCTTTCTGATCCGTATAATAGCGTGGGGAGATAGACTGTTTTATATATTTTCATTTTTGTTTCTTTACTAATCTCCTTTTTACCTATAATGGTGTTACTAATATTATAGTACAGATTATTTGCTTTCTGAATTCTGTGGTTAATTTCAGAGTCCATTTTCCCGTCCGCAGTTAGTATGTTCCTAAATATTCAAACTGTTCTACTTGTTCTAAGGTCTTATTATTCCAATGAATTCGCATCCTTGCTGGTTCTTGTTTAGTGAAGTGCATGACTTTCGTCTTGCTAACATTGATTTCCATCTTTCGTTCTTTGAATGCTCGGCCCCACTCTAGGACAGCATTTTGTAGGCTGTTGCTATGCCATAGACATAAGAAGGAAATTGAAGGCGCGTATAAGAGTGTGTGTGTGTGTGTGTGTGCAAAAGAGAGATAGAGACAGAGAAAGTCAGAGTAGGAATCTTAGTATTCATGACTACAAAATCAGACAATCAAACCCTCATGAAAAGGGGCGCGTCCAGGGATACATTTCGGGAAGGATTGTGACAGCATTATAATTGCCATTTTCATTCATTCATCTTGTGCTAATGTCTATTCCCAGGTGTGTTGTTGAGTTGGTATTTTAAGTCCACATTATGCACAGCAAGGCTAATCGGGACTGAGCCTGCAGTTTAAAGTGGTATCCGAATCACTATGTGCCTCCAACGGGTATTGAACCCGAGACGCCTTGATTACAAGGCAACGATGCTACCAGTGTAATCACAAGTGTGATGTGATATTGTGTCTGCATAAAGTTTATGCCACGTTCGCTAAGATGAAGATGAGTGATGATATCACAAACTTGATTAAAGGACACTCGCAAACAATACCCACGTCCAAGCCGGGATTCGAACTCGAGACTCTTGGCGTCGTATCACGGATTGCTAACCATTCCGCTACAGAGGTCGGCTTTCTCCTTTAGTAGAAACTGCTTTACGCTTAGTTATTTCTTTTAAAAAGTGCGGTCTTTTTCAGTTAATTAAAAAAAATCATTCTTAATTATTTGATATGTAAAGAATTCACCACAAATTGGAACAAAGGTTATCATTGCGTGCCTGCATAACCCTTTCAGCAATGCATACCCTCAGATCTCTGTGCGTGTTAATTTGTTTGCGCATGTAGAACGCAGATGCCGAGCTGTTCCCCAAAAACATAATGTTGCAAGCGAGGCACGAAGATAACGGAAGGAGACTTTTGAGAAAGGAATGCCGACAACGCTGTTCCGCACTAGGGGATGCTCTTCACCAGAAATTTCGTCATTACGAGAAGTTTATTTGCGTCTTGCGACTTCTCCCTGCATCCGCCTTCTGTCTGCGTCCTCGGGGGACGCCGCCGTTAAAGCGCTTCCTCTACGCACAGTGAAGGTATTAAAATTATTGTTGGCTGCATTTCATGACCAAGTTTCGCGTTGTTCTCTGCCAGTTGGATACATACGGGATCCGTTGATGTATTTTTCTTTCCAATTTGAACACTAGTACGTTCCCTATCTTCAGAACTAATCTGAAAGTAAGCTATAACGTGCCAAGTTAAGAAAGAACAGCGCAGATGGCACAGGTCGACAACGACTTCAGGTGAAAGCAGGACCTATACTCTATCCCTGGAATCTTTGGAGCAAGGTCGCGCAAGAGTATAGAAAGGAGGTGGGCGGAGCGATGCAGTACACGCTGATACAATCAGCTGGAAGCTGCAGTTGCTTTTCCTCATCCATGCAATCCTGTTCCCTCTCACGTGTTCATTGATCGAGCCCTCTGGAGTCACTACTTCCGCAGAGAAGTGCTTTCGTTCGCTCGCTCCACAGATTCCCCGGACAGAGTATACCTTACCACTGACATAAGGGCTTTAAGCGTGCCTCTCTTGTAAAAGAGAGCTGAATTGAATTGTTGTTTTAAGTCCACTTTATGCACAGAAAGGCTAATCGGGACTGGACCTATAGTTTAAAGTGGGATCCGAACCACTGTGCCATGTGCCTCCACCAGGTATCGAACCCGGGACCCCTTGATTACAAGGCAACGACGATACCACTACGCCATCGGGGAAGCCGAGTGTGTTACAACCAAGATTCGTATAGCACTTGTTGACTCTCTCTGCACTCGCACGTCTAGTTGGTTCCACGGTGCAACACCGACTCCTCTACTTCGTTGATTTGGTGTCAAGTAGTGGATTTGGTGTCTGCACCGTTTGCACTACGTTCTGGAGCGGTGTAATGTGTGGTGTATGATCATGTGGTGCGTGCTAACTAATCAAATGAGCGTTTAAAGCAGCAGACAGGCATTTGTTGAATCTTCTGAACTTGAACACCGTGTTATCAGGCTACTTTGTTGAACGTCATTTCTTTGCACCGGGATACGCCTGCACTACACCGAGTGTCAAAACGTGCAGCGAACTAGAAAGGACTATTTCCCCGACAAGGGTTTTAGGTGTATCTTGCCTGTGGAACAGAGTTGAGTCCATTACGACAAACATTCGTATATTGTCGACAAGGGCTTTAGGTAGTGTGCGATTACCGGGAGGGGGTTCCGAGGGTCCCCCCCCACAAAACAATTATCCCGGCAAACAAATATTATATCCGTGCCAGGGATGTTTTTATCCCCCTCAAAGAAAATGGAATTGTGTTCGTTACATAGTTAAGACAATTATTCGTGACTGTTAATGGCCAGTCGTCAAATATTTCCATGCAGAAAAATATGCATCCTTGTGGATTAAAGCAGGACATTATTATGCAACTAACCAAGTCCATCGAGCCAACAGCAGTTTGTTTTCCACTTAAGTTTAATGGCATAGTGCTCATATTTTACATGCATGAAAGTTGTTGTGTGGTTTTTACGCACACAGATGGAAATTGGAAAGTATGTATGTAAAAGTGTATTACTTTGTAAATGCTCTGGCCTAGGTTGCTTCTTGTCCGGTAGTCGGAGAAGCCAACGGTTGGGCTCTCTCAACGGCTTCACCGTTTGAAAGGGGCTTGCCTCTGTGCTTGGGGGCGGGTCGTTTGTCGGAGGTATAAATACAGGTCCCGACTTGTTACGGGCTCTCTTATGCTCCCAGATTTTCAGGCTCTCAGATCGCAGAAAGTCGCCGTCCGTCAATGGATTAAGGGAGTTTTTTTGGATGCATCGAGACACACAGAGAGTAAACGCCGTATGCGTAGGGACCTCTGCGTGAGAAACTGCGGGGGCGGGTTAGCGCTATGCTAAATAGTCCGCTCGTAGAGTGAAAGTCTTGATAAGTGCAATTCTCTGTGTTAAAGGGCAAAAGGTAACCGGGAATATTTAATAATGGATTTGTTATGGAAAGATGTATATACGGCGAAGGGTAGAAGTGTAAATAAATGTTGTACACAAAGAGATAACTACGTGAGACGTCAATTCATGTCAACAAAGTGTAATAGGTCTTGAAGTTTCCTGGCGAAGATTGATGAATAAATTCTCTCGGGCTATCGAAGAGAACGTATTCATGTATGAAAGTGTTCACAACAAACATGTAGGTAGGTTAGGTGGACGTTAAGATTGAAATCGAAAATAGAAATTTGGTTATAACACCATTAAGCCTTATCAATATGTTGACCAAGACAGAATTTATTTTATTTTAAAACATAAACTAAACGTTACGTTTCAACATTCTAACAAGGTCTTCTTCAGACTCTGTACCAAATACAAATGAAATAAGGTACAAAACAGCAAGATATATGTATACACAAAAATCACTCCCCTTCAGACACAAGATTATTAGAAAGTTGTTTATGTGGAACATTCCTTTCCAGGTGTTCCAGCAGGTGGCCTTCTCCTGTCAACTGTAGTTTCACCTGACAGGCGATTTAGATAAACATTTCCTTTCATCTGGAAAGTGGTTGGACTCCTTATCTCATGCTCTTTTTCCTTATCCTTTCTTTCATCATTCCTCTTCCATCTTCTCTCCTCCTTCACTCTTGTCCTTTCCACTCTTTCTAACACCTTCTTTCATTCTTTGTTTACATTCAGTCCCCAATTCCAGTTCATTGTGTCGTCTTCCCCTATGTTCTCTATTTTCTTGGCCTCCTTCCACTTTCTCACTAGTACTCTCTTGTTCTTTCCTATATGCTTAGCCTCATCCCACTCTATGCATGTCCTGTTTCTCTCGTGTGCTTAAATATCACATTTCTCTCTCTGTCTCTCTCTTAAGTCGTACATCATCCCTGTTCTTTCAACCTGCCTTTTTTGTTTCTCCTTTGTTTACACTCTGACATTCTCTACACTTCACTTCGTAGATAACCCCTTCCTCTTCTCCGTTTTCCATTTTCTTGTTTGCATTTATCGCTATTATTAAGATGCTTCGTCCTCCCTTCCTGAAAATTTTAATGTCGACTCTCCTAAGCTCTTTGCATTTCTTTTCTGTGATTTTCCCCATACTTCTTATGCCAAACCACCTCTCTTTTCCTTTCTCTTCCTCTTTTTCTTTCTCTTCCAATTCTCCCCTGTCACTTTTCTTCCTTCTTATGTTTATATCCAGTATCCTCCATCTCAAAGCTATTCTTTTCCAGCTGTTTCCAGAGGCTATTTATTTTGCCTTCATTTCACATTCTTCGTGCATATTTTCTTGATTTTGTCCTTCATATTCTTTATAAAATGTATTTTTGCCACCTCATTTATATCACTTCTTTTGTGACAGAATACCCCTGGTGCACACTTCTTCTGATGCCAAATGGTTTCAATTTCTTGTCCTCTCTTCCTTTTCATCAATATATCTAAGTAGCTTATATTGTCTTCTTCTTCTATTTCAAGTTCCAGCAATATCCCTCTTTCTTCATCTTGTATTTCTTTGGCAAATGTGTCGAGCTGCCTCTTTGTTCCCTTCCATGCCAAAACAATCGTCCATATATATCTGAAAACATATTTATTTTGTCACCTCCTTTTTCGACCACTTTCTTTTCCCATTCACTCATACATAACCAATTCAGCCAATGCAGGGCTTAGGCTAGAGCCTATATTAAGTCCTTCACTCATTAACATTATTTTATCCCTCATTTTTACTGTAACCGTTATTCCAAATGGTTTCCAGCGCCTTCACTACCAATTTCACTGTCCCATTCTCCTATAATTTCTTGTCCCATTCTCCTTCTAACAATGTCCAAAACGTGTCCCCTCTTGATGCTTGGGAACATACTTTCCACATCTAAGCTAAACATTGTCGTCTTCAACTCATTCAACTTAAGTCCTTTCATGAGGTCCACCACTTGTTTACTGTTCCTCACTGCTCTGCTTTCTTGCTGTCTTACTAACACTTCAATAACTTTCTTTAATTTCGTTTCCAAGGGTTCCAAAATATTGTCTCAACTTTATCTTCTCTTTGTGTATCTTTGGAAAGCCTTTCAAACTGGGCAGTCTTCCTTTCTCCTGTATGCTCATCTTGAATCCTCTGCTCCTACAGTCTTGTATGACCATTTCTCTTATAGTTTGTTCTTCTTCTGTTCCATTAATCTTCTCATATCCGTTCCCTTCTAGGTCTTCTTACTTCCTCTTGTACCATTCTCTTTCCATCACTACAGTGGCTCCTCCTTTATCTGCCTGCTCTACCACCACATCACTTCTTGTCTTGATCTTCTTCATCCCTTCCCTTTCTTTTTCACTCAAAATATCTACTTTCCCCTGCTTTACCATTTCTTTCTTCAATATGAATGCTGTTCTCCTTGTAATGTTGTCTCTTTCTGGTTCTTCTTTTATATGGAGCACTGCTTCTTCAATGTCATATAAGAGTATAACTTCTTCATAGTCCACATTTGTTTCTTTAACTTTGAAACATCTTCCTAGTTTTAAAAAAAGCTTATCAAGGTATTGCCACAAAGATTCGCATTTGCCTACAAAGACCTCGCCTGTGAAATAGAAATGAGAACTTTACAACAGACTTTTGCAATGAAAAGTTGTAAGTGAATCTCGCTCTTAAGACACAGCTGAAAACATTGCTACAAATTTTCGTATTTGTTAATAAGCACTTTAGGGAAAATGTCCCAGATATTTCCTGGAACAAAATTTTAGGTACATATCACATAATAAACACTACATAAATATTGTGCTGATGATACATGTATTTAGAAGACAGGTTTTATTGCAGTGTGGTAAGAAAATAATAACACACACACAAATTATATTTTCAAACAGTACTGCATTTTCAATTAATTTCTTCCTACTCTAGAGACAAATATTTCGATATAACTGAGCGGTCTGAGAATATTCATTTGTAAATACACTTTTACAATTAAATCATCTTAAGTAGAATTAGTTTGAAAAAATATCACGAAATGGTAACAATGTAATTACTATTAAAGAAATATGATTGTGTGCAATTTTTAAACACTTATTTATGAGGGAAATAATTTCCGGTGCAAGTATACACATATGGTAGCCTAACTTCATATGGGAATGGCAATGCAACGAACCTAGAATTCCTTTGGTGTTGAATATGTTAAGAATGTTCTATGTTTCGAACATGACGTGACCCTGTGGTCAAGAGAAGATTGAAATCACCTCACGTCACTTAACGGTTTCATTATGCCCTCTAACGAGAAACTTCGGAAACTGGGCATAATGACCACCTGAAACGCGTTGTACCGTTTCTTGAATCTGTTTTCAGGCTGTTCTATTTTACTAGTGAATTTTCCAAAGGAAGAAAAATATGGTAATGTAGAGACCCTTGGGGTGGAAAATTTTCCTCCCTCACACGTTTTGTAAAACTATATTGTGGTATAGAACGCGTGCGTGAGCGCGTGCTAGCGATGGACGATATCGGAAATTTGATATCACGATATATCGTCAAGAAAATATCGTCACAGACGATACGATACGATATTTTTTCAGTATCTCCAAATATCGTGACAACATATTGCCGACACGATATATATCGCCAAATATCGTGACGATATATCGCCAACACGATATATATCGCCAAATATCATGACGATATATCGTCGGCACGATATATATCACCAAATATCATGACGATATATCGCCGTCACAATATATATCGCCAAATATCGTGACGATATATCGCCAACACGATATATATCGTCAACACTATATATATCGCCAAATATCATGACGATATATCGTCGGCACGATATATATCGCCAAATATTTTGACGATATATCACCGGCACGATATATATTGCCAAATGCCAAAATATCGTGACGATATATCGCCAACACCATATATATCAACAAATATCATGACGATATATCACCAACACGATATATATCACCAAATATCGTGACGATATATCGCCGGCACGATATATATCGCCAAATATCTTGACGATATATCGCCGACACGATATATATTGCCAAATGCCAAAATGTCGTGACGATATATCGCCAAATATCATGACGATATATCGTCGGCACGATATATATCGCCAAATATCTTGACGATATATCGCCGGCACGATATATATTGCCAAATGCCAAAATGTCGTGACGATATATCGCCAACACGATATATATCGCCAAATATCATGACGATATATCGTCGGCACGATATATATCGCCAAATATCTTGACGATATATAGCCGACACGATATATATTGCCAAATGCCAAAATATCGTGACGATATATCGCCAACACGATATATATCGCCAAATATCATGACGACATATCGTCGGCACGATATATATCACCAAATATCTTGACGATATATCGCCGGCACGATATATATTGCCAAAAGCCAAAATATCGTGACGATATATCGCCAACACGATATATATCCCCAAATATCATGACGATATATCGCAAACACGATATATATCGCCACATATCATGACGATATATCGTCGGCACGATATATATAGCCAAATATCTTGACGATATATCGCCGGCACGATATATATTGCCAAATGCCAAAATATCGTGACGATATATCGCCAACACGATATATATCGCCAAATATCATGACGATATATCGTCGGCACGATATATATCGCCAAATATCATGACGATATTTCGCCGTCACAATATATATCGCCAAATATCGTGACGATATATCGCCAACACCATATATATGCCAAATATCATGACGATATATCGTCGGCACGATATATATCGCCAAATATCGTGACGATATATCGTCGGCACGATATATATCGCCAAATATCTTGACGATATATCGCCGACACGATATATATTGCCAAATGCCAAAATGTCGTGACGATATATCGCCAACACGATATATATCGCCAAATATCATGACGATATATCGTCGGCACGATATATATCGCCAAATATCTTGACGATATATAGCCGACACGATATATATTACCAAATGCCAAAATATCGTGACGATATATCGCCAACACGATATATATCGCCAAATATCATGACGACATATCGTCGGCACGATATATATCACCAAATATCTTGACGATATATCGCCGGCACGATATATATTGCCAAAAGCCAAAATATCGTGACGATATATCGCCAACACGATATATATCCCCAAATATCATGACGATATATCGCCAACACGATATATATCGCCAAATATCGTGACGATATATCGCCGGCACGATATATAACGCCAAATATCTTGACGATATATCGCCGGCACGATATATATTGCCAAATGCCAAAATATCGTGACGATATATCGCAAACACGATATATATCGCCACATATCATGACGATATATCGTCGGCACGATATATATAGCCAAATATCTTGACGATATATCGCCGGCACGATATATATTGCCAAATGCCAAAATATCGTGACGATATATCGCCAACACGATATATATCGCCAAATATCATGACGATATATCGTCGGCACGATATATATCGCCAAATATCATGACGATATTTCGCCGTCACAATATATATCGCCAAATATCGTGACGATATATCGCCAACACCATATATATGCCAAATATCATGACGATATATCGTCGGCACGATATATATCGCCAAATATCGTGACGATATATCGTCGGCACGATATATATCGCCAAATATCTTGACGATATATCGCCGACACGATATATATTGCCAAATGCCAAAATATCGTGTCGATATATCGCCAACACGATATATATCCGCAAATATCATGACGATATATCGCCAACAAGATATATATCCCCAAATATCATGACGATATATCGCCAACACGATATACATATCGCCAAATATCGTGACGATATATCGTCGGCACGATATATATTGCCAAATGCCAAAATATCGTGAAGATATATCGCCGGCACGATATATATCGCCAAATATCTTGACGATATGTCGCCTACACGATATATATATCGCCAAATATCGTGACGATATATCGCCGGCACGATATATATTGCCAAATGCCAAAAGATCGTGACGATATATCGCCAACACGATATATATCGCCACATATCATGACGATATATCGTCGGCACGATATATATCGCCAAATATCTTGACGATATATCATCGCCGGCACGATATATATTGCCAAATGCCAAAATATCGTGACGATATATCGCCAACACGATATATATCGCCAAATATCATGACGATATATCGTCGGCACGATATATATCCACAAATATCATGACGATATTTCGCCGTCACAATATATATCGCCAAATATCGTGACGATATATCGCCAACGCCATATATATGCCAAATATCATGACGATATATCGTCGGCACGATATATATCGCAAAATATCGTGACGATATATCGTCGGCACGATATATATCGCCAAATATCTTGACGATATATCGCCGACACGATATATATTGCCAAATGCCAAAATATCGTGTCGATATATCGCCAACACGATATATATCCCCAAATATCATGACGGTATATCGCCAACACGATATATATCCCCAAATATCATGACGATATATCGCCAACACGATATATATCGCCAAATATCATGACGATATATAGTCGGCACGATATATATTGCCAAATGCCAAAATATCGTGAAGATATATCGTCGGCACGATATATATCGCCAAATATCTTGACGATATATCGCCGGCACGATATATATTGCCAAATGCCAAAATATCGTGACGAAATATGGCCAACACGATATATATCCCCAAATATCATGACGATATATCGTAAACACGATATATATCGCCAAATATCGTGACGATATATCGCCGGCACGATATATATCGCCAAATATCTTGACGATATATCGCCGACACGATATATATTGTCAAATGACAAAATATCATGACGATATATCGCCAACACGATATATATCGCCACACATCATGACGATATATCGTCGGCACGATATATATCGCCAAATATCTTGACGATATATCGCCGGCACGATATATATTGCCAAATGAAAAAATATCGTGACGATATATCGCCAACACGATATATATCGCCAAATATCATGACGATATATCGTCGGCACGATATATATCGCAAAATATCATGACGATATTTCGCCGTCACAATATATATCGCCAAATATCGTGACGATATATCGCCAACACCATATATATGCCAAATATCATGACGATATATCGTCGGCACGATATATATCGCCAAATATCGTGACGATATATCGTCGGCACGATATATATCGCCAAATATCTTGACGATATATCGCCGACACGATATATATTGCCAAATGCCAAAATATCGTGTCGATATATCGCCAACACGATATATATCCCCAAATATCATGACGATATATCGCCAACACGATATATATCCCCAAATATCATGACGATATATCGCCAACACGATATATATCGCCAAATATCATGACGATATATCGTCGGCACGATATATATTGCCAAATGCCAAAATATCGTGACGATATATCGCCGGCACGATATATATCGCCAAATATCATGACGATATATCGTCGGCACGATATATATCGCCAAATATCTTGACGATATATCGCCGTCACAATATACATCGCCAAATATCGTGACGATATATCGCCAACACGATATATATCCTCAAATATCGTGACGATATATCGCCAACACGATATATATCGCCAAATATCGTGACGATATATCGCCGGCACGATATATATCGCCAAATATCTTGACGATATGTCGCCTACACGATATATATATCGCCAAATATCTTCACGATATATCGCCGGCACGATATATATTGCCAAATGCCAAAATATCGTGACGATATATCGCCAACACGATATATATCACCAAATATCGTGACGATATATCGCCGTCACAATATATATCGCCAAATATCGTGACGATATATCGCCAACACGATATATATGCCAAATATCATGACGATATATCGTCGGCACGATATATATCGCAAAATATCGTGACGATATATCGTCGGCACGATATATATCGCCAAATATCTTAACGATATATCGCCGACACGATATATATTGCCAAATGCCAAAATATCGTGACGATATATCGCCAACACGATATATATCGCCAAATATCATGACGATATATCGTCGGCACGATATATATCGCCAAATATCTTGACGATATATCGCCGGCACGATATATATTGCCAAATGCCAAAATATCGTGACGATATATCGCCAACACGATATATATCCCCAAATATCATGACGATATATCGCCAACACGATATATATCGCCAAATATCGTGACGATATATCTCCGGCACGATATATATCGCCAAATATCTTGACGATATATCGCCGACACGATATATATTGCCAAATGCCAAAATATCGTGACGATATATCGCCAACACGATATATATCGCCAAATATCATGACGATATATCGTCGGCACGATATATATCGCCAAATATCTTGACGATATATCGCCGGCACGATATATATTGCCAAATGCCAAAATATCGTGACGATATATCGCCAACACGATATATATCGCCAAATATCATGACGATATATCGTCGGCACGATATATATGGCCAAATATCGTGACGATATTACGCCGTCACAATATATATCGCCAAATATCGTCACGATATATCGCCAACATCATATATATGCCAAATATCATGACGATATATCTTCTGCACGATATATATCGCAAAATATCGTGACGATATATCGTCGGCACGATATATATCGCCAAATATCTTGACGATGTATCGCCGACACGATATATATTGCCAAATGCCAAAATATCGTGACGATATATCGCCAACACGATATATATCCCCAAATATCATGACGATATATCGCCAACACGATATATATCCCCAAATATCATGACGATATATCGCCAACACGATATACATATCGCCAAATATCGTGACGATATATCGCCAACGCGAAATATATCCCCAAATATCATGACGATATATCGCCAACTCGATATATATCGCCAAATATCTTGACGATATGTCGCCTACACGATATATATTGCGGCACGATTTATATCGCCAAATATTGTGATAATATATCGCCTACACGATATATATATCGCCAAAATATCGTGACGATGTATCGCCTACACAATATATATATCGCCAAATTATCGTGATGATATATCGCCGACACGATATATATATCGCCAAATATCGTGACGATATGTCGCCTACACGATATATCGCCAAAATATCGTAACGATATATCGTCTAGTTGATATCGCGTGGACGATATTTCTTAAATATCGCGATATATCGTCTGGACGCTAGTGTATAGTCTGTGTTTGTGTGTGATGGTGTGCGTGTAATATGAATGGATATGAATGGTATGCACGCGTGTATACCTACAATGCGTATGCGTGCGCATTTAGAGATCTTTTGGACTGGACCTGTGCCTCCAACTTTGGCGCCCGCCTCCGTGGCAGAATGGTTAGCAAATCACGCTACAACGACAAGGGTAATGGGTTTGAATAAGATTTTTAAACGTTTGTTATTTCAAATAATGTTCAGAATATCGCAGACACTTATAGTTAGGCTCTTAAAGTTGTTGGAACTTCTACGTACATATGTTTTGAAATTCGTCATAATCTGTTAGTGTTGACGTCACTCTTCCATCTCGGTATAGAATGTGAATGAACCCGCCTGAATGTTTTCACCTGTCGACGGACTGAATTGGAAGATAGGCGAAGGTGAGGAATCAACAAGAACTTCGTAACGGTGAGAATCCAAGATTAGTTTTCGGTATTTGAGGTTTGCTGCCGATAAGTTGAAAGTAAGGAACTAATGATGTAATTAAACTTTCGCGACGTATGAGTGAATTGCACAAAGTTAGATTTGAATGCTCTTGCACTTTGCAGGTTAGTGTTTTGGAAATGTTATGATTGCTTGATTGATTTATTTGGTGTTTCAAGTTCACTTTGTGCACAGTAAGGCTAATGGGGACTGGACATACAGTTTAAAGTGTTATCATCTTTTCTGGCTTAAGAATTTAGCCTGAAGCCACGGATTATCCATGTGTAGGGGTGCCCATCCCCCCCAAGGCCTATGACGCACTCCCCCCAAAAGTAGAACATTCCCCCTGCCCCCCAATTATGCCGAATTATTTACTCAAGTTATTTTGGGGCCTCCCCGATGGCGCACTGGTAGCGTCGTTGCCTTGTAATCAAGGGTTCCCGGGTTCGATACCCGGTGGAGGCATATAGTGGTTCGGATCCCACTTTAAACTGTAGGTCCAGTCCCGATTAGCCTTAATGTGAATAAAGTGGACTTAAAACATCAAATCAATCCAAACCAATCAAGTTATTTTGATCAGAGAAAATTTGCGGAACAATATAATACAGACATATTTAAGCAATATATGTTTAGTTTAGGTGCATTAGGCTCACTTTCATGTTTGCTAACATGAAACGTACAAAGCAGCTCAGGTTTACTGCATTGTTAGTGTACTGGACCTTATTCTTAACAATTTGTCTTCTTAGCTAATCTTGCATTAATGCGAGCAGCACGTCCACCTTCCAAACCGATTCTAAAGGCATAAGAGGTGGTGTTTCATTTCAAAACCATCGGCGCGATCATCCACAGATAGGTAGAGAAACTGTACATGATAACCATAACTAAAAATCAATAACAAGTCAATCAAAGAAACTACCCCCCAAATTTTTATGTGAAGATATATAGAATTGGTATAAAATCTTGTCCCCCCCAAAAAACTTCCCATGTCGGTCATGAATCTTCTGTCTATGTGTACCTTGTAAACTTATATAATAGAAAAATGCATATGCATGTGTGAACAGTGACGGATGAAAGTGGGTGCTATCGATGTTGCAGCATTAGGCCCATTCCTGAAATAGGCCCAGATGAAAACAGACGAGAATTTCCGAAAGTTGAACAGTTTTCTTTTGCTATATTAACCTCAAAATAAATCTTTCAATGAAATTTGGAGCCCCGATTTCGGATGCCTAGACACAGCATTACTTATTATACAGTTACTATTATTCTTTGCGCTGTGACGTAACTATAGCGTCGTTGTGTTTATTGTTCACAGAAGAGCATCAGGCCCAATTTCGTCTTAATCCGGAACTGTGTGTGAACATACTTCAGTTGTCTAATTTCAGATATTGGTATTGTTATACGTATTACCCAGCAAGCCCTGATAAGTGACGAGTGGTGTCCAACGGGAAGACGTTGCAAGCAAATAAACCATCTTCGCGATTACCCAAAAGTAGCATGTAGTATGTCCTATGAAATTATGTCCATACAGTATGAGATTTAGCAAACGGAGTGGCCATTTTGGGCGATGGAAGATTAGCTATTTTGGTCTAGGAATTAATTCGTGCGCCTGGACAACAGATGGCGTAACGAGCGTATCGTCCCACAGTTCCGTGTAGCCACACATGCGTTGAAAACTGCTGTAAGCGCGCATCGTTCGTAGTACAGAGCAGTTGATTGAAGCGTCAACAACAGCATTTTGTAGTCAACTGAACATGGCGCAGTTCGTGCCAGATAAAGTGTTTTTGCGGGGTGTTCTGCTTCATTACTTTAACATGAAGAAAAGTGCTACCGAAAGTCATCGTATTTTGGTGGAAGTGTATGGTGACCATGCGCTAGCTGAGCGAACGTGTTAGAAGTGGTTTGCACGGTTTAGAAGTGGTGATTTCGGCCTGGAAGACCAAGAGCGACCTGGACAGCCAAAAAATTTGAAGTCGAAGAATTGAGAGCATTGCTCGATCAGGATTCGTGTCAAACGCAGGAAGAACTTGCAGAAGCATTAGGCGTTGATCAAACAACAGTTTCCAAACGCCTCAAAGCCATGGGAATGATTCAAAAAGATGTCACATTGGGTTCCACATGAATTGAAAGACAGAGACGTTGAAAGACGAAAAACCATTTGCGAATTGCTGATTCAAAGACAGAAAAGAAAGGGGTTTTTGCATCGCATTGTTACTGGCGATGAGAAGTGGATCCATTACGAGAACCCGAAACGAAAAAAGACCTGGGTGAAGCCAGGTGAACCAGGTCCATCACAACCGAAACGAGATATTCACTGTGCAAAGGTTATGCTGTGCATATGGTGGGATATGAAAGGTGTGGTGTACTATGAGCTGCTGCAACCGGGTGAAGCTATTAATGGAGAACGTTATCGACGACAATTAATGCGTTTGAAGCAAGCTCTGGCCAGGAAACGACCAGAATGGGAGAACAGACATGATAAACTTATTTTTCAACATGATAACGCTCGCCCACATGTCACAAAACCGGTCAAAACCTATTTAGAAAATGTCGGATGGGAAGTTTTACCCCACCCGCCGTATTCACCAGACGTTGCTCCTTCGGACTACTACTTGTTCGATTGCATGAATAACGATTTGATTGGACAGCGGTTCACTTCTTCAGAAGATATCGAAAAATGGGTCTCTGACTGGATCGCTTCAAAGGATGAGGACTTCTTTCGCAAGTTACGGAATCCGTAACTTGCCTGACAGGTGGGCGAAAGTGGTGGCTCGCGATGGACAATATTTTTCTTAAGGTATTTATGTATTTTGTGTTTGAACTACAGCTTCAATGTGTGCGTAACAACCGCACGAATTAATTCCTAGACCTAAATACAATCTTTCACAATTCTAACAAACATCAATTCACCCAATTGAAGGGCCAGGGGGGAAAACGATGAATGTTCATTCGAGACGATTTGCCAGGAAATGAAAAACAAAGTATTTCTTTTCATAAGTACGTTAATATATGCCAAAATAATAATGCGTTTTTCAGGCACTTCTCATCGTTTCCCAACCAAGGCCGTTCTCATTCTTATAGTACAGCTTCTGAACTATCAGATCGCGCTGCGATCTCAAAATGGGCGAGAAATCGACATTCATCGTTTTTTCCCCTGGGTCTTCAATTATTTCTGGCGAGGATTTGTTCAAAATATTGCAAAACATTCTGATCGAAGAAAATAGTAATTTTATTACTAGTAACTTGACCTGTTACTGCTTCCCAATGAAGACATTTTGCTGGCGAAACAGCATTTTTCCAAAAAGACCCGAGCCCCCCCCCCAACCCCCTCTATTTCCGGCGAAAACACCTGCAACACGTTTCCCAGGGCTCGGTCACCCATTCGCTCGGGGATATAAAGCGGACGTAGACCTCAAAATCACACACACTCATTTAATCTTAATCTGTCACATGCATGTGCCCAACCACCCACGAAAGCAGATATCTATTTACGTCCACGTGATTTCACTAACCGCCTGCCAGCTGGGGGATTTCGTGCTATTCGCAATGCCCTTGCATTTTTACAGGCTTCTAATGAAAAATGACATAACTCAAACCTTGGATGCAAGTGTAACGTCTATAATTTTTCAACTCCCTCATTAATTAATTTTGGTTATTAATTATATGGCGTCTGACTGTCCCGGGAGAGACCTGGGTTCGATTCCTGGGATGGGAATGTTTCCAGCATAGCCTCTAATAAATGGGTGTGAGGCAGAGGCGTTCGGAGCGTGGTGCTGGACACATCACTCCACAAATTACCGAGGTTGAGAATGTGTTGGCCCCCTCCACACCTCCCCATATGCCTAATGACATGTTGCAGTAGGCAGGGTGGCGTGTAAATGGGTCACTCTTTCCCAAGACACCCTAATGCCAACTTCACTTCCACGTAGTACACCCTTGACGGCATTTTGCAGACTAACGAGGCTCTGGCGCCTGGAGTAATCCTCTATGGTGGGGGTGTATTGTGTGCTGTCCCTTTCTGCTAGTGCCTTTATCATCGCGACCTAACTGAAATGAAAGTATACTCTGTTCCGGTTAACTCTGGAGCAAGGCCGCGCATAACGGCAGAGAAGGGGTGTGGAATCAAGTGGGCATTGCGAAGAAGTACAAACTACTGCAAAGGCTGGTAACTGCAGTTGACTTTCCCCCACCACGCAATCCCATTCGGTATGACGTGTTCATTGGTGTAGACGTCTCGCGTCACTGCTCGCGCAGAGACTTGTTTTCGTTCGCTTTCTCCAAAAATAATCGGGACAGAGTATAGATCCTTAACTGGAGTGCAAAGTCGAAAGATGCTACGGTTGTATTCAACGGACATCTGGACGGACAGACAGTCATTTCAGAATTCTACTTGACTACATTGTTTGATTTTTGTTATTTATCGTCGCTTTTCTTCCAGGCTAATCGCGGCGATGATAATGATGAAGGGAACGTCACAATGAACACCCATCCGTGACCCCTGGAGTTCTAGCGCACTGTGCCAACCACTTCACCATGGACGTCGGCTCAGGATGGCAGAGTCTACCAGAAACGCAGATGTGTGACATCACAGCCGCGATTATACCAAGACATCCATCACGTCCCTCAAAAGTTTACCGTAAATTAACGCATCAAAATGCAATTTGGAAATTGGAAGGGGTTAATTTCACATCGAGGCCCCGTTTCAGCACTAAGGAATATTTGTTTAACTTAATACCGAAGGACGAGATGGAGCCATTTGGCTCTCGCTTGGCTAACAACGAGGCGACTCTGGATCTTGTCAGCGAGCCAAGACTTCCACACTCCACCGGGGGGGCCAAAGCTCTATGGCTCATATGCCGAGGAAACATGTAAAGCAGTCGCGAAACGCGTTGGTGCGTATCGCTTACGTAACACGTATTGAATGAGAGTATTACTTTTTGTTACTTCTGGGTGCTTTATCTATGCTAGGTTGGTAACACTGCTTCTTAGCCTAATTTCAATAAATAGGTTAGTACGATCCTTTCATTGTCCGGAAAAAAAAATTGAAAATATCAATTGAAGCTTTCCTGATGAATGATGAAGAGTTTCTACAGGTATAGCTGTGAGCCGAGTTCTGTAGAAGATTAAATGATTTCGATAGCTCTTTGTTATCGTTAATGTACAAGAAGTGAATGATAGAATTGTTGTCTTAAGTACACTTTATGCACAGGAAGGCTAATCGGGACTGGATCTACAGTTTAAAGTGGGATCCGAACCTCTGTGGGTCCACCTGGTATGGAACCCGGGACCCTTTGGTCACAAGGCGACGACGTTACCATTACGGCCCTGTTAATATACACGATTATGTATGTATGTATGAGGGTTCGAGCCATGTTAGATCACCTGGAACAAATAAATACCAACCCATTACATTACGCCAAATGTGAACTTCAACAGTGAAAATATCCTCACCAAATAAAGTTAGGGAAAAAATAACTGCATATTCTTATTTCTGAGAAAACACACATGTAAAATGATATGCTAAATGACCCCTTCCCATTTGAAAATCTGGAAGTAATTCCAAAATGGCGGCTTTCGAGATGGTCGCCATGATACATACTAACCCCATCTGGTGTGCCCCAACCCTAATTACCGACATCCGAAATTTCATCGCCCTCAAGTCGATTTCAAATTTAAAGGGTGGTGCCGGACTTTTGCCTCACCCTGTATATATGTATGTATATACGTATGTATGCATGTGTATATATTATAGGTGGGTGCCATGCCACAGGCAGGATAGTCAAAGAACGGAAGCACGGCTCTCGTTCGAAAACATCAGTATAGTGAGTGGTTCCAATACATGGTACGAGAGAATGAGGAGTTTGTAGGGGTGGTTTGATCTGGTGAAGCGCAGTTTGACTTGAAATGGAACTGCTAACTTCTACCTCACGTGCACATTGTTTGGTAGACTTATGTGGCGAGTGTGTGAACTGTTCCATCGCCATAGCAGAAGAAGCAGGACATGTTGCTGTGCGAAGCCTCCTGGATTTTCCCATGTCGTTGAATTTTTTTTCTTGATATTAGTTTGTGAAGAGCCGTTTCCTTGACTTCTATGTCCATTGTTCCCCATTTTCTTTGATTATTATTCGATCTTACTTTGATTCCCTCTGCATCTGTCGCTCGAGGGATCTATCTTCTTTTTTGGTTTATTTTCAGTTCACTCTGGCCGTGGGGTGCGGTGAGTGTTGTGCCTGATGATCTCAGCGCCAATCTGGTTCACTGCTGGGTTGTTGTGTCCACTGAGTTCTGTCCAGAACTTTCTTGTTAGTCTCTTAACAACATCTTCTATCTTATCAATTTCTAGGTCTTCTTGGATTTGCTGATTGGTTCTGTATCTATCGTGGCCGCTTATTATCCTTGTAGCTTTGTTCTGGATTATCTGGAGCCCATGTCGAGATAACACACAGTACCATGTATCTGAAACTTATCACGAATGCATGCAAATTGTTAGGCATGTTGGAAGTTCTGGTGCATACTCACCCTCCATTGTCGTTGTACTTCCACAACGTTCACAAATTGCAAATAACAGTTCAAACAGTTCGAACGGCAACGGTGCTTCCGCCATTTTCCTTGACTGTCCTGTCTGTCGCTAGTATTCATTTCATTAATGCCATCTTTTGAGCCAACATCATACTACACGTTGCTACCATAATTCAATTCAACTTCGAAAATTAATACATAGAAAATTTATCTTAAAGTGGGTAGACATTTTTTGCACACCCTGTATATATGTCAAAACGTGAACAAAAGCAAATCTTTATACTGAAATCTCTATATATTATGTTTATTTGAACCTTTGAACATTCTGAGCAGTACTTAAAGAAATAGCGGAGAATCTTCCACGTTTTGAATACATTTATAGCATATGGATCGTAATTAATAATTGCATATGAAATTAACAATTTTTAGTAAAATACCGAAATTGGAATTATCGATTCTTTGAAAAGAATGGCGTTGTATTACAGTGAAGCTTGACTAATTGTTCTCATTTCTTTTGTTTTTAGGTAAGTGTGTTCCTGTCAACGGATATGATGCTATGGTGATGTACACATATTATACACTACATAATCTTATTGACTTTAATTTTCCATTATTAATTTCGTAGTTCTGGTATATTTATTTGCTGCTTGGTTTAGGTTAGTGCGAGCCAGAAGACTATATGACTTGTTAAATATTATTAGCTATTAGAACTTTAGGAGATTTCCTCTCTTTGAATATAAATGTTACAGTATCACTATTCTATCATCTATATTTTTAAAAGGACATATCCTGGTTCTTGTGTCGAGTCTTGTTAATAGTGGCAATTAAAAGTATAATAATTTCAATTTTAAATATGTTTATACAGCGCTTCCCTCTCGAATATGTTACCTTATTGTAAGATACTTCGTACCAAATGGCCTTAATCGCATCATAATTATCAACAACGCTGATTATGTGATAGGTTAGACAAAATTAAATTAGAAAAAACGATTTAGTGGAATTTGGTATTAACATCTGCCCTTTCTGAGGAATTTATGTGAAGAGGCCACTTGTCCCAGAAGTCGACGCACGCCTATCTATACGTGTGTTTGCCCGCACTAGAGATTTAAGACATAAAATGTAGTTCAATTTTTTTCTGGAAAAGATATTCATTCCCATTCTAAAAATAAATCTATTTTAACCTTTACCAAACTCAAATAAACATATATAATCTAGTTTAAAGTTCAGTATAGTTTATATATTGAATTGAAGTGTGTGATTTATTAGCATTTTGTCATAATACTTTCAGATTACATAGACATGTCGGAAAATGTCTACGTGCCACTTAATTTTCGTTTATTTAATTGATAAAACAGAGTTTTCTTCAGTTTTTGAAGGCGCAACTCCGATTATGTTTCGTCAATACAACTGCACTGCCATCTATTAGTATACAGTGTAACTAACTCAGGAAAAATCAGGTAGATTTAATTGTAATATATTGTGTTTCTTCTAATCTGTACCATAGATAAAGAATGATTTCTTAATCCTATGCAGGCACATAGTGGTTCGGATCCCACTGTGAACTGTAGGTCCAGTCCCGATTAGCCTTACTGTGCATAAAGTAGACTTAAAATACCATATCAATCAATATTAACACTAGTTTACGCGTGCCGTACAAGAAGTTTATACTTACCTGAAGGGGGGGAGGGGGTTGACAGGCCCAGACTTTTTTTCATCACTAAGATTCGACATACGTTTTTGTTATTGGGTCACTGCTTCCTTTGTTGAATATATATGTGCAGTTATTTGTTAATTATAATAAATACAAAATAACCATCATTAATTAAAAACTATAACCAACTATTGCATGAGTGTCACACACATATTTTACCATTTATTAAAACTCAGAAAAACCATAACAAATTTTTATTAAGGCTTTTTCTTGTTTTTGGACGTGAAGTTGTTTATTATAATAATAAATAAAAAAAAATACCATCATTACCAGCCACTTGTACACTGTCACTGGCATCAGGTCTCGAATAGCACTCATTCAAAGATGGCGCCTGATAAGCCCGCCTAATGCATTTTGCCTCCTAGTTACATTACATTTATGTTTTCATGAACAAAACTAATACAGAAATATTGAGATAACTCTAGGCAACAATGCAATTTATTTTCAATTTTTTATAAAAAAATTCACAGTTGAATAATATGTAAAATGGAGGTGGTGGGCCAGACAACCCCTCTCCTCTCGGGTAAGCTAGGAATAAGTGAGATAAGCATGGAGTGATTGTATTCGTTTTTGTGCCTAACACTGGCGTATTTCGGAGGGGGCTGAAATTGTAAAAGTGGATTCTGGAGGGTGTATCACTGATGCCGGTGTATGAAAATTGTAACAATTAAAAATTGTTCAAAATATCGTCCAATATTTGTGTGTATTTCCAATTATATGCATCAATATATTACAGTTTTGCATTAAAATATTCAAGGTTTACCTAATAATATAAAATACCTTGTTCACGCCCGTGATTCAACAGGAAGCACTCTTCTTGTTTCGAACGCTGTTTGTAGCATTTCCAGGAAGGTTAATGATGATGTAGATAGACTAGTACACACAATAAAGAAACTCAATTATACATCTATAATGTATTCGTTGCCAAAAATACATTCTTTGCAGACAGCCTGCAATTCATCTCACATAGCGTCGCTTCTCTCTACTCACAGACTATGCACTCTCTTTGTAGTAGGCACTAGTGTCCAGAGAATATTCTGGCGGCCATCTTGTCTCCAAATGTACAAGGTTCGCAACAACCTCTCATGTACCTAATCATAAAATTTTCCTACACATTATTAGTGCAAAATTATTGGAAACTTTGAATTTTGTTTAATTTCCAGGATAAAAAGACTCCGCGAAATTTGCGTAGCGTTTTTGCGGACTCCAAAAAAGACCAGAATGCCCGAAAAGTGTCAGCTGGTATGTAAATATAATCGAACCGACACTTTTCAATGTCGATGCCACTGGTATGGTAATCTGCTGTCAATTTAAGGGGGGTTTTCAGTTATTTAAGGGGGGTTTCAGTTACTACTTTGGTGTTCCCGAATTCCTTACTGCTTTAATTTTAAAATTTTTATTTTCTCAAAATTTCTGGAGGGGCTGTAGCCTTTCCAGCTCCCCCCTATCTACGCCAGTAGTGCCAAACGAATAAGTACCTACGGACTGCCGGCCTCACTCCCATCCGATCCTACTCACTCACTCACCCATGTTGGGAGATCATCCAAACAGTTACCGGGTCAGTACGACGAACCCCCCAGTTGTTGTTGTAGGTTTGCATGACCGGGTAACGCTACTCATTCGTAGCTCCCCAATTTCCTCACGATGGTGGGTGGTCCCATACTTACTTACTTACTTAGTCGCGTCCTCTTCTACCTGCCGGTGTCGAGGGGTTACAGAGAGTTCTCCAGACGTTTCTGTCCATCGCCTTTTCCTGTGCCTTTTTCCATCTTATGCTTCGTTTCTCCAAAATCTCTTTGACACTCATATTCCATGTCTTTCTTGGTCTTCCTTTTGGTCTTGTTCCTTGTGGACGTGCTTCCCATATCTGCTTTGGCAGTCTCGTCTCACTCATTCTGCTCAAATGGCCGAACCATCTAAGTTGATTACGTTCAACTGTTTCTTGTAGTGGCTGAGCATTTAAAGATTGCCGAATGGTTTGATTCCTTATCCGATCTTTCCTGGTTTTCCCACTTATTCTTCGAAGGTACCTCATTTCCATTGTTTGTACACTTTGCAGGTGTTTTCCAGCCAATGTCCAATTTTCACTGCTATATGTAAGTGTTGGTATATAAATTGTTTTGTATACAGTGAATTTTGTTTGGGTAGATATTTCTTTTTTGCCTATAAATCCTCGGTTTATCATTTAATATAGCTTTCCTGTCTTCATGATTCTATCTCTTATTTCTTCCTCTTCTTTTCCTTGAATGTTTATAATTACTCCAAGATACTTGAAATTTGTCACTTGTTCTAAAGGTTCGTTATTCAGTTTTATCTTATGGTTTGTCTTTTCTCTGCTGATTATCATTGTTTTAGTTTTCTCCGTATTTATTTCCATATTCTTCTTCTTTAATTCTTCATTAAGAATATTTAGATTATATTGTAAACTAGCCTGTGTATTAGCTATTAGTATAATATCATCAGCGTATATGAGCTCTGTTAGTTTAATTGATTTCATATTCCAGTATCCTACCTGAAATTGTTTCATTTTTATATGGCATTCCTTTATTACTTCATCTAATAGTATTATAAATAGATATGGTGATAGTATATCTCCCTGTTTAACTCCTGTTGTTATTTCAAATTCCTCTGACTGGTGGTTTCTCGTCCTCACGTAACATCTGCATCCTTTGTACCAACTTTGGATTGCTTTTATTAGGTTTTTATCCACTCCTTTCTTCTCTAAGGATTTCCATATCTCATTCCAAGGAACTCTATCAAAAGCCTTTTGTAGATCTACAAAACATACATGTGCCTTTTTATTGTATTCTATTGTCTTGTCTGTTATTTGTTTGAGGGTGAAAATATGGTCTTGTACACTTCTTGCTGGTCTAAAGCCTGCTTGACTTTCTTCCAATTGCTCTTCGACATATTTTCTGAGCCTATTCTCCAGGATTCTTGAATATATCTTCCCTGGCACACTGAGCAATGAGATTCCCCGATGGTTTCTACATTCTCTATTATCCCCTTTCTTGAAGATTGGGATTATTACTGATATCTCCCATTCCTTCGGTACAGTTTTCTTTTCCCATATAACATTCAGTAGGTTCAAAAACAGTTGCTCTCCAGCATTTCCCATGTATTTAAGCATTTCTGGTGTTAAACCATCATGTCCACTAGCCTTACCTAACTTCATTTTCTTTAATGCTGCTTTTAATTCTTCTACTTTGATATCATTTATTTCCTCTTCTTCATCCTCCATTTCTATATCTTCTGTTCTTTCGTTTCCTGTTTGAACCTCCGTCCTGTTAGTTTGTGTTTCATCCTTCAGCAATTCTTTGAAGTATTCCTTCCATCTTTGCATGGTTTCTTCTGGTTTTGTTCTTAGTTTACCATCTTTTCCTTTTATGTATTTTAATGGGCTTTCTTTATCTTTTCTCAAGGTCTTTAAAACTTTGTAGAATAGTTTTTGATTTTCTCGGCTGTTCTCTTCCATACTTTCCCCAAATTTTCTCCACGAGTTCTTTTTAGCCTCTAACACTTTCTTTTTAACTATATCCCTTTGCCTCCTATACTCTTCGAAGCTTTCTAAATCATTAATTGATAGGTACTTTTTCCACAGTATTTTCTTATGCGTGACTTCTTCTTTCAGCTCATCTGTCCACCATGCCGTTCTTTTCATTTTGTTTCCAATGTATGTTGTCCCGTAGCTTTCCTCTGCAGACTGTAGCAAAATCTTCTTAAATTCACCCCACAATTTATCTACGTCTCTTTCTTCCTCTTCATGTTTCTCTTGTATCTTTGCTTCTATTAGTTGCTGATATTTTTCTTTAACTTTTGTATCTTTTAATTTGTATGCCTTTATTCTTATTTTATTTTGCTTTTCCTGTCTTCTTTTTCCATTAGTTTTTAGCACTCTACTTCTTTGTACTACTCTTTCCATTATTAATAGTTTATGGTCGCTCCCAATTTCCGCCCCTCCTTTGACTCTGGCATCTCTTATCTTTCTCATTGTATTTCTCTCTACTATGAAATAGTCAATTATAGATTTTTCCCTTCTTGTTGGTTCTTCCCTGGTATATTTATGGATTTCTTTATGTGGGAATTTAGTATTTACCACTACCATGTCGTTTGTTACACATAATTCTAAGATTCGTGTACCATTATCATTTAATGTCTCTTCTCCATGTTGTCCTATTACCTGTCTCCATTCTTCCGTATTGTTTCCTACTCTTCCATTTAGATCTCCTACTATCAATACTTCTTCCTTTCTTTCATCTATGATTTTCTGTAGTGAATCATAGAACATGTTTATATTCTCTACTGTATCATCTTCATTTGGACCATAAACTATTATCATTACTATATTTTCTTCTTCTTCTTTAATGTTAACAATCATTATTCTCTCACTTATGAATTCCCAATCTATTATATTGTTTTTCTTTTCTTCGTGGATCAGAAGTGCCACCCCTCCTCTAGCTCTTTCCATTCTCGGTACTCCACTATATATCAGTACATATCCGTCATCTAACTCAATTTCTCCATTTCCTTTTTTCTTGGTTTCAGTTAGGGCTAAATATTTTACTTTGGTGTTCTTCATTTCTTTTACTATTTCAACTTCTTTTCCGTTAAGGCCTCTGATGTTCCAAGTTCCAAAAGTCGTATACCTTAGTCCTCGCCAATTATCTTTCCTGTAGATCCGTCCGGCCAACTCTCTGTCTTTTCTTTTAATCATCTTTATTTAAGAAGTGTAGGTGATTGGCCTGCAGCTTCCTAGCATAGTGAAGGGGCTGCCTTCTTATTGCTGCTATGCCAGCAATGGGGTTTGGTGGTTTCTCCCCTTTCTTTTGTGGGCTCTATGCTCCAACCTCCACTTCCTTGGAGGACCTGGGATTTTCTGATAGGGGTTTACTCCCCTTAGAAGGATCGGCTTCTCTATGCCTAAGAGTTCCTTCCACCCTTTGGTTTTCTGTTGGGGTGACCTTCCCCTAGCCTTTGGAGATCCCTCTCCTCCCTGCAAGGCAGCAGGGGCAGTGCTTATTTAATGGCGGCACTTTCTCGCCATGTCGTAGTGCTGTTATAGGGCTTTTCTGGGATTTTATGAGGATGATCTTGCCATAAACCTTCCTCCCCAGACCTCAACAGCACTACCGCCTCGGTCCGGGACTGCTTATTTGGTATTTCCTTATTCGCAGCTAACCACCATATCTGATGGCCGTTCGCTATCCGCCACCTGCGACCCGCCCAGTAGCTGAGGCTCGCCCTGGGTCTGGGTCCCATACACAGGCCGAAATCCCAGGAGAAAAATTAGCCCCCCACGGCCACGGTGCGGGACGATAACATATAGATGACTGAAAACAAACCACAACTCTTTAATGGTCAAAACATTTTCTATAATATCTAGATGAGCCACTGACTACAAGAAATATATATTGAGAACTTCTTTATAAAGTGTGTTTCATAAATTGCGCAGGTTTTAAATCGCTTGCCATTTTTTTATGCTTGAAGGTTGGCAACACTGTTCTTACCATATTCCTTATCTCTTATCATTCCGATTATTAATTGAGCATTTGTTTTTCAGATGTTCAGTTGAGTTGCGATGGAGCGGTTCACTATCGTGCAACCTGTCGTTATTTTGAAAACACATTACAGAAATGGGGAGTGCTATGTAGAGACAGTTCGTCAACTGTCGTCTATGCGGTAGCTATGCATTGTTTGCTTAACGGATGTTTATTCTTGGCACCGCGACAACAATAGAAAAGTACAGAAAATCACATATTCATCGCATCCAGTTCATCCAGAGCAGGCCTCTCCCCGTTTCTGTAATCACGACGCGTTGCTCAATAGTAAACCGCTCCATGGCAACTCAACTAAACATCTGGAAAAAAATGCTCAATTAATAATCGAAATGATAAGACATAACGAAAATGATAAGAACAGTGTTGCCAACCTTGAAACAAAAAATGGACTTAACGGTCAACCCTCGTACATCGCGAAAAGCACCTTAAATAACCTGGCCACCCCATGCGCTACGATAAACCAGACATATCTTCGCCAATGCTTTATCTTAACCATTTTTTCCCCTATGAATATAACAGTCCGCTTTATTTGATTCCTTCAACTTCCTCGCCCTTTATGTTTTCTGGCCATCGCCTCTTTGTGATCATTAAGAGTTATGAGGCCTCGGTTTCCTCTTTTTGTTGTCATTGTACAACATCATAAGTTTCTGGAACACAGAGCGTCAGGCGGGTGAAAAAGATGTTTTCGAATAACAACACCGGAGACCTGGAAAGCGACGAGAGAGAGAGAGATATGGAGTATATTTAGTTGAAGACCTGCGTCTGTGGTGGGGAAGTTTTGCCAGCGCGTAAGATGAATGACTGCTTGGCTTTGAGAAGAGGTCGAAAAAAAGTTAAGGAAAGAAGATGGAGAGAGAACTTTGGAGAAGAAGTTGTCAGAACAAAAAGGAATAACAAGGAAGAAGTCTGGAACGTTTAAGTCGTAAATAACACCACATCCCTTTATAGATGTTTAATAACATGCTTGAAGCTTGGAAAGTAATACGGTGTAGTGGACGATTCTATAAATGAGATAACTCTCGTTAGATGGCTCTGCAAACGACTATATTAAAAATTAAATCATACAAGGTAATTGAAAGATACAATACCATTGGATGCAACTAATATATGTAGCACTGTTATGCATGGATGTAGATTAATTTAATTTCAATGTTTGCATTGCAAATCTTGATGAAAATGTTTCTACAACTTTAACTTCTTCTTAAAGCAAAATTGTCTTTCTTTGTATATGAATGTCTGCGGGAAGAACGTTTAGCTTATAATTAAATTCAAAACTTTTTATAGTGTTTATAGTTGTTGTTTTATAGTTGTCCAAGATTTAGAAAGACATTCAGTGTAGATGCCGTTTGTTTATATGAGATATACGAGGGATGGTCGAAAAAATAATATAAAGGCTGTAAATTCCAGTAGGTATTTATTAGGCGAATACAGAGAGGCGCAGCCCATAAGGAACGACGGAGCTACCTATTACCAAGGAGGAAAGCGGAACAGCTTCTGACGACTCGGGAGGCCAGACATCGATTCCCTCCATGCCTTCGCAATACCTTGCCCCAAGTAATCCTCACATCTACCTCTAAGTGGACAACGCCCATATAAATAAGTTGACCCGAACCCATTACAAAAGGGGGTGTTTACACTTCTAGCCACATTTAAAACCTTGCATTCTGCTTTCATTTTTCTTTTGCCTGTCCGGATAAAGCGAAGTCCGGCTTATTGGGGTCCGTATTAACGAGGTTTTACTGTACGTTGTTCAGAATATGATTTCAGTAATTTTGGATAATATATTTTCTTGTACAGATACATTATATTGTTTTGAGTATAGAGCGGCGGCGCTAGCATTAATCATCTAGGGGTACTGAGGGAGTGCGAAATGACATTTAATGGGTGTGATGTTGAAAATAAGGAAAGCATGAAACACTCATGCAATCTTTGACCACTACATCAAATACCAATCAACTATTAGAACGCATCTATGATAATGTGCCAAGAAAATTGGAGATTTGATTTGATTTTTGTTATTTGGCTAATATGTATAATTGCGAAGATGAGGTTTTCCAATACAGAGGAATGTAGCTCGATTTCGCAATATAATAACGCAGGAGCCCTAACATCGGAATATATCGTGCAAGCAATATTGGAAAATAACTCCCCAAAGAAAAGACACTTACCACTGATGAAATTCTATTTCCCGCAGACTTTGTACTGTACTGTATAGTGTATTCAGGCCTATGCCCTTTAAATACACCATAATAAACGTGTTTTGTTACTATAAACGGAGTTTTAATGCACTTTCTAATGTTCTTAAAGGTTATTTAAGTTAATTCGGACTTTCGTTACACCGGTCAACTTATCCCCTCATTAGTCCAGATCAACGAAGTTTTACTGTACTACTTTAGGAGCACAATGAAGGTATAATTTTGAGTATGTATATTTGGCAGAAAAGTGTACTAAAATATAAACGCAAATTTTAAAATAAAAAGTAAGAAAAATAGCACCATCTATTTTCTAAAAATAGTAACACTGAAAATCAAGATCCCTACCTACAGGCAATATCCAAAACCACAAACAGACCATTTGAATAAACACTTAACAACAATGCTGAAGAAAGGAACACAGTACTAGAAAGTAAATGCAGCATTTCTTTCAGAGTAGTAATAATGCTCGGCTGTTGCATGCAATAACAGCGGTCTCACTTCAATACCTAACATTCGGCGCTCAATATGTCTGCATTACATAATGTGGTACTGTAAGAGTTTTGGTTGAACATAGTTTTTGAAAAAAAAAAAAGATGCTGAAGAGAGCGTGGAAAAAAATTAAGAGGTCTCAAGCACACCCTCTGTCGCCGCCCCTTAATAGTATAGATATCGTATATTAGTATTCTTTTCTGCTTTAATATTTACCGTACAAGAGAACGTTCACTATTTTCAATAGCTCCATTAGACTAAGTGCGTGAAGAATTTACATCGCTAACAGACCAGAATTTGCAGTTTTATGGCTGCAACGTGTGAACGCTAAGATATTAACAGCACGCGAGAATTTCGCGGCAAATTTACCCGCCAGAAACTCGGTTAGCACCAGTCACGTGTTTACGTTCGACAGTTTGATTGGTGGAAGGGTGATGGAAAAAAAGATTTACGCCGTACATAAGGTAAGATTTAGCACCGACGTTATGGGTTGCGCTAGGGGCTTTAAAAACAGGTTAAATGTAGCGAGACAGGATTGAATAGTCCCCGCGTCAACGACAAAGGATATATCGAGGGAGGGACATTTTTGAATCTGGTTTTACCCTTCGGCGGTCTTCTTGGAGCATTTATCTTTCAGTTTCTCTTCTTTTTCCCGTCTTCTCTTTGTGAGTCATTGGATTCTGTCCCTCTGTTTAGAGAAAGGTCATAAATTAAACCATAATCCTCTGTTTGCCTCATTTTATAACTTTATTTTCGTAAATGACTTATTTCTGTCAGATTTGCTGGTACATTTCTGATAAAAAATAGCCGCTAACTTTCCCCAATATGATTTTGTGAACTAACATGCTCACGCTTTGAGCTCTGTACATACGAATAGTTTAATTGAGGTGGCTCAGTCAGTAGGGTGTCTTTACGCCGGAGAGTCGGGTTCGATTAAGGTGATTTCAGATGTGAATATTTTCCAGCAATACCCTTTCATGGACAGGCACCTGTGGCTTAAGGCAGCGGAATCGAGGTGCTGATAACATCACCTCTACAAATAACCGAGAATTTAAATGTATGCCACCACATCCATCCCCTGTATTCCTTCAAGGCATGTTACAGTCCTCAGGGGTATCTATACCTTATACAGGGTGTCCAAGATTATAGTACATATAACCTGCTAGATATGTAAGATATATTTTATTATTGTAACACATGTTCCCATTGTAACGTACTTTCGAACTTTACATTATGTTACAGTATATCGTTTGCCCCGCGATTTCTTGTTCGTGCACCCACACAGACGTCACTATAGGTATTTTCTACTCTTACGGCGGGAGCTCTACATGCTGGCAAGGGAAATGGGGAGCGGAGAATACGCGGCAGACCAACCAGACAACAGCAGTGGCGCCGAGAGTTACGACGGCGAGGGGATGAACTATTACGTGCACCTCGTTCTACAGGCTGCTGCGTTTCTTATCGCGCCGGATTGGTCGCTTTCCCGCTCACCACTTTCCTTGCCAGCATATAGAGCGCCCGCCGTAAGGCCGGAAAAGAGATATAGCCGTTCCTCAGCACTGTAACCATGTCCCCTCGCTTCAGACACGGCGCAACAACTGGCATAAGAATTCGAGCGCTTCAGAGCAGGGATGCCAACCACGAAAATCAAATCATTCCCAAGCAACCGAATACGGGCAATTTTCAACACGGTAGCAACAGGATACATGCAATTAGGGGTACGGGGACTTCTTGGACACTGTATGTGTGTCTGTGCGTGTGTATGAATAGTACTGATCCCATAGCTTATAACTCGAGTCAATAACAATACCAGTTCCTTTGCAGCCCCGGTAACAGGGTGTCACAAAGGTGTGACAATCGATCAGCCAACCTCAGCCCTGGAAATTGTTATTGTTTACTTCAAATTAGGAAAATACACAAAATGTTATTATTTTTGTAATCAATAACAGATAGAAAATACAGTTATTAATATTTAAATCGAATAACCAGAGTAAACATCGAAAACTTTAGTGCAAAATTAAAGAATCAGGTACAAACTTAATGTTTTCACAATTTCCACTTAATCCAAGGAAAAACTTGGAATGCTTCATACTTTGGATCACAGCTGACCAAATATTTGTCACTGGACAAATGATGAAAAAAAATTACGAACATGACAAAGGTCCGTATTCTTTGTTTTTGATTGTAAGAAAGCCTTAGACCTTGTCAATCGCATAAATTTATATAGGGTGGATGGTTTCAGGTGAGACGTTTCAGACCATGTCCCGCATTGATCTGCTCTGGTGTTTACTCGGATTGTAATAAAATCAGTACCTTTGGGGCGACGGAGGTTATGAAGACCACTGGTGCATGGTGATAATCATGTCCACAACGAACGTACTTACCTATGACATTGCCCGTTGCAATATTCAGAAAAACCTATACCGTTACCTTTTACCAACAATATTACGCCGAAATTGTAACGGGCAAAATTCTTTATTGTATTGGCAATAGTAACACCAGTCTCAAACAATTAGTTGCATTAAGTAAAATCCAAATTGTACAGGCTTTCTGCGAAACAAGCCACAGAGACAGCGAGTCCGATACTTCCTCTAGGAAAAGTCAAATGAAAGATACCATCTTTCCCTCATTCTGGTAAACAACACAATTGAATAACAGGATGTGGCCTAGCAAACGCAAGAGCGAGATAATCTGTCATTAAAGGAGACGAGGTCAGATAGCAATCGCTAGTGTCCTCAACCAATGTCTCCACATGCACATGTGGTTCACCCAATCTTTCCACGTGCATGAGATAGTGATCGACCTGATAGTTTGTCCTCTGAAGGGCAAGACAGTAGGAAATGGACTTATGCGAAAATGGCCACTGGAATAGAGAAGGTCTCTTGAAGGTTAGGGCAAATATCGAGACACGCTGACTGAAATGATATAAAAACCCTCCCTTTTAGGAAACAGCATCCTGTACCAGGGGAATTGCTGTCTGACGCTGATGGTGTCGCTTCTGTCAATCTTAGGTAAAAACTTAGGTAAACTAGAGAGAAAATAAACATTAGAAAATGTATTATTGAAGTATCCATGAACCACCCTGAGCTATATGCCCAATTGACGTCAAAGCTCCCTTGGCGTTGCAAAATGACTGCGAATAATACAGATGCAAAGGTGGACAGGTAGATGCGTCAACTACTTTAATTTAGAACTGGCGTGGAGCAAGGACTATCCACCATCTTGTTTTATCTAGCACTATATAAGGTCACACTTCAACTGATCAGAAACGGACACAGTATTTGAAAAGCTAAGGCAGATCTGTGCATATGCTGACGATAGAACAGTTGCTGCAAGAAATACACTAAACCCTACAAAGATATAAAAATAAATTTTTAGAGACTGAACTGGTGGTATATGACAAGAAAACCAAATATATATGAAAGAAACATTAAAATGCTAACCAAGGAAAATTTATTGTATAAATATATATAGACTAAAAACGAAACCTTTCCATCCTCTCACAGGGTCTTCTTCAGACTAAGATTTACAAAAAAAGCGTTGAATTTATTGTGAATCTTCGTCTGAAGAAGACCCTGTTAGATGGTTAAACGTTACGTGTTTAGTGTATATTTTTATACAATAAGTTTTGCCTTGACCACCATTTTAATATTTTACTAACATAGAAACAAGACTTAACAGTGTTACCAAATATACGAGAATGTCCCCATCAAGGGACAGAAAAAAATCCAAAGATGGGAGATAATATAGGAGCAATGATAACAACGTGAGTAAACATAACAGAAAGGGTATAAGTTGATAATCGTGAAAAATTCAGTCATTTTGGAGTTAGCTGATTGCAAGACATACAAAACTTTAAAAAAATATTAAGATATTAATGTAGCCAGTTGCTGTCTTTGAATCGGAAACATTATTATCAGCGTAGCCTTAAATCTGTATACAGGTATACATTGACAATCTCTTTACTTCGGAACTGGTTCGTCTAACGGATACATCCAATAAAGCGATTCGAAATGCCAAAATGTCTCCAATCGGAGCATTTCCGCAAACCCACTCCGAACAGTCCTTATCGACTTCTGCCATGTTGTTTTTCCAAGACGTTCTCCAGCGCCAAACCATTCCAGCGACAGTGCAACATTAATTTTCTTCCAGGAGAGCATTCGAAGACGTCCTTTGGAATTCCCAAGGATAACTCTGTTATCATTACATTTCTCCGGTTTCCCCGCCAGTTGTAATCCGGGGGAATCGACGGGAATTTTGACGCTTCCTTCCTCCCCTCTGGAGGGTCCTCGAGCCGTTCCTCATTGTTTAGATTTCCCTCCTCCCAATTCCGACACTTCAGTTATCAAAATATTCGATAGGGAAAAACGTGGGAGGGATTCCGTCTACTCGCGCGAAAAGGAATAAAGAAAAATAAAGAGATTTTCCCTTCGCTTCCTGTGCTAGTTATGATTGGAGCATCAAGGTGGAGGGTGGAGGGTAAATTCATTCTATAAGGGTTGCGGGGAATTCGATAAAAAGCTTTATTCTTCGTGCGTAATCAGGGGTAATTCAATTGGCTCCCTGGCTCTTTTCCTGACGTGTCAGATGTCCCCTGCTCCCCTTCTCTCGCTGGTTTGGAAACCCTTGAACCCAACAGGAAATATTGGGATTTGGAGCAACGGATGGGGGGCTGGTTGTGAGGGATATAAATAGACCCTTAAGGCATTGTGTGATGATGACGCTGATCGCTAAGACCTCTGAAAATGTCACCGTAAAGAAGGGGTATAAGTTTTTGAAAATAACAGACCGGTCAAATACAGTATGCGCCAAAATATACAGTACTGAAATGAAAAGATGAACAAAAGTATAAGAAATGTTACAATATAGTGACTGGTCTATATGCAACCCAAATAACAATCGTGCCTTTTGGGTTACATAACTGTCAGGAAACCTAAGGTTAGGTTAGGGCATGTGGAGTGGACGATTGTCATTTGGGTTGCATATAGACCAGTCACCTTTTTCAAACTCGGTCCACCTTCACGACCACTTCCGTATGAGCGGAAATAATGATCAACTATGAATACTTTTTCCTCCGTCGAGAGACCCATTTCCAACAACAACTGCACAACACAACTTCCTTTTCACTACTGCGAACACGTGCAGCTGGAACTATGCACCGTCGAAAAACGCAACAACGTGTTCGAGATGCGCGAGTTTAAGTACTGTATATTTTGGCGCATACCGTACTTCCAATTCCTTATTGACAGTTGTGGTGGTTCCAATTGTGCGATGGTATGATAGAGTTGCAAATGTCTCGTCTAGGGATTATACCAAGACGGGCTTGTATAAAACGAGACAGATCTCTGTAAAAATCGACACTTGGTGTCCGACACGCTCGATCTCGTTTGAGACCTTTTTACAAAATTGAACTAAACCAAATTTACTTTACTGCACGACTACTTGAAACGAGTATGTGCCTGTCAATTTCTAGGTAAATATTGTAATTTCAAAGTAAATCAGTGAAAATTGTGCTACGTGGTTGCATATTCATTCCCAATTTTCGACGCAAACACGCAGACAGAGAGAGCTAGAAATAGAAAGCGATAGAGAGAGAGAGCGAGGAAGAGAGAGATTGAAAGCGAGAGAGAGAGAGAGAAAGAGAGAGAGAGAGAGAAAGGATCAAGAAATAGGGATGGAGAGACAGACAGAGATTTACTATACGACGTACGCTTTTGGCGGGCCCACGCAGAGGGTGTGCGTGGCGAACAGGCTATGGCAGGAGTGCAACGTTGTAGAGTTAGGAGACTGCGGCGCGGAAGTTAAAAGCCGTGTTCTATATTTTTCTTGCGCGCAAGAAGTTTTCATAAAACACGCAACTTTACGGTTCATCATAAGATGGGGAAATACATTTTGAACCTGACTGTCCAAGTCCCATGAATTTCCGTCGCCTACAGCCGGAGTTATCGTTCCTTCAAGAAACAAGGGAAACAACACCTTTCATTACCTTCAGCCTGTTTTTTTTTTCGTTGCCACCGTGTTGACGCAGCTTAGTTGTTTTGTCTAGGGAAAACTGTGGGTGTTAAATTCGCCTCGATATAAACAATCACTCTTCATTGTTCTGGGCGTTTTCGAACATTGAAAGTCTGGGTCAGTTTGAATTCAGCGTTTCCGTAGCAAGGCCGGTGTAAAATTATTCGCTTACCGTTCACTCGTGCGCCACAAAGAACAGTTTGAGAAAAGATTAAATACAGCCGTTTCGTGCGATAGTGTGTGTTCCGTGTGTTCTTTTTATTTTAAATAATGTCACTCTCAAAACGTAGCACCAGTAGTACAGGCACCAAGGGTGCAAAATCTAATCATTAACCTCCAGGAGAGTAACTCGGAAATGAGTGAAATGAGTGACACGGAGACCGAGGAAGACGACGAGAGCGGTGATGATGACCTGGCAGTTCCTCTACAATAAATACCTTCAAGCTTCTTTCAGGTATGGGTTTCTAGTATATGCTACAGTGATATGATATTATAATCCTGTGTAGAAATATTCACTATATTATTTCACTGTACTCATATATACTGTGCAAGCATTATCAAAGTAAAGGACAGATCGCGAATTTTCTGTCCTTCCCTTGCGCTATCAGTTAGTTTGTCAACAGCGCAGTAGCACTGGCTGGGTATTGGCCGAACTCATGTTCCTTCTAAAAGCGTGCGCCGTATAGCAAGGAATATAGACAGATCGTATAAGAGGAAAAGAGGGAGATTGGAAACTGAATTTGGAAGATTCCAAAAATTGTACCAGGACAGAGAGGGGGATTTCTGTCATGTATTTCCTGTACTCAACTATGCGTATGTACTTTTTCCATTTCTTGTTATTTTAGCTTTTGCCTATCTTTATCCGAAACTCATACCAGTAAATTCTGGGATGGTATATTTAACCTAGGCCATTAACTTGTTTCCCCACTTCTTTCCAACCTTCTCTTAGTGTCTTTTCGCAGTTAACATATTCATACACATGAGTAACGTTATTGGCTGCAAAAACGCCAATCAAACCTCTTTGAGAACTTCCGATCACCAAGCGATACTCCAATATCGGCAACCCAGTATGCGCAAGATGCGGAAAAGGGACTCGCGCCAGAAATGTAGATTGTCTTTGTCTTCTAAATTCGTTTCACGAAGACGGGTAAGAAGAAAAAAGTCGTGACGAGCAGGTAAGAGACGTTTGAGGAATGAAAGCATCTCGCCTTGTTTACGCACAGAGGAGTTGTAAACACAGTGGAAAAAAAGAACTTGTTGCCGTTTCTCAAGGCCTAATTGTGGCTTGCAGCTGCACTGCCAAGCGCTCTATAATCTATCCGCGTGTTGAGGGAGAGTGTTCGGTACTTGATACAATGTGTTCTCCCTGATAGACGGAGATAAGTGGAGTATAGCGTGCTTTCAGACTGATGCGACAGCGACAGGTTGCAGCGATTTCTCTGCTAAATGATGAAAGACCTCTAAACGCACGTAAGGGTGGGAGCAAGCTGTGGTTATGTGGGTTAAAATACAAAGAGTGTTTTCGGCACCTTGAATCAAACTGGCAGGGTGGATGGAGATAGTTGGGGCAGTGGAATAAGACAAATGAAATATGCGTGTACACACACACACAAGATCACCACCAGGCCAGAAGTGACATTGAGAATTCTCTCCGAAGCGACAGGGAACACAAATCCCTTCAGTTTTACATTTCAGACCGTTGCGACAAGCGCCAGGCGGCACATGTCGTCTGGGAACAAGCCAATCAGCAGCAAAGTTTCATACCGTAGCTTCAAGACAGACCGCACAAGTCTGTCTTCGATTTGTGAAATCTTCAAGTGACACGTATCGCTTATCGGTTCAGTGTGAAACCTTCATACAGCTTCGGCCCAGAAAAAAACAAAAAAAACAACATAAAGCCAGAAGCTGCTTTGAACTTCATTTGTTTTAGACTTGCGAGCTGTTCGAGGAAGCATCATGAGTCTTTTGCTCGGCGCTGGAGAATTTCTTTCGGATGGGCTCAAAGGTGGACGAAGTATTCTCATGTGGGCTCGAGGAGTCTGCTTCCTGAAATCTGAGGAACAATATGAAGCTCCTTTCGCTTCTAAGGGAGACTGGTGGTTGCTCTGGTGTCCCTTTAAGTGTCATATGGCTGCCAGAGTGGATATGCCCTTTCTATCTCCTTTTACTTTGCTCCTCTATTCTTGCCCTGCTTCTATCTTGCTTTCATGTGTTCATATGAAGATTCCAGGAACATCTAATAATCAGGAATAACCATCCTACTGATTACTATTCTCAGTTAGATTATTTTCATTATTATTATTATTATTATTATTATTATTATTAATAATTTACTTATTATTAACCTATTATTTTATTTCTTCTTTTTCTCTTTATTGCTGGCTTCCAGTAGATACGCTTTATTACTTCTTTAATTAGCTAACTCGATTTTTCTATCATATTTTTCTCCTAGATCACCATCCAACATTTGATATAGCCTCATTTCGTACTTCTTGTATCCACTATCAACACAACTACTAACAATAATCAGTATATTGTTCTGGATACCCAAATATCCGATCCAGTATATTGTATTGTTTTGAAGTATCATTGTATTGTACTGAATTATGAAGTAAAGAAAATAAAACGGGAGATCCGTAAAATCTCTCGGATATGACGTCCTGCATTAATACTATAAAGGCACAACGGCACTAAGTGCATCCCTTGACTATGGAGGTTGGGCCACTTCGGGGGTTCCCCCCTTTTCTATCTGTTTCTAACCCCTCTCTTTTTTACATTTCTTTCATCCTCTTCTGTTCTATATGTGTTTCTCTTTAATTTTTCTATCCTTCCTTCGTTCTTTCTTTGTCCTTCTATTGTTTCATACGTTTTCTTCCTCCGTTTCTATCTATATTTATCATTCTATTCTGTCTCTTCCTCTTTTTCCTGTATTCCACTTTCATCTTTCTATCGTTTTCTGTGTTTCTCTTTCTTGCTTTCTGTATTTTTTATTTTTTATCTTCCTCTGTTTCATATCTGCATTTCTCTTTCTATGATGTCCCTTCTTCTTTCTTTCTCTTTCTTCTATTTACCTTTTCATCTTTCTTTCTTTCTCACCTTCCCTATTTTTCCGTATTTATCTTTCTCTTTGTTTCTCGTTTCATTCTCTCTATATATATCTTCTTCATCCCCAAGTTAGATAAAAATGCATAAGAGTAGTATAAAAGTATATAGGATAAACCCAACTTACAAGTGTAGAAAAGGCGAGGCTATTTGATTGAACAATCAGATTTGCTTACACTTAAAACAATGCCAAGATGGGGCCTGTACCCCAATTCTTCAGGTGTGATATGCTCTGATTTTTAAGAAATTCTGAATTTCTAGTGTAGAAAAGGCGAGGGCTCAACAGATAGATTTACCCATACTTAAGACAATGGCAAGAGGGGCTTATACCCTAATTTTTCAGGTGTGGAGGTTCGGGTTTAAGTCCTCATAAAATATGAAGCCTCCCCTGATGGCAAAATGATAATATTGTTGCCTTGTAAACAAAAGGCTCGGGGTTCGAGTCCTGATAAAATATTTAAGATTGAAATACATGTGGCAAAATAATATGTCCACAAGTGAGATTTTGAGAATAATTACTGCTAGTTGATAGCCCCCAAATCTGAAACCCTGGTAAAACAATGTTTTACAACAATATATTGTACAAAAACTGAATTTCTCAATTTTCTTATTTTCTCATGTTTTATAACCACTTGCTCAATACAATAGAAGAATAGTGGGTAGGCATAATTAATTGCCTCCATGTCCTGCCGGCACGCAAGAGATAAAATCTACACGCTAGAAGGGAGCATTAATGATTTTTCTGTACGATTCACTGAAGGGGGCATTAATCTTTCTGTGCGACAGGGGGAAAAAGTGTAACATGTTGCAGACATGTAAAAGTGTAACAAAGATTATTGAGATAAAAATACATATTTTCACACAGTGGCAATGAACTGCACCCCCTTCATGCTGAAAGCAATTCTATTCTGATAATATGAGCCTAGGCAAAGACTTAGAAAATATTATGGCAGTTCAAAATCCAATTTTGTCTGTATAAGGGTCTCAGAACCCAGTAAAATGTGGGCATATTCCATATTGAGAAGTGTTAATATTGTTGCATTGTAATCAGGGGCTTTAGGTTTGAGTCCTGATAAAAGATTGAAATATATACAACTGCCCACACATAAGATATTCACTGCTAGCTGATAATACAGTTGAGGTTTCAAAGCTGGTAGAGTGTCTGGGACCTCTCTGACAGCAAAGTGTTGGTATTATTGCTTTGTAATCAAGGGGCTTCTGTGTTTGAATCGGATCTCTAGAATTGCTCCGTGACTCTCTCATTTCTTACATCATAAACATATGATTTTTCCCCTATGAGAATGACGCTACATATGGTGTCATCTGGTAAAGCCTCGTGGAATTCACAGATAATTTTAATGTTTGTCCTGTCATTAACCACAACTTGTTTCCTTTTTGAAGTGTTGATTACAAACATGGGTCTCTGTGTTTTGAATTCATCTGGTGAGTAATACATATCAGTACTGCCAGTAGTGACACGCTTGAAAGCCGAAAAAGCCTCATATAATTTGAGGAAATCATCCTTGGACATGTCTAAATTGTAATTTTCTCTAGGGAATACCTCATTTCTGCCATTTTTAAGATATATGTTTTTGATGTTGCAGCTATCAAATTTACTTGAATTTTTTTCCTGATTGTTGTGTCTTCCAGTCTGAAACAATACCACCACAAAATCAGGCATGTCAAATTGAATGCTGGAGAATGAGTTTGTAGCATCAAACTCATAATATGTGCCAGATGCGGGCTTCTGTACAGATTGATATGTGTAAAATTGCAGAGGAATCTGTGGATTTTTTACTATATCTGCTTTGTGTTTAAGAGCGTAACTGGCCTCATATTCAACAACAGGGATTCTTAGCTCCATAGTCTGAATAAGGCACTTGCCTGCATCAGGTAAGGTATTAGGCAGAGCTTCCCCTGTAGAGTTTAATGTGCTGTATCTCATCAAAGCATTATTATCATTGGCAGCTCTTCTAAATGTAATTCTTAACCCGCCTTTCCACATAATTTCTTTGTAATCCGAGAAGAATCCTGGCAACAGGCGCATGGGGAACAGCACAGTGTGGCTCTTGGTTAATATTTTATCACCAGCCTCAAATCCACCGATTCTGTAGTAAGAAGCCTCGGTTTTGGATAATTTTAGAGTGGCCAAAGCTGTGGAGGTAATGCCGGGATAATCCACTCTGTTTATAACAACGCCATGTTTTCTGATCTCAATTTCAGAGAACAGATGCGGCACAAAATTATCTACCAATCTTATATTTGAATTTGCCGGATAATCTGTTCCATCGAGCTTTACAACATCAAATTTGATGTATAGATCTGCTCTGTGGGGGTGTATAAATCCATCCCCTACATCAAGATCAACCTCAATTTCTGTGTTGGGTTGATTTAAATTTGCAAATGTCCTCCTGTTTGGGGGGAATGATTGTAGCTCATAACTCTCAATATTTTCCATTGTATGTATTTTTATTTAAATATTAATCTCTATGATAGCAGTTGTTGTGGCTCCAGCAAAATCAACTAATTCTTCTTTTTCATTAGTGACCATCAATTCAATGTAATCTATTCTATTATGACACACAGGAAAATATAATGTTGGGGATGGATTGTAGATGATGGGCTCCATGAATTCGGAATTAGGTTTGAATGTTGCAATGATGCCGGTTTGTTTGTGAGTACCTATGCCATTTGATTTGGTGATCATACCCTCCGCCACATTACAGTGAATATTCAGAGTCTCTATGGCTAAGAATTTAGGTATATTCATAGCAGTGTGTTTGATGGCCGCTTCAAGTTTTGTGTTGTTCTCAAATCCTAACAGCTCTCCTATAGTACCCAGATCCACTGTTTCTGTAGCAGATACAATCTCTACTCTGTGAGTGACAGAATTTTGACTTAACACTACACCTCTGGGTAATTGAGCATTTAAAGTGGACAGATTATATTGCCCTGGAGTGATGACAATTTTTTGATCCCCTACTGCAATTTTGTTGTTGTGGTGTGTAATATTAGGTATCAAGTACATGCCATAAAATGCTCTGAGAGCTATTGTTTTGGGATACACTATGTCATCATGCAATTTGAGTTTCAATATTGAATTTTGGCTGGTGAGATGGAATACCCCCATGATGTTTCAGATACCACAAGGCTTTTTGAAAATTTTCAATTGATGGTTTATTTATTTGAGACATATATCTAAGAACAGATAAACACAAATGTCCACAATTAACATCTTTGAAGTTCTGAACACGGGCATTATTGTAATAAAGATTAGCTGATTTTAGATATTTTACTAAATTTTCAGGAGGAACACCTCCAAATGAATCAAACACAAATGCCTCATTGTTTAAATATTTAAGATAACAAATCCAGTGAGTGCCCTGATTTTTGTACTCATCCAAATTAACAATGCCACACTCTTTGTTGAGTGGTTGTTCTGGTAAAGAATCAGACATGTAAACACCTCTAAAATTTTTGATGCCCAGTGGCTTGATTAAAGCTTCAATATCTTGGTTTGTAAGCGGCTCTTGTTTTTTTTAAACTTATTCATGGCTCTCTTAACACCTTTGCCCTGTTTCTCCATGGCCAGGTTATGGCGCCTCTGCTCATCTAATTCTGCCCTATTTTTCTTGGCATCTATTACTGTTTTTGCTATGGCAGCTGATCCCCCAGCCAAGCTCCCCACAGCCCCCAGTGCTGCTAAGATGGCAGGGATAGTAAATATGAAACCCCCCACATGTGATTTTTTTCTTGATTGCTGTAATTTTTTTAATTAGGGGGTACTAAGCAACAATTTCATACCATGTCCCTTGGCAATACAAGAGCTTTTTTTCTTGCGCTGCTTTTTGGTTAAAAGACTGTCAATAGTTTTAAGAGATTTGAGACCTGCATAAGGTATTTGATACATAACACTCTTGGCCTTCATTGTAGGTTTATTATATACATATTTACAACCCCCACCCCAGTTTTTGTTTGGTGCTCATAGCTATGGTGGTTCCCAATGCTGCTATTTTTTCACTCAAAGAAGCATCTTTGCTTACAAATCTGCCAAATGCAGCCTCTTCTAATTTCTTGTCTGCAACATGTCTCTTGTCAAGATCAGTATGTGTGTTGTATGCTATGTCATGGTCTCTACAAGCAGCATCTAGGGGATTAACACCAGGATCTCCTCTGTTTAATCTATGATCCAATTTTGTACCGGGACCACAATACTGATAGCCTGGAATGTGTAGTTCAAATGGCAGCTTGTTTATAATGTCATTAACAAGCCCCCGACCCTCAGAAATATTCCAAAATTTAGGTGGTAGAGTATTAATAATTTTTATGAGATATCCAATCCCCTTAGGGTCATTCACTATAAAATTAGACAATTTTGTGCTTATCATGTCCATAATTCCAACCTTTTCATTGTAAAAATTGTAGTTCCCAGCATTTTCCTCCCCAGCTATCACCAATAACCTATCTACAAGTTTCCTGACATCATCAACCCACACAAATTCTTTAGGCAGGGTGTTGTATTGTTTGATTCCACTGCCAGTCTTGATCTGTGACCATATGGGCTTGATTAAATTGTTGTATTTTGCCCCACTGCTAGACTTGACTCTTTTTTGTGTGGGATCATTGTTCTGGTATAGAGCATCTGATTTTATTAATATTTCTTTGTAATCCTCATAATCTTGCTCTGTATAGCTGCCAGGCCTTTTCCTAGTCATCAATTCCCACAATCCAGGTGTGCCGGTGTACTTAACAAAAGCACCTTTTTCTCCGAGACGAGATTCTGAATATACAATTATATCATCTCCCATAAATGTTACTCTGAAATTGCCAATTCTATGAATGATGCTCCCATCAAGCTCTGTGTCAGCATATAAGCCAAAAACCTCATCTTTGTTGTCTTTAGGTGTGCTTAAATATTTTTGAGCAAGAAGACCCAATTCAATAGGATCCTGTGTAGCTTCAATTCTTCTAGGAGCAATAGGACTAGGTGTATGAATACTGGAAAGTGGGGTGAATGGATAATCTAATATGTTCCTTGCAGCTACAGGTACAAGCTCTGTGATCAAATCTTGATTTTGCTCTGTAACAGTTTTGATATTCTTACCTAAATTATTAATAGCATCAATTACAGGCTGTTCTGTTTGTTTGTGTTTTTCATAAATTCCCCGGTTCTCTGATTTCCATCCCTTGAATCTTTTTACAAGATAATCTCTTAACTTAAGATCATCAATGATTGGCCTTTTCATGGTTATTTATATACATCTCAACGTCTAGAAAATCGTTGATTTTACTTCTGTATTTGCCGCTACTGGGTGTTCTTGTCATATCAATTGTGACAAACCCATAACTGTCCTGGTTCCAGCACTTGCTGCAAAATTTAGAAAAATCATTGTAGCTCAAGTCCCCACCTACATATTCATCATGTATGTGTTTGAGGTTGGTATGATCTTGATGAAACACACATATAAAATTGCTGTTGTCTCGGATCAGTTGCTTCGGAATTTTTGAAAAAGTCTGTGCCAGGTAGAAGCAATCAATGTTTTTGTGCCGCCCCTGTGTAAAGAAATTTCTAACCTTGTTTTGATTATCCAGTATAATGTCATCAAACACAACAACAGAATTATCGAGACATTCATGAAGTGGCTTAACATCTGGTTCAAAGTAGCAATATCCAATCCATCATATAGCTTCATCAGCTGCTGATATTTTAATTGTTCCAAGCTCTTAGAGAAGACATACAAGTGCCTGTTTTTCCAGTCTAACCAGTTGGGTGCCAATAAAAAATTATCAACCATTAGTGTAGTTTTACCACAAGCAGATGGCCCAACAATAAGACACCTAATATTTTCAGGCAGCAAGTTGCCATTTCTCTTATTCTGCTGTTCAGGTTCTGGCAGCCTCTTTATAACATCCCAGGTGCTCATATTATCACTTTGTCTGCATCGATCCAGCTGTTTTCCGGATTACCCAGCCATTTGACAAATAACTTGTTGCCTTTTCTGCGGATGATTTTTTCTATGAGATAAGTGTCAGGCTGTTTAGTTTTGCTGAGCTCTTGTTCATAGAATCTGCCTTTGAGAATTTCTCCTCGATGATCTTTTATTATATATGTGTTAAGGGTCCCGGGTTTAACTTGAACCACTGTAAATAATTCTGTGCTCCAGTTTCTTGTAAAGCCTCTTTTGAATAAGTGCTTATATTTGCTGATTCTTACTTGATCACCCACCCTGTATTTGGCCCTTCTTGTTGTTGGCTGGTATCTAGGATAATAAACAGTCCTGATCAATTTTTGCTCATCAGATGAAGTTACTTCAGAGGGTTTCATGTTGATTGTGGAATGGACCGAGTTGTTATATTTATTTAGAAGTTCTGGAAGAATATTAATCCATTTATAATTACCTTGGAGGGTAAATTGTTTATACATAAGATTTTTTAGGGTTCTGTTGAATCTTTCTACAATTGAGGCCTTGAGATCACTGTAACTCGAGTAATGTTTTATTGCTTGGCTTTTAATAAATTGTTGAAACACTGAATTATAAAATTCTTTGCCATTATCTGTTTGCAAATAGCGTGGTGATCTTCCTGAATGATTGATGATTGTCCTGAGGGCTTCTGTAACACATTTTCCAGTCTTGGATTTGAGTGGCACAGCCCAGGCAAATTTTGAAAATGTGTCTATTACAGTAAGTAGATACTTGTAGCCCTTGTTGATTTTGTCTAAGTTTTTCAACTGTCCACTTGACAACTCAATCAAGTCGCTCTGCCATAAATCATCTATGCCCTTTGTGACTACTGGGAGTCTCTTAAAATTATGTCTGGCCTGTCTGTGTAATTCATCAACTATAATTTCTCTAGACATAATATGAAAACAAGAATATTGCAACTATGGGGTGTTCAGCAGCTGATACTGCAGGATTTTCTAAATATAATTTGTCCCCTATTTGTATTTTAAATTCCAGAGATCCATCATCTTCAATATAGGCTGTTTCTAATGTATTGGGATCTGTAAAATCCTCTAACTCTACACTGGTGACCTTTGCTTTGTTCTCAGCATTTGTTATTGATAAGGTAGGGTAGTGGTGTGCCTGTGGCTGATGCCAATATTTGATCTTGATTGGTCTCAATGTGCCCCCAACAAAAAACTGGTAATAAAATTGTGCAGGGGACAGCATATATATTTTGCCACCTGGTGTAAATGGTGAATCATATTCTTTGTTGGGGATGCTGTACAATTCAAGAATTACTGTATGTTTTGGATTCTCGATTATGCCAGTTATTTCTTTTTCTGCTGTAAGCAATCTGCTTGTTACAGATTCAAGATGCTCATTGATGGTCCTAACAACATCATCGTGGCCTGGCTTGATTTTTATGTCCACAACAAGTTTCTTGTATTGTTGCACAATCTCTTGAAGCTGGGTGGCAAAAACAGACAGAGCATTTGCTTGATTGGATTCCATGGTCCCTAGCTGTTGCTTGATATTAGCTACAATTTGCTGTAAATTTTCAACAACTGCCAATTTTGAATTTTGAGCAGTAAGATCATGGACCTGTCTTCTGATATCCTCAAACAGGGCATGCAGTTCATTAATATGTTGATTGGTTGGAAGAGTGGCCACTGTCTGAGTGAGTTGTTTGATCTCTGCTTGGATATTCTTGATATCTTCTGATTTCAATATGCGATTCACTGCTCTCTTAATATTTTTAAGTTCCTGTGATGTAGGAAGATTTGATACTGTATTTTGCAAAGATTCAAGTGCCAATTTCACATTATTTAATTCAGATGCATCAGCCACATTTTGCATAGCATTTTGGAGCAGGGCTATATCTGCCTGAGTGGGTGTTGATTGTTGTAAAATTTCAAGTTTTGTTTGGATATCATCGATCAAGTGATGAAAATGAGATAGTTCAGATTCAGTGTTGAGGTTTTCAAGCTTTGTGATTTGTTGCTGGACACTGACAAGTGTGTCTACAATCCCAGGCAATCGGGATTCTAGTACATTTGCCAAATCACTTTGCACTGCTGCTATTGTACCTTCAAGATGGGTTATGGTACTTTGAATTTTTCCAAAATCTTCATATGTTTCAAGTTGCAGCTTAATATTTGCTACACTCCGAGTTATTGCACTCAAAGCATCAGAAGATGGCAAGTTGTTCATAACATTTTCAAGTGTCTCAATTTTTTCTTTAACCTCGGCTATGGCATTGTGCAGAGGATCCAGATTAGGTATCTGGAGTGACTGAATCTGTTCTTTTAGAGTGGAAATCACTAGATCAAAATCTTCTTGTGATTTTATGCTTTTGACAATTGTTTGGAGCTGTGCCTGGACATTATTTATTTGCTCTTCCAATTGTTGTTTCAATTGCTCAGAGTTGGTGGCCTGGGTCTTAAATTTGGCTTGAAGAGCTGCTACAGCTTCTTCTAAACTTTGAAAATTATCTAATGTTGCCAGATCAGTATATTTCTGAAGCAGCAATTTGAGTTCAGAATCAATTTTAAGAAGAGGGTCCATGCATTGTGATTGTAAATTTGTAATTTCTAATTGAAGACTGGCATTGAGTGTGGTTTGTAAAGCTTGTAAATCACTTCTTAATTTCTTGACTCTGACATCAAGCATCAGAATCTCATCACTGTGATCTTCATGTCTTGTATGGCCAAATATATCATTAGGCATTTTCTTTTAGTGGTTATTTATTATAGAGTATCTGATTCTTAATTCTATAAAAAAGGGTATAAGCTTGTCATATGACCCAGGGACCTCAATATATAAGCAGTCACCAGCAGAAACAGTATATACAGTGCCAGAAATCATGTTTGAGTGCTTAATTCTATAAATATTTCTCCCTACTGAAATCTTGACATTACCCTCAGGGGTTGTAATAAATTGCAATTGCCCACCTACAGGTAATTGGTAATGATTTAAATTATTGTTAAATATGTACAATGTTTTACCTGTTTGATCATCAACATCTGTAAGTATGCTGTTCAGATGAATAATTAACAAGCCACTCAGTTTAGACAGCATATCAGGAGAGGGTTGTGGTGTCGTCAGCTCCATAATAGCCTGTTTCTTGAACCCAAATAAGTTCATAGGCATGTTTATTTATTTCAAATCATGCTCTGTCATTGGGCATTGTTTGCCACTTCTCAAATCACAATGACCCCATGGTAAAGTATGTATGCCACATGATAAAATACATCTCATATCATCATGTGGGTCCAGGGCCACTTTTCTTACAATATTTGAAGTCAATAAGTGATCCACACTCTGGATTCTGGATTCTGATGTTTTGATTGAATTCTGGGATTTGAGGCAATTTTCATAATCTTCAAATTGAAGATCTTTTTCAACAGTTACTTTGCCAATACCCTTGGCCTTTTTGGCAACAGTGCCACTACATGTCTCAAAAGTGTACATCTTGGCACTTAACCCAGCAAATTTCACAATAACATCACCACATGTCTCATCTTTTAACTTGCCAGGCACCTTTTTGTTGTGGGGTTGAATCTTTGTATGTTCACTGGTATCAAAGTATTGAAACAATTCAGGCTGTGACATATCTTGATAAACATCTTCTGTTTGAATATCAAGAATAAAACTATCCGTGTCCATGTACAATAATTTTACACGATCACCATAAAAAGGTTTCAACACATCATAATACAATGTTAACATATGTAATTTGGACAATTCCAATATCGCAGCCCCTACATAAATAGGTTTATCAAACTTGATCTTTGTTTTCTTCATGTTGAAAAGTGCCATGTGCTCATCATAAATTTTTCTGTAATTGAAATTAGGCTTTGCAACCAATTTTTTGCTCCGGCTGGGGTCAGTAATTATTTTAACATCGGTATGTTTTCTGACATTTTCTATAGTTTTGCCATAGACAGAATTCACCATCAATTTAAACAAGGCCTTATCAAATTGGCTCTTTGCAGATGTTCGAAGCTCCGTGTTTGTATCAATGTATGGTTTCAACCATTCTGAGTGCCTGAACCTCAAAACTTTGCCAACTTTGGTCACTTGAACACCATGTTTCATCAGGAACTGGAGGTTTTTGTAATATATGACATAATCCTGTTTTGGCTCCAGGGTCATCATGAGCTTCTTCTGTTTAGAGCCAGGTGAGCACTGAACCTCGGGAATTGGGGGCAGATCAGAAAATATGTTGTGCAAATTATCTGGAATTGTCAGATCAACCTCTAAGAACAGGCCATAGTTACTGTCATCAAAATCTTTAAGATCTTCAATATTGAAATCTTCAACCCACTCAAGCCCTGCATATGGCAGTTTTTTCATCATGGCATAACCATAGAGGCTGTTTGCATCTACATACAGTATAAAATTTGATGGCCGTGCTGGATCATAATCAGGCAGCATAATATGCTTGTTATTTGCTCTGGCATATCTCTGGGAACATTGCACCATCCCCCCTCTTATACATTTCTCCATAAACAGATACGTATCTTGATCGTGGATCAGATCCAATTGCATTTTAGTGTTGAAAAACGTTGCGGCCCATGCTAGGCCCGGGGCACTGTAAAAATACACTGGGTCCAGTTTATAATTTTGCATAGAAGATTTTCTGAATGCCTGCAATATATCAGCTAAGAGGGTCACATCAAGTTTCAAATATGCCATGTGGTAATCACCAAATGTCTTGCAATTTAAATTGTTCCACATCAACTGGGCATGGTGATAATCATCATCAGTGATTCCAGATCCTCTGATTTTGCTGTAAAACTCTTCTTGTGGTGGCAGGGAACACTCATCAAATTTAGAAAAATCTGTAACATAGTCATATGGATATACACCCTTCCGCCTAATTAATTTCAGGTCCTGATTTGGAAACAATGCACGTAAGATTTTCAAGTGATCAAAAGGTAATTGAGAGGCCAGTGTAGCCAGGCTAGCAGATAAAAATCTGTAAGAATCAAGAAATCTTATGTGAATAGGAATACCATCAACTTTAATTATTTTGCTAATAGATATATATTTTTCATCATTTTCAGCTAAAATATTTAAATTCTGCTTGTTAAACCCCTCGTACCTGATCAGATGATGGAAATCATAATTGGATGCTCCATGGCAAAATATGGGGACAAATCTTGGTCTCTTGATCTGAATATTGCAGCTATTACACAGGGCCATTAAGAATTTACCATCTGTATGAGAATGGTGTTTCACCTTGATATTTGTATCTGAAAATTCAGAATCACATACCGGGCATTTTTCTGCATTGTTGAAATCTTCAATCTGTTCCTCTGTTAAAGGCAACATAGGCTTTGATTTTAATAAGATGTTAGATGCTATGTCACGGCACTCATTTTCTATTCTAAGTGCAAATTCTTTGATGGCATCTGGTCCCATGTATAAGTGTGGCTCACTAGCTACACCATCCTGTACAACCATATAACAAAAACTGGAAGGTTCATGTAGCTGGTATGGTGTACTTGAAGATTCTTCAGGATCTGGATTGCAGAATTCAAGAGGTTTGACGTTCGATTCAAAATCACAGACAATATATACTGGGTGTTCCAACGAGGCTTCATACTTTTTGAATTTGCAATTTTCACTTGGATTGGGCATCACCATATGAACAGGTTTATGGTTGCCACAGTATTTCAGATGCTCAATTAACTTGTTTTTAGCAATTTCTGCATTCACTTCCCGAACCCCATTTATTATTTTTTTACCATCAAATTCAGTTAAACATCTTCTGCACGACTTGAATATTGTATTGGATTTGCCTTGTTGTTTTCTCACTAAAGCTTCAAGACTGTGTATCAGAGTGTAATGATATGTATTATTCCCTTCAATTAAGAGCAGATCAATCGGAATAGCAGATTCATCATCAAGTGTACTGATTCTGAGAGGTGCTATCAAGCAATTGCCAGTGGAACAAATAAATACATTAACAGATAATTGTTTGCCATTGATGTGCCTGGCCTTTTTTTCAAATTTATCAATATTCTGAACAGACATTGGATATTCCAAACCCTCCATTGCATCGTCAAAAAGATGTTCATGTTGTTTGTAATAAGTTATTCTCTCAGGATGCCTTGAAACTGGATACAAAGCAGCTAAAATACACCACAAAAAGCATTTCTGGTCGGTATTTTCAATATTGACCACGACTCTTTTGTTTTTGATATTGGCAGGTAATGGCAGATATGTAGAACCTTGTAATGGGTTGAATTCAGAAATATTAACATATAACTTGTGTGATGAACCGCATAGGCTCCATCCTGACTCTTTTGCCGCAAATTCAGAGTGTTTGATTTTCAATTGATCCATCAAACTGCTTATTATTTTGTCCGAATTTGCATTTGAATATACCGGTACAGTTTCTGTTATGTGGGGCTGTATAAATTTTGTGCCATTTGGCTTCTTATATTGTGTATACAATTTGAGGGAGAGCTTATAAGAGCCATTTTGTGCATTTAGAATTGCCTGCACATCAGGATTTACACTGTTCAAAAAATTATTAATTCCACATCTTGGCTCTGATACAAACCGATAATCCCTAAGTTGGGCATTAAAACTGCTATGGATAGGTGCATGGCGTGGCTGCTTTGCAGGTGAAGCATTAACAGGTGTTTCATGCTTCCTTTTCAGACCAGATGTGGATGGTTGTGAGGGCAATGCTGATGACTGTACATAAGAATTACACTTATGCCATTTGTAATATGCCTTGCTTAATATTTTATGGCATCTTGGACACATTTTTGTGGCTTTTCTGCATTTCTTAGAGTTACAAATACGGCAATGCCTAGCCCAATGAGAACTAGATATATTTTTATTACACCGATTGCAATATTTTTGTTTTGGCATTTTTTCTTGTTGTTTATTATATAAGATTTTCTGGGCTTCAATTCAAATCTTTATACTTAATAAAAAATATCAGTTGGGTTCAGCAGTTAGTGGCTGAGCTGGTGCTTTTATACCCAAACAACAGCAGTAACTAGGTTTTGGTGATAGTTTTGCTGATGTACAACACACTTCACCAGGTTTAAAACCTCATCTCTATATCAACTAAATACAATTCAAAATTGGATTTTGAACTGTGCAATAAATATTCTGTAAGTCTCACTTGTGTTTATATTAACAGAACAATACAAAACCAGAATTGTATTCAGGATTGTATGTGTTCATACAAAAAAGCCATATTTTTGACAAGTTTATAAACAACAATCACACAGATATAGCTTTTACACACATGGCCGAATCTGTCTGAGCAGAGGAGGGAGGGGGGGGGTTTCAGATTTGGGGGCTATCAACTAGCAGTAATTATTCTCAAAATCTCACTTGTGGACATATTATTTTGCCACATGTATTTCAATCTTAAATATTTTATCAGGACTCGAACCCCGAGCCTTTTGTTTACAAGGCAACAATATTATCATTTTGCCATCAGGGGAGGCTTCATATTTTATGAGGACTTAAACCCGAACCTCCACACCTGAAAAATTAGGGTATAAGCCCCTCTTGCCATTGTCTTAAGTATGGGTAAATCTATCTGTTGAGCCCTCGCCTTTTCTACACTAGAAATTCAGAATTTCTTAAAAATCAGAGCATATCACACCTGAAGAATTGGGGTACAGGCCCCATCTTGGCATTGTTTTAAGTGTAAGCAAATCTGATTGTTCAATCAAATAGCCTCGCCTTTTCTACACTTGTAAGTTGGGTTTATCCTATATACTTTTATACTACTCATAAGCATTCTTCCCACCTAATGCAATGTCTCCATGTTTACCCATGCAAGCATCCCCTATACTCAAACTCGAACAAGCATCCCCCAGCTAAGCAATTTCCACTTCGAGTACTAGTTGAGGAACGTCACAGAATTATAGTTATACAAAATGAAAGTCAACTGGATCAACTTAGAAAATCCGTGCTGGAAGACCGGAAAAAGTTACGCCGATGCTCTCGTTCAAGAGACTCTTGTTCCTCCACAACCAGAAAAAAGATCTTCGCGCAAGATGCGATGGATGAGCCGAAGATGACAATTTCGAACGAGTCTCTTAAGTCAGTTATTCATCCCGTCGCCTGCTTACTTAGCACCGAGAGATCTCTCTCCCGCCGCGGCACTTAGTCCAATCAGCGACGCCCGGCTTCGTTCTCATTGGTTGAGTAATGGCAGAAGTTAAAAGCCTTTCATCGGGTGACATTTGTGAAGCAAGCGCCAATGTCTTCCTGCTTCTCGCCACAAAAAGGTTCAGGACCTCGAATTACATTCCCAGAGAACGGTGGAGACTTGGAAGGACATATTAGGCTCAACAATATCGTCTTTCTACCCTCAGAAAGAACATGCACTGCTGTGCCCATTACCCAATGGAAAGTAGAGAAAGGGTCGGTTTAGACGCAAGCATTTTCTTTAACCTTTTTGCAAGCATAAATGCTATGTAAATTCTTCCAGAAATCTTATAATACATAGTACTTTACACGGAAGCATAATGTAACATTTCGATTAGTTTTTGCGATTACAATGTAGCTATACAGCAGGAAGGGCACATCGAGTTACATCAATGGTGAGTGCACGGTATTTATAATTGAAACAACTAAAATATTCTTCAATACGTGTACTGTATACGTTACAAAGTGTGTATTTAAGCAACGCCATTGCTTTGTACCTAAAATAGTTTAATTGAAAACGATATTCCTCTCGGTTGAATAGTTATCGGATTTTTAAAATGTGAAGTGATACATGGATTACATCTAACGTGGCCGCCATGACATCTGCACTCTTGACCTAGAGCTAGCTTCTGATTGGTTACGCTACGAAAAATGCTAACGGAAATAGGACCAATCCTATTCTTGAGAAATGCCATGAAATATGCAGATGACATAAAAAATTTTCACTTTACACGGTAGCATTTTGGTCATGGCGTAAATGTTACGAAAACTGCTAAGGAAAATAATGCCTTCGTCTAAAGCAGTCCTAATAATTTTGCATTATTGTGTCTAACAGAATTCCTGCTTCTGTGATCCATAGAGTGGCTGCCTAAGGAGAGTTTGTCTTCTAATCTTGAGTAAACATGAATGAATGAATTGATTTATTTTGCGTTTCTGCAACTTTCGGATAATTGCGAAGATGAGGATGAATGGTGATGATAGAAGAAGGGACAATCACAACACATATGGACAGGACATAAGGGCCATATAGAATAATAATGGCCATGAGTCCACACGCCAGAGCCTCGCTAGTCAGGTTGTACTAAGTAGAAGTAAGGATGTCACTTGGGTGTCTTCATAAGGGTCATCCCTTACACCCGAGAGTACTATATCTGTGATCGGTGAATGGGCGCAAGGGGTATCTTTTCGAAAGGCCACGTTCTCTTCTACGTGGAAACTGCATTCGTGCAGGCTGAGGAGCAGTGGCGGACCCAAACTGTCTGTTGTGCGTGGCCACAGAATTGCTGTCGGAGATCTAAGTACGTTTTCAAAGAAAAATGTGCATTTTATCGTGAAATTTCCATATTACGTTTTGACATCGTGATCCAGCAGGTGAGCATGCCTGAATTATGATCAGCCGTGACCCACTCTTGCCAATCCTTGGCGCCGCCCCTGTTAACAAGGCTATGGCGCTTGGACCACCTAGTGCTATCCTTTGAGGTTTGTAAATGTCCCCTCATTAAGCTTATCATCATTCATCTTGATCGTGGGGCTTCCCTTTGCCGTAGCATTAACATCGTCGCCTTGTAATCAATGGGTCCTAGTTTCGATACAAAGTGGAGTCACTTAGTGGTTCGAATCAAACATTAAACTGTAGGTCCAGTCTCGATTAGCTTTCCTGTGCATAATAAACTTAAAAAAAAACTCATCACCATCATCCTGATCGTCTCGATTGGCCAAAAGTGACAGAAACATGACGTAAGAAATTAAACTAATACAACTGTGATTATCCATCCTTTCCATGCAAGCCTCCGTGGCGGAGTGATCACACAGCGTTACAATGCCAGAGGTCTCGGGTTGGAATCCCGACCTGGCCATGGGTGTTGTTTGTGAGTGTCCCTTCATCCATTTACATACGAGGATCGATCAGAAAAAAGGTTACATCAAGCATTCTGTGAATGCACGAATTAGGAGGTAAGAAATTGGTTTACCGGAGATAATATACCGTCATATACGTGTGGCGAGTTTCGACATCTTTACGTTTACCGTCAGTGGTGTAGTAGCCAATGCAATGGCGAGATTCTTGCAGAATTGGTCTGCCGTGGAAGTGCGAAGTTTCTTGTGTGTGAGGAATGTTCGGGCAGCGGATATTCATCGTCAACTCATGGAAGTGTTTGGTGAGAGTGGTATCTTCTTTCATGACAATGCAACAGCCCAGATGGCCCGCCATACTCAACAATTGCTGCAATGTTTCGGGTAGGAAGTGTGGAACCACCATTCATACAACCCGGATTTGACCCCCAGTGACTATTCCCTTTCTCCCCAGCTGAAAGCACAAGCGCACTTACCTGGAACGCGGTTCCCGTCCGGCGATGACTTCCAGGTAGCTTCCACGAAGTGATTCAAGGAGTAGGGACATGATTTCTACCAAGACGGCATCGACACGTTGGGCCAGCGGTCTGAAAAATGTCTCAATCGCCTTGGCGATTTCTTCGAAAAGTGATGTGTGTGTGTAGCCTTCTTAGAATACATCATCAATTCATACCAGGTCATACTGTGTTTGTCCTATTTGTTGTTGTAATCTTTTTTCTGATCCATCCACATTTCATAATTCATTTCCATCTTCGCTATTAGCCAAAACTTTCTCAAAAAGCGAAATAAAACAAACCGATTCAATCAGTCAATCCTTCGCATAGAGTTTTATTTATTTATTTATTTATTTATTCCCTGTTTTGGATGGCGAAGTTAAGGCACAAGCCTTTTCTTCCACTTAACCATCATGAAATATATAAAAACTAAAAACATTAAGATACCAAAAAATGAAAAACATAAGAAAAAATAAAAAATAAAAACACGCAAAAAAACAGAAAAATACATACACACTAAGAATAGTAAAAAAAATGCAAGTAAAGCATAAACACACACATAAAAACATACTCAAATTACAGAAAAGTCGGTGGTGTTGGTCCTACAAGTTTACACAAAGGTTTAATTTTCAGTACTGGTAAGTTGACTCCAGAAGATGATAGATATTGCATTTCATGAAATCTCAAATCTAGAGTTACATAGCGTTGTACGTCATTCGAAGCATTTACAAACGTTATCCTTGCTTATGAATTCATAATCATTCATTATTAAAGCACTCGTCGAAATGAATAATTTTCGAGGCACTTGACTGTCACGCTGTATTGGCCAGTGTTGCTAATTCGCAGTATGAAGTAGTCCTTAGTCTTGAAACTCCAAATTACACAAAACATAAATTTTCTACCTCTTCAGGATAAACCCATAACAACGAGAATTAAGTACAGGGTGGCTCAAAAAGTCACTTAACACCGTCGGTACAAGGCCACTGCAGCGCGCAACATGGAAATGGTGATGACCAATCGTTATCAGGCCAAGGGGGGACCACATTGACGCCACCCGCACGGTCGGCGGTCATGTTGATGTCCGCCATCTTGAATTCAACTTCAGAACTTTAAATAGGAAAGGGGTGATATGATATATCAAATCACGCTAGAATTTCACGAGAAATGCAATGGTGAAAATTTTGCCGACGTATCTTTAACCAGTAAAACGTTATGACTGAATTCTTGTAGCAATTTACTCCTTTTCGAGGTGTTAGATAAATGCCTTAAAATTTGTTTAGCGCATCGGTAATGCATCGAGATCAAAGTGATGTCTAGGAAGAAAAGTTCGCATGCCATTGCACACGATTTTAATCGGATACATCCACGAAGAGCTGCGCATTATGAATGGTTGTCGCGAACAATTTACAGTGTGACGCTTCCATTGAATTAAAAGTCCTTCACAGTGACAAGGCTAATGTTTATATTCATAAGGAAGTTCATAAACAGAATATGTGACCATTGTCATCTGATAACTAACTTTGGACAGAAACTGCTTCACAACGTTTCCATAGTGTTCTGGTGTTCCTCCCTATTGAAAAAAAAACTGTAAAAAGTGCCTTCTTCCATAAGCAAGGATGAAAAAACCTGTCTATTTAACAAATCGAAGTAGCCCTAAGCATTTAAGGTTCCGTTGATGGAAAATTGACTAACCAATCGTGTTTCACACAGCACGCCACACCATTAACTTACCAGCACTAACCATTCAGCTTTGATCTGTCGAAAATGGGTTATCAGATAAAAGTATCGAATATTCTGTTTATGAACATCCTTATGAACATAATCATTAGCCTTGTCACTGTGTAGGACTTTTTTAATTCAATGGAAGCCTCACACTGTAATTGTTTGCGACAACCATTCATAATGTGCATCTCTTCATGGATGTATCCGATTAAAATCTTGTGCAATGGCATGCGAACTTCTCTCCCTAGAAGTCACTTTGATCTCAATGTGTTACTGATGCTCTAAACAAATTTTAAGGCATTTTTCTAACACCTCGAAAAGGAGCAAATTGTTACAAGAATTCGTCATAACTTTTTACTGGTTAAAGATACATCCTTCACCATTGCATTTCTCGTGAAATTCTAGCCTGATTTGATATATCATATCACCCCCTTCCTATTTAAAATTCTGAAGTTGAATTCAAGATGGCGGACATCAAGATGTTCGCCCACCGTACGGGTGGCGTCAATGTTGTTCCCCTTGGCCTGGCAGCGATTGGTCATCACCATTTCCATGTTGCGTGCTGCATGGCCTTGTACCGGGGGTGTTAAGTGACTTTTTGAACCACCCTGTAGAATAAATTCATAGTTAAATAAGACTCGAACCCATTTGTATCCTAAAACTTTCTGTCGACCTTCCTGAGTCGACCAAGCAACATAGTCGACCACTGGGCGGTTGGTTTAGCTAGACATAGTAAACTGTTCCCTGTGGAACCAGGTTTCTTATATCCGTATTGCAAACATGTATTTATTTTTATTTGATCCTCATCACATCCAAATAAAAAAAATAAAAGTCCTCTTGTTCTCATACAACGAAGTATAAAGTCACTTCAATTAAGAATCAGCAATCCAAGGTGAACCGTCAAACAAAAAAGTACTTTTATTGCACTTTGCAAACTCTACTGTGCACTCACTGCCACTCTTCAAAATTCAACATGACCGTTCACCAGACACCTCAGTAACTCGTAGTATAGATGTCACAGAATAAGATGAGAAGACATTCAGGAAATTTGCCACAAGTGAAGGCAGGAGATTCATCCATACATCCGCAGAAGCCGCATGGAAAATCTCGAAACGCAATTCCAGGTCATGGGAGGGAAAGAAACTCTTTCTTTGGATGACTCTGGAACCCGGAGATCTAGAATAATACGAAAAACGTTCCAGCCGAAGATCTGGAGAAAAATACCAACCAGTTTCCAGTTTCGTGTTTGCCTCAGTCTACTGGAAGCAATTCTCCAGCGTAGCGGAAACCCTTTCCCAGTAGTTGACGGTCCGTTGGGTAGAGGGAGGAGGCCTTCCACTTTTCCTTAAGCGAAAAGCGACGAAAGACGAGAAGAAACGAAGATGGGATGGAGAAAAGGGGAGAGAATATATATATATATATATATATATATATATATATATATATATATGCGGAAGTCGAATAGAATTATGGCAAAGTTTACCAGGTCGCCCTCTGTAGGTATATCCGCATGGAAATATCGACTTCCGGATGAAAGATGTTCAATATTTGGACTGCCTGAATTTCCCCTTGGGGAAATGTTCCATCCTCTCATCCTTCATAAGAAGGATCGTTCTCTTTGTGTTGGTATTTTTGTTCCGAAACGTGAAAATATATTGTTTGTGTGGGTGCGGGTGTGTCAAAAACACAATGTGTTTAAAGAATTCGCTTAGTTCCATGACAGACTGAAACCAAAATATCCCTCCAGCATATCAATGAACTTGCAACACTCAAACGATTCAATTAAAAAGCTGTACCAGAAGACCTGGGTTCGAATCGCGGACTAAGCATGGGTGTATCTTCATCAATATCATGATATAATCACTCACTCACCTTCGCCGTTATCCAAAAGTGACAGAAAATAAACCAAATCAATCAATCAATCAAAAACTATACCAGACGAGTACGTCGAGGTATCCATCTATTCATGTCCAAAGGAATTTGAATTCAATATTAATCCCCGTTAATCCACGCCATTTTCCTCTTTGTAGTTACGTTTAGAATGTGGTGAATGTCGTTAAAAGTATGTACATTCATAGGCACCTACCTTCGAAGGGACTATTTCCATCCCCTTCAAATTCTTCAACAATACGTATATTTACATACATAAAATAAGGTATGGCAATCTTACCCCCGTCAAAATTTTCCTAAGTTGTTCCTAATTTGACATAGAATTTTATGCCATGTTCTTATTTCGTGATACAAAACGTGCTTATGGCGCGTCTATAAATACACACACACACACACACACACACACACACACATACACACACTAAACATTTTTTGCAATACAGTAAAATCTCGTTAATCCGGACTACTGGGGTGATAATTGACAGGTTTAACGAAAGTCCGGATTACTTTAAATAACCTAAAAGAACAGTAGAAAGTGCATTAAAACTCTGTTTATAGCAACAAAACACGTTTATTATGGTGTATTGAAAGGGCATGGGCCTAAATACACTATACAGTACAGTAAAATGTAAGGCAATATGTAGATACAATGCAGTACGTACAATATGACGAATGCAATTGTTGACTACTAGCCACATTCAAAACCTTCCAGTATGCTTTTTTTTTCTTTTTGCCTTTTACCTGTCCGGATTAAGCAAACTCCGGCTTATCGGGATCCGGATGAACGAGGTTTTATTATATTTAAAGGTTTTAGGTCTTATTTCATGTCCTACGTTTCTCTCTTTACGTTTTCAGTCTGTTTCTCAATCTCTTTTTGTTTATTTATTTCCAGTTTCTCTACCTAATCTTCTATTCTCCTATCTTTCTTTATATTTTGCACTTCTTCTGTCTCTCTATCAACCTGGCAATCTCTCTTCATTTCTTTGTCTCTCTTTGTCTATTTTTCTCTGCCAATTTATTTATCTCTCTCTTTCTCTCTCTTTCATTCACTATCAATTTCTCTCCTTTATTGCTGTATCGTAAATCTATTCCTCTTTCCACTAAACTACGATTCTTGATTTTCTAGTTACGTTTTTCTTTGTTCCTCTCTTTTTATCTTTTCTATTCATTCTTTTTTCTCTTTAGCTCTGTTTCTTCTTTCTCTTTTCCCGCTGTATATATTATTTTATTTCACTTCCTATTTTCTTATTTCTATATCTCTCGTTCTTCTTTCCTCTGTTTCTATAGCAACGTCTCTTATTGCTATCTCTAAATCTATATATCTTTCTTATACTTCTTCTTTCTCTGTGTATGTGTGTGCGAGAGTCTGTGAGTGTTAGTCGACGTTTGCTAAAATTAATCTGACAATTTCCATGTAAACTACAGTATTTGGGTAGGCTAACATCACTTCATAGTGGGCTACAGCCAACCTCCGCCAAAGCTCCTTGGGTTTACAGCAGCAGTACTAAATCTCACGACCGTACCGCCCTCTTCGGAGATGTGGTTTAAGCAGGAGCGTTCCGAAGGGGGTGGGAGTGTTTGAACCACCTTTCTTGTCTGCGGATAGCAGATTAAGTCGCGGGGAGGTCATAGGGAAGAGGCTTATGTAACAAAGCGGGCATTAGCTGTAAACAAGTGGGCGATGGTCCAAAGCAAGTGGGCGGGGCTTGTGACAAGTTTGGCAACCCTTGAACAGAAGTGTTTCAATCAAATCATCGGAACTTTGCCAAGATGGGAATGAAGGGGTCTTTCAATGTTAGCAATTGGGTAATACTGTGATGCATTGTGAACGATTTAGACATTCTGGGATTGAAGCGGCATCCATGTGACACCCTGGCATAGTGATATTTCCAGGAGTGTCCCGGAAGGTCAGACACGAGGTAACTGATCTAACTTAAATGAATGACATTCAGTTGTGTATGCCAACCCTTCTGACTGAGAATGGTAGGTAGAGGAATAATAATAACTCACCCTGTTCAATATCGTGCAGAACCTGTCTCCCCTTGCCTTTACCTGTTAGCGATGATGAACCAAAAAGCCCCTTGCTTCTCCACCCTGCTCCTTTCGTCGCTTTTGCTTCACCTTGACTCAGGCTGCGTCCAAAAGGTACAAAGTACATACTTGAAGTACAGTCTTCACGGAAGTGACGTCACCTAATGCAGTTCGGAACGCCAAGCAAACGAGTCTACAAGACCAGAGCATGCAGCACACCAGCGGTGCACACTTGCAATCTGTGCTTGCTTTTCATTTGTTAAAAAAAATGGACGTCGGAAGTCAACCAGCTGCTAGTTATTCCATTGTGTGGAAATGTACGTAAACAAGTTTTTTACTATGTAATTTTTTTTATTGGTTTTATTCATATATGCATGGTTTCTTTCTTCTGTAGTGAGAAGTGTATTAAAGTGAGAAAAGAATTTCTTTTTTCGGAATCGTAAGCCATGTTGCGGAATGTGTGAAAATTAACTTGGAAGAGCAAATTTCTTTCATACTTCTGTAATTAGTAACGTGTTGTGTTATATGAACTTCACGCCGAGTCATGTGTGTGTGTTGTTCACGGAAAACAAGAGTGGCATATACAGTAGATGTTTCATAATTTTAGTTTCGAAGCAACTTTTGTTGCATTCCTCACTTGTGTTGGGCGCTGCAGCCGAAGTGCAGTTCGAAAGCTTTCCGCTTCCAGCCTTCAAGATCGCACTTCGAGTATGCCCTCTAAGTATGCTCGCTTCAAGTATGGTCTTGTAGCTTTCGGACACAGCCTCACCTTTTCCCAAGGTAAGCAGTCTCTCGCCTCTTCCTGTCACAAAACGTCTTCCTCAACAGAATCCAACTGCAGGTCTGATCAAGTTAGAACAAGTTTGTGCAAGATTATACACGATATCGAGCTGGGATGATAAGGTACAAAACTGTTTTCTGAAAAACATATTCAAGTCTTGAAATTTTGTGATTTTTGTTGCAATAAATATCTTCTAAACTTACGCTACAAGGCGATGTTTTCATTTTCTTTCGCGACCTTGAAAATCGTTTGTGAAATGCCTTATCATATTTGGAAATCTATGGCAGTCGGATCCAGTCACCTTCCTACCCGTCAACAGGCTTCCAGGACCCCTGGCGTCATAACTCGATAGATATCTCTTCATCAAAAGGTCCGGTTGAAGCGCTGGAAGTAGCTTCTTACAAGCATATAAAACCGAAAATTTTCAGCGGATCTTTAAAACTCCGCTGACACGGGAATCAACCGGAAATCGTACGAAAATAAATAAACTCAGCTTTTTGCAAAGGCACAGTTAACGACAGGACGGAACTCGCCCAACGGCTTTAGCGATCGGAAATTTGAATCTCCCTTATATAGTTCAAGAGAACATTTCTCAGCCCAGTTGTAAGCAGAAAGTTACCGTGAACAGTTCTTGTCTTCGATTAATAGTCTGATTATCAATTGTTACGTAAGGAGTTACAGTGGGTGTAGTTTTATTTTAGGACCGTTCCTTGTCTACTACATCAGCCAGAAATACATCTCCACAAGACACCAGAGGTAAACGAACATTCCTTTAGTCCTTTTCTGTTTTTTCATATCACCCTGTCAGACCAGTCAATCAAAGTGTGAATATCGGATACTAAAGTTTCTCCTTATTTCGCAAAGGCCGAGCCCCCTTTGCTTGTATACAAGAACCTCTCGGATAATCGACTTGCTTTAGGCTGGCCTAGCCTAAGCTCGATCCCAAAACCCTAGGGGTTTAACACGATATAGTGGAAAACGATGTCGTTTGCGCCGAGGGTTCTTATTGGTTCATTTCCGCCGTGACATATGTCAAGACCTTCCTTGACTGGTTTTCCCACAATCCAGAGTGTCATCACCGCCACGCGCACGTGTGTTTATGGGTACATGGTGCATAGCGCATAAACTAGACATAACATCAAACGTATGTTTATGACGTTGCACAGCTGTGTTTATACTGAAATGTTAAACCTATCCAGAGAGTCAAATATGAATTTTCTTTACTTATTTCAAAAGACGTTACACAAGATTACTTGTATCAATTTTATTCCACAACACAAAATTCGTAAATCAGCATCAGCCTATCGTTAATCGTCAAAAAACATTGTAAATACAGTATTGTTAAAATATTGCAAGCATTCTACAAGTACTACGTAAATGTATACTTTGGAAGCAACATACATGTACCAATCTATTACACTTAATTATTATATACTACATGTTATTTTTTGCAAACATTATATAAGTAATAGCTACGTATATATAAACAAAATATTTCGATACACTTCAACAACAACAATACAAACGTTATTTGAATTCTTGTAGGTATGCAAATTCTCGAAGGCATCCTCAAAGATCGCCCAATCTCAAGTCTCAGTTTTACATAAATACCAAATCCCCAATGCAGATCCCTCATATATACTTTCATCTTACATTCATTTACCAATCACCTTCCTTCCTAATCGAAGATAAACACAGCTGCAGCTGGGCAACGTCATAAACACACAAGCCCGCGGCGGTAATGACACTCCGGATTGTGGGAAAACCCACCAAGGAAGGTCTTGACATACACAGTGTCCGAGAAGTCTTTGTATGAAAACAGAAATTAACTGTATCCGCTATGTGCAACATAGACATGAAATGTTCGGAAACTATTCAAGACTTTTTGTTTCAGGTTTTTGTAACATTGCAGTAGTGTAGCAGAGCCAATGTCCAGCAAACCGGAAATGTACACGAATCAGGAAAAAGCTGAGTGTGTCCTGTGGTTTCACGAGAGCAGGTCACAGAAAACAGTGCAGGGACAGTTTCAAACATCGTACGGAAAGGAGCATTAAGTCGTGGTATGACAAATTCAAGACCACAGGATCTGTTGCGGACGCACCGAGAAGTGGCCGACCATCAACCTCAGACGAAAGGGTGGAAGATGTCAGAGTGGCTTTTGTGCGCAGTCCGAAAAAATCCGCCTCACATGAATTACAGATGCCAAAGAGTTCTGTTCATGATGTGTTGCACACAAACGTTTACTGTTTCGTGCATACAAAGTAGAAATCCTGCAGGCTTTGTTGCCCAATGACGGCAAACGTCGGTATAACTTTGCGGTGAAAATGTTATCACGCATTGACGCTGATAATGGCTATCTGGAACATGTTGCTTTTTCAGACGAGGCGGTCTTTCATGTCAGTGATTTAGTGAATAGACACAACGTGCGTATCTGGGGTAAAGAGCACCCTCATGATGAGGGAGTGGACCATGGGCAGCCCGAAGGTGAATGTTTGGTGCGCGCTGCTGCATGACAGAATAATCGGACCATTCTTTTTCTGTGAGGACACCGTAACATCTGGAGTGTATCTCGACATGTTGAAATTGTTTGCTGTTCCTCAATTGCTAGAATACCACCCAGATGTTATCTTTCAACAAGACGGTGCACCGCCACATTGAAGTCTGGAGGTTCGTTCCTACCTTGATCAGGCATTTCCTGGAAAATGGATTGATCGAGATGGACCGACAGAGTGGCCTGCACGATCTCCAGACATAACCCCTTTAGATTTTTTCTATGGGGTTATGTGAAAGACAATGTCTACAGAACGCCTGTATCCGATCTTGCAACTCTGCGACAACGGATAACCCAAGTCACCACATCAATCCCTGCTGTGATGTTGGCTAATGCATGGCGAGAAGTTGAATTTCGACTAGATGTACTCCGTGCTACCAAAGGTGCTCACGTGGAGATTTATTGATTTCTTTCCTATTGCCAATAAAACTTGAATAGTTTCCAAACATTTTGGTTCCATTTTTTCATGTCTATGTTGCATATAGCGGATACAGTTAATTTTTGTATTCATACAAAGACTTCTCGGACACCCGGTAAGCGGCGGTAATGAACCAATAAGAACCCTCGGCGCAAGCGACACGGACTCGAATACTATCATATGTAGATATTTATTTAATAGTTTGATTGATTTCGTTTATTTCACTTCGCTTTTATGGCACTACTGGCTAATCGCGAATATTAGGATGAGCGATAATATGATGGGATTGACGATATGACTCTGTCACCCATGCCGAGGATGGTATTCGAAAACGAGACTCCTATCGTTGTAGCACGATTTCGTCATAGAGGTTGGCTACACTTTTAATAATATGAAAGTTTTGTATTAAGGCTTAAAACAAAACAAGAAACATTAAAATCTTATCATTTTTCCAAACGTTACAAGCTAAAAACAGCATGAAGCGCCATTATCCAATATGGCGTCTCAAAGTGCAATCTGTCAATATCCACAACGCTTAAAAGCACTAATTAGCTACATAATCATTGAGCTTGGAAGGTTTCGGACTTTTATACTTAAAATGCTCAACAAACTCTCATAGAGTGTCTAAAACACCACGTTCGAATAAATCCGAGCTTTCTTCTGATTAGTTCTGAGATAAGTGGGTTTCTGAACGGAACTGTACAACGTCCTAAAGTAGAAGACACTTGACCAGTTCCTAAAATGAATGTTCAATACTGTTTAACTATTTTTTCCTAACATAAATATTACTATTGTACGGAGAAACTTAAATACTATATTCATAATAGCACTGTGATATTCAATTTTAACACACTGTATACCCTGTCCGCAGACATCCGATAGCTTAGTGATAACGTCGTTGCCTTGCAATCAAATGGACCCGGCTTCGATACCTGGTAGAGGCACATGGCACAGTGGCTCAGATCCCACTTTAAACTGTAGGTGCAGTCCTAATTAGCCTTTATGTGCATACAGTGGGCTTAAAACAAAAATCAATCAATCAAACCCTGTCCCGAGAACCTCTGGAGCAAAGGAACGAAAACAAGTATCTGAGCAAGCGGTGACTTGAGAGCGCTTAAGCAATAAACTCGTGGAAGGGGGAGTGAGCAGTTTGCAGCATCGCGCACTACTTTCCTCACCCCTTCTCTTGCGTTATGGGCAACCTTGCTGTGCAGATTTCCAACTCAAAGTACAGTTTCTTGTTATATTGTTATATTCTTTCGCTCTTTTGAGATTTTTCCTAGCTTATCTTTATATATATATATATATATATATATAAAATGGATGTACAGTATGTATGTGTGTGTGTGTGTGTATATTTGTTTGTTCCGGCATAACTCTCGAACGCCTGAAGCAATTTCAACCAAACTTGGTACGCGTATAACTTGCAATCTGAAAATAAATACTGTGGGGGTAAGACACTTCTGGTACCCGGTGGGAAGGGGTGACATGTAAAAATAATCGAGAACCACCGATGTTAAATTCCGCACAAACAGACATCCGTGTCTCTATGCAATCCGCACAACGTTAGTGTTTCGCGGGTTGTCTAACATTCAGGCTGTGTTGCGAATGGAATCCATAGTTTTCGTGACACTCCCAATGCATTTGAACTCCAAGTTCATCACCTATCGGAATGGGGGGGGGGTGAGAGGGGGTGAAAAATAAAATGCCACAAATGACCTAGATTAGTGTCGAATCCATAGTTTTCGTAGTCGCTAAGCTAATTGGTGACATTCACGATCACATTTAAAATTAGTTACATTTTACACTATATTTAAAATTCATTATTTTCCTGTCTAATACAAGATTGGGTTAAATAAATACCCGGGCAACGCCGGACAATCAGCTAGTTCCCTATACGTTTTAGGTTAATCCGATTTTTTGTTTCTTAAGATAGTTTCGGTCTCGTCCACGTCGAATTATCGAGGCTCTACTGTATATTCCCATCAAAGCATTGTGAGTCAAATCTATGCAGGAAGATCTAACAGAATTCTCACAGCACAACCGAATTTCCTTCCCAAATTCCGTACCCAATACACTTCGGAAGCTATGTTGTGTGGTATTCGTTTCTCTCCTTGCCTTCATCTCGGCTTGTGTTTCGAGAGCTCCCAAACGAAATCCAACTCAAGACCTTTTGAGCCGGGAATCAGCCGCAGCTCCTGCAACGTAGGCCACCACCCTTGCATCTCGACTCCACCTTCGAACCACCGAGGAGAACTTTGTAACTGAGGAGTTCTGCTTTGAATGATGGACATCTAAGTTTCTTCCCCCTCCCTCCCTCTTTTCCGTTCCGACTTCTAAATCTGGGTTAACTTTCCACATTCTCTATCGATCCTTTGAGAGATTCCTTCTTTATTCTTCTTCCGTTTACTCCGGCTTGGATCCTTGTGACTTCCTAGACAAACGACTCCAGCGTTATCTATCCTCAGGTGAGGACGAGTCGCTGGATAGAGAATTCTGAGCATCTCTCTATTTCTATCCAAATTGTCTGCATTGTTTCCTCCATTCCGAAATCCTTCTTCCTCCTTAGTACATCTTATTCAATTCACTCCTGCATTTCCTGGAAGCGACTCCCATAGTTCTAGGAATTTCCTTTATATATATGCATGTGTAGAAATGTACAGGGTGTCCAGAAAAAAATATACCACTTTCAAAACATTTATTCTCAGCCCCATGATGTGGTATGAGCTTTCTACAAAAAAAGGAAGATAATAACTCAAAGTTTCGTTAACATAAGTTACAACTTTACAAGTTTACTTTCACCCGCCCTCCGTTGCAAAGTGGCTATTCCGGGATGTTCACACTGAAGACCGAACAAAGTGCTTTATCCGGTTCAGTTAGTGCCTGTACAAGACATGCATGCAAGCAATGGGTAGCACAACTTTTCACAAATAGTTTGCATGTGCATGCTGGGTGTTTCAATTCAAACTTCTGCAATCTAGTTGCAATCAAGGAAGGCTTGCTTCTTGCTACATGTTTCTCCGCACATTTCTTATATAGAACAAAAGAGAAGAAATAGATACAACCTTCTCCGGACACCCTGTATTTCGGGAGGGACTCACACGCTGGCAAAGTGTCTTAAATGTAGTAACATTAATAATATTACATATTTTTTATAAAATGTATTACTAGTAATTGTATTGCCATTATTATTAATAATACTTTATTTTTAATTTTCTTGTTTAGCGTCGCTTTTTTGCTTTTTTGGTTATTCGTGACGATGAAGATGAGAGATTAGATATGTGATGAAAATGATGAAGGGACTATCACAAAGAACACCCATGCTCAGGCCAGGATTCGAAACCGAGACCCTTGTTGTCGTAGCGCTATGTGCTAACCACTAAAATATAAAAATGACTTGAATATTGAGTTTGAGTTTTTTTCACTTTATTCACAGATAGGTTAATCGGGACGGTATATCGAGTTTGAAGTTAGATTCGCACCACTTTGTAATGTGACTCCAAGAAGGATCGAACGTGTGGCCTGTTGATTACAAGCCCACAATGTTACCACGTCTCCAGCCAGGATGCACGCATCACTGATTTCATATCTGCTAATATGCACTTCTGTACACATGTGTAGCCTACAGTCTCTTTTTTATCTGTTGTTGTACACTTTCAGTCCATAAAAGTTTCATGACTCAAAATGCAAGGAACACCACCACTGTCCAGATCGCTCGTAGAGCACATGCTTCCAGTAAGAAGAACGTCCATTAAGAGGAAATCTTGTTCCTCCGGCGGGGAAAGAAATTGTTTCTTTTGAACTCAATTCACGTCTTACCGAAAGAGGGCCCCCTGCAACGTCTGCAGATTCCGCTAATATTCCGCTAAGCGCCGAGATTGCAAGCAGTCATCCATGGAGGGGCCCGTGTTCCCCAGGTTTCCTGTAATCCCCCTCCGCGGCGGTTGAGCGCCGAAAGCTGCACGTCTCGTGGTTTCCATCCTGGACTTTTTCAACCGAAACCTCATAGCCGATGACGCACGGACTCTCATTCTCTGTGGACAGTGTCGTCGAATGGCGGGAAATTTACCCGCCATTTTTGAGCGTGTAGAGGGCAGTGATATCCAGTGGCGGGAAATTTATCACCATTCTAGGAATGGGTAGAAGGCAGTTTTATCGAATCGCTCACATTCCTCAGTAATCTACGAGCTGGAATATAAATGCATTTTCTGATAACTTTTCCAGCTCTGCTTCAGCCCCTCTGGTTCATAAAGGAGATTTGTCTTTCGTCACTGTCATAGCTTATGTGCAATCAGAGAACAATACCGGCATTGGTTAAAGATTTTATAACCACCCTGTATTGTAAGTCGACCAGAATGACAATAGCATCACAAGTGACATTTAGCGTTTGTTATTTGTAGTCCAAGGGGTTGGTTGATAGTTACGCGTATTGCGACAGATATAGAGATGTCTGTCGAGAGGTATATAATGCATAATACATAAACGTGATGCAGATTTTGATCTTTTCTAGAGGGACATTATTAAACTCTAAGCTATGATTGCATTGAGTTGTGAGCTCCAGTAAGAAACTGTTGTCAAGTTAAAAGTCCACTGCGCTTCGAGATATATTTCATAGTTTTAAAGCCTACAAATTTTAACATTGGCACATGTTGATTTGCACACACAGTTACCATAGCAAATAATAATAAACTGTATGTATGTATGATGTAATTAAAGTAGGAGTTTGTCATATTGAGCGGTATGAAGGTCATATTTGGCAAAGTAATTATTAGTTTTCATATCCAGAGGAAGTAATTTGCAATTATTGAAATCGGCAATTGACTAGGCCTGCTGAGCTATTAAGCATTGCTAAACACATTCAAAAGTGATGATGTTTGATCCACTCCTGTGGGAACAAGAGCAGCAATATAATTGAAACAATTAACTATTTCCCTGGGTGCGTGCTGATCAAGTAGAAACTGCAGACAATAAAACCAGACAGGCTTTTAACCTGGTTGAGATTTCAGTTGAGAGCCTCGTGGGACTACATTCACGTTAATAAAAGGAATTTTAGCATTTTTGTTATTAAAATTCGCCTCCGGAAACAACATTCAAATATGGTTTCACCTGTTCATTAAATTGAACGGTAAATGCATTGTTCCAACCTTAAAAGGCAGCAGTATTCTTCCCTTGCTTAAGATTCAACACACAAACAAATTCTTAAGGGTATCTGAAATTACAGTCCGGGAACTTTCTGAACACATCTTACAAAAAAAATTTCTGTTATAAATAGTACCTGCTAATTTTGCTGCCTAAAATACTAAACGATGAAAAACTTTATGTCTTGGACTCATTTTATCTTGGAGAAATCATGTTACAGCGCTGTTATATATCTTTCAATTTAGATACGAATGATTCCGGGAAAGAAAAGTTGTGCAAGATTTCCGTGAAAATACGACAAACGTTTCTTTCAATTGCCTTCCTCTTTGTTTTCGCGCTGATCACATAACTTAAGAGGAGGAATGAAGAGTGTCCCTGAGAGTTGGGAGGCCAACTTTCTCCGGAGAAATTGCTCAGAGATGGGATTTCTCTGCAAAGAAGATGCCATTAAGGAAGAGAGTTTGCGACACACATTTATTTTCATTACGCAATGTGGACAGAAACTGGTCCCAGGGAACTCGAATGGAATGGAATTATGTAATTGAAGGAAACGCGCCGAAAAGAAAATTTCCGTCCTCGACGTAGATTGATGACGTCTTACCCAGAATTCATTTCTCGTCCAAAATCTTCCAGGGTCACAAATTAAAATCGTGCTGAACTCATCAATATTTTAACGATTTTGTTTTTCGGTTTTGGGGATAGTGAGTCGGAAAACTACTGGCTAAAGGGAAACTATTTAGTTTGTCATGACTATTGCCAGGATTTTTATGTAATTGCCAGGGACGTCGTTAAGGACAGGCTTAGGCATGCATTTATCTTCCATAAAGGTATATAATGATCATAACCTAAGTTGCGGTTGGGAGCACCGGTAATATTTAAGAAAAACGAATCATTTACATTACATTGATAGCAATTAGATATGTAATAGCTAGGGAGACAAATTTATGGTAAATTAAAACAGAGGAGAGCGGTAAATAAAATGTTATATCAGCGGTATATACCAGCGGTGGAAAGAAACAAGTGGCACACACTTTTTCATCATGAGAGGAAACAACATACAAAAGAGCTATAAATGGATAAACTTCATTTTTATTACTGTACACATACACAAGTACTTAGCTGTGCAACCAAAAAGAAAACATCAACACAAAATCACTTCATTTCTAAATTGCATATCTCAAGTGATTTATTTTATGTATGTATTTAAAGGATATCCTTGCTGTCCAACAAATAAAATAATCACTACTGCACATACACAAACACATGTTGAAAATCACATGATGATAAACAAAATTCATTCATGACTGAACACAAATGTCACCATTGTTTCCCTTGATGTGCGGGAACAGACTAATCTTATCGCTGCTACAGCTAGCAAGTTCAATGAAACTGAAAGTTGAGTAGACATTCGGGGGAAGAAAGGAATGCAGCTTGACAGGGAGCGAAGTTTTGGAACTGAGATTATGTGCATGGGAAATCCCAATTTGCAGCGTCTTCCTGATGTGATCGAAGATAAAACGTTCTTCAGCTGCAAGTGGTAGGAAACTTTAAGCAAACGTTTCGTTACAAATCGACAGTTTGCGCGCACAACCTCGATTACCGGTTTTTGCGTGTTTACTACTTAATTTGATGATATTTCACGGTTATTTCGCGAAAAAGCGTTCATTTCGTGGAAAAGCACACATTTCGCATTACTTCGCGAATAAAACTCATGCATATTTCATCATTTTAGTGTAGTTACGTGCAGAATGTTCAAATTTGCATCTTATTTTCACATTTCGCGATTTCGCGCATCGCAAAAATTCAATGTCCCTAGTAATAGCTAGTATGCTTTACATTAGGGTTGTTAAAGCTCCAGGAATTTTAAATATATTCAATTTCGGTCCAGGAGAGAAAATCAGCAAGCTTAAATGCCTTCTGGACAGTAAAAAAAACTTTATATGTGTAAAATATTTGAATTCGGTCCAGGAACCATTTTCCGGATCAATTTAAATACGCTCCAGGAACCTTTTTACGGATCAGCTTAAGTAAAGTGAAAGTTCCGTATTGAAATGAAACAATTCGCAACTTGGACCGAATTTCGGTTCCGGTCTGCAGCGGAACCCAATAAATTCCATTACAATTTATGAGTTCCTAGCTCTTTAACAACCCTGCTTTATATCATGGTAATTTTTACTTGATAAAAGTTATTCCAAAATTATAATAATTAGTCTGCCCTTAACATTTAACAGTCTCCTTATTAATTCATATAAACAGGATTTTTTTTAGAAAAAATAAATATTTTGCCTTACATGAAAATAGATAATTATAAATTGCCCAATATACCACAAATATTTATTTTCGAAAAATCAATCAAATCATGTGAGTTAAGTATGTAATGGTTGCTAATAATTGAAAAACGGGTATTGCTATTTCTCGTAGATAGATGTTAATGGAAATTGGTAGTGTTAGACCATGATTGCTCCTGTCAAATTCCAGAAATCAATATCTCGATTGTCTGAATCGAAAGACGTACCAAATACAGGCGTAATGATGCGTAGAACGTCTCGATCTATTCTTCTTAACGTCCGCGAGAATCGAATAATCGATCTCTAATCGCAAACAGATATTTCAGCAACTCTTAATGTGCAATGGCCAAACTGCCAGCGTGATACAAGTATCAATGCCACCTGGCATGTTGATACAGTAAAACCTCGTTAATTCGGACTAATAGTGGGATAAGTTGACCGGTTTAAAGAAAGTCCGGATTAACTGAAATAACCTAAAAGAACAGTAGAAAGTGCTATAAAGCTCCGTTAATAGCAACAAAACACGTTTATTATGGTGTATTTAAAGGGCATAGGCCTAAATACACTATCCAGTACACTACAAAGTCTGATGGAAACAGAATTTCATCAGTGGTTGACTGCCTTTTCTTTGGGAAGTTCTCTTGTTGACTTCTAGCCACATTTAAAACTTTGCATTCTGCTTTTTTTGGCCTTTTGCCTGTCCGGATTAAGCAAAGTCCGTCTTATCACACTGAAATAAATTTCGATGTTAAAACAACACAGACAGTGGTCCCAGGAAGTCTATACCCCATTTTGGTCAACCTTTCACCTCAGTGGTGTTAAAAAGGTGTTGATTGTTAGCATTTATCTGTGTTATTTCAACACCACTATGGTTAAACGTTGACCAAAATGGGGTGTAGACTTCCTGGGACCACTGTCTGTTTTGTTTTAACACCGATATTTTTTTTCAGTGCAGGGTCCGGATTAACGAGGTTATACTGTATCTCAATTAGATAACCTGGCAAATTGAATCTGAAATAGATTTTATCTTACTAAACTTACTTGACAGAAGTTACTCTGAAATATGCAATAGTCTACCGTTAAGATATAACAGAGTATGTTAACTATAAAACAGCGACGCATTCTTACCATGAGCGAATGCTCGTTCATGACGTCACTTCTCTGCACTGTGGTTAGAATGGGAAGTAAACATGACGTCGGTAACCGCTGGGAATATTGATCACAGACACATGCTCACACAGGTTATGTACTTCCTATTATATGGTTTTGCATTAGATAAGTGTTTCGTATGTTTTGTCACGATCCATAGTAGGTCTTGATTATTCACATATGCACATTCACATATATACATAACACGTACACGTGGCCGAGACATAGCCTTGGTTTATGAAATGTATTGAAACGAGACGCGATTTGGTGGAGTCTTGTATGATTTCCATTTCTATCTTTGTTATTTTACGTTTCGTTTCTAAGTATTGGGTTAATCGCGGCGATGAAGATGAACAATAGAGGAATGGAATTGAAGATAGGATGAATACAATGATACATCCAAGCTTTCACCACAGTTTGAACCTAGAAACTCTTGCTTTGCAGGCGGTGACTCACTCACACCACTATACCACGGAGGCTGGATTGTCTGGACTCATATCACGTGAGGAAAGGTGTATCTTTCTTTGCCTCGCTTTGTGCTCTAAAATAGATATTTTAAGTTTTGTCTCGCCTTACAACCATCGTTCTTGTTTTTCTCGAGTCTTGAAGTGCATGAAACACACGAGGGGAAGTCATTTATTTTAATCTTCTTGGGGATTTATGTGCAACGAAAATTTGTATTTCGGGACTCAACATTTTTCCTTAACAACACGCCATAAAGTTGTCGTGGCGATCGAGCGGTATGCGCCTGCGCAGTAGTTCGTACAACATGGCCGCTCCACTGTTGACTTGCACCGTAGAAAAGCAACGAAGTGTTATTCGTTTTTTTGTGCCCAGAGGAAATCTACAGCTGAATGAAGGTTCAGTACGGAGACAATTGTTTAAGTCAGGGGAGAGTTTATGAATGGGTGGCAATATTTAAAGACTAGGTCTTACACAAATGCGGATGTGTGTTCTTGATTTGATTTGATTTTTGTAACTTAACGTTGCTTTTCTGTCACTTTTGGCTAATTGGAACAATGAATTTGAGTGATAATATGATTAAATTCATAAATGGACACTCAGAAAGAACATCCATGCCCAGGCTGGGGTTCGACGCCAGGACATCCGGGGTCCTAGCGTTCAACCACTCAGCCACAGAGGTCTACCCTTCTTTCTTATATATTTTCTTTTTCATTTCTCCCTTTATCGTTCCTCGTCCTACTTATCTTTTTAATTTTACAGATTAACCTTCCCATCTCTCTGCATCTTACTGTTTATTTTGTGTCTCCTTCCTTTCTTACCATACATTGTGAAATAGTATTAAAATGTTAATCAATACTGAGAATATATTTACCTCTTGCCGCAACTGTAGGAATCGTCTCATCAAAGCCTCAAACATGCAAATCCCCAGAATTTGACTAATTTCAATTTACAAAGCGCCCCTACATATAATTTAAGTCATTCATTACTCGGTACCTTGCATATCTCATCATGAACAGACTGCATGCAATATCTGCTTCTAAGCAATAAATATAAGCTTTACAGTAAGAAGAAGGTCGCGAGCGAAGCGATCGTAAAATTTCTTAGATCTACAAGTATTTCTATGCAAACTAACAACTATTAATTTAAAAGGCCCTGAGTTCAGAGAGGTAAAAAATTCGTCAGGACGTTTTGAGGACATTTCGCAGGACGCTGTTGAAAATTAGGACATATTTCATTTTCTGCAGCGTCATCGCAGACCGCAGGACACGACCCTAAAAAAAGGACTGTTCTTCAAGAATCAGGACGTCTGGTCATCATACCATAGTTAGTTTTCGAATTTAACAATGGACAGAGTAACGACATTAGTCTGAGAGCTTCTTTTAAAACCTCTGCATCCGACAACAATGTAACGAGTAAAAATGGGTTGTTTCAAAAATGGGTTATTTAAAAATAGAACTTCAGATGCGAAGTAGTATGGAATTATATTAAAGGTTAGATATCTACTTTCCCGAATGATACCTAAGTGGTGTTTGTGTGTGGGGGGGGGGAGGAGTTAGATGCATCCCTGACAGGGATTTAAAAAAAATCTTCTGCCGGGGATGTTTTCTCTTCTAGGGGGAATTCCCGCCACCCCTCTATTCATTCGCACATTATTCTTATATTTCGAACTTAGCTTAGCTCATGGACTAAGGCGTGTGTAAAAATATCCCAGCAGATGGCACTAATATTAATAATGAAGTAATTTGTCGCATATGCTTTCAAATTACACACCTTTTACTTGTTCCACCCCTGTATTTGGTAGTCTTATACAATTAAATTACCCATAGAAGAAAATAAAATTTATTATTTAGAAATGTTATTGTTAAAGCATGTTATTTTTTATGTTTCGGACCATATTTGTGAAAAATATGAATATTTTATTTTGAATAGTTTCCAAAGTTTTAGACCACAAAAATCTTGGTTCCTCATGTTCTGAACGGTATTACAATCTGTTTCATCGTTTTCCATTAGGCAGTGGAGTGCTGTCTAGCTGCCTTAGCTGAGACCTTGGATGGAAGTGAGCATGCTCCAACTGGACGTGTTCATTGGAAAAATAGGGGTGACTGCGGGAGCGGGTTCCGTGAAAATGGTCTGCTCTGGAAACAACAATGAAGTTTGAAACGTAGTAACATCGCCTCCAAAATACGTAGATATGTTTACAAATTATGTAAGGGCACAGAATAAAAAGTAGCCATCCACATACTATACAGGGTGTCATTTTAATGCCGCCCTCGGACCACAGATTCGTATAGAGGACATCAAAACAAACAATTTTTCTCAGTAACATTTTTGTCGTTTGTGCGTCGATTCGACGCTACAGCCGTTCAAAAAAGACCGTTTTGCCGCCTGGATGCTGGTAACCCAACACAACATTTGATCGTATCTGTGACGTCATTTCCTGAGGCGAAACAGCTCACGGCAGGATTGCAAGGAACATACAAATTTTGTGAAAAATGACAAACTACCAACCACATTATTAGCTGTAAAACGAAACGAGAAACGCGTCCAGAAGACCGAACATCATAGCCTATAAGCCAGAAGATCAGCAGTGGGGAGGGGGAAGTGAACCAACGATATGAGAAATGGAAAAAAGTGAATTCAAAATGAAGTGTCAATATCGGATTTTGTCTCAGCCTACATGTCAAATATCAACAACAATAAATTTTATTGGACTTGCAACTTACATGTGGCTGTTTACGTACAGCCACATGTCAAATATTTGCAAATCTCGTTGCAAGGTTGATATCTTTCTACCATTTTTCGTATCGTTTGTTTACTTCCTGTTAGGTTACATAACGTTTTTTCTCGTTTTGTTTTATGGTATATAATGTGGCTGATTGTAGCTATGTAATTTTTCACAGAATATGTGTGATCCTGGCAAACCTGTAACGCATCGCTTCACGACGGGATATGACGTCACAAATGCTATCAAATGTTGTGTTGGTTTGCCAGCATTCAGGCGCCAAAACGGGCTTTTTTGAACGACTGTAGCGCCGAAACTACGCTCCCACGAGAAAAATGTTACGGAGAAAATTTGTTTGTTTTTATGTCCTCTATAAGTTTCCGTGGTCCGTGGGCGCCACTAAAATGACACCCTGTATAAGCAAACAGAATGTGAGGAAAGTATTCATCACGTCACATTAGTAGATAAAGTTGTTTGTAAACTAGTAACTTTATTCTGGATCATTCAATTAAATTGATCTCCTTAGTAAATATTTTAATTGGTACAAATGTACACAGCAGTAATCAGGTAGTATTCACTAACAATAGTATTATTATACATTAAATATAATAAAGAAAATGTAGCAACTGAATGGTTTATGGCATTGTGTATTATATCGAGGGCGTTTTGTAGAATGTGCAACAGGGAGCAAAACATCAGACACTTCTTTGTATAACTTCTAAACTGTTTGTTACGAATTGTAAGAGACATCACAAGCATACAGCAAGCACTGATAAGCACAACAAGCAAACCCATACAAGCAAAATGCCACAGGGTGGTGTGGTGTGTGTTCTACATGCTTCCCCTCTCGCGTTTAGAATCGCACTTTCGATTACCTTGGTCCGACTGTACTAATAAATAGTCGAGCCACAGCAAGGTTGAAATTAGAGCAGATTTAGAGCGCTTAGAAATTAGTTTTAGTGGCTGTTAGCATCAGATCCCACCACTTGAACAGACGTAGAGGACGAAACAGGATCAGTTAAGAAAGGAATATTAGTGAAAGACTCACGGTATGAATATAGAAAGTTTTGCAAGTTTCAGAAAGAACGGAGGGGTGGGGGCATCTATTTGCTTACATGGGGGAAGAGAGGGGTGAGAATTCTTATTCACATAGACAGAGAATGTGGAAAGAACAGAGGATAGAGAGAATGGAGAGAAACAAAACAAAAGTTCGCAGGGACTCGACGAAGGGTGAAAGGAAGTAGGTGAAGCGAATAACTCGCCTACACAAAGCGAAGAGGGGATCATCCGAAGATATCCGAAAGAATAATGACTGAGTTTCCCATTTCTATAGGGGGCGAGGGGGGCTATTGTGCGATAATTCCTCGTTTTGTTTTTGAAGGGAAAATGAAGCCATTTTTTACTATATTCCCTGAAACGATGAATGGGGGTGCAGTTATGCGAATAGGGAAACATGGGAAGCACTAAGCGAGATTTATCTCCCCAGCGAACGTTTCTGTCGTAAAGTACGTGGAAAGATGAAAATAAGGGGAGGGACGGAGGGATGCTTGGTAGACGGGAAATGGGAGGGCTAGGTACGTACAGTCGGTGCCAAAGGTCGATGCAGTTCTTCAGGAGACGGACACATAGGCGGCACCAGGAAGTTAAGGTTACTACAGACATGTGTGATATCGAAAATACTACATTTCATTTTGAATGCTGATGCCACGTTTATCGTCATCCCTTACACACAGTCGCACTCCATATAAATCGAATTGGGTTATTTCACGTCGCTTTCCTGCCACTCATCTTCAGACTAAAATTGATGAAGGAACACTCAAGAGAACATCAATGCCAAGGCAGGAATTCGAACCGTGACTAATAGTCTCACATTCTATACTCTGTCCGGAGAATTTGTGGAGAAAGGCCACATACCGGGTGTACACAAATGAATATCGGAGTTTTAAACTTGTATATTTTCTATGCTATACACATTAAAAATATGAACCATATATGAAATGAAAGTGTAAGTCGCCAAGTTTCGATTCTACGGATGCGCTAAATTTGTTTCCTAACTCTGCCGCTTGGCGGAGCCATTCATAAAGTTGGCGACTCCCGAGCATAAGTCTTTGTGTGTGTTGGAACTTGAGAGGTTACAGTTGTTACAGTTCGGCGAAGATTTGGATGTGACCCCCCAAATTTGGACGTGTCTGTGTGTTATGTGTGTTCACTTTTCCCCTTGCATGAAATGTGGTTTGAACGCTGAAAATCACACGACTAAGAAAATCGTCATCTTCTTGATTAAGAATTTGTGTGCAGAAGTTCCTACGAGCCAAATGATCTGCAGGCTTTAAGGCCTGTAACAGCTGCAGACGGTACAGTCTCATGTGGAGTATTTTCCTTAACACTTTCCACACTGTCATTGTTGGCATTGCTAGTTCTTGACTCGCCCGCAGCACAGATTTTCTGATACACGCGGCAATCCGGAAGTTTTACTTTTACACAAGCATCCTGTCATCTTAAACTGGTTATACCACCTACGAATGTTGTGGTATGCCCGTTGAACTGTAACAACTGAATTAGACTTTGCGAGTTCCAACACACAAAGAGACGCTCGAGAGTCTCCATCTTTACCAATGGCTCCGCCAAGCGGCAGAGTTAGGAAACAAATTTAGCGCATGCGTTGAATCGAAACTTGGTGAGTTACTCTTTCATTTCATATATGGTTCATATTTGTAATGTGTATAGCATAGAAAATATACAAGTTTAAAACTCCGATATTAATTTTGTGTACACTCTCTACCTATGAAGGTAGAGAAGGGAAGGAAGCGAGTGGGTGGGGCGAAGCAGTGCGCGCTGTTCGTAACAGCTGATAGCTGCAGCCACATCTTCCTCTTCTTGCACGCGCTCATTGGTCGAGCCCTCAACTACTTGAGCAGAGCCTTGCTTTCGTTCTTTGCTCCAGAGATTCCCGGGATAAGGTATATGTCTTCCCCTTTCTTACTCTCTTAGTCTGACAATTGTTTTCTCTTTTTTTTCTGTATATTTCCTTCCATTTCTCCCCGTCTCTCTTTTTATATTTTCTTCCTCTGTGTCTCTTTTTGTATTTACCTTTATTTCATTCTCTATTTCTTTTTTTATCTCTTTCTTTATCATACCGTCTTTATCATACCGTCTGTATCTGCCCTTCCCATTTTATTTATTTCTTTTAATTTATCCCCCACTTCCTAATCCCGGTTTTCCATTTCCCTTTTCCTTCATAGATTCCTTTCTATCTCTCTAATTATTTGTTTCTCTCTATACTTCTTCTTCTGCCTTCTCTCTTTCTTCATTTATTTATTCATTTTAGTTTATCTTCCTCTCTTTCTTTATTTTCTCTCTCTCCGTTCTTTTTATTGCTATTCCACGTTCTCTCTCTCTCTCTCTCTCCCAAGTATATATCTATTATTTTAATCCACTATTTTCATCTCCTTCTATCTCTTCTCATTTGCGTTATGTTACTCTTTCCTCTCTCTCTCTCTCTCTCTATCTCTCTCTCTCTCTCTCATATCCATTATCTTCCTTCAATTCTCCTTTCTCTTGTCCCTTTCTGTCATTCTTTTCGCTATATTTTCACATAAATAAAAATGTAAGAACTGTAGTTCTTTAACAAAGCACTTCACACAAACATATGCTAATTAGGACCAGCCGTGCAGTTGTAATTAATTTAGATATTTGTTCCATCTCTCCCGAAAATTAAACGCAGTACATTTTATAACGCTTGCTCTAATATTTTATTGTATTATTAATATTTTACAAAGATTGTAAGTACAAAACAAAGTGGAGCTCAACAATGAGATGAACCAGCGTTCACTCACACCCAGAAGGACATTTTTACACATTTTTGACCAAATTTAGAACCTAAAGTTACGAGGAACTATTGAGAAACGAATCTTGAAAGAAATACGTTGAAATCTTGAACGTTTTGTTTAAAAAAATATTAAATCTCAAATTTTCTGTTTAAAAATTCATTTTGCCGCTAATTTAAAACAAATTAGATTACTAAAGAATTGCAAACGAATGTCCAATAGAATTTTGTTGCTAGTTGTCGCCAGAGGCACCATTGCGAAAAGACAAATGTCTTCCTCAACCCAGAAATGTCTGTGGTTGTACTAGCAATGCTCTTAAAGAATAGAGAGGAAGTATACAAGTTCTCAGCAAACCTATTATTCTTGAATGAATTATTAAATTTTATCAGATGCATCGGCACACGTGGCCATTTTGCAGCCTTCAACGTACAGTCACCGGCATAAAGCTACTGGTTTACAAACAAGTTTATCTACTAACGTGACGTGAAGAATACTTTCCTGTTGTGTTTTACTGATCTCGTAGTATATGGGTTGCTTTAATTTCGTTCTGAACCCTTATATAATTCGTAAACATCTCTGTATGTATTTTGGCGGCGATGTTACTACGTTGAAATTTCATTGTCGTTTCTACAGCAGACGATTTTCAAGGAACCCGCTTCCTGTCCAAAGCTCCGTCACCCCTATTTAGCCACTGAACGCGTCCGGTTGGCGCATGCGCACTTCCGTCCATGGTCTCGGCTAAGGCAGTCAAACAGTAGTGGTTCGGATCCCACTATAAACTGTAGGTCCATTCCCAATTAGCCATATTGTGCATAAAGTTGACTTAAAACACCAATTCAATAAATAAATCAATAAATAACACTAAACGGATTAAATTATATAGTTTATTTTATTATTCCGCCCAGGCCAGGATTCGAACTCGTGATCGCTGTCGTCGTAGTGTGCTGTACTAACCACTCCGCCATGGACGTCGGCTTTGCTTTAAACTACAGTAAAACTTCTCCTAACGGACACCTCTGAATAGCGGACACCTCTAAATTACGGACATTTTAAAATTCCCCGGCAGAAATACATGAGGTTTAGTGGCAATATTACTTCTGAATAACGGACATTCTTAATAACGGACGCGGACACTGAAAACTACCTCCCCAATGCAAATAAAACTTCTTAATAACGGACAGCCTGAAAGAAAACGGTCGCAATTCCTCGATTTCGAAGACAACAATGGCCAGTATTTCGAACTAGGGCGCATTGTTTCATGTTACACCGAACGTATTTCTTTTTAAAAGTGCAGACAGGAGACAGTATTCCTATAACGGAGTTGTTAGCACATCGCACTACGTTGCTAGGGGTTCCGGGTTCGAATCTTGGCCTTGGCATGGATGTTTCTGAGTGTCCATTCATTAATTTCATCATATCATCCCTCATTCCCATCTTCGCAAATTAGCCAAAGTGGCACAAAAAGCGAAGTAAAATAAAGCAAATCAAACCAAATCAAATTAGACAGTATTCCTTGTGGTTATATTGAGAAGTGTGTCATTTTGATTGCAGTAATTTAACAAAGGATTACACTACGTGTACTGTGTTTTCTTTTTTTGAAACTTGTAATGTATGTAGGGATACTTCAGTAAATTTAAATTCACCGTATGTAGTACAGTGTTTTGTTCCTTGAATGTAGGGAAAAAAAGCATTATGTTCGTAAATTGTAATGTAATATGATTATCCTATTGTGTAAGATCCTACACATTTTTCTGAATAGCACACCACTTAATAACGGACATTTATTTTTTTCCCAAGCCTGTCGGTTATTGAGAAGTTTTACTGTATAAGACCAGTTCCGATCGATCTATATGTACATAGAGTGGTCATAAAACTCAAACTCAGCATTCGGTGGACACATCGAGATGACTGCATACGAAGATCCTCTCTGCAAATATCTGACTTGGAAAAAGAACTTGCTGGTGGAAGTGTGTCTCTTCAGTATGTGCACGAAACTGGATGTGAAAGGGAGACGAGGAGAAATGGGGAGAAAGATATGAATCTAGGGACCCCCACAGGAAGTAAGAGTAGGGGGCGCCACCTCGGGATCTCATTAAATATTCCTTCCGATTGGAAGAGCAGAGGAAAATCGCACACCCTTGCAGTCCACGCCGGCCCAGAGGCGACGAAGCTCCACAAGCGCCGGAATTTTCCGAGTGTCATCTTCAAAATGCCAAGAGTTTGAAGCTACGGGGATTCTCAATCTGAAATTACATTAAAACCTAACTCCACCCTCGCAGGTAGTTGCCCCAGGGCCCTCTCGGCATGCGGAATTAGGGGCGTCGGAGTCTGGTCACCTTCTACCTTGTCGCTACAGCCACGAGCTTTTCCTCTCGAGGTGTTAGCTTTAGTCCTACAAAACAAACGACTGTCTTTTCCCCCTACCGCTAAACCTCCTCTCCTCTTGCGCGGAAAGGGAGCCAGATGCATCTCCAAGGCAGTGTTGCTACAACCTGGAGGCACAATTTCCCTTTGGAAGTAGCAAAACCTCCCATTTTCGTTCAATTTTTCCCTTCATCTACAGAAAACATATTAGCAATAATAATAATTTGTTGACCCATCTTGTGATTATGATTTGGTTTATTTTACTTCGCTTGTCTGGCACTTTTGGCTAATTTGCGAATATGGGGATGAGTGATGATATGATGAAATTAATGAATGGACACTCTCAAACAGCCAAGCCAAGGTAGGCTTGGATTCGAACCAGGGACCCCTGAAAAAATTGATTTGATTTTATTTTTGTTAATTTGCGCCGCATTTCTGCAACTCTTAGCTAATCGCGACGATGAGGATGAGTGAAGATGCGATGTAATTGATGAAGAGACGATTACAAAGAACAGACATCCAGGAAGGGATTCGAACCCGGAACCTTATTTTTAAAGGTATTAAAGTAATGACTTACATATAGAGCTTGTAGCTTACATAGCATAAGTATAGCTCTCTACGGGCGAGATGTCCTAGGTTCGAATCCTGGAACTCACTTCATGAGTTTATCTTGCATGTTCATTGTCACTATCAACCTAACATATCAATAAACAAATAAGTTTATACCCTAAAGGAATGGTATCACCCCCACTCACGACCGGATCAAGAAAGTGTGGAGCGTTACCCCCACACCCCCTATACGCCTTCATGGCGTGGTGCTAAGCACAGGGGAGCACTTTACCTTTTTACCTAAAGGAATGGTAATAACAGAAATTACGGATCCATTGTTTCTCAACCTATGGGATGCAACCCACTGCTGGGTCGCGAAGGAGCGTTTGGTGGGTCACGAACACTGGCTCGAAAATTGATTTACTGTGTCTTAAAAACCTACGAGCCGGGTACAGATGACCGCTCAGGAGAAGATCCCTGACGGAAGTGAAGTGACGTAGCAGAGGGCGACTCAACTATTAGGGTCGGGGGTGTGCACCCTGAGTGAAAAACACATGTGGGCTCGCTGTAACCGGTGCAGCGACGCAAGTCGTTTAGGGTTACCAGAAGTTCTCTTTTACCCGGACAAATCCTGTTTTTCGGGTACTAAAAATGCTCCGGGCGGGTTTTTAGAAAAATTTGGAAATATCCTATTTTTGGGGGGTATAGACAGCTGCTTATCTTCAAGATTAGTAACAAAATGTTATTTGTAAACAATTGTTAATTTTGTTTCCGTTTTCAATTTCAAAGTAAAGAAATACAACACTCTCAGTTGCAAGCGCAAAGAAAATAAACTTTTCTTGCAACAAAGAAATTGATGGACTTTTGCGTCTCTTCTGTTGTCACCGCCGCGCCTCGTGAGGTTTTGATTTCAAACCATTTGTGACATCTACCGCGTCTCTTGGTGAGCATCAAGTTTCTGACAATAGGTAATAATATGCAATTCGCCGTGGCTTACTTTGATTTGAGTTTCATGACAGAATTCAGAAATAAACAGTATTTTTTTAATGCCGTGCTCTTGTTGTTACATGGCAGTGGAGAAGTGAAATTCTGTCGATCAGCGATCTGAACCATGCCAAAATGCAAATGTGTTTTCAGTGACGTCTTACAAGAACGGTTTCCTGACTTTAGGCCTGGAAGAAAAAACTCCGAGGTAGAATGTCAATTTATGTTATTCTTTTAAAGTAAGAGATCAAGCTTCACAACCGTATGTTAGGAGCATAGTAAATAAATATTAGAATATTAAGACATTTGCCTACAATGAGGCCTATTATTAGTTATACGGAAAAGGTGTAAAATTATTTTACAGGGGTGTGTGTGATCTATAAGCCCACCAAAACACCAGTAAGCACAAAACGTGTGTCTTCATCTAAAGTTAACAACATTTTGCAATCTAAAAATGCCTTTTTTTTTAATGTTTGTCACTTGGTAACCCTAAAGTCGTTGCCGTATATTATTTTAAAATTCTTTGAAATGCAGTCTAAATAATGCTCAGGATAAGCAATGCAAAAGTATTCTGGCCACTGAAAGAAAAGCAGCAAACTGTTGCTGCGGACACACACTCTGCGTGATTGACGCATATCAACTCTCACGCACTTCGAAAAGCCGCAGCGGAAGGCTTTCTGCTACCCCTAAAATCTGCAAATGGACCGATCCTTTCTTTCACCACCGCTCCCCGTCTCCCTCGTATGGGGATCTTCTCGTGAGCGGTGAGCTGTACTCGTGTTACATTTAAATTAGTCCGATATATTGTTTTAACAATTTAAATGTACGTATCCTAGTCTAAACTCTGCTTTTCGGTTAATCGCGCTCTACCATTGCTTTATACCGGCATCTCTCAATTTGAACCTCCGTGTTTTGTTAGGTTAGAGTAAATTAGTCCTTTATATTACATATTTACTTTTTTAGAATGAAGTATGTGTAATTTGTTTAAGCAGATGTAAATAACGCTTCTTATAGGACTCGATGTTAGCACAAATATGATTAGTAGGGCTTGGAAGTTGAGGAAAAATCCTTTTTTTTTTCCTAGTGTCCGAATCGAGGCCCAACATAATATATGTTCATTTTGGGCCATTGTAGGCCAGAAAAAGGTAGGTTTTATTTGTCCGTTTTTGCCTTTTTCGGCGTTTTTTGGCATATTGGCCCTTTTTTAGCCTTTTTTTCAGGTCTTAACGGCTTTTGTTTTTTGCAACTTCACCTTCTTTCGACTACGTTTTTACTGCCCATTCTCAATTCGAATCATCATCAGTTCATCACCTCTTAAACATCCATTCTGTAGTAAATAAATAATAATATATATATATATGAACCATCCGTGAAACGAGAGAAAAACATTTTTGGACGACTGAAGCAGGTACGGTACAAGATCCTTTAACCGTAACTTGTCTGGAAGGTCGCGCTGTAAGTGGCAACTTTATCTTGTTTTGAAGCTTTCAGCATGGTGTATACGACCATATACATTACATATGTAATTAAAACTGAAGTTATTAATTAATTTGGATCACATTTATACGTCCTTTTTTTTTTTAGGTCCTTTTTTTGATATTTTAGTCTTTTTATAGGTCTTTTTTTTGGCTATTTATAGGTCTTCAACTTCCGTGCCCTGATGATTATAAACTGGTTGCACACCCGTACAAGTAATTCTGCCGGCGCTCTTGCTTATGGTCCCAAACGTTGAGAACCACTGGTCTAGAACCTAACACAATCAGACCATAACATCTTCACATTTCATGAAATTTTGGTATTTCTTAAAATTCGGTCAGAATTTCCCTTCAAATAGAGGAATTTAACTTCACGGAGGGAAAGTTTCATCCATGTGGCAACACTGCTTCCAAGAGCCAGAGAGAGAGAAGGAAGGATGGAGAATCCAACTTCAGGTCCCGGAACTGGTGCTGACTTGGAATCCGTCTTCGGGTGAATAATTCGACCCCACCAATCTTGCTAAATGTGGGTCTAAATCCTGACTAGAGTAAAGGCGGTAAGGGGAGTGAAAGGGTGGCGGGGGCGAGGGAAATACACGGAGCGGAGACTTGAATTAAGGAATGGCGGCTCAAGGGCTGAAGGTGCATGAATTAAACACGAGATCAGATTCTCTTTTTTTGAATGGTTTGCGGAGTTTTTAAAGTTGGTGAACAATTCTGAGTCCGACGACAGGTAGTTTCGAAAGTCACATTTGCGTTTTCGGATATCTTCTTTTTAAGAGTACTGTGAGTATATTTTGTCAAGGTTCACTTCTCGTGTACTTACAACAATTTCCAGCTCAAGACTGCAAATGGCTTAATTACTTGGGCCTCCCGATGGCGTAGTGTTAACGTTGTCGCCTTGAAAGCAAGGGGGCGCAAGTTCTAGGTGAAGACACGTCGCTTACATCCCAAATCTCCAAGGGATATCCATAGGACATCCACAAATGTCCAGATCAGATCCATGAATATAATGGATATTCATAAGACGTCCAATGGGAATCCCGTCCTAGGTATCCATATAATCTCCCGTCATGGACATCTATGGGTTATCCAGTGCTGGATATTCATTGTATGTAAGGTATATGGTTATTTCTTATTAAAAGTAAAAACATATATATATATATATTAACATTTCCCAAGTGAAGAAATTGCTACTGCAATCAAACTAAGCTCACAATAATATTTTGAAGACTCGTGAAAAATGAAACATTGTTAATGGAATGTAATGGAAAGTTTAAACCCATTGTTGCATCAAAGAGTCAACAGAAGATCTGCAGAAAACAAAAGCAAAGACATTGGCTAGATATTTCTTTATTTCCCTCCACTCAATTTTGCTTCGTTATGTAGAATTTGATTGTACAATGGGATCCATGAGTATTACCGTGCAAATTGTCCATTACTATGTTCATTAATTTTTATCTTACATCCTATGTGTTTTTAAGCGATGGATTTTTATGTATGCTGGTGAAGAAGTTGTCAACAGCTTGTTTTGAGTTTTGTTTCAATGATTGAAGCTCTTATTGGGTCAAATAAAGTGCACGAACATGGTGATGGACAATTTGCACTGTAATACTCATGGATCCCACTGTACAGTGGGATCCTTGAGGATTACCGTGCAAATTGTCCATCACCATGTACGTGCACTTTACTTGACCCAATAAGAGCTTCAAGAATTAAAAGGAAACTCAAAACAAGCTGTTGAAAACTTCTGCACAAGCATACATAAAACTCCATCGCTTAAAAACATAGAATGTAAGTGAAAAAATTAATGAAAATACTCATGGACAATTTGCAAGTTAATACTCATGGATCCCACTGTACTACGTTACAGTGGGATTAAGTCCATTTCAGTGAAAGTAAATAACTACTTCTACTTACTTATCGTTTACTTACAAATTGTTGTTAATAGGTGGTTTGATCAAGATGATTCCATTTAATATTCACAGTAGAAAAACCACAAACAGGAAACAGCTCATATCCAGTGCCATTGTTGATAATTTACCTGTTTTGGAGCCACATCTAGTTGTTTCGCGCACTCGTTTCGATCAAAGTTCGAAATGCTCCAACGATCTTTTCAGCTCCACGAGTGTAAATGTAGCTTAAATCTAGCCATTTTAGTATTAAATTGTGAATATAAGTCTCTTTCCAACTCACATTCCTTCCCTTTCTTCCACACAACAATTGTTGTTTACGTCCTCAAGAATCCGTCGGCTAGCATGATGGATTGTTGTAGAACTGCAGTTGTTTATCATTGTTTTAATAAAGCGTAAGCGTCACCCTGTACTATTAAAAGGACAACAATGCCTTTGTGTTAGCGTGGGTGTGTGTGTGTTCTTCCCGTATGGGAGAGGAAATGCCAAGGATGATTATTACTTGCCTATAAAGGAGATTACAGCAACGGTGCCCGCAAGACTTTTTCCTCAGAGGGGCAGGATCATAGAACCTTTTATAATTACTATTAGTATATTGCTATTATTAATGCATTATTATTTCTATTATTTTTGTTACTACTACTACTAATGTTTTTTAAATTACATACATTTGTAATTTCCATATTCTGTATATCTATACACAATTTGCATAACTGTATTAATATTTACATAATCAGTGTAAAATAGACTGAAAGCTTAAATTTAACCCTATTTCAAATAATAATAATAAGAGTTGCTATAACTTATGTCCTGTGAGTCAGAAACATTTTTTATAAAATATCTCTACTTTTCACCATTCAAAGTACATTAACTCTTCCAAGAAATCTCGGGGGGGAGGGTGCACTTGCCATCCCTTGCCCATCCCTGCTGGCGCCCTTGGACGACAGCAAGTGTTTATATAAATTGTATCCCTTTAAAGTTACCTCCATCCCCGTAGATACCTAAATTATCCTAGGAAGCAGATTATCGCGCTATTGAAAGTCTTGCTTCCTGAAATCCATTTTTAGTCTTTTTATGTAAATCAGGTTTGGCAACACTGTTCAGGGCGTTGGTCTTCCGTAACATTTTAATTTAAAGGGTTTGAAGTCTGTAAAGAAATCTACATGAATTTAATTCTTTAAGTTTGGTAAGCCGGGTTGCAAGTCACAAATTGAAACTACTCGAATATGAACAGTTTACTGAGCACTGGCAACAATGAAAGGATAGTACTTCCCACAATTCCCTAGTGCAGACAACGTTAATGCAATTCTACATCATCGAAAAATACCGGTTTTGAAGTTCAAAAGCCGTACGGACTCGTTTGTAATTGGAAGAGCTTTCAATAGTGGATGGTTTGATTGTTGCCACGACAATGTATGCTCAATTGTCCTTTTTCAACCAATGCTTTGATCATTCCAATATCGACCGTCATTTGCAATATCATGATTGCATATTTTAGTCATGGTTTACGGCTCATATGGACTCAGAGCCAGCGTGTTTTTGATGCAAATGCTCTTCTTTGCCACAACAATATGAACACTCGTCCAGATTTAATATCGATGCTGCTCAATTTGTTCTCTATCACACACGAGTTTTTGAGCATTAATTACACGTGTTAGCACATGCTCATGTATACGTTTTTGTCACGAACTTTGTTCTTTGTTTGCAAGAAGTGAAAATTCAATGGTGATCAACTGCAAAATTCTAGTTTTTTCAAAAATTTTAATTGGAAAATCGCAATTGAAATTAGAAACCGATGCATCCAAATCAACACTAGAAATTTTATTTCTTTCTTTTCAGAGAATTTATCTGTTTCGTTTATTTTGCGGCGCTTTTCTACTTTTGGTGTTAACCACGACGTCGGTGATGATGTGATGAAGTTTTGATTGACGAATATCATGATGTACTTATACCTTATCCATGGTTCGAACCTTTGAGCTTTGGGTTCGTAACGTGTTACACAAATCGCTCTGCCGCGGAAACTGGTTAGAATCAGAGAATGCTGAAAACAGTATACCCTTATGCGATTTAACCCGTCCATTTAGCCTGTCTGTAACTCAGAAAGGAATGTAAGACAATTGCGATTGTGGACAATTGCGATCAGGGTAAAACTGGGGACAATTGTAACGGCTTCTTCTTGCGAAATGCCCTTTTAAAAGTTGCAGGCAGGACAATTGCCACAAGTTTACCTTACCTTGGCGACAAACTGTAATTGATAGAGGAAAAAGGTGGACACAAACAGAGAGAGAGAGGATCAGTGAAACGAATATACGCAAATATACAAGAATAGTGAATGAGAGAGAGAGAGAGAGAGAGAGAGAGAGAGAGAGAGAGATGTTGAACAAAGAGAAAGAGAGAAAGAAGAAACAAAACGCGATACAGACAGACACAGACCCATACGCACGCACGCGCGTGCACACACACACACACACACTACAGAGCGAAAAGGAATCAAAGAACTACGAAACTAATATAGTCGAAGGAATAGAAATAATGCAGCAAGGTATGGAGAGGGAAATAAAGAAGCGAGCATAAGCAGAGAAAGATGGAATACAAAGAAGCAAACCACTGACAAAGAGAGAGAAAGACAGTTAAGGGAAGGAAATGAATCAGAAAACGGAAAACAAACAAACACGAAGAAAGCGAGTACTCAAATGGAAGACTGATAAATTATGAAGAAAATCTAGAAAGAGGGATCAAGAAAAGAAAACAAAAGAATAAAGCGTTTGAAGTAGAAAGTAGAATAGAGAGCAATTGTTGACGTTCCAAAAGGGCACTCTCTCTCTCTGCACTCGCTTATGTATCAGCAGAGTATGAAACGGTCCTTGCTCACCGGCAGGCGCAGGCATAGGACATCTCTCTCACTACCGTCGTTTCAAGATTACCCATAATGCTAACATTTTCCTCCAGTGGTGTCATGAGACTAAATTGCTCTCAGGGTTCGGGTGTATGTTGCCAGATGGAAGGGTAGCCAAAGGCTTGACCAGAACGATACACAGGATTGACTTTAACATATAAAATTTTATTCAACAACAAAGTTCAGAAACAAAACTTAGACTAATACAGAGAGGTTATGAGTTTAAATTAAGGTAACAGGACTTTAGACACAGAAATACAATGGATAAACTTAGTCCGTACTCAATTTACCTTGATACATAAGGACCCAACGTTTACATTTTAAACCTGTTACTAAAGTATTTCCTAAAATAATATAAATTTCTACCTTACGGTTGGAGGAGGAAGTAAAGGAAAGCTGATTAGTCACTTCTCTCACCAGAGGGTGGAGTGTGTTCTTGGCAGTGCCAAGTTCATTTCTCTCGTCCTGAGACGGAGCGTAACATCTCTCATCCGAAGATGGAGCGGATTCTCTGACTAGTGGACAGAGTCCAACCTCATCTCTCGTCCGGAGACGGAGCTCAGCTTCTCTCATCCGAAGATGGAGCCCTTACTACTCTTGGTCTCTCGCTTGATGTGGCGGAGTGAGTCTCCTTCGAGGTGTTTGGTCTCTCGCCGTAGCGGAGCACACCTTCTCCCCTATAGGTGCTTGGACTGTCGCCTTAGCGGAGGGCACCTTCTCTCGCTCGAGGGCGGAGCGCAACTAACTTGCCAGCCAAGCTTTGTCCTTTATATAGGGTCTGCGATGCTAGCGAAAACGGGTGGTGAAGAAATAAACTAATAAAAGTATATTATTAAAGTAAGTTTTCCAAAATAGAGGTGGAACTCATTTTTAAATTTATACAATTCTAAATTTCTTATATTCTAAGAAAGGTCATAAAAATAGAGGTGCGACTCGTATAATTTGTGATGACACGAGTTCGTTACAAGTAACTAACCACCAGCGTGAGAATTAATGGTGGGCTGCCAGGCATTTCCCCCACTAAAATGTTTATCCCCGGCAGAAGGATTTGTTTTTATCCCCCTCAAAGAAAATATAATTGAAAGCGTAGAGTATGTAATTTTTTAACTATGAAACGAACGTAACTTAAAAATCATTCGGTAACAGTTATTTAACTTTTATAACAATTCTCGTCTGAAGTTCTATTTTTAAATAGCACATTGTTCGTATTGTCGTCGGGTACAGATGTCTTAGAAAAAGCTCCCAGACTAACGCCTTTTCTCTGCCCATTGTTAAATAAACTATGAAAACCTTAAGCAATGGAAAGTAGAGTTAATTTCGTCAGCTTTTTTAGTTTGAGGTAGATCACATTTCTCGTCACGCACACCGTTATTGAGTTGAATGGGAAATAGAAAGAGGTCAAGTTTCTTTAGTATTACTAGATGTAATGACACATGTAACATGGCACACACCAAATTAAAAACTCATGTTATTTGTTCTGGATTTTAGAATCAGGGAAATAAAAAAACTCGCTTCGAACCAAATACCTTTTCTCATAACACTGGATTTGCCGACGCAATTGCAACACTTAAATATCGAATTTTTATGACAACAATATTTATACAATAAAAAGAATAACAGACCTGAACTTACTTTGCAATAACGATCGACTCACTCACGAAGTACTTGATATCGTTCTAGTCCCCAGAATGACATAAAAAACAATTACAGTAAAACCTCGTTAATCCGGACTAATGGAGGGGTATAAGTTGACCGGTTTAACAAAAGTCAGGATTGACTGAAATAACCTAAAAGAACAGTAGAAAGTGCATTAAATCTCCGTTCATAGCAACAAAACACGTTTATTATGATGTATTTAAAGGGCGTAGGCCTAAATACACTATACAGTACAGTAAAATGTAAAGCAATACTGTAGATACAGTGCAGTACGTACATACGTCATACATATATTATGATGATGTGCGAATGTTGAATTCTAGCCACATTTCAAACCTTGCATTTGCTTTTTGGCCTGTCCGGATTAACGAGGTTTTACTGTACTATAAATTAAGTACCATGAAATATATCATTTTTTATTTTTATTTTACTATATGTGTATTATTCTATCATGTTTAGTTTCACATGTATATTGTATGAATAAATAATCAATCAATAAATGAGATAAATTAAATGGCGGGGGGAGAACGTTAAATTCATGGAACTGACGTCCTGGTATATTTTAAGGCATCAGGGTACTAAGCGCATACACTCGAATGTATGCGGGTTGAGCCGGGGCTTACTTTTGGGGTTCCGCCCCCCATATTTTTTAAAAAAAGAATTACTATTTGAATCTATTTTTGTGTAAGAGTTTTGGTTTTCTTAAAATGTAAATACACTGTTTCTGTAGGCGAACGTTCAAGTACACCTGCAGGCATGTCCCTCAGAGTATGTACGTGTAGGAGCTGAAAATAGCGCACACATACCAATGGCCAGGATTGTTCAAGATCCATAAACACATAAATTCTAATGAGTTCTATTTGGTTCTTCCGCAACAGGACCAGAACCTTGTTTTCTCGCACAATTTAAATTCGGCCCAAGTCGCGTATTGTTTCATTAAAAAAAAAAAAAAAAAAATTCTGGACCTTATTTAGATTGATCCCGAAGAAAGGTTCCTGTACCGTATTTAATTGACTCGGGAAGAATGGTTCCTGGACTAACTAACTAACTAACTCTCTAGCCTTCTTAAACCCGAAGGTTCATGGCTGCAGCAACACAGGCCTTCAATCTGTCCCTATCTAGAGCAAGATCTATATACTCTTTTCCATCCCTACCGATTTTCTTTAAATCCATCTCAACGTTGTCCCTCCATCTTCGTCTTGGCCATCCATAAGGTTTCCCAACAAGAATCCTGTAAACTTTCTCTTTCCTCTCCCATTCGTGCCACATGGCCTGCCCACCTAAGTCTTCTTGATTTAATTATTCTAATAATATCTGGACATGAATACAAATTATGTAGTTCTAAATTATGTAACCTTCTCCACTCACCTGTGTCCTCACCCCTTTTAGGCCCAAATATTTTCCTAAGGATCTTTTTTCAAATACTCTCAATTTATGTTCCTCTTTCAATGTAAGGGACCAAGTTTCACACCCATAGAGTACTACAGGCAAAATTACTGTTTTGTATAATTTAACTTTTAGTTTCTTAGATATTAAACGAGAAGACAAAAGTTTATGAAGAGAGAAGTAACATGCATTTCCTGAATTAAGCCTACTTTTAATTTCCTCTTGAATATAATTTTCATTTGTCAATATTGCTCCTAAGTATTTGAATTTGGAAACTGGTTCAAACGAGTTGTTATCAATAATTAGATTTTGATTATTACCTAACACTTGGTTTCGGCCTGTAAGCATATATTTAGTTTTCTCTTTGTTAACTTCCAAACCTATCTCTTTAGCAGTTTTGAAAAATATTTTAGCATTATTCTTAATTGTATTTATATCATCCCCTAATAAGTCTACATCATCTGCATATGCCAACAACTGAGTCACACCATTTAATTTTAGTCTTTCTTTAGTTTCTTGTACCTTCCTTACATCATATTCTAGGGCAAAATTAAAGAGCAATGGAGATAATGCATCTCCTTGTTTTAACCCATCATGAATTGTAAATTTGTCAGACACATTAATACCCACACGAAATTTACTTTCTGTTTCACTGGTGCATGCATACCTTTATCATACTAACAAGCTTCTTAGGTATTCCAAACTCGACTAATATATTATATAATTCCTGGACAGTATGTTTAAATTGATCCGGGAAAAAGGATCCTGGACCGAATTTATATTCAGTCTGAAAAAAATTCAGGGACCGTATTTAATTTGAACCGGAAAAAGGTTCCTGGACCTTATTTGAATTGATCTGGTAAAAAGGTTCCTGGACCGAATTGAAATGCTTTACAGATGAAAAGGTTCTTTACGGTCCAGAACCCATTTACGCTTGCTGATTTTCTTACCTGGACCGGAATTAAATTTATTTAAAATTCCTAAACCTTTAACAACCCTGCCATTGGCTTCAATATTGATGGAGTTTAAAACGAATCCTGCTCCAAAACGTAATTTGGAAGTAAAAATCCAACTACCGCGCTATCTGGCTCCCGCTCATCATATCTTGGCAACCGAAGTGGTTCCTTGGAGAACTTCCAGAGTCACCGCTGAGGAGTTTGACAGGCATCAGACATTGGGAGGCGAGTGCCACAACAAATAGCTCCCCGAGAGAGCGATGTGGAGCAGTTAAAATTCCTCACGGATGAGGTTTTCCGAGGAACTTTAGGAAGAAACCTCGGTTTCAGCAGCTCATCAAAGCGGTGAGAAAGGAGAAAAATATACAAGTCGTCCGATTTCCAGATTCTTCTTATCTCGAAGAACTGAGAAGGATCTCCTTGAAGACTCAATTTCAGAGCGGAACGAGCATCGCTCCAAATGCCTTGGATCACGCTTAATCGGTGGAATTTGTCATCCCAGGTCATTAGACGCTCGATTCTCGTTCTGATAAAGACTCTTTGATGATTTAACCGCGATCGGTCCTTTGGGGAATACACAGAGTGTCCATAAATGTTTGGCCACATTTCGCGGCCTCTCGATCGAGTGGTGATATATTTGCTGCTTCGTCCATTGTCGTACAAGTAGCAAGAAGAGCAAGAAGGTTCTAGGTTCGAATACCGACGTAGACATGACTGTTTACATCAGTGTTTGGAACTAACAGTTATTCGTTTGAGGAATTCTAACTGTACGTAGAAACTTTTCAAGGCCAATAGCTGTAATTTTAACAGTGTTTCCTTTTGGCAATAGAAGTAATGTTATAAACTGTTGCTTTACGACACTTTAATTATTGACATGCAATTTCCAAATAAGTGCCTTCTCTGGATGCTAAGGTGAAAGGATTGTTAATGCAATATCTTAAGGTAAGGGAACTAGGCTGTCTTCTGATCTAAATTTGAAACGTCCACTCTTTATAGCAATTCAATTTGTGTGGATTATTTCATTCATTTGAAACGTGATAGTCAGGCTAGGAAAAAGCCAACAGAAGTTTGAGTGAATCTTGTTGAGATTGAAATAGAGGAGAAAAAACAAATGCAAGTAGAACCAGTGCCACCACTTTTAAAATACCGTGGCCTGCATACGAACGGGTTTTCGAATTGAAACCGTTCAAGGGAAGCTGATTCTTTGTTGCGTCCTTTAATTGTTGTATTAAGGCATGTACCATAAACATAGATAAAACACATGTACGTCTGTATATTTATCTTACTTCAATCAATGATCATTGACTCTATCTAAAACTTAATTAATTTTCAAGAAAAGTTTCAGTAACTAACTGTAACTAAGTTAATATTAAGAATTAACTTTGGGAAAGATGGTATTCGTGTGGGTCCTCATAAATGTCTTCTAATCAAATTTCATCCACAACGTCGCGATTAGCTTAGGGGAAGCGTTCATGTGAAGAGTTAGACACTATTATATTTTTAAATATCAACATTTCACATGGAAATAAATATGACTGTAAGAGAAAAACAATCCTTACATATATATATATATATATATACAAACACACACACACACACACACACACTTAACCGATGTAATTTTCAATAAGTGAAGTTCGTAAACTGAACTGCAAATACAGGGCTTTCCATCATGTTACATTTTTCTTTTTCCTGCAAAACTACCTTCACACTAAATTCCTTTGAACACTGTCACATTCTATTGGGATACCCTGTATGTATGTATGTAGGTGTGTGTGTGTATATATATATATGTGCATATATATATTTAACAATTTCTCTTATTAAACAATGATTTATTTCAAATTCAACTACCCTGTACCAAATGAATGCAACAATTCATCCAAGACATTGAAGTATTTGGCTCAATTAAGAAATTATGAATTGAGTGTTCTAAATTTGGAATAAAACAAAGTGTAGTTCATACCTTAGCTGATCAGACTAAATTTATTTCACCTTAGCATCCGGAAAAGACACAAAGCTACCAAATTTAACCGTTTAAAAACGTTACATATTTTAAAGTTAAAAGTTTATGTGCTGCAATGTAACTCTTGATAAGGTAACATTTATTGAAAATAGTAACTCAATTACAGTTATTTACTTTCAAAATTATCCAGATACAGTTAGAATTACTCAGGAAAGGAAACTATTACTTGTAACTTGGGTACATGTAACTAGTTACTTACAAACACTGTTAACAACATTATGCGAGTAGTAGCTCTAGAGTCAATACTCCAGACCAGGGGTTTCCAACTGGCGGCCCGCGGGCCGCATGCGGCCCGCGATGCCTTTTTTTGCGGCCCGCAAAGCAAGTTTGCAAAATACATTAATTTTATGTATTTTTATTAAAATACGTTCTATTTTTACTGAAGGAACAGTTTCAGAGTATGGACTTCCTTAAACAACTGGCGTTTATAACAGATATCACAGGTCATCTGAACGAACTGAACTTGAAACTGCAGGGAAGAAACCAGCTGGTGTCAGATTTAATGGGAAACATAAATGGGTTTCGTAATAAACTGAAGATTTTCAATGTTACTTTGGAGAGGAATAACCTGATCCATTTTCCAAGCTGTCGGTAGCTAGCAGAAGATGAAGAAACACTGGACTTTTCTGAATTCAGTGCAAATATTAAAGAAATAATGGATGTGTTTGACTCCAGATTTAAAGATTTTGAAGAACTTAAAAGCCGCATCCAGCTATTTAGCAATCCTCTTGGCGTTAACATCGAAGAACAAGAAGCTTCTCTCCAGCTTGAATTGTGCGATTTGCAAGGCGATGTGTTCCTTCAAACTAGCCAAGAAAAGAGTGTTTCAAATACCTTTCAAAGAAACGCTTTCCAAACCTTCGTAGTTTTGGGCAAAGAATCGATGTTCGGCAGCACATACACGTGTGAAAGTGTTTTTTCTTCAATGAAGTTCATCAAGAACCGCTACAGAAGTCGATTGGTAGATTCTTCACTGCTTCACCTTTTGAGACTTTCAAATACAGAAATTGAAGTGGACATTCCAACTTTAATAAAAGAAGCAGATCGGCCTCAATTTTCACATTGTACACTTACTATGAAGGATTCTTATTTGTATGGTGTGTTTTTCATTTCTTTCAATTCATCCATAAGTATTGGGTTTTTGTGAAATAAATTATACAATTTTGATTTGTGATTCCATTGTTTTTAATGCCTCATTTTAGAAATGTAGGTCATGTGAAAGTAAGTACTACATACTCAGTTCAGTACTTACAATTTTTGTAATTTTTAATCCCCCCCCCCCCAAAAAAGAAAATGCGGCCCGCCAATCAACTGCTGGATATAATTTTGGCCCTCAAACCTTTTGAAGTTGGAAACCACTGCTCCAGACGATATAGCATGTTGACGTGTTCGTATTTTTTAAAAAAGCGTATTCCTTAATTGAAGACCCCGGTGCAAGACCCAGACAGCTCCAAATTATAAAAGTTTTCAGGAGACACGAAAAACTGAATAAAATAGTGAAATCTCGAAGAAGTATTCACGTGCAATAGCTAAAAGCAACAGTAACATACATCTTGAAGTGTGCTGTCTCGATAGTAACTGCTGCCCGCCGCCGAGTGGCCGAATACTGAACTATAGCCGCTGCAAGAACCAGACTGCTCCAGGAGCTGTCTGCAATGATGCGCCGGCAGAAACATGCCAGACAACTCCTTTTCCATTCCTACTGCCCAAGAAATCTGTGGAGCTGTCTGATTCTTGCACCAGCAGATAGAACATTTTTTTCATGATAAATTACAGGAAAAGAATAATTTTGACCAAAACGTGGAGCTGTCTGGTTCTTACACAGGGGTCGTCAATTGGTTATTTATTGTTGTTTATTGATTCGGTGTTTTAAAGTTCGAATTTCTACCACTTTTGGCTAATCATTATTGATTTGCCACGGAGTTTGGCTCGGCTATTATAACCCTCTGCCCACAAATGTACTGGTAACATTGCATGACGTCATGTCTGGATTTGATTGGCTGGTAGGCTCGGAACCGCGAGAAGGAAACGACCGTGCTTGCTTGAGGCATCCGTCACGGGGCAAAGAGCGGAGTAGCTCTGACTAACAACGTGAATGGTGAGTGTGGCGATATGATGGGGAATTTATGTACATTGTTGTTCCTTTAAATTCTATAGTTTATTTGTTCATTTATTTGTTCTATATTAGCTTTTGGTTATTCTAACTTCTTATTAAAATGATATTAGTTTGTGTATTGAGGAACGTATTCTTAGAATTGTCGGACGTATGGCCGAATTCACTATACACGCATTGCCCCCTAATTATTTATCAACTTAACTTGTATGGCTTATAGTTGTCTGATTAATGATATACCGGGTGGTCTAAAAGTCCCCGAACGGTCACATATCGTGAGAAATAAACATCGAATCGGAAAACTAAAAAATACGTGTTTAATAAGTGAAAGAATGCTATTCAATGATAAAACACTTGATTCCCCACCCCCGCTCCCTGAAATTTTAAATTGAAACCCTCATTTTGTATTGTAGAATCAGAAAGAGGACTTCATTCTGAGTCCAGCTGGCTATGCTCAATTAGGAACGGAGATATGGCGATTTAAAATTTATCATTCAACCATTTTAAATGGTAGACCCCTTCCATATACTCTATTGAAAGGTCTTGACGTGCAGATGCCGAATCTGCAACCGCTTTCACTCTAGCTCAATTAGGGGCAGAGCGTCCCTTCATTTTTTTATTTTTTTTTAATTTCACTTTTTTGGGGGGGGGATTCAAAATCGCCATATCTCCGTTCCTAATTGAGCTAGGAACATGGTTGATAGCCAGCTGGACTCAGAATGAAGTCCTCTTTCTGATTCTACAATACAAAATGAGGGTTTCAATTTAAAATTTCAGGGAGCGGGGGTGGGGAATCAAGTGTTTTATCATTGAATAGCATTCTTTAACTTATTAAACACGTTTTTTTTAGTTTTCCGATTCGATGTGTATTTCTCACGATATGTGACCGTTCGGGGACTTTTGGACCACCCGGTATAAAGAAAGGGGAAATTAATTACTTGTTGATTGTCACAATTCTATAAAAGTACTCTTACACTGTTAAAATAAAAAGGAGAAGATCTAATTTTCTGGTTTTTGAATTGGTAACTAATTTCCTAGATTAATGGACTCTGATAACATCCTGCTATCACTGTCCCTCTGTATGGTAGATCCTGCTTTAAGCAGTTGAGGTTGGGCCTTTTTTACAGTTTATTTGCACTATTTATTGCACACCCTGTGTCTCTTCAAAATGCAATTTGAAACAAAGCAATTCCCTCGCTGGTAACCCATGTCACAGCCCAGCCAAAAGAAAGAGAAAATCAGATTAAGTTAATATTCAACTTCGGAGTACAAATCTGCGTAAAATGACGCCCGGATTATGGAGTTAATTCGTGTAATGCCTACGACGTTGGGCTGCAACAGAATTTCAAAAATCAGTTTCCTACACTGAATTATTCAAGAGAAGAAACTCTCCTTCATATTACTATGCAAATTGGGCACTCCGTTGGACACCCTAAAAAAAAAAAAAAAACTTTCATGGGCGACGTTCCGCGGCCGCTGGTGAGGAAAGGCGATATAAGGATAACTCAGGGGTACCAACGTGACGAAAACGATTATGAGTTAATCCGTTGGAGTTTTGCGAAATGCGGAAAGCTAAATTTGTGTGCAGTCACGGAGGTACAGGAGAGTTATTGCATGCTAAACTTGGGAAGTTTCTGGTCTTAATTACTCATTAAGATTGTACCTCGCGTCCCGAGAAAGTCTTTCTCCATCTGCTTTCACCTGCCAGCTGCAAGCATTGTATTTTCCGATTTATATCACGTAAATTCCGTTCCCTAGAGAGCACGTTTCTAGACAGAAGAAAACACAACATAGGCTTACTCCTAGGCCTAGTATTTTCGCTCAGAAACTTAGTGCAGAGGGATCTTATCAGCGTTAATCAACAATATTATACTCTTTAAAAGAGAAGGGGGAGAATTGATGTGTTAAGTCGACTTTTTACACAGATAAGCTAATCGGGACTGGGCCCACAGTTCAAAGTGGAATCCGAACCACTACAACTCTTGTCTGGTCTTTCGGCGGGCAGCCTAACTGCTGGTAAGGGAAGTGTGGAAGCGACCAATCCAGCGCGATGAGAAACGCAGAAACTTGTAGAACGAGGTGTCGTAACTCTCGGCGCCACCGTTGCTGTCTGGTTGGTCTGCGGCGTATTCCCTGCACCCCATTTCCCTTGCCAGCATAAGGTCCGCCCGCCGTAAGAGTAGATAAGAGCTATAGCCCCGTCTACTTCGCTGCACTTTTTGACTATCTTTGCATTCGCGCGTCTAGTTTGTTACATGGTGCAACACCGAGCCGTCTACTTCGATTTGGTGCCACGTAGTGTGTTTGGTGACTGCACCGTTTGCACTACGTTCTGGAGCGGTGTTTGGTGTTGTGTATGGTCACGTGATAGGTGCTAACCAATTATATGTACGTTCATAGCAGCAGACGGGAATTTGTTCAATCTACACCGCTATTCTTGAGTACAGTGTCTGCTTGCTTGAACGTAATCTCCTTGAACCAACCTGACACTGGGATGCACCTGCACTACACCTGGTGTCAAAAAGTTGATTGATTGAATTGCTTTATTTTACCACTCTTTGTGCCACTTTTGGCTAATCATGAAGATGAGGATGAGTGAGGATATGATGAGGATAACCCTTATCCGGGCAAGTTTCTTTTGTAACGTGTCCGGACAAGCAGTGTCTGTCGTTTTAAATTGATCTTGCCCTTCTAATGCGAGATTTTTATGTTTCATTGCCGTGGAAACAAGCGAGTAACATGATATTTAACCTAATCATCTTTGTTATCTTCATAATTCTTGTATTCATCATCATCCTAATTGTATGTTTTTGTAATTTTTCAGAATAGTATATGAAACATGTTAGGCGGAAGGTAGTGTGAGGAAATTATGTCATTTGCTCATATATTTTTCATTTTCTCTATTTTAGCGTTAATAATATTTTTATGAGATGTCTTATTAAATACTTTATTTTTTATTAAACATTTATTAATACATATTCAAGTATACTTCCTTACATATCAATTGTACACTGTGTCCGACAGACACTGCCTGCCCGTTTACGTAAGTGAAATGGAAAATATTTTTTTACGCCTGACCTTCATTATCAAACCAAGTCAAATATTGTAAGAGAGAAACAAAGAAAGTAAAAAAAATATAAGGAAGTATCGTTTGGAGCATGTGACAAAAAAATATAAGCAACAGTGTCTATCAGTGCCCGGTCAAGGGTTAATTTTACTAGAAGGGGCTACTATGTGCCTCCACCGGGTATCGAACCCGGGACCCAATGATTACAAGGCAATGGTATTACCATTAGTCATAAAAAACAAGCTTCTTCTAGCCCATGAATGTTTCAAGAAACGAGATGCAGAGGAGCATTATTTCTTACATAATTCAATGTATCAGTAGCGCAGTTTAAGTGTTTATAACACTTGTACTAATTTAACTAATACTAAATCCTGGCTGTGGATATTTTCGTAAGACTTCAGAAGTTCATTCTAATGTCAGTCAAATATACTCTCCAATATTTGTAAAATATGCACAATTCGCAAGCGAGTGTGTAGTGAGTATTTGAAAATAAGACCCTTAGGAATATATTTGGACCTAAAAGGGATGAGGAGACAGGTGAGTGGAGAAGGTTACATAATTTAGAATTACATAATTTGTATTCATGTCCAGATATTATTAGAATAAAAAATCAAGAAGACTTAGGTGGGCAGGCCATGTGGCACGAATGGGAGAGGAAAGAGGAGTTTACAGAATCTTGTTGGAAAACCTGATGGTAAGAGTCCTGTAGGAAGGCCAAGACGAAGATGGAGGGATAACGTGTAGATGGACCTAAAGGAAATCGGTAGGGATGGAAATGAGTATATAGATCTTGCTCAAAAAAGGGACAGATAGAAGGCCTGTGTTGCTGCAGCCATGAAATTTCGGGTATAAGAAGGCTAGAGAGTTAGTTATTCAGTTAGTGTGTACAGAACATTTTTTGTGTGGATTTTGTTTAATCTTGGCTTTCCTTTACTTGGAATAAATCTAGGATGTTCGGTTACTTTTATTTAAGTCACATTCAATTAATTAAAGAAAATATTATCAGTATAATCTTAATTTTATAATAAGCATGTGTAAAGATTCTAAACAGTGATAAAGAACATTTACATGCTGTAATGTTTGCTGTTAAGAGAATGAACATAAGTAACTGTCTCTTGTAAAATTGCATTTCTTAACTTAAGGGTTGAACAGCATAGAAATATGAGTTTCACTTCCATACCAGAGGTGTGACATCTGAGTAAGAATGTGTCCAAACAACCCCGTCACGCATAGGCGTGCGCAGACCCTTTGATTAGGGGGGCCAAAGTCTAGATGAAAGTTCCATCGGAGAAAGAAGAAACTCATTTCATCTCACTGTTATATTGTATTTATGGGTTCGAAACAGGGGCATATGTATTGTGTGTGTCCGGACTCGCCGAAAATCACTGTATTAGAAGAATTCAAACTTCCGTAGCATTAACGTTCTTTGTCTCCCTTCCAGTATTTCCCCTCTCTCGGTGGTTCAGAGACTAATTTACATATAAACATGGATTCATACAGAAGACTTAAAACAACTACATATAATTTATCCATTTCCAACAGTGACTGCTATTTAGAGGGCGGTTACCCTTACGTTTTTGCCACCGCACTATTGCCCCTTAATGCCAAGCCTACCAAGAAAAACAAAAATGTCTTCCACCTCCCCCCTACCTCCAGTTTTGACACCCAATCACTGCTACTGATTTCCAATCTATGTGCAATTTATTCTGCAAACACATACAGGTAACACAATTAACGAATAAAGTGTGTGGAAGTGGTAATAACAAGAAATTTGCTAGTAGGATAGTTAAATTACTTAGAAAATAATGCACCCATCCATGGTTGGAACTTTGGTTGGTTGGTTGATTTAGTGTTTTAAGTCCAATTTATTCACAGTATGGCTAATCGGGACTGGACCTACAGTTTTAAAGTGGAATCCGAACTACTATGTGGAATACTTTTTGGAAGTGTTTATTTAATAACGGTTATAAGGTTCCTCTACATTAAATTTCTAAGTGAGATTCTATGGAGGGAGGGCAACTGCTTTCTCTCTCTATCTCTTCTTGCCCCCCCCCCCCACCACCACAATGCGCACGCCTATGCCGTCACGTGGTGTTTTCATGTGCGGTAACATTGATTTGATTGATTGATTTAGTTTATTTTACTTAGCGTTTTGTGTCTCTTAGCTAATTTGCGAAGATGGGGATGGGTGATGAAATGATGAAATTGATGAATGGACATTCACAAACAACCAAGCTCGAGCGGGATTCGAACCCGGTATCCTTGACGTCGCAGCGCGATGTGCTAACCACTCGGCCACAGGGTCCGGCGCGGTGATATTGAATTTGACATCGTAAGGAGCAACTTTTGAAAAATTGTAACAGCAGTATGAAACAAAATTGCTATGTGCACCGTACATCAATGTAAAGATTGGATTTCGAAGAAAATATCGATATATCACACATACCTTACCGAGGATAAGATAAAAATAACTGTAGTAAGGAAATTTAGAACATTGAAACAAAATAGGTATACTCTGTCCCAGCTAACTGTGGAGCAGGCAAACGCAAACAAGTCTTTGCGCAAGTAGTGACGCGAGACAGCCCCACCAATGAACATGTAAGAAGAAGGGAATTAAATGTAGTTGGGGAAAGCGACTGTAATTACCAACCATCCCAGCGGCGTGTACCGCTTCGCTCTGCTTCTCAGTTCCGAAGCTCAACTCGGCTCAACTGACGCTCTGCCGCAGTGATGTATGCTGGGAACCCAGGAGCGTCACGTGACCGCAGCGGCGCCGTCTATTGGCCATGAAAATTCGAGGACTGAGACCGTATTTTTACTAAGTAGCCGGACCCGAACTGGCTAGGTGCATCCGTTTTATTTGATTCCTTGTCCATCCATTGTTTTTCAAAATTTTTCGTACCTAACAGCACGTTTCATGTTTGTGCCTTTTCAACGAACTGAGTTATTCGTTTTTTTCCCAGGGTCTTGCAGAGGCAGAACGCCCTTCATTGGATCTAGTCAAATAGGTTATTTTTTTAGCTAAGCCGATAACGATGCTGATATATCGGTATCGGCCTATACCAGTGGTATCACTATCGGAAAGTATCAACATTTTGCTCTTTGACGGAGTCAAGAACTTCGCAAAAATGCTGTAAGACACTTCTAAGGACTCTAATTATCCATAAAAATTATGAACAAAAATTGGAGTTACTTTATATTTTGCGTCAGTTTTGTTTAAAGAAACTGAATTTTGTGATAACATAGCATGCAATTTAATATTCTGTAATTCTTAAATATATCTTGATTAATTGATGCATGTAATTAGAGTCAAATATGTACACACCAACATTAATCGATATCTCGATGAATTATTAATTAATAAATAATTTATATAATAACGTGCGTAAGGATTTTGTAGATATCAGAAGCACATTTAGTGAAAATAAAGTAGTCTGGTAATCATTTAATTTTGTTTATTAGGCTCTAAGAAAAGAAAAGATTGAAAACCAAATATATGTACTGAAGGGGTGAAGGTCATACGAAAGGAAATGGTGTCGTGGGAGAAGCGCACGTGGGAGGAGCACACAGTGTGATCTGCGCACAGAGAGAAAAAGATCGTGTGTGAAGCTCACATTCAAATGTTCTTCTATCTTTCCTTGCAGGTGAATGCGCAATGTAAGTTATTATAACATGATATAATTACAAATTTTTAGTGATGTATTTGTTGAATTAGTATTTTTAATACTGCAAAAAAATTGTGTTTAAAGCATATTATTAAATAATAAGTTTGTTTTTAATTTTTAATGTAATTAGTACTATGATTATTATAAATGATTATTATAAATGATTATTATGTTATGCAAGTGAAGTTTAAAATATTGAATTTGTTATTTATATTGATTTTTATTTTTAGTGATTATTATTTGTGTGTAAGTTTGTGTTGTTTTCTTAATGATTTTTATTTTTATTTTGGTTTAAGTTTTTTTTGTTTTTATTATTAGTTGGTGTATGGTATTTTTTGAGTTTTTGGACGCCAATAGAGTTTATTATTGTTTTGTTTTTTTGTTTTGGAATTCCACCAGGTATGTGTTATTGATTTTTTTAATGATGGTGGCTGGGTTTTTGAAAATATTTGTATTAATTTTTTGAGCATTGTTGGAAATTAATATTACGATTATAACAATAAGTTATTAAGACTGAAAATGTTATCTACTGGAGATGTGTGAAGGAACGCCGGCTGAAGTTCAAGGTATCACTAGAGACAACATTAAACAATGACGTTTTGGAAAGAAAACCTCATCAGTGTGTTCCGAATGTTGCAGAGTTGGAAGTTGTAAAAACCATGTCTGTATACAGGAAAAGAGCAAGGGAGGAACTGTCTACGCCAATGAACGTCGTCTACAAACAAGAATTTGGGAAATTGACGAATAGAGGTTATGAACTAGTTACTGAAATTCCAAAATATGATAACGTAAAAACCTATTTGTGTGAAATACGTAGGAAAACACTGAGAACAACCCTAAATTCGATTGGTGGTTCCGAAATCTCCTTGGATGAAAATGTGTTGAGACTTTCTGACGGGACAAGCTTCATGCTTGACCTGACAGTGGACAACGAAAAGAAATGTCTGGTGTTTGCAAGTAACAGTGGCAAGAAATTATTAACATCTTGTGATTATTTCTACCTTGACGGAACATACTGGGCGCTAATCCCACTAACACCTGAGATTCTATGCGCTAGTCCCACGTAATCAATTTAATATATAAACTGTATACACAATTAAATTTCTCTTGATTTAAAATTCAATATTTTTTATAGGCAAAAAGAGAAAAGATTCTTTGGAGAAAAATATATAAAATATTAATCATCTTAAACCGTACATAGAGTAATTGTCATTAAATAAACATGGCAGCTGATATTTTGAAAACTATCATTTAAAAAAATACCAAAATCCAGCTACAAAGACTTTAAAAACTATTCTAAGTTATAATTGTAGAGTACATACAGAATGTTTTGTTTTCCTGGAAGAATTATTTTCTGACCCAAGTCTTAAATGGCCCCACATTTTTGAGGAACGGGATGGCAATGTTGTTGGAGGCTGTGCCTCTAGCTACAAGACGTGACATGATTTGCCAGCATTATGGCTGCTCAGCTCAATCATCCGATCGATTTAATTAATTTTCTGCCTTCCACCAGTTATTAATTTATTTAATTTTCTGTATGGAATAAATTTATAATGTTAAGCATTGAAAAATATCTCAAAGCATGAGGCTTTATAATGCAGCAAACCCGATGTAAATATCTCTTACGGTTTTTGTGATATAAATTTTCAAGGTTTGGGTTGCTCGACTTTTGAAACACCCTGTAGTTTCAATAACACACTCAATAAACATTTCCATAGTAGGTTTATATATACAGTATCATAAACCAAGAAATCTCTATTTTTTTTCATTTGCTTTAATCAAACTGTTCAAATATTTTACAGGGCTATTTACTAGAAAAATCCTTTCTATAGAAAAACATATCTATATGCATGGTGCAAATACCATACCAGTAATTTTAAGTATGTTGTTTTTAAAAGAAATAAAAGAAATCGATATAAATAAAAAAAAATAATCAAAATTATTTTTCAAATAGAAATTATAATTTTTATCCACCTTGCCTTCAATGGATGACTATTATCAAAGTTTGAGACTTTGAAACCCCATAAGCAAACATTATAATTTGTTGTTACATTGATTTTAAAACGAACAAAACCGAGTAAGTAAGTGTTTTGTTTCAGTTCTTCTTCGTAACCAACGGCTTAAATTAACTACAGCAGGCAAAGGAGAGTAAAGCAATGAACGAACAAAAAAATTGCAAAAAAACAGTCAAAATAGTAAGCACAGAATCATGTTTTCGCAAACCCGAAATGAAATCCCCCTCCCCTCTCTCTCTCTTCCCGCGCGAAATTTCCAACTAGTTGACGTGTGCAAATTAATAGAAAGTTTCAGAAAGAGCTTTCTAGCTCCATGACGAATAGGCTGCTTGTCCCAGGAGGGGAATCAATAATACTGACGGAGGTTTGTTCTTTTGCTCTCGGAATAATCCATAAGCCACGTGACGGTTTCCCAGAATTCCACTACAACGAGAACGGCGTAAATTCATTGGTCCTTCCCAACTTCGTAAAGATGTACTTGAAGTTACAGAGTAATCAGAAATTAAGGGAAATCCTTTTAAAACAACTTCACAAATTAGCATTGCATGACATACACGAAAAAATATAAATTTGTATATAAAAATAAGTAGGGCCCGGGACAATATGTTATAACATATTTTTTTTATTTGGCATCGTATCGAATATTGGGGTGAGATCTTTACATATCTGATGAAAATCAAACAAAATAGATATAAGGCATATTTTGCCAATTTTGCGTTTTTACAACATATCTCTTCATTTTTCTCGTAATTAGACATATTTCTGTATAATTTTGTATTTGTCTTGCATATAATCGGTTATTTAATAATGCATTCTTCGCAATTAAACGCAACGGATAATTCATATTATTAGAATTAGAATTAGAAATTCTTTATTCATGGGCGAAGTTCAGCCTGTGGTGCTCTACCACTTAACCCACAAATATTACTATAACATAAGAATTCCATTACATTTTCACTTATTTTCACATATTGTGTGTTACCTACTAACAATGACATATATGGTTTTAACCTATTTGATATTATTTTTGTGAAGATTTTATACTCAACATGCAGTAGATTAATTGGTCTGTATTCATTAATTGTTATCGGTCTCTTTACCTTACGTATTAAAACAGTCACTCCAGCACTACAATTTTTTCCTATCTTAATTTTGTGAAATACCTCTTGAACCCACTTGGTTACTGTGGGTCCTATAGTAGGCCATATCTTTTTATAACCTTCACTTGTAATACCATCGATACCTGGTGATACATCTCCACGTAAACTGAAAACCGCTTTAGTTATTTCATCCTGAGTAAACTCTTTTTCTAATATATTTCTATCTTCATCCTGAAGTATTGTGGGTATATTATTTATTATTATGTTGCCCTCATTATGTCGATCGTTTCTGTTTCAAATTTTTGTTGAAAATGTTCCTTTATTACTTGTTAAATTTCAGATTGCATTATAATTTCTTTCTCATATTTGTTTTTAATTTTGTTTATAATTTTTCTCTGACCTCTATTTCGTTCTTGTTTTATATGATATAATGTGGTTGTTTCTCCGTAATCAAAGGGCTGTACCTTACTTCTTACTTGAATACCTTTTATTTTATTTCTATGGAATCCTAATAATATCGCCTGAACATGCTTAATTTTATCTTGTACTGACTTACCTTGCAATACTTGATATTTTAATTCATGCAAAACACTATAGTAAAAATTGTACATACTATTTCTGTCTTCATATTTTTGTTTTCCATAGCTTTTACAAAGTTTTTGTAATTCTACTTTAAAGCAACTCTCCCACCACTCCACAAGATTTGTCTTATAAGTAGTTTTTGTTGACCACGTCTTCCATTTTTCTTGAAAACGTACTATGAATTCCTTGTCTTGAATCAATGCATTATTTAAATGCCAGAAACCTGGCCCTCTACAAATATTATCTGAATCTATTTTGATCCTAACGATATATGCAAAATGGTCTGTAAAGCAAATTTGGAAAGTTTGCACATTAGGAAACATGGTGCTTAATATTATTAGATACATAAATTCTATCAATGCGCGAGGCATGATTTGGTTTGATGTACGTATAACCTTCTTCATTTCCTTTGGCATATTCCCATGTATCAACTAATTGTAATCCATTTATTAATGCCTTTAAAGTTGGGGAGTAGTTATAACCTGGTTTTTGATCAATGGTTCTTAGAACTGAATTAAAATCACCTCCTAAGATGATAGATGTAATATTACCACTTAATTCTGCCGCCACGTCTTCTAGAAAGAAGTGGTTCCTCTGTGTTCTGTTTTGTGAACCAGAAGGTGCGTAAGTATTACAAAGTTTTATTCCATTTAATATGACTGTTATTATTCTTCCTGAATAGTAACATTGTACCTGTTGTATCGGTATTCCTTTACGAATATAGAGAGCTGTACCATGATTTTGTGGAGTAAAATTATTATACACATCATATATGTTACCGTCTTCTAAATATGGAGTTCCAATTTCTTGCAAAATATGCTTTTTTAAGGAAGTCTAGTAAAGCTTCCTGCTTAATTTTACTACACGACTTATTATAATTAATAGTAGATACTGTATAGGTCAACATATTATGAATGTATAATGAAAAACTAAGGATTACATGTATATATATATATATAAATATATATAGAATTATAAGAAAATACTTTTTTCCAGTTCATTTTACCTTAATCTTATTCTGGCTATATATGCAATATTTCACACCAATTATCAAGGCCAAACTATTTGTTAAATTATTGTTTTGATTTACTTAAATCACCTACCCTGCGCCTAGATCTTCTTTTCGCTAAGCTCATGTCGCTCACTTTCGCCGCACTTTTAGTCCGTTTTTTTTGTACCAGTTACATTTTCCACTACCATTTTCATATTTACACTACTACTCTCACTATCTTCATCAGTAATCAACTCACTATCCATATCGTCTCCCATTGCGTTTTGTTGTTCTTCCTGTCTTTCTGCTGTCTTCTGTTCCTCAATGTCATTGGTGCGTACCACGCCATCCTCTACGACTACTTCTCTCACTGATTGTGGTTTGGAGTTTTCTTCTTTAGTTACCAAGCATGGTGTACCACCATCTTCCTCTGGGATCTCCGAAGCCGCCACTGCCACTTCTGCTTCTTTCGTGGTGTCTTCTACGGGGTTGGTAGGTGTTCCGTCCTTCTGGGGGTTAGGGTGTCTTTCTGTGTGTATTTCAGTTAATTCCATCCGATTCTCAAGGCTAGTAGAAGGTGTTTCACTGGATGGAACTTCTTGGTATGGTCCTTCTCGTTGTTGCACCACTTCACTGTAGTTTCGTCCTTGCCTGAGCGGAACTCTCAGGACAGTGGGTTCACGAAGGTCGCACATCCTACGTTCGTGACCAGGCTGGTGACAAATCTGGCACGTCCGTTGCTGTCCATCATAGATAACGTGACACTGAAACGAGCGTATTACTAGAAACGAAGGTATTGATATTGTGACTTCCATTTTAGCCACTCGCACTCCATTATACACTGGGTATCGAAAGTTCCCCGACCATTCTTCTTTGTCTACACTATCGACAGTTCCAAATTCTCGCAGTTTTTCTTTCACGCTATCATCGTCCATTTCCAATGGGAGATTAAAGACACGCACAAATTTCACTTCCCTTCCCGCATCTTCTAATGACACTTTCACACTATTGCCATCAGCGTAACGAAACTCCATGTCAGGCCCATGTTGTTCTAATAGTTTTCTCATTGTCGCTTCTCTCACAAATTTAATATACACACAACGCATCACTGGAAAGCTTATCTTTATCGTATTTAACCTATTCATTTCGTTATTCTTAATTGCCACTATAGTACTTACAAGTTTATCAATTTGTCTCTTATTTTACAAGTCCAATTTTTCAGACGTAGTTGACTCACTAGCTGCACTCGGGGAACGCACTACCAGATAACGATATCAGCACGTCCAACACCCAAGCGTCCACCGAGGAACTCAGCGACTGAGCCACCGCGGCCACCTGACCTCACGATATTTTCAGTATTTCTCCACCTCATTCTTCCGTTAGAGAGATTCTGACTTCATTTAATACCCCCACACCCACCCTAGTCGATCTTCTTTGAAGATAGACATACCGTATATTTTTGGTTTTACTGAAAATATTTCTACATTTTTCTGACATATTTTCCAATTTTTTGGACATAAATACATCATGTTTTACACTTTTATAGGATATAAAGTCCCGGCCGCTATTATTTGTTAAATATGCATTAAATTTTATTTATTTATTTATATACTTAAAGTTTCAGATACAGTACTGATAGACTATTTTATACTGAAACTGTAAAAGCAAGAAGAAATAATAATAACAACAACAAAACAAGACAATACAAGATGGCAGACGAAAAAAAATATAAATTGTTACACGTACATTCTTAGCGATTGCCGGAAACTGTGTTTTGACAGGAAAATATCAACATTTACAGGCAGGTTATTATATAAGAGGGGGAGCCTATAGTCAAGAGACCGCTGTGGGAGGGAGAGCCTTTTAGCGGAAATGTGAAAGAGGTTTACGTTGCGGGGTTCCGTGAGGGTACTCGTAGATGAAATTGGTTGACAAGGAATTAGGTTTTAATTTTGCCAATAATGATTTTATGCAAAAATATCATGTCTGCTATATTGTGACGAGTATGTGGTGACTGTAGATTTTTCTTTCAATATTATCTTGAGGTATATTTTTCTGATACCTCGAAAAGGAGAAATTGGTTTCAAGAATGCTGTCATAAGTTTTTACTGGTTAAAGATACGTTGAAAAACCTAACCACTTCATTTTTCGTGGAAATCTAGCCTCATCTGATGTATCACATAACCTCCTTCCCATTATAAGTTTTAATTTGAATTCTATGTGGCAGTCAACAATATGCCTGACATCCACTGACACACTGCTATGGTTCCCCCCGGGCCCATCCTGTTTTTTATTCATGACTAATTGTAGTACCTAGCAATACTCTGACACACACCATCTACCTTTAGGGCATTAGCTTAATCCGTAGACAACCCTTTATCTGACTTCTCAAGGGCATCAAAGGGTTACTAGGACCAAGCCCCTGCGTGGTCTGTGGTGTCGGATTTATTTGTATTATACCTATATTGATTTGAAATAAAATATTATTTGTATCTCTTACTTAAGAGATGTATTCAAGCTTTCGATCGTGTACATAAATTTTATTTAAACAGACAATTCACCCGATATAACTTGTAGGCCGAAACCTATTAGTTATACCGCAGTTTAAAACCCTAGTCATTGAGTGATGCAGAAGAACCACTTTTCAGGGTTGGGTTTGGAAATATCCGCCTTGGAATACTAGTAGTCCGAAACCACCCCGAAGAGCGCGGAAAGATATTTCTCCAAATGTCCCCTGAATTAGCAACTTTTCAGCAACCAGGAGAGTGTCCCCCAAATTTACAGAGCTTTACCATTTTTCCAAGGCAACACTATAGTTGTTTATACATTCATAGTTACAGAATTTTTACAACGATTTACAATTTTCTTGTATTTTAACTTATTTTTTTTACTTATTCCGATCCTCTTCTATCGATTGGTGTCAAGGTTTTGTAGAGAGCTCGCCATCTGTCACGATCTTCTGCCAACTTCCTTCCTTCACTCAACGCGATGTTCCTCCTGCTCAGGATATCCTTCATTCCCTCATTCCATGTCCTACTTGGTCTTCCTTTTGGTCTCTTTGCATCCAATCCCCATTGTTACTTCCCATATCTGTTTAGGTATTCGATGTTCAGGCATTCTGCTGAGGTGTCCAAACCATCTGAGTTGTGCTTGCTCGACATCCTGATATATTGGCTTTGTGTTTAATGTTATTCTGATTGTTTGATTTCTGATTTTGTCCCTTCTGGTCTTTCCCACTGTTCTCCTCAAATATTTCATTTCTACTGTTTGTAAGTTTTGTTTTTGTTTTTCATTAATTATCCAGGATTCACTTCCATATATCAATGTTGGTACATAAGTTGATTTGTACACATTCATTTTTGTTTTTTGGCTTATTTCTTTTTTCCATAAAAATCCTTTGTTTATGGCATTATATAATTTGTTTGTATTCTTTATTGAAGTGTTTAATTCTTCATCTATTTAGCCATTACTGTTGATTGTAACACCCAGATACTTAAAACTTTGTACTTGTTCTATCTCTGAATCTTCAAGGCTTATTATGCAGGGTTTTTCTATTCTCCCTATCCTTAACACAGCTGTTTTATCTTTGTTTATTTTCATATATTTTTTGACATATTACCAATTTTTTTTCTAAATTTCTTTGTAGGTTTGCTTGTGAATTTGCAAACAATACAATATCATCTGCATATAAAAGTTCAGATACAGTTACAGTTTTCAGTTTCCAATTTCCTACTTTGAATTTTCTCATCTTTGGTTTTATTTCTTTCAGAACATCATCCATCAGATGATTTGCTTAAAAGTGATTGTATTTTAACAAATTACCAAAATTCTTTAAATTATTTTTCAGTAAGAATTCAGTTTAAAACCCTTTACATATATATGATATTACCAATAACGTATATTTAAAGAAAATATATAACAATATGTTTTTTTTAAAAAACGGAGTTGAACATAGATGAAAAAGCTGCAGTCGACTGGGGCGACACAACTTCTTCACATTTTACAAGGGTTGTTACGGAACTTTTGACTTATCCTGTATCATAAATTGTACATTATAAGAAAACCAGTTCAAGTAACCGGTTATTCGTGAAACATTACATCCGCCGAGATATCCATTCTTTAACCCTGGAATAGTACCTAAACAAATCTATGTTTAATGGTACCTATACGTCCCATAGACGTACACATAAAAAAGTTACTATACCCTCTATAAATGATTTAATTTTTTTCCATACTCTTCTCGCTGCATTTTAGATACTTTTTATTGTTAATGAATATAATTAAAATAACATTTTTCCGTAAACTCATACATTTTAAACATTTATAAACTAGGTTGCATAGAAAGAGTCATAATATATATGCAAATACGAGTAGGTAACTCGAACAGCAAGAAAATAATAAACAAATAAAGATTATACTTAGGTATAAGACAATCCCTTTAACTAGGAAATGGATGTAAAAGTATTAATGAAAAATACATGAACTAAAATTTACTCTCTATCACTAACAAACAGTCATTTAGACTAGCCACAATAACTAGAAAAAACTTAATGAATAAAAATGTTCACTCCTCCTTCCACATCCAGAACAGTAAATAGTTACAAACAAATCAGTCTTTAAATTATCATTTTTTACAAATGTGGCAAACGATGAAAGAATGCTCGCCACAGATAGGCTTTTTGCAGTTACAGCAGATCATTTTACTCATCCTTCTCTTTTTATACGAGCAGTAAGTACAGTACTGCCTCTTTCCAGATTTCGCTGCAGGTTAAACCACAACAGGTGGATCCACAACGCCAAGGCAATTTTGTATGCTGCTTCTTAGAGTGTGAGGCATATGTGGCTGTTTCATTCGTTCCTTCATCCATGGAAACGTTAGTCGATTTGCCAATTTGATGAGGAACTGAAATCTCGACAAAGGCTTTGCGTCGTCATCTTTTTTCTTTTTCTTGTAAAAGTTGAGCACATATATTATGTAAGAGTTGTAGCATGCAATATTGAGCATGTTGTAGAACTGGTTCATTGGCCACCTTCTTGTTTTTCGTATGCAAGAAGTATTCGTGACACACTGGTCAAAGGCATCAACTGCTCCCTTTGTTTGATTATAACACAGAATTACCTCAGGCTTCATACTGTTTTCATTTATTGCATCGTCGTCATGCATTGTGGAAATAAGAGTGACCAGTTTGTTAACACGTGGAGTAAATGAAACTGCTGTCAGATCCTCATGAAAAAGAAAGAGCGATGACTGAGGAGGTCGTGAAAGATAACTGGGGTCCACAAACTCCTTAGGAAACTCAGGTTTATTTTTCTTCGTCGTCCCAATCATTGTGAGGCCTCTTTCTGCCATTTTCTTAGCTAACTGGATGCTGGAAAACCAATTATCCATTGTAACATTACGACTTGAATTTTGGATGATGTCTGTTAGCTTTTCAACAAAGTAATCTGCAGCAGGCGTGCCTGAAGGTGTAGTTCCTTTACCAAGGTACGGGATCGCATTTACCATGTAATTCGTTCCTTGGTCGCAAAGCATCACAATTTTTATCCCATACTTTGCTGGTTTGTTTGGGATGTACATTTTGAACCCGACTCGTCCTCGGAATGGCACTAGTTGCTCATCAATTCTCACGTAGGCACTTGGTTCATAATTTGATATGCATTGCTCAATCAGCATGTTCCATATATCCCGTACGGGTGCAAAATTATCAGTTATCTTCCTTTCCTCACGAGTTTCTCGAGAATCAAAGCGAAGAGTGTCGAGCAAGAAGTGATGTCTCTGCACAGAAAATGATGCATGATATTTTTCGCCGCATTCCTTCGTGTCATGTAATGTTTGTAACTTCATATGGTTGTCTTTCTTGGCCCCTGCGAGAATTGTCACACCGAGGAGTGCTCTCAGTTCAGCCAATGAAACGTCCTTCAAAGCAGAAGCATTCTTGTTTTTATAAGACTCCCTTTGTCTTGCAATTTCCTCATTTGTGTTGTGCAGGATCATGTCCAACATTGTTGAGGTAAAGAAGACGTTAAAACATTCAACAGGGTCAGAAACATCTACAGCTTCGTTTTTTGTTTTTCGTTTGACATGTACAATGTTTTTAGCTGCGGCTTTTCCAGATGTGTTAGAAATGGGAACAGTTTTCCAAGCAAACCCGTTACGCCCGAACATATCGTCACATTCAGGTTTTAATCTTTTGTTTGTTGAATGGTCGTCATTTCCTTCGGCTGACCTCTTCCTCTTTTCACCTGACTTTGGAGGTTGTTTTGCAGGTCCTGACTTTTGCTTGCCTTCGGCTCTTGACGAACTTGATTTAGAAACAGCTGAAGGCCGAGATGATTGTGCTGCTGATTGAATGATGGCCTCCTCGATATCTTCTTCTTCTGACGAAGGTTCGTAGTCTGGGTCCAAGTCGGTATCGTCAGGATCCTCAGGAAAGGCATCTTGATCCACTTCAATTTCGTCTTCAACCTCGCTGCAATCGGATTCATGTAACTGAAGTTGCAGTTCTTGTAAAATCTCATCTTCAGTAGTGAATGTTTTGTTTGTGTTTGTGCCAGACATCTGGAACAATAAGGTAGGTACCTATGTCATCATAAACTCATCAACGGTACCAACACGCCTGGCAAACGTAGGAACACTACCTCATGAATGGTACCAACACGTCTGGCAAACGTAGAAACACTACCTCGTGAATGGCACTAATACGTCTGGCAAACGTAGGAACACTACCACATGAATGGTACCAATACGCCTGACAGGCGTAGGAAAATTTACGTTAAATGGTATCAATACGTCTCACAGGCGTACTATGCTTTGGAAAAAACAAAACACTGATCTTGACGTGAACTGCTCGGCAATCTGAGGAACACTGACTTGCCAAGAGAGTTTCCGTTGAAGCATACCTGGGAGGCGGGAGTAAGGTTCCCTACCGAAACAAGATGGCCGCTGTTCTTCCACTGAACTACGTCTCTTAGACGCATAGGTACCATTCCAGGGTTAAACATGCATTGTAAAGTTAGTGACGACAGGTTGTCAAGTTCGAATGGTCACGTGTCGTAGCAAACTTCCCTCTACTAATTACGTCGGGAACAAGATACTATTTCTTAAGGCTTGCTTGGGATAAATACACAACACATTCAAGTAATGTTTTTTTGAGTGTGTGTGTCATTGTTAAGAAAGTTACTTCTTGAAAGTAATTGAATTACAGTTACATTCGCTGTACAGAATTAAAATTGGTTGGATGTTCTAAATGTAGAATTCAAGGAATTATAGCTTCCTTACCTTAGGTAATATAGCTAAAATCATTTCACCTTAGCATCGAGAGACGACAGTGAGTTGGAAACAGAATAGCGAAATGGAACTCTTCCCCCACGTTTAAAAAATCAAGTGTTGTAAAGAAACTGCAATCGTAGCTGTTGGTAACTTTACTATTAATGCAAAAAAAAGTAAATATGTTACAGTTACTTAGTTTATAAAGTAACTAGTCACAGTTAGAATCTCTCAAAAAGTTATTGTTACTTGGAATTCTGTTGCAATTAACTCGTTACTTCCAAATACTTGCATGTGTCTGTAAGTGTATGTGTGTGTGTGTAAGTCAGTTTTCTGGCTTTCTGGACCGGAGCTTAGCATTACTTTAGTTATTTCCCCAGTTATCCTCGTGGTGTAGGCCTCCCCGATGGCTCAGTGGTAGCGTCTTCGCCTTGTGATCAATGGGTCCCGGGTTCGATACCCGGTGGATGCACATAGGGGTTCGGATCTCACTATAAACTGTAGGTCCAGTCCTGATTAGCCTTACTGTGCATTAAGTGGACTTAAAACATCAACTATCAATTAATAAATCAATTATCTTCCTGGTGGTAGGTCAACACCGAAATTTCGCAGCCCTCAACAGAAAAGCGACACTTCAGTTCTTACATAGACAATACACAGACGCAGGCCCTACAGTGTATTAAGCTGGCTTGGTCCAGGCGCAGAGGCTCGTTAGAGAATGAACTTTCGACGGTGTAATCGGTGTTGACATTCGAATAACTTCTGAAAAGACCACCCCTTGCTTACCCTGGCGGTGGTATATGTAGTCAGTAGGGCGTCTGTCTGCCACGCGCGCGACCCGTGTTCGATTCCCGGCGTGGGTGATCAAAGGCCAAAGTTTTCCCTGCATAAAAGTGGCTTTGGAGTTCACCCAGTCTCAAATCAATGGGCTCCTTGGGGGTAAAGGCATTTGTAGATTGGTGCTGATCATATCACCTCCAAAATGGCCGAAATCGAGAATGTGTGGGGTCCTGCCCCCACATCCCCTAAATGTACCTTAATGGCACTGTGCTATACGCACGGGGAACTTTACCATTTCCAACGTTTTAAAAATTGTCCACAGGGTAATCAGGTACGTGCAGACGCTGTGTCTATTGGTCTGTGTGTTTGTCCCAATTAGTGGTTCCTTCATTCCTCCATCCTCGCCTGTGTGTAGAAGCAAAATGTCCCGCACTGGAGTTCAGGGTCGTTAAAAATTTGCGCCATACAAACGATTCGGCGCTACGTTGTGACACAGAGCTTCACCTTCGCGCTACATGCCCCCATTCTTTCTCATGCATTATTCATCTTCCACTTTGCATCGTCACAATTGCTGCGCGGGTTTGATCATCCATCTGAAAGAAAGAGCTGGGTGGGGGTGGGGGGGGGTGGGAGAGAGGCTCCCGTAGATCTTTTTTATTGGTGTTCTACAAAGAAGTTAATCGTTGCATGCAATCATTACCAGGATATTAAAGAATGAGGCATAATAGCTCATGAAAATTTCTTCAGAAGCTTTCTACAAGATTTCTTTGTGCAAGTTTGACAAAGATTATGTCCATTTTATACAGGGTGTGGCAGTGAATGTGGCCATTTCGCAACACTGGATAAGCTAGTTGTTGCGTCAGAGACAACACGTGACTATCGCCAACTTGCAGCCATTGCAGTTAAGACGCAGTCATTATAGTGGCACAGCGCACATTCGCTGTAATAGCGGATTACAAAAACAACGCGGATATTCTTTGGCCCGCCAGATCACCAGATCTGACCGCGTGTAAATCCAACCAAACCCCCACACCATGCACACTCAATTAACTTAAAGATCGTGTGTGAGAAGAGGTGGCTCCAGATCCTACCGAAAGGCAGTGAGTGTGTGGAACAAAATGGAGGTCATTTTAGAAATGTTATTTTTAAATAAATTAAAGCAAGGGATTGTATTTGTATTGTCTTTTTGGTATTTCTTTTTTAAAGAATAAAGTAATTAATTTTGTCTTAATTATGTATGTTTTGTTTGGTGTTATGTATTATTTTGTATTAATTGAGGAGTGTTTAATATCGCCCGATTCTCTGGCGCACCCTTTATGTGGATGGTTGCGAATTCACCTGAAAAGAGGAGAAGGGAAGGCCAACATAATTCCCAGTAACTTACTACATACGCAAAGGGTAAATCAATTATTATAAAAAATGGCGCAAAAGTCATCTTCCTATTTAAACTGACCTTTATTTTGACATCTTGTTGTTTATATCAGTAGTGTTTTGTCAGTGCGAAAATCAATAAGTATACCCCACAAGAACGTGGAAAAATTGTGACAATATTTTTTAAGGAATAATCTACCTGTAATTTTGACACAACGAGAATTTAGACGGCATTTTCCCAATCTTCCAGCGCCTACACCACAAACCATTCGGCGTCTTGCTTTCTTTGGGGATATTTGAAGTCATTGGTTTATGTGAATAAGCCAAAGACGTTACAGCAACTAAAGGACAATATTAAGAATAAAATTGAAAACATTTCCCCGCAGATTCCTTCCAACATCATGTAAACGCAATAAAAAGAGCCCAAATTTGCATCAATTCAAATGGTGGTCGTTTATTGGATGTTAGCTTTAAAAATTCAGGACGTAAAACTTACAAGTATCAATAAAAGTTTAACACAAAATAAACTACTTTGTTGAATTTAACACCCAAGCTATAGGGTAAGAAAATCAAGTGATGACTTTTGCGCCACCTTGTACTTGTCGGCAAAAATGTTACAAAGTAATAGCTATTTAACTATCTACACTCTGTATCGGGAATCTCTGGAGCAAGGTAACGAAACAAGCCTCTGCCCAAGAAGTGACTCGAGGGTTTAGTCGAATAAACTCGTGAGAAGAGAAATGAGTGCATGGATAGGGAAACGTAGCAGCCATTTATACCAACGCGACCCGTTCCCTCCTTCCCTTCTCCACCGTTATGTGCTGCCTTGCTTCACATATTCCTGAGATAGAGTATAAAGTTCCACATACACTGTTAAAAAGTCGACTATAGAAAGAGACCATGGCCGTTTTAAAAGTATTCATAGCTATGACATCGTTATATTAGTAGTTAACGTAATTAATATCATTTTAATGATTAAGTTCTTAAATCATATTTATTGTTCGCATAAATTGCAATTTATAATTACTGTATTCTACATATTGATGTGAGATGCTTCTTCCAAGCGCTACACGGACCGCATTCGAGCGGCACAATATCCAAATGAAGGCAGTATGTATGTGTGTGTGTGTACGTGTATGTCAGAAATATCTGTTCAAAATGGCATGTTTAGTTCTCATTCTCGCCACCGCACAGATTTGTGTCGACATAATTGCCCATACGCTTACAACAAGATGTTTGCACCTCGTATTTGCAAACTAACATTAAGGCTGTTAAATTTTAACGGTCGAATATTGTAAATTGTACGTTAATTTCTCAAAGTGCACGCTTCTAACTCCAATTAACATCGGAACTGTAGCAATCACAACAATAGAAAATTGGACGGTATTTGTTGGCAGCGATGGTTGAAGCTGAGTTCAGCCTAGGAAACGTCAACATTTATAACCTAGCCTCCATATTGTAAAGATCCAAAACCTTGTACAAGAAAGAGCGCTGCAGAAAGGATAGGCTCGGAGTTTTGGAACAGCTTTACTTGAAGATTGAAGTGATAGCTTGATTATGGGTTCATTTTCACATGAATTACATATATTGTAGTTCTCAGCCAGAGAACGAAGAAGAGGAGAAAATATACAAATATCGATTAGGGGATCAAATATTTGATATCCAAATTTTGATTCCTGATTCCAATATCCGAATTCATATTTCGAATTTTGAAGCCGCTACCAGAATTTTCATTGGGATATTCGAACCGTGAATTCTGATCCAATATCTGAATCCTGATTGCTATCGATATTTCAATCGAGAATCCTGAATCCTATATCCGAATCCTTATCTCGAATCCTGGATGCAATATGCTAATCCTGATTGCGATATCCGAATCTCGAATCCTGGATCCGATATCCTAATCCAGATTGCGATATCCGATTCTCGAATCCTGGATCCGGTAAACAGATTCCCGATTGCGATATCTAAATCTCGATTCTTTGTTCAGATATCCAAATATAGAAATTGTTTCCCCATGCTCGAATCAGGAATCTGTGATCTGATTACAAATCTTGAATTCTGGGAGGGATTTTAAATCTTCATTAGCCGAATATTCAGATAACAATCTGCCTGTCATTACAAAGCTTTCTTTATGTATTGCACAGAGGAGAAGTAATTATAGAAGCCACGGTAGCTGCAACTGTCCCCGGTGTGGAGCAGTTTGTTGCAATATTTTAAATAAAAATAACTTTTCAAATGTTACTTAACAAATTTAGTATATTAACCAATTTCTGCAGTCACTATAGTTACGAATAACAAACAAAATAACATCAAAATTGAACAGAGTAGCACAACAGAATTTTCTTCATTCTTTTCAGATTATGCTCACAACTAAATAACAAAATATAATTGTAAAATGTCTTTGAATTAAAGAACTGTTGCAATAGCCTCCTCCTCCGGTTGAAAACCTTGACATCATACTTTGATGTAGAAATACGTATATTTTTTAAACGTAACATCTTCAATGTATCATCTTCACTTCTTCTTCTACTTCTTCTTGGGCAGCAATCTTATTCCTTTCACATCTTTTTTACAACCATCTTCAGTAGATTTCTTCTTTACTGCAATCTCATTACCATTACTATTTCATAACCATCTTATGACCATTTAAAAAGGTTTTGTTCTTAACGAGTGCACTTCTTCCGTTTGAAACTATATGTGCAAACGAAGCCCTGCAATAAAAATGCGGACCACATTACATTCAACTTACATTATATATATATTCCTTCTTATCATTCTTCCAGAGAGACACTTTGTATAATTCTCCCTTTCTTATTCGTGTCAACACTCTTCCTCAATACATTGACATACACCATACTGATGAGAATAGAAGCCAAACATAAGTTCTTACATAAAAGATAATATGATGATCAACAGAACAGAGATAATAAATTCATGCTGGTTTACACATGATAATAAAATACATAATGCAAACAACTGAACTCGTTTTTGCACAAAATTACAACAAATTCAACCCTAATGTACAATTAAAACATAAATCAGTATTTCTTAACAACTCCTTTCTTTACTCCTCCGAACAATTAAAAGGTTTAATGTTTTCTAGGTTTTGTCTACCTTTTGTTCCCTTTCCATCTAGAGAAACTACAGTCGCACAATTGTTTCTTACTTCTATTACCAAGAATGGGCCAATAAACAAATCATATAATTTGTAGATAGTTTTGTTTAAAGCAGAGTTCTGTAAGCCCATAATGTAATATTACTCATGAATGACGTATTGAGACTCAATAGACAGGTGACTCAGGAAGGTTATGCCATTGGCTGGGCTTCTGCGCTGGGCGAGCGAGAAGTTTAGCGTGGCAGATCCTTGCTGACTGAGAGAGACTTTGGACGAACTGGACACAGGCTGGACAGGCTGAGTATACTGCATTACCGTCTATAAACCTTTTGGGGCCTGCATGGCCGGGTGTAATTTACCTGAAGATAATAGAGTTATTTTGAGTTCTTAAAAGTGCAAGAAAAGGAATTTGTTTTTGTTTTAATATTTTTTAGGTGGATTGCTCCGGGTCATGTTGGCTGTGGGGGTTTTGGGCGGGGCTGCGGTTGGCTCAGACTCGTGTAGCCGTTATTTACTGACTGGTGACAATCAAATGGGACGAACTGTACTAGTTTAACGGGGATATAATCCATAGACATTTCTGTTGACTTAACTAAATTTGGAAAGTATAAGTAATAATATTATTTGTAATAAAGAATATGGGTTAAAGAATATTAAGTTTAAATTGTATAATTTAAATACCTAATATATGATCATTACGTTCCACTACGCCGATAAGACAATCCTCGTCTCACTTCTTTAGTATTAAAGGGGAAACAAGAGACGTAGAGGATTATAGCTCTTAGCATGATTTTTAATCATGATTAAATCTCCTTTGACAATATTTTTAGTACCAGAGCTTGTTTGAACACCTTTAGAATTTCTTCGATGTTTAAGTTTTTCTTTTAGCTCCAAGTATTTTGCCTTCCAGGATAATTCTTCAATATTCTCAGGCCAATCGACAATATTAGTTATATTATCTTTAACTTGATCGTGTAAAAATAGTTCCGCAGGTGTAAAACCAATAGATTCAGAATATGAATTGTTCAACAATTTGACAATGTTCGTCAAACATTTAGCCCAAGATTTATGATTATCCTTGCAAAATAACCTCAGTAAACGCACAATCTCTTTATTGTAGCGTTCAATTGGATTAGCGAGTGGTGAATATGGCGAAGTAAAAATATGCTTGATGTTCTTGGAGGTAATAAAACTTCGCCACTCCTTAGATTTAAATTGTGAACCATTATCACTTAATATAATTAGACATGCAGGATAATGATGAAAATACGATTGGTTTAGTTTATTGATAATTTCCATAGATGAAGCTTTACGCAAAGGATAAACTATAATAAACTTACTTGCAAGATCCACTATACTTAGTATATATTGATAACCTTGAGAAGCTGGTAACGGACCAATCAAATCTAATGAAAGGAATTGATGTATTTTAGGAGTTAATATGTGAAGATCTTCTCGTGTGACACGTTGCACTCTCTGCTTTGACTTGGCACATTGAAGACAATTTCTCAGATATAATTTAATGCTGGCTTTCATGTTTGGCCAAAAGAAAAATTTTGAACACTTTCTGAAGGTTTTTGAATAACCAAAATGTCCACATAAATCATGATGATCATACAGTACCTTTTCCACAGCTTTTTAGGTACAAATATTCTCCAGTGTTCAGACGCAATAGATTTATAGAATAAGATTAAGTGTGGTAAGATGGAAAATTTTACTAAAATCCGGTTGAGCTAATACATCAGGAGATGTAACTAGCTGTTTCAAATCATTAAAAGCTTGGTGATGATTCTCCTTCCAGTCCCACTTGTTATTTGATTTTAGTAAATCATACAAAGGAGCAGCTATCATTGCAAATTTGTGAACAAATTTTCTCCTCCAATTTAATATTCCTAAAAATTTCCTTAGAGCCTTCTTGTTTTGAGGAACTGGAAAATCCATGATTGCTTGGTTCCTTTCAGGATCAATATGAATGGTTTCTCCAGAAATCACATGGACTAGGAAATGTTTTTCAGTTTGGAAGAACTTGCATTTCGACAATTTAATAGACATATTAGCTGTCTTCAGAGTTGATAAAACATAACGTAAATGTTCTAAGTGGTTTTGAATTGATGGAGAGAACATTAAAATATCATCAATATAAACAATCAGGAAAGAATTTGTATGATTGCCAAATATTTTATGCATTCTATCAACGAACACAGTCACGGCACTTTTGATTCCAAAAGGCAAAAAACGGAACTCCATCAAAATACCTCTATAAGAAAATGCCGTAAACTTAAACGACCTTGGTGTCAAAGGAATCTGAAAATAACCGCAACTAAGGTCAATAGATGTGAAGTATTTTGCTCCCTTCAATCTTCGTAGTAATTCCGAGATAGGCTCTACCTGTGTCATCGGAGAAATTACGTGTTGGTTTAATTTACGGAAGTCGACCACTGGTCTCCATAAACCTCCCGCCTTTGGGACTATGTGGAGTGGATTCCTATAGGGAGATGTGCTTTCTTGTATAACGCCCCAATGTTGCCATTTTTGTAACTCTCTTTCCATATCATCCCGTCTAGCATAAGGAACAGGGTAAGTGGGTGCTATTATTGGTACATCAGTATCCAATTGTGTATCGTAAGCTTCCACATTTGCTTTTTTAGGTCTGTCAGAAAATAAAACTTGGTATTCGAGAAGAAGATGAAATAACTGATCCAAACAATCAGATGGAAGAGTATTGTTGATGTACGCTGCACGCCGAATATCTTCCTCCGAAGCGATGTCAGATGTTCCTTCAATTTGTGAAGTGGTTGAAATTGGTAATTTGCATGAACGTACTATTCCCTTCATTGACGGAAGACTTTCTTCCGATTGCACTAAAAACGGAGCAATTATTTCCTGACCTAATGAATTCGAAAGCATGACGGTTGCGTTGCTGTAATTTATAATCGCCTTATATTGCCACAAAAACGGCGAACCCAAAATTAAATCAGCGTGTAATTGTTTGACAATATACAGTTCCATGTGGAAAAACTCATTTGGTATTTGAACTGTTACATATTTGAAACCCATTACCTTTATACGTTGATCTCCTGCAAAGCAAGCCAATTGTATTCCTTCTAATTGTTCCAATTTTGCTCCTGGTATAATTGAACTTAGAATTGTCCAGATTTTATAATCTAATAAATTACACTGACTTCCAGTATCAATTAAACAATTTAAAGACAGATCCGCAATTTTACATTGTATTTCTGGATTCTCAATTTTTGGTATTGGAGTACCGTTTTCTGACATAATCCACTCTGGTCCAGAATCGTACCATTCCAATAAAAATGCTACAGATAAAACTTTATCTCTGGTAACGCCTAAAGATTTCATTTTATTATAATCCTTCAGACATTCCTTAACATGTACTAAATAAGGGTTATTAACTCTACCATCCAGCTCCTTTGCATTTATTTGTGGCAATATAAATCGGAGCATATCACCCTGCCTTAGTTGTTTAAGTAGTTAGAAGAATGTGCACTTGTGGTAGTAGTAGCAGTCGGAGTTAGGTGTTCCATATTTGCAGAATTACGCTGCAAGTTGGTGCTGCCTACTGTAACACTATTTTCCTGTGAACTATGAGATGCATTACCATACTCTATTGGTTGTTCATTGTAATTTCCAGTTCTACTATATCTTCTGTTATCAGATATTGGGGTATTGCCAAGTCTGAAATTCGAATTATTTACGTTATTATTAATTCTTTCAGACCTTACAAACTGCCTTCTTGAGGGATTGCGTTCAAATCTTCTGGGAGATGGGCGATGATTTACATTGATTCCTGCATTTTCGGTCTGTGTTGTAGAATCATAAGAATTCCGCTCCACATTTACTTGCCTGACGAAGTATTTTGGTCTGTCGAAACTTCTCTTCTTATTAGCCTTGTCATCAGAATCTGTATTATCACCGAGCAAAGATAAACTTTTATTCTTTTCGCTCGAATACAAATCAATAGTCCATAATTTCTGCGTCAGTTGCTTAAGATCTGTAATATTATGGCAGCCCACATTCTTTGAAATTGACTCAGGTAGCTGTTTCAAAATCATCCGTATTACTTCAACTTTGTTTGGAGTTTCCACAAGGTTACAATAAGCAGAGTACGTTTTTAAAGCGTATGCTTCCAATGACAAACCTGAAGCTGGGTTGTATTTTCTTGATCGTAACAATGTCAACTGACTTTCTAATAACTCATTAGATGCAAACTGATCAAGAAATGTATGTACAAAGTCCTCATAAGAAATGAAACTCTTCTTTTCACTGTTGAACCAGTAAGCGCGTACATTATAAAAACACTTACGAATTATACATAATTTATACTTGGGAGGAACACCAATTATGTTTAACATTGTAGTTAGTTGTTCGATAAATTCTCTAGCAGACTGTTTTGAAACATCTCCAAAACGTGGCAATTGACTGAGTTTACTAACTCGTGAAAATCTATTAGAGCATGTATCAGACTGATTATAAGAATTCCATGTAGAATCATTATTCAGCCACATCGGGTTATAAGTACAGTTTGTTCTAGTACAAGGACTATGATTTACATTTAAGTCATCAGGAGACTGATCATGGATTAAGGAATGACATGTACTTTGACGTTGGCAACCACATACTGATGTTTCAAGACCTGTGAAATTGTCTTTATTATCACAAGCAACATAAGTTCTAGAAGGTATGGAATTTCTGTTAGATGTAGAACAAATTTGCTTTGATGTGTCTGTAGCACATAAAGAACTAGGTGCATTATTTTCAGTATCACAAGTATGTACGTGCTTATTATCATACAGTAAAGAGTTGTTCAACGAAGAAAGACATGAATGGTTATTGAGTGAACATGTACAATTGATTTTGTCAACAGTAGGATTGCTATTACTAAATTCAGTATTATCTAAAACACAATGCCGCAATGCATATGTATTCTTGCCTTGTGAAGTGGAAGCTTTAGCAAATTTATTCCTACTTTTATTGTGAGCAGATTTGCCCTTGCACAATTTGGTTACATTTTCCTTTACATAATTCACTTCCACAAGTGGTTCGGATCCCACTTTAAACTGTAGGTCTAGTCCCGATTAGCCTTACTGTGCATAAAGTGGACTTAAAACATCAAATCAAATCAAATCAAAAACATAATTCACTTCAGCATCAGATGTATCATAGCCAGAAGAACCTGTATGAAATGTTTCGCATTTGTTGTGTTCACTAAAAACAACATGCTTTATTTTAGAATTTAATCTTGTATCAGTTTGGCATGCTATGTGCCTATGTTCATTAATAAATAAGTGCATCAACATTACTTAGTTCTTTATCTGGTTGTAGAACGTCTCTAACCATACTAGTACAAATAACATCGCTTTGCTCTAAGTAAATGCATTTCTCATTTAAATCCTTAAGCATGGAATCAAATTCTTGCAACTTTACCTGCGTAGTATTCATATTTGTTTGTAGTGTACTTATAAAAGTTTCATGTTGGCACAACTGGTTTGATACGTGTTGTTTTAACTCATCATTATGATGGTCTAGTTTTGATTCAAGATCACTGACTTTCGAATTTAATAAAGTTACTTCATCATTTATACGTTCATTTAGTAACCTATTAGCTGATTGACAAGAATCAGAAACCTGCTGGAACTTATTTTCTACATGTTGGAGTCCTTCGTTTAGTTTTTCAGTACTTTGCTGCAACCTAACCAATTTTGTGCCCCAAACTTCACAGTTTGTTTGTAAACTTTCGCGCAGCGTTTCAGCGTTCTGATCAAGTCAATACTTCAGTATTCTGAAGTAACCTATTTTCCAGAGTTTCAGTGTTCTGAAGTAACCTATTCTCCAGCGTTTCGGTATTCTGGAGCAACTTGTCTTGCAACCTATTCTCCAGAGCTTCAGTATTCTGAAGTAACCTATTTTCCAGAGCTTCAGTATTCTGAAGTAACCTATTTTCCAGAGCTTCAGTGTTCTGAAGTAACCTATTCTCCAGCGTTTCGGTATTCTGGAGCAACTTGTCTTGCAACCTATTCTCCAGAGTTTCGGTATTCTGGAGCAACTTGTCTTGCAACCTATTCTCATGTTGGGCAAAACTCAAGTGAAAAGCAGATAAAATTTGGTCAATATTGGGATTTACTGTATCCAAGTATGATTTTAGAGTGAATGGATTGAATTTTGGCTTGCATGCCTTACAGTAATAGTCTTCTTTCATAGAGCTGAATATTACCCAGTGAATAACTGTAAGACCCCTACAATTTACGTGTTCCCATTTCTTGCATGACGTGCATTCAATCATGCGAGTGTCAGAAAATCTGTCCTTACAACAGAGTAAATCCTCCATTTGCTTACCAGAATTGTCCTCTTCGTTGCTTACTTCAGCAACATCACTGAGATCCGGTTGAAGGCACACGCTACTTCGAAGCACGTAAGGCACTTCTCTTTTCTTCATTGTAGCATTATCAGTTCAGTTCTTATCAACTTACAATTTTCGAATCCTGGCTCTAGGTCGCCAATTTATTGCAACTGTCCCCGGTGTGGAGCAGTTTGTTGCAATATTTTAAATAAAAATAACTTTTCAAATGTTACTTAACAAAATTAGTATATTAACCAATTTCTACAGTCACTATAGTTACGAATAACAAACAAAATAACATCAAAATTGAACAGAGTAGCACAACAGAATTTTCTTCATTCTTTTCAGATTATGCTCACAACTAAATAACAAAATATAATTGTAAAAACAGTTCTTTAATTCAAAGACATTCATGCTTTCGAATTCATTAGGTCAGGAAATAATTGCTCCGTTTTTAGTGCAATCTGAAGAAAGTCTTCCGTCAATTAAGGGAATAGTACGTTCTTGCAAATTACCAATTTCAACCACTTCACAAATTGAAGGAACATCTGACATCGCTTCGGAGGAAGATATTCGGCGTGCAGCGTACATGAACAATACTCTTCCATCTGATTGACGGATTTTAAATCTTCATTAGCCGAATATTCAGATAACAATCTGCCTGTCATTACAAAGCTTTCTTTATGTATTGCACAGAGGAGAAGTAATTATAGAAGCCACGGTAGCTCAGTCGCTATGGCGTATGACTACCATATGAGAGACCCGGATTCGATCCCTGGCGGGGAGAAGCGGGACTTTTTCAACCTGTTGAAGCTGCTCCGGAACCCACCCAGCGTCGTATAAAGTGGGTAACTGGAGTAAACTCTGGAGGGTAAAGGCGGTCAGGGGCGTGCTGCTGATCACATCACCCCCAGCTCGGCTGAGATCAATAAAGTGTGAGGCCCTAACCCCACACCCCCTATACGTCTTCATGGCGTGATGAAAAGCACAGGGGAGCACTTTACTTTTAATTTCACTTTAGAAGTAATTATGAGACGAATGACGGTCGGAGAGATCTAAGAAAGGAATCAACCATGGAAAAATTAGGCTTGTAAGATTCATTCGACCACAATATTTCTAAAATGCTCCTTACGCTAAGTTTTGAAATGAAAAAAGGCACTATATTCGACAAGAACTACTTCTGAAACGTTTCCTCTGCACCCCTTCCTTGTGATATTCATTCGCATCGCTCATCCTTAACGGAGCTCGTCCCACATTTTAAGGCGAGGAACCGGTGCGCTGGAAGGGAGCCAGCATTTGTTTTGCTTTGAAGCTCTGTTTCCGTAAACTTTCCCTCTCTTCCCTTTGTCTCTTCGCTAAACGAAAGAGGTGGGATTTTCCCTCATAAATTCCCTTCCTCAAAGCCAAACTTTCCGGATCCTTCCAGTACAAATTTACGGGACTTTAGAAATCGTCTTCAAGGCAAATGAAAATATATACGAGATTACAAAGAAACTTCGTACTCAAAATAGAATTATTTAGAAAGTTTTTAAGCAAACACCCATTAAGATATATTTTTTTAAAAAAACATGAAACTAAGTATGCTAGGTCCCGCGTAGCGGTGCACTTCACAAGTACACTTACCTTATAAGCTCAGCAGAGCATGCTGGATAATCCCAGGGTTCGGGCTAAGTTACTGCGTTCCTTCCCCTTGGATCCACAGGTGAAGTCCAATGACAACCCACGAGATTGTCCTCCTGATGCAGGTATCCACAAGTACGAAATACACTTTCGAAATTAAGAAAAACCGGAATATGTTCAACTTTACGTTTATTATAGACACGCACGTATATCATGTAAGACTAAAATTACAATCCAAATACTTTCGAATGGTACAGCACGAGATGCGTAAGTCTATCTTTCCCGTAACCCAAAGCACCTCTTGCCACTTAAAATCTCTCCGCGCAACTACTAACCGTTTTTCTTTAAGGCGAAAACACCTCCTCAGTTACACAGTGTTACCAGACACAATAACCTTTTAATACTAGGAAGTTTGATAAAAGCAAACAGTAATATATTAGAAATGTACAGTAATCTGGCACAGTGAATTTAGGTATGTGGTGGCAACAATGCAATGAAAAGCGCGTGATCTTCTCACACCACAAGAGTTTAAATAAATCAACAATGGCTTTCAAAATATAAGAGAAACGAACGGCGTTTGCCAGAAACATAAAACAACAAATAGATATAAGGAATTTAACTCAGAAATTATTAACTTAGGCTTCACTAACTTGATTAAAATGAAACTTACAACAATCTTTAGAATATTTAAAAGCAAATGAAACGATTAATGTTGAAACTATGTAAATTGCTTAAATTTGCCGCTATTCATACTTGTAGATATGTGTATAATTTTGATTATAAAGACGGCCATATTAGAAAATTGGTTGAAGGCATTAATATATTTATGAATATATATATGAATTATTAACTGTATAATACTAATAATAATAATATAAAATATAATAATAATAATATAAAACCACGAAGTAATGGCAAACTCGGGGTTTTACAAGTAGTACCTGTACAAATTACCATTAGGGCCTCTCGATGGCTTAGTGGAAACATCTTTGCCTTGTAATCAAGGGGTCTTTGGTTGGATACCCGATGGAGGCAGATAGTGGTTCGGATCCAACTTTAAACTGTAGGTCCAGTCGCGATTAGCCTGTCTGTCAATAAAGTAGACTTAAAACAATAACTCGAATTACCATTAATCAAGGGGTCCTGGGTTCGATACCCGGTTGAGGTAAATAGCGCTTTGCATCCCACTTTAAACATAAACTGTAGGTCCAGTCCCAACTCGCTTATCTATGCATAAAGTGGACTTAGAAAGCTCACACCAATATATTACCACAAAAAATGTAGATGTTTTCATCACCAGAGAGCTGTTGTCTTAATCCGAGAGAGATTGATTTCGCTCTAGGAATATTGATTTTACTACAGGATATTGACTTTTTTTAAAAGTTAACTTGATGCACAGATAGGCGAATCGGGACTGGACATACAGTTTAAAATGGGATCCCAACAACTATGAGCCTCCACCGGATATCGATCCTCTGACCTCTTGATTACAAGGCATTGACGTTACCACTAAGCCATCGCGGAGGCCCTAATGATTAGTACAGGTACTGTTTAGTTTCGTGTTTTTTTAAAATATCTTAATGAATATTTGCTTAATAACTTTCTAAATAATTCTGTTTTGAGTACGAGGTTTTCTTGTAATCTTGTATAGCCTATTTTCATTTGCCTTTAAGACGATTTCTAGTTCCCATAGATGCCTCCACCGGTTATCGAACCCGAGACCCCTTGATTACAGAGCGATGACGTTACCACTGCAACATCGGAGAGGCCCTTTACTGCAGGATATTTCCATCAGCCTGGACAATTATTCACCTTGGGAATATTTCCTTCAAGCGAGGTTATTGACTTCACTTTACGGATAATTCCTTAGTGCAAGGGATATTTCTCTCCCTGAGGATATTTCTTCTACCAGAGAGCTCAAACGCTATCTCACAACTTGGACAGCATTTTGCAGACTAATGAGGCTCTGGCGTCTTGACCTAGGCCAGTGGAATACTCTGTATGGCTGTGTGTTGTCATCTGTTTGGTCCTGATTTGTGCTGAGTGTCCCATTACAGCCTCAGCATATAAATAGGTAAGGAGATTATAGTTTTCAGAGACAGATAATGATTTTAGTTACGGTAATAGGATGGCTCTAGGCACCTATCTAGAAATATATTTCGGAGCGAGTCCAAACCAAGTGTCTCCAAATAATAATAATAATGATGTTTAAATTAAAATAATTATATTAAATTAATTAAAAATAATATTAATTAAAATATTCAAAATTAATATTATATTTTTATTACATGAAGAGGTAAAAATGCGATATGAAGATAGTGATGTCACAGCACGTATTCATTATCTAGCTTACGTACAGTTAAGGTGGGTAAAATTTGTGAAAGAGACAACTGCCCTGGCAAGGAAATTAATGTCAAATAGATAAAGAATTAAATATTTATTGGACTGTCATTCAAAGTCCTATGATCCGAATATAATTCTTGCTTTCTAAATAAGTTTGGCGGAATTAAACGAGTATATTTTATAACCCTCGATTAAACAACAAGTGTATTTCCTTTACTTAATATTAGTTTATTATTTCATTAATTATTTTTACTACTAAGTAAGTCTTTCGGAGGGGGGGTGTACGGACCCCGTGCTCCCCTAAATACGTCCTTGGCAGGCTCCCATATAATGTGATGTATGCAAATATCCCAAGGGTTGACGCACCCCAAAACAATTTAAATCATATTCATCTCAACGCGAAGGGTGGGACATTTCCCTCATCGTACTAGGATTTTCCCACTCCAGGGATTTTTCATTACAGTATCAAATTTCCCTCACGACACCGACCCTGCCAACAATCTCCTTCCCGCACCGGATCCTTTCCCCTATTGTACCACCCTTACAACCCCCCCCCCACCTTCCAGAATGTCACTTGACTTCCTGTCTGGAGCCGCGACATAAGAATAATGGAGACAAGCTTGGCAACAAGGAGCATAAATATGTCTCTTACCTCCACCCACTACGTCAGTTTTTTTCATACGTCTCCCTCCTCTGCTTCCTGGTCCTTCATCACCCTGCCCGATGCACTACCTCTACAGAGAACAAAAAAGAACAATCACATTGTGGTAGATATATTCAAAACTGCAGACGGCATATGCTAAAAAATACTTCTTCGAGAACAAATACCCTTTAGAACATGTCAGGTAGAAGCGTAGCGTTATGGTAACGAGGGGATTATTTAGTATTTAGTGCAACATGGAGGGTGTACAGTCAACGGCAAAAAAGGATCACCCAGAGTCTAAAATACTCTCTTCCCGGTAAGGCGTTGTATGTGTTGCCTAACGTTACGGCGTTAAATGGATTTATATAGCAAATTTTCAATGGCAACTTCTACCAGCGTTAGACAACACACGTAACGCCTTCAAGGGGCGAGTATTTCTGGATCTAGATGTCTCATGTATTGTTTTAAATCTACTTTATGCACATATAGGATAATCGAGACCAGTTTAACGTGGAATCCGAAACACTATGTGCATACACCAATGTGTCTCCCAATGGTGTAATGGTGAGGTCGTTGCCTTGTAATGAAGGGGTCCCGGGTTCGATATCCGGTGGAGGCACACTGGACAGTGATTCGGATCCTACTTTGCTTTTTTGTAACTCCATTTTATGCACAGATAGGCTAATCGGAACAGTTTAATTTGGGATCTGAACCACTGGCCACTTTCACCAGGTATAAAATCCGGGATTTCTTTATCACAAGGCGATGACGTTACCACTAGGCCATCGGGGAGGCGCTCAGGTCTCACATTAAACTGTAGGTCCAGTTCCGATTAGCCTATTTGTGCATAAAGTGGACTTAAGGCCCAAATCACACAAACAAACGAAGAAGAAGCTGACGAGTATCGACCCCGTGACCCTCCGATTACTGGGCAATCACGTTCCCAGCTTCCTAATACGCCTTATGATAAAACTCAGCGCTAGCCAGGCCACTAAGAAGAGGAACCATTCCTCATTTACGGTCTACGTCTCAGGCCCTTTACGAAGCACGCCACTGTTTATATTATATGTTCTAATCTCAGGCAGCCTAATAGGGTATGAGTCTACAGTTTATACTGCGATACGAAGGACTGTACACTGTTCTACCGCCGGGTATCGAACCAGAGACCTCATGATTACAAGACACGTCATCACTAAGCCATACCACTGGTAACATTTCTACTAAAACATTCCGGCAGGGGGAAGAAAGGAACAGAAATTAGATATATGTATTTTGGGGTGTGAGGGGTGACCCTATTGTAATGCACCCAAAAGTTTACTTCACTTCCCCGTACCGTACTGCCATAACTGCAGTTTGCAGTCCAACCTGACTATCCTGTCTGGACATACGACCAGTATAATTCTCTGTAGGACTGTGTGTTGACATGTGTTTTGTCCTTATATGTTTTGAACGCCTCTTTGCAGCCTCAGCTTTTAAATAGTTAAGACTATTTTAGTTCTCAAAGACATGTATTGATTGCAGTTATGGCTAGGGGCTGAGACTGTTGTAGTGTGACCGGTGCAAATAGGATAAGTTATGACGCATCGAAAAATCATCAATTCAATTTAGTTCAATTACTGGTCTGAATATGTAGGAGAAGTTTGACCTTGAACTGCCATTATTAGAGAAGCAGACTCTGGTTCGTTGAATGCTTTTTATATTTGTCTGTTCTTGCGGCAATTCTTTTTTAATATAAACTTAGAGGGTGAGTCAAGAGTTCCTTAACATCGTCTATAAAATGTAAAGGAGTTATGCTGCGTATGCTTGGTCATGATAGAAACAGGTCAGGCAGAGGAAAACCATAGTTGTATGAGTCAAGTCAAAGTCCGCCATATTGTTGGTCACCATATTGCATTCAATTCAAAACTTTTAAATGGAAAGGGGGTGATATGATATATCAAATCTGGCTAGAATTTTACGAGAAATGCAGTGAATGTTTTTCGACGTATATTACACCTGTAAAAAGTTACAATGAAATCTGCCACTTATGAAATCTGCGTAATATGTCAATGTTCCTTTTATGCACACTCATAGACATTTCTCCCACTCATGCAACACATTGTGCAAAGAAGCAGGCGTGAAGGCATCTATGCTTTCTCTCAGATTGTCAATATCACGGGGCCTCCCCGATGGCGCATTGGTAGCGTCGTCGCCTTGTAATCAAGGGGTCCTGGGTTCTATACTCGGTGGAGGCACATAGTGGTTCGGATCCAACTTTAAACTGTAGGTCCAGTCCCGATTTGCCTTACTGTGCATAAAGGAGACTTAAGACACCAAATCAATCAATATCACAGATATTTTGTGCATGTACCATTGCCTTCAAATGTTCCAAAGACAAAAGTCCAAAGTTATACAAAGGCCTGATAAATATTATTACTATATATAAAGAAAGAGCTTAAAAACTTATATTGAATATAATCATCTCTTTCCGCTATATGAGCTATATGAGTTAGTGAAGCTCCTCTTGTTGCATCGGTTTATTAATTTTGTTCCCTTTTGAACTTTGTTCCTGACCCTTTGTTCCCGCTTTCCTGCCATTCGTTTGAGTACTTAAGTCGCAACTTTTGAACTCATTCGGAGGACCTTTTACAACGGACAAGGCAATGGGATTTTGTCGGAGCATCAAAGAGGAAACAGGACTTATTGAATTATGTTTTCCTACCAGGGGGGCCCCTTTGTGACATTTCCCAAGATGAATCGTAGGAAATTGCGCAGAAAAGTTATGTTCCTCTTTTGCAGTTAGTACCCACTCAGCACACAAATATCCAGGAGACATCTAATGTATATCTTCTGCATATTCGTGCTGAAATATTGATATCCAGAGGATATACATAAATGCCCAGTGTACGTCCATTAGATATCCCCTGGATTTCCATATGTCCGTCCAGGAGACATCCACAAGATGTCCAGGAATGATATGTTTTGGATACAGTTTGGAAAGATACAGTTTGGAGATTATGTGGATCATTTTTGTCCATATTTTGGAAATACTGAATATTTTATTTGGACATATTTTGGATATTACATGGATAAGTTTTGAACATGATTTGGATATTTTAGGGATGAATTTTGAACTTCAATGAGACTTGGTTCATGTGAAAGGGACGTTATCTGGATTCTTTTTATTTCATATTGAATAAGGTATATTCTGGTCTAGAATCGGCTATAATTCTGGACAGTGTCCCGATATTTTTCACACATGCTTCGGATACTAAAAGAATCCTTCACTAGATTTCCGCACATCGAAGACCTCGTGTACCATATATTTATAACAAGTACTCCTCTCTCTGTTTCCCTCTCCCTCTGTCTCTGTCTCTCTCTCTCACACACATACACACACACACATGGACGCACGCAAATGCACGTACACACGCACATCCGTGTACACATACGTCAAATTGCTTTGTATTCACACGCATATCTGTGATAAGTCGAGTAAGCAACACTGGATGTCCTTTGGATATTGTGGACTGGATATTGAGGACCGGATATCCATTGGACGTCCATGGGATACCCCTAGTATCCATGGACAGATCCAGACACTGTGGGTATCCCGTGGATATCCCTTGAAGATGTGTGCTCTATGGATACCATATTCCTTATCAAATCAAGAAGGCCTCACACGTGCCTATATCATTAAGTGTTGTTATGTGTTTCGGGGTTTGTTACTGTCTTGTAAGAAAATAAACTATTCGTTATGCATTTTTTAAGATAAAAATTACCCAGCCGATTTTGAAATATATTTTTTGATCGTTTCAAATAAGTGGGTGAGACTACCCTTCGCAGTACCTTTCCACTGAACTCTTCCGATTATCGGGACCTCAAATCCACCGTGAGAGTTCGTTAGATCCGCTTACAGGGTGGCATGGCCGTCCGCAGGATTATTTCCAGGAAGGGGCAAATAAGGTATTTTTTCAGGGGGGCAAAAAGTGCACATTTTCCCCAAAAATAGTGTTGTTCCCTAAAAAAAAACATTGCTTAAATTTGAATTTATGGTGTTCATGCAATATTTAACACATATTATTGTGGCTAAAATGAAATTATATGTGTGAAATACATAATTTTTGGTTGACTTTCGTTTTCCAGGAGGATGCCACGGCCCCCCTTGCCCCCTCCTTCTGGACCCCCATGTAGGGTGGTAGAAACACTGCCTGGATAAATTTCACAAAAACGCGTGGTCGGTTGGGTCTTTCAACATGTTATTTTTTCTCCTACTTATCAATTGAAGGGTCAGGGTAAAATACCAAGAAAGTCTATTTTCCATCGTAAGCGAGATAGTGGAGTCATTTCCTGCCATGAGGATGCTGTACTGGGACTTTACAACATGCTTTATTTTTTACTCTTCCATTCGTCAAATCACATGCTATTTGTACATTTTCATTTACATGTCGATTGACGTTTTGCAATTAAAATTTCATTTTTGGATATTGACGAATATTGGCTTACCTGGTTCTTTCCCCTGACTCTTCAATTGAGGACTAAAAGTGGTAAACGTTGTAAGTGCCAAAAGCGAAAGTGTTGGGAAATCGCATCGCTCAGCACATCAGCCCGTAAGAACGTTCACACTAGTGACCTCTTTACACTCCCTTTGAACTACTTAGAGAAGCTACCAGACACATTTCACGTTTACCACATTATAAAGCATGGCACATTTCACAGTTTAACGTGGAAAACGGTGTTTGAATTATTGTGGCTCTTATCAGCGTTTACCAATTTTAGTCTTCAATTATTTAATGAAATACAAATGTTCACCATTAATAAAATTAGGTTAATTAATAAAAGTTTTGTTATTTAAATGCTTTAAAACAATTATAATTCGGACTTACGAAGTAATTATGCTTTAGTCTTACATAATTAATTCACGATATTCCATGCAAGTTAACATTTTTTTTAATATAATTTAAATTGAAATGGTATTCAATGTGTAATTGTACACTATACTTAATGAATAAAAATTTCATGGTATTTTTATACTATAACAAACATTTTTAAGAAACTAGAAGAATTTGTTTATGATTTTTTATTGACATTGCAATTGAATTTATTATCAAATTATATGTTTTAATAATTTTTACATATTTTATTTACAGGTAAGCAAATAGATGCAATCTACAATGGCGGGTGAGAACATATATATTATCCATACATATTCGAGATTAGGTATGTATGCAGAATGATTTTCATTACTGTGTTTTAGGATAATTTGTTACTCTTTATAGAAAGGGGGTCAGAGGAGAGAATTATACAATATTTTTATTGTGTTTCTTCTTGTGGGGTGAAAGACAGGAAAAACCTCCCTGATGGTGTAGTCGTGTCCTTGTTATCAAGGAATCTCTGGTTCGATATCCGGTGGGGACACGTTGTTGTTCGGATTGTTGAGTTCAAACTCTAAGGATCGTTAACTGTTGAACATGTTTTCTTTGATCCATCTTTGCTACTTTTTCGCTAATAATTCTGTGTTAACTACAATATCTTCATTTTAGTCACGGGCGTTCCCGATAACGTCGTCGCGTTGTAATGAAGGGGTCCCGGTTCGATACCAGGTGGAGACACCTGGCACAGTTGTTCGGATCCAATATTCAACTATAGGTCCTGTCCCAATTAGCCTTTCTGTGCATAGAGTGTACTTACATCAACAACGATAGCTCTTTGTAATGAATTATGTTGTGAAATGCGGTTGGGCTTTTGGCAGAAAAGTGACGCTTAATAACAAAAATAAAATTTAAAAAAATAAAATCCTCTTCTCTCCAAATTTCTACTACAACTGAATCTGAAAATTTCTCGTGTAGGTTTTTTAGGTGGGGTAAGAATATTTCGATGTGGGCTAGAACAAACCTTCGCCCACCCTGTTGCAACACCCCTGAAATGAAAGCCCCCATACACACCAAACGCGTACAAGGACAATATAACCCGAGCAACACTTCCCATAAAACAGTCCCCACGGCTCACGCACCACAAATAAGCAACGGTCGACGAGGGGGTGTACATTTGGCGTTCATATATCACCTGCCCGAAAGAAAACCTGGAATCGCTGGTCCTTTAGGAGAAAGTGAGGGACGAAGGGGGGAGGATTTAGCCTTTCCTTTGCGGAAACGAGCATGAATTTACGTTGGATATTCCGGACTTCCACTCGCAGTGGGGTCCGGATGTTGGTCTGGAATTACTCCCAGGGGAGCGTTGAAGAGGGGCCTCCTAAGGGATTTCACTTCCAACACGATGGGCTTTTGGCCCCTCCTCCCCCCTCTTCCCAGACTCTCAAACCTTGCATACAGTGTGTCAAACTGGAAGGAGGGACGAGGCCGCAATCTATGCCAGAAAATCCAGCATTTTGCTCCTGCTTCATCTTCTCACCCTCCCTACTGCCCCACCCTTGCTTTCTTCCTCCTCCTCCCTTGTTCTCACTTCTCTGGAGAGGAGGGAATACTGGATCGATAAGGCTGATTCGTTCCCCCGGCTTCTAACGGCGATGAAAAACCTACAAATTCTCATGTTGTGTGATGTACTAATCTTCGTCACCCAAGTCGCGTTATCTTAGAGAGCCCTGATCAGGAAAGTCCCATAAGGATATCCTTATGCCATCGGCTTATCCGTGCATGTAAAATTAGAGAAACCTAGAAAATACAGCTTACAAAAATATACTAGGTACCACTGTACACTGCTACGTTTATATTCGGGAATAAAACACACCCATATTTAGGGGGCAACTGCCCGAGATCTCACTGTCCTCCTTGAGTAGCACCAAAACCTTAATTTTGATTATATAAATGTCGCCATTTGTTATAAAAGAATTGTTACAAACCCATAGGCGTGCGCAGACCCTCTACGAAAGTTCAGTTGAGAAAGAAAAACCTAATTTTATCTCACTGTTCTAGTTTTACTGCATTGATATATATATAATTAAAAAAAAACTCAATATGCTGACCAAGGCAGTAATTTATTTTATTATAAAACATAAACTAAAAGTAACGTTTCAACCTTTAGCAAGGTCTTCTTCAGACTCTGCACCAAGTATAAATGTAAAAAGGTACAAAAACAGGACGATATATATACACAATCATTACTCCCCTCCAGTCAACTGTACTTTCACCTAAAAGGTTAAACATATTAACTTCCATATAGAATAGGGTTGGACTTTCTATCTCAAGCTCTTTTTTCTTCATTGTTCTTCCTTCTTCTCTCCTCTTTCTCTCTTGTCCTTTCCATTTCCTAGCCTATGGAAACAGCTGAAAAAGAATGGCTATGAGAAGGAGGATAGACTGGACATAAACAGAAGAAGGAAGAAAAGTGCCAGTTGAGAATTGGAAGAGAAAGAAAAAGAGAGGAGGTTAGGAATAAGGATTATGGTGAAGACCACAGAAAAGATATGCAAAGTCGTTAGGAAAGCGGGCATTAAAACTTACAGGATGGGAGGGAGAAGCATCTTAAGAATAGCGAAGAATGCAAACAAGAAAAAGGAAAAAGAGAAGAGGAAGGAATTATCTGCAAAGTGAAATGTAAAGAATGTCAGAGTGTGTACATAGGAGAAACGAAAAAGAGACTGAAAGATAGGTAGAAACAACATAGGGATGATGTACGACTTAATAGAGAGAGAGAAATGCGATATTTAAGCACACGAGGGAAACAATACATGGCATAGAGTGGGATGAGGCTAAGAAGATAGGAAGGGAGAAAATAGTACTAGTGAGAAAATGGAAGGAGGCCAAGGAAATAGAGAAGAAAGGAGAAGAAGACATAATGAACTGTGGGGGACTGAAGATAAACAATGAATGGAAGAAGGTGTTAGAAAGAGTGGAAAGGACAAGAGAGAAAGAGGACTCAAGAAAGAAGAAGAATGAAGGAAAAAGAGCGTGAGATAAAAAGAGTCCAACCACATTCTATATGAAAATTAATATGTTTATCCTTTTAGGTAAAAGTACAACTGACAAGGGAAAGCCACCTGCTAGAATGTTCCAGAAAAACTTTCTAATAGTCTGGAGGGGAGACATTTTTGTGTATATATATCGCCCTGTTTTGTACCTTGTTTCATTTGAACTTGGTGCAGAGTCTGAAGAAGACCTTGCTAGAAGGTTGAAACGTTACCTTTAGTTTATGTTTTAAAATAAAATAAATTTCTGCCTTGGTCAGCATATTGAGTTTTTCATATCATTGAAACAAGGCTTAATGGTGTTAAAATTCAATAGCGATTGTAAAAATAATTTAATTATTAGATTATAGAGACAAAGGAAACACAGGGATAATACAATAATGAATAACGCTAAACTGTTGGATATAACCTTACAAGCTGAATCAAAACCAAAATTCAATTTACAAAACAGAAAATACGGAAATTCAGCGAATAGATCTAATGTTAAAATTACATTCAAATAGGTCAATGCTTTGGTTATTCTTAGAAACTGAATTAAATAACTTTCACATTCTCCTCATGGGTTCAGCTTCGGCCATTTTGGTTCCTCCAAGGGAAATTTGAAAGAGGTCAATTCTGGGTCTTAACAACATAAAAATTTAAAATCTGTGCTAACCACTCCGCCATCGAGGCAACGTTACCGCCACTACTACGCAAAAGTAACTTTACAGGTACTTACTTTAAAAGTAACTGGTTACAGATTGAGTTTCTCTTAAAAATAATTGTTACTTGTATTTCTGGTAACTAGTTTGTACTTCCAGACACTACCCACAACCCATATCGCTATTTTATTTCACCCTTTTTCTCATTTCAATACGTACCTAACTTTTCGCTATATGCACAGACGGAAAGGTTGCAATGGCAAATCGATAAGCAATATGGCGTTCACATGTTCCACGCTGCACGATACTGGAGGGCATGTGTGCAAGTGCAGATGTATGTAGTCAACGCGTTTCCCAGTAGATTACAACCAGCTGTCATGTGTGGACGTGTGACGGTCGTCCGTCAAAAGCGAGTGTTGTGTCGCGCAATGGAGAAGTCCGAGTCCTGCTGGAAAAAAAAGGAGAGGATAATAAAAAAAAGAACTAGGAAGAGGAAGAAGATGCGAGTTTGGAGTAATGCCAGGAAATCTCGTGACCCAGTTGTTAGCATCCACGCGCCCCGGATTTTGGTTTTGGTGCGCGAAGATGCTGAATATTATCACCCCTCGCAGGCACTTTGCCTGCAAACGTCATCGCTTTACGGTTCTGCCAAACCTTCTTTGAAAGATTCTTTCTTTCTCCGCCAACTGTTTCGCTCTCCATGCTTCCAAAGCTATATTGCAACATTTTGATACAGTAAAACCTCGTTAATCCGGACTAATGGCGGGATAAGTTGACCGCTTTACCGAAAGTCCGGATAAACTTAAATAACCTAAAAGAACAGTAGAAAGTGCATTTAAACTCCGTTTAAAGCAACAAAACACGTTTATTATGGTGTATTTAAATGGCACAGGCATAAATACACTATACAGTACAGTACAGAGTCTGCGGGAAACATAATTGCATCAGTGGTTGACTGCCTTTTCTTTGGGAAGTTCTCTTGTTGACTTCTAGCTACATTTAAAACCTTGCATTCTGCTTTTTTTTTATTTTTGGCCTTTTGCCTGTCCGGCTTATCGGGGTCCGGATTAACGAAGTTTTACTGTATACCTTTATATAGTATTTAGCGCTACAAGCATCAACAATGTTATTATTGAGTTATTATTATATGAGTTATTGTTAACTACAGGTGCTTCAGAAGTAACGCCCTTTAATTATCAGTGAATCAAGATGTTTTACTTGCAACTGACTGAGTTTGTAATCTTTGTTTTTCAAGATTTTCTAAGGTACAATTGCCCACAGAGTGGCCACGTCGATCGCCGGATCTCAAGCCGCCATATTTATTTTCGTGCGGAATGTCCTTAAAGCCATTGTTCGAATTAGATTTTTTGCTTTGGGGGTGGGGATGTACACTAAGTGGCGTATTTGTCATATCATTTCGGGAGGTAGGCTTTTGGGGGAGATGCAAATTTGTATATACTACCAGTCGGTAAACTAAACTATACTCTTGTGGTTCTAAGTACCTTAGAGAATTGGTTATATCCTAGGACAATAAATCTTGTGATAACATTTAAAAGTAATTTAGAAAAACTTAGTACAAACATTTACATTTATTTACCTATAGTTTCAGATTCTAGGAAAACCCAAACTCGTACACAAAAAGAGCTATTGAACTAATAACACAGAAAACTTGACGAAATGTATATTGCCAAGTTATAAACTTAACGTGCATCTAACCGACATACAAGTTTCTTGTGGTTACTTTAATACAGGGTGTATCATAAGTAATAGCGCAAACTGACACAGTTGAAAGTTCACGATAATAGTAGCAAAAAAGTCTCAGTAAACATCGGTCTGCAAACGAGCCGTTTTCGAGATAATTGCGAATGTGTGGTTACAAGCCGCCACTGACTTCATTGTTTGTAAACGTCGTCCTAGTTGGACGACGTTCCTAAGAAGGAAAGAACATTTAAACTGAAGCAATTAGTATTATTATTAAATGTAAATGATGTAAAATTATGTTCATGGGGTATTGTTGAACTGTAATATGTCTAACTGCACTTGAACATACGAAATTATCACAAAAGGTTTAGTAAAGATCTGTAAAAGCACGTTACTTCTGCTGCACCCTGTATTACCTCAATTTAGTACAGATTATGAACTTAGTCCACATATAAACTGCCGGAAATCTTAATACGTATTTGTCAATTGGTAAAATAGATGACATCTGACATCCTCAACCAGAAGGACAAATTAAATCCACATTTTTCCATATTTAATAATTTCCTTCAGGTTGTAACAACCTCCTCAATAACAACTACAGACAAATGTATATCGGTACTTTCACTTCTTTAAATTTCTTATCTATTTACATAAGAGTACATGTTTCATTTAACAAGTATTTTTATTAATGTATTATCTTTATATCTTTTCTTTATTATCTTGTACCGTATTCTATTACTATTCATTTTCCTAATTTACTTTTGCTTTTATTTTCACTGTAATTCATGTATATTACAGAAACCTTCTGTCTTACACGCTTTATACTACCATCTCTACTTAACATTTGTAACCACTCACGCGCATCAGACTCATTGGGTACGTAACAGACACAATTGCAAGAGAGCGTGGTTCATGATCAATCTTTATGTTAAACTCTCAAAAATGAAGAAGGTTCGAAAGAATAGACATTAAGAAAAATGTAATAATTTGTAAGTTACATATTAATTATTTTTTTCAGTGTTTAATATGATTAACGTAGTACTGTGTACAGTGTCTCTCAAAAGTTTTAGGACAACGACATTTTAAACTAGGCAACCCAATTTACACAAGCCGTTGGTGGGTTGCGTGCAGAGTTAGGCTCAATTTCAGGGTTGCCACATGCACAATAGATATTTATAAAATACGCGAAAGAAATATAAACAATTATTATTGTATAAAATTATTAAAAATATCACTATTATATCGCAAATGACAAAATTCTTTCTGAAAGAAAAAAATAGGTTTTCTAGTATTTCATCGCTGATGAGTCTACAGTAAGGAAAAGAGGTGAGAGGAAACGAAAGGTTACAAAGGAGAGGAGAAAGAGAAAGCGAAAGGAGAAGAGGAAAAGTAGAGGAGAGAAGAAAGATAGGATAGACGAGGAGAGGAGATGTAGTGAGGAGAATGGAAAAAGATTCAAGGAGAGATGAGGAAAAAAGAACAAAGAAGAGAAAAGAGGAGGAAAACGAGAGGAGAGGAGAGGAGAGGAGGAGACGAGAAGACGGAAGTGGAGAGAAGAGTAAAGGAGAGAAAAAGATAAGAACGAAAAAAGAGAGTGCAGTGGAGTCGGAAATCTAAGACAGGAAAGGAGATAAGAGGAGTGGAGAAGAGTGGGATGGAGATAAGATGCGAGAAAAGTAGGGAAGGCGATATGAGATAAAAGCAGAAGAGAAAGAGGGGAGAGAAGAAGGAGAAGGAACTGGAGAGAAGAGGTAGTTGCAGAAAATATCGTTTGAGCGTCAAGAATGGATGCATTGGTCAAATTATCGACATGAAACATTCAATAACATTTTGAAATGTATTGGAGAATATATTAGATCGGTGCGAAATGCCTTTTGGCTGAGTTCAGAGCAAATTAAAATCTTCCATATAAAATCTTTGATTTTACCTGCGATTACACCACTAAAAAAAATGAACGTAATTTTTAATATTTATAAGAATTATTCAATTTTTCTCCACTTCTCGGTTCGTTGAAATTGAGATTTTGTAATTCAATATTTCCTCTCCCCTCATGGTTAATTCCAAACTGCATCATTCCTTTTCACACGGCGTGGACAATGAACACAATGGGATATGTCTAAAACGTACGAAAATTTTCTACCACCGGAAGGGTTCGAACCTGCGACCATCAGATTGACAATCCTGAACGGTAGCCACTACCCTACAAGCTTTCGCTGTTTAAGCCAGGTAGAAGGAGCTGACCAATGAGAAATGTAGTTGTAACTCTCCTGCATGTAACGTGTAAACAAGTATTGTTTGTAACAAACAAAACGAATGTAGTAAGACTCGGCGAAAACATTTAATGGAGAATTGCACATGGTGAGAACTTTTCATTCGATATTTGCGGAGGTATCCTTGCATTGAACTCAAGTGGGAAAAGGGATAAAATTAGCATGTCCTGAATTGCCACACATAAAAATAGTTATTTCATTAATATTTGTTAATGTCTTTGAAGCAGTACACAATTATCGTTAGAGTATCATAATTCACGATCTTATATATAAAAATATCCCGTTGAACGTGTGTCAATTCATTTATTGTTTATTTTTTTTTATAAATTTCATATGCAGAACAATGTATCCACTATATACTGCTATTACAAATTATGTTACCATGCTCTTGTTTAATGGAAGGGATTCTTTTTTAAGGAACATCTAGTATGGAGGATCGAACGTGGGACCGCAATGCTTTCAAGAACTCTAACCAATACACTACGCCCTTTGTTTTCTTGGAGCTACAGTTCCTAATTATTCTGTCGCCTCAATATTGTAAACGTTATCTGCAAAAAAGAAGTTAAATACTCAGATATAGCTCTGTACTTCTAGAATTACTTTATACACATGCATTTGAAATTTAACTCTGAATTTCTTTCTTCGTATTGGTATATCTAAGCTTGTGAATATATTTTATTTGTAATTTTATAACGGTTTCATGAACATCTACGAAATAGTTCCTTATAACTTGGAATATGGTGAATAGATATGAAATGTCTTGAAATTAATTTTCGACCACTAGATTTTGGCAAGGGAATTATGTGTGATCTTTTCCAGTCATTCATTGCTTAAACAAACGTTTTAAAAGTACGTGGAATTTTCATTCTGGGATAAGTTTCTTTACTTGCTACATGTATGCAAACTACACTCTGTCCCACTTATCTCTGGAGCAGGTGAACGAAAAAAAGTACCTGAGCAGCGATGAACACGTGAGAGGAATGGGATTGCGTGGAGGGAGGAAAACCACTGCAGTTACCAGCCTTCACAGCAGCGTGCACTGATTCGCTCTGTCCACTCGATCCCCTCTCCCCACTTCTCTTCCGCTATGCGCGGCTTTGCTCCAGAGATGCTGGGACAGGGTACAGTTAATTGTTTCTCAAAAGGTATCATCTATCTCTGTATGCCACACATTGAATTCTTACTCACATGGAAAAAAAATATCAATTTGTATTCAGGGGTAGTTTCACAGTTACAAACTATTTTGGCCTTGATGAGAAGTTTTGTGTAAGTAGGCATTTTGTTTATAATTTTGAAATTGAGGTCGTCTAAGGTTGAAATCCTCATATTTAGGGCTTGAACTCGTCATCCCAAGAGGTTGAAGATCGTCCTCTACTTTGTGCGTGACCTTCTTTATTTTTCTATTCATAATTCATCCTCATCGTCGCGATTAGCCAAAGGTAATATAAGAAAAGTCCTCCTCCGTGACCGTGCGGTCAAAGGAGCTGTGCTTTGGACTCCGACTGCAGGACGGCATGGATTCGAGTCCGCCTATGCTCACTCTCTAGGTTCTCGGCCTGTGTATGGGACCGGTGGCAACCCACCATCGTGAAGAAATTGGGGAGCTACGAGTGAGTAGCGTAACCCGGTCTCGGAAATCTCCTATGGGGCATGTTCCTGGGTAAACAAAAAATAATCGATGAGACAATTCGATCATCGAAGGCGATAAAATAACCTCCGATTGACCAAGTTGCCAATATAAATAAATGGAATACAGATTGTCTTCGAGCTTACATTGTTAAAAAGAAGCGGATACACGAATTACTATGCCAATAATTATTCAATACGGTTTTTTGTTTGTCAGGAATTATCACTTAAACTATTGCATGTTGAGCTCGTGCCTACCTAGCCGCCTCTGATGAAATCTACCATTCTTCAGATTCTCTTTAAAATTCGACTCTGGTCACTTGTAACGTGCTGGGTGCAGACACTGTGCATAGAACCACAGTGTTTTGCGATAAGAAGCGGCCTTGAATAGCGTGAGTGAGTCACTTTGATCGCGAGCAAGCTGGACTACCAAGCTTGTCTGCCTTTGAAAACCAAGTCATTTCTTTCACGGTTTCCGAACGCGATTGCTATTGTAGAATTATATATTCTCTCAAAAGAGCAAGAAGGAAATTCGACCAACGTTCTCCCGACGTCTAAAACCAAATATTATCTATTAAACGAAAAGTTCAAGATTGTCAATAAACGGTTTAACCTATCTGAGCATAAGGTAAATGTAAATACTTAATTTAATAGAAGGGTTCTCCAAAATTTCTCTTCCACTGTCTACGTAAGGTCAGTATCCAGGGGAGGGGCCACGTGGGCCATCCTCGCCCCTCGAACCCAAAAATATTTAAATGTGAACCTATAAATAAATAAATACGAAAATAACATCGTCGATTTTTGAAATGTGTAAAAATTTCAATTTTGCTCTTGCATAAATGAATCTGTTTCTTGCGCAAAAGTCTTCAAGCTGCAATATTGGGTGGTTTTAGTTTTATAATTATTAATGCAAGGCTACCAGACGTCCGATTTACCGATTTAGTCAGGACAGTGCGTTACTTTCAATCCCTGTCCCGACTTTTTCGAACTGCAATCGTGATGCGAGATGTCTCTTTATTATTGTTTTTTTGTTAACTCACAATTAGACATGTTCTTTATTGTATGAATAATTCTAACTACGCAACATAGAATTATCATGACTTTTTAATGGCGCTCGCACTATTTGAACTATTTTGTAATATCTGTCTGTCTGTCTGTCTCTCTCTCTGGTCTACGTCAATGACAGAAATACAAGCAATATTCTTATTTATTTTTAACCAATTAAAGGAAAGTGAAAGCATTTAAAAGAAATAAGAAAGATCATCACTGTTGCTCTTCCTTAGAAATTGTTGTTCTTCCAGGAAGAAAAATTAGAAGAATTTAGTCCAGCAACTTAAAACAGTGTCTCACAAGTCTCTCTTGACTAATACTGTCAAATGTGACATGATTTTATGAATAAAATTTTCCGCCTGTTTACGTATAACGTTGCACAGATTTGTTAGTTCTCACACGTGTAATTATTTCGTGTTACCTTACGCAACAGCAAATACATTTCATAAGACTTTTCTGGACACAAGACTTGAATCAGTAAACAAGCATTTTGTCTGTTACAGTATCACAGGAAAAGAACATCGTCCTGTAATGTTCAAGCCTCTAGTTATTTTCCATTAGTAATGTCTAATCACAATAATAAGAAATAACTCGCATTTTCACAACTACCAATATTCTCGTTTTTTATCACTTCGAAAATTATTTCTCGAAGATATCGGTTATACTACAAGAAAGTAAATCAGAATTAAAGTAAAAGTTCAACTACACGTATACCAAACGACATTTACAATATTGGAGGGACAGAATACTTAAAAAAAATTGTTGTTTCATTCGAAGGTAAAGGCGTGGTGTAGCGGTTCTTCTACCTGGTTTAAGGAACGAAAGCTTGTAGTGTAGTAGTATAAAGAATATTAAAAAAAAAAAAAAAAAAAAAGTGGCTACCGTTCAGGATTGTCAATCTGGTGGTCGTAGGTTTGAACCCTTCCGGTGGCAGAAAATTTTCGTACGTTTTAGACATATCCCATTGTGTTCATTGTCCACGCCGTGTGAAAAGGAATGATTCAGTTTGGAATTAACCATGGGGGAGGGGAAATATTGAATTACAAAATCTCAATTTCAACGAACCGAGAAGTGGAGAAGAATTGAATAATTCTTATAAATATTAAAAATTACGTTCATTTTTTTAGTGGTGTAATCGCAGGTAAAATCAAAGATCTTACATGGAAGATTTTAATTTGCTCTGAACTCAGCCAAAAGGCATTTCGCACCGATCTAATATATTCTCCAATACATTTCAAAATGTTATTGAATGTTTCATGTCGATAATTTGACCAATGCATCCATTCTTGACGCTCAGACGATATTTTCTGCAACTACCTCTTCTCTCCAGTTCCTTCTCCTTCTTCTCTCCCCTCTTTCTCTTCTGCTTTTGTCTCATATCGCCTTCCCTACTTTTCTCGCATCTTATCTCCATCCCACTCTTCTCCACTCCTCTTATCTCCTTTCCTGTCTTAGATTTCCGACTCCACTGCACTCTCTTTTTCGTTCTTATCTTTTTCTCTCCTTTACTCTACTCTCCACTTCCGTCTTCTCGTCTCCTCCTCTCCTCTCCTCTCCTCTCGTTTTCCTCCTCTTTTCTCTTCTTTGTTCTTTTTTCCTCATCTCTCCTTGAATCTTTTTCCATTCTCCTCACTACATCTCCTCTCCTCGTCTATCCTATCTTTCTTCTCTCCTCTACTTTTCCTCTTCTCCTTTCGCTTTCTCTTTCTCCTCTCCTTTGTAACCTTTCGTTTCCTCTCACCTCTTTTCCTTACTGTAGACTCATCAGCGATGAAATACTAGAAAACCTATTTTTTTCTTTCAGAAAGAATTTTGTCATTTGCGATATAATAGTGATATTTTTAATAATTTTATACAATAATAATTGTTTATATTTCTTTCGCGTATTTTATAAATATCTATTGTGCATGTGGCAACCCTGAAATTGAGCCTAACTCTGCACGCAACCCACCAACGGCTTGTGTATATTGGGTTGCCTAGTTTAAAATGTCGTTGTCCTAAAACTTTTGAGAGACACTGTACAAGTTTGTTGGTTCTCCAAATAATAGAAGATAAGTATTGAGAATTTGAATGAATTGTCTTATTTGCAAAAGCAAAACCTATATATTTTTCCTGAACGCGTATGAGATAGTGTAAATTAAGTTGTCGTATCTCTTAGGACAATTTACACTCAAGTCAATAGATGTGTGTCAAGGTGAATTTTCACATTGGGATTCCATCTTGGTCTTGACATTCCCACAGGTCTCTTACCACTAGGTTTCCGAAAAAAAACCCCTGTAAACCTTACTATCCTTTCCCGTGCTTGCTATACCCAACGAATTATTCTTGTTTAATAATTATAATAATATCAGGTGATCAGGCACGTATCTAGAAATATGTTTCAGGGGGTGGGGTCCGAACCAAATAATGATGATAATAATAATAATAATAATAATAATAATAATAATAATAATGTTTAAACTAAAATAATTATAATTATATTAAATTAATTCAAATAGTATTAATTAAAATATTCAAATTAATTAATATTATATTTTTATTACATGAATAGGTAAAAGGACGGTATTAGAATAATGATATTGCTGCACGTATTCATTATCTAGCTTACGTGTAGTGAAGACAGGCAAAATTTGTAAAATAAACTGTCGTGGTAAGTAAATTATGTCTAATAGATAAGGAATTGAATTGTTATTGAATATAAAGGAGTATGTTAGATCCGGTTGACGAAAAATAAAGTTCTTGGTGATATTTTATGAATGTTACGTCATAAGTAGTAATAAATCTTGCATAAATCTTCTTTGGTACTGTCATTCAAAGTCGTATGATCCCAATATAATCCTTGCCTTCCAATAAGTTTGAAGGAAATAAATGACATTCGATTAAACAACAAGTGTATTTTAATTATTTAATTTTAGTTATTTTATTATTTCATTATTATCATTATTTATTTCTTGTACTTAGTAAACCTGCTGTTTCATCACATCCACACAGAATTACCGGCAAATTGACTATTTTGTTGGTTTTAATGCACACGTTACTAGTTCATTATGTTTAAATAAAATTAAGATTGTGCTCAGTGTTATTTGTTTTGTGAAACAAAAAAAATAGCTCTCTGTGGGTAACTCACAAAGCTCGAGGCGGCCGGAGCGTTGTGCTATCCACATCACCTCCACAAATGGCCCAATATATGTCCATAGCAGGTTGCATTGTGCAGGGGCTGGCTATATTTTACCTTTTAACCTAAGAAGGTAAATGTGAAAATACGATACATCCAAATGTAATTTTATTTTCTTTTTGTGTCGGTTACTTAAAGTTTCTTATCAACCCATTTACGTTAATCTTGACAGTAACAATGAATGACGAACTGGTGAAACAGGCCCGTAGCCAGATTTTTATTTCGATGGGGGGGGGGCTCATCAGCAGCCGAAATCTGAAGGATAAATATATTGGGGTAGAAGTCCTGAAAATGAATTTCTCAGTATATTACAACTTATTATTACACAAAATGTTTAATCTTGGTAAGGAAGTAATATTAACTACCACTGTACACGATTTAAATTAGATATTTGTAGGATTTCAGGTGGGGTGCTTCATCTCCTCGAGCCCTCCCCTAGCAACGTGCTTGCCCCCAAGTGAACATAGGACTTATTGCTACGCAGCACTCTATGCTACTAGAACCACGTAAAAGTTGTCGTTGTCTTCTTTGTTTGGCACATACCGCCTACTAGAGTGCGCGTCAAATCTCTCGCATATGGCAATAGCCAATAGAAGCGAACTGCAGCGGTGCCATGTCGAAATCTCACACGAAAAAGAGACAGCGTGGTTGAGGGAAACGCCTTGTCACGGAACTAGGCAACGCCGCACGGCTGCGATTCGCTCGTGCTGTTCAAACGTTCAAGGACATGAGATTTGACGCGCACTCTAGCGATTTCCTGCCAGAGGTTCTAGTTGGGAGCAGTACACTCTTCTCTACTAACGCCTACACTTCGGGAACACTCTCCTTGTTCTGACACCATGTCTAGTCTCCCTATGGCGCAGTGTATTCCTCGCCTTGTAATCAAGAGGACCCGGGTTCGATACCCAGTGGAGTGAAAAATCTAAATATGCTGACAAAGGCAGAAATTTATTTTATTAAAAACATAAACTAAACGTAACGTTTCAACCTTCTAGCAAGGTCTTCTTCAGACTCTGTATCAAGTACAAGTACATTTGACCTTGCTAGAAGGTTGAAACGTTACGTTTAGTTTATGTTTTTAATAAAATAAATTACTGCCTTTGTCAGCATATTTAGTCTTTTCATATCATGGAAACAAGGCTTAATGGTGTTATACCCAGTGGAGGCACATAATGGTTCGGATTCCACTTTAAACTGTAGGTCTACTCCCGATTAGCCATACTGTGCATTAAGTGGACTTAAAACATCAAATCAACCCAATCCAAAGATATCTAGTCTTTTGTTATTTGAATGTTTGTTTACGTTATTAATTTGTGTTTCCGTGGAAAGCGGTACAATTTCCACATGATGTCAGTCCGTGGTTCGTAAAGTCGAAAGAGACATCGGAAATTTGGTATCCACGGGTTGTAATTGTTTATAAGAGTTTAGCGATGTTACTGCCGAAGTGGGCATTGGAGATGCAAATGGATGATTTATTGTGTAGGTTCTCGACTGACAGGAAGTTGCAGGCACTGTATATGATTGATTGATTGATTGATTTAATTTATTTTACTTCTCGTTTTGTGCCTCTTGGCTAATTTGCGAAGATGGGGATGAGTGATGAAATGGATGAATGGACATTCACAAACAACCAAGCCCGAGCGGGATTCGAACCCGGGACACTTGGCGTCGCAGCGCGATGTCCTAACCACTCGGCCACAAGGTATGGCACACTGTATATGACCTGGGGTGTATTACGACGTGACCGGTACTCATTCGCATGGTAAACACTAGTATTGCACGGGGTAAATTCATGTTTTGAAACCAAGAACGTTCGTTTCCGACTTGTGTATGCCACTTAGCTATAGGTAGTGAGTGATATGTTGTAGTTGTTGGGTGCACCAGTCGTCCCATTGTTGTTCTACCTTGATTTTGGCCCGTAGGAGAAGGTCAGTGTACGGCAGGCGCATCGCGATAACGTGTTCTCTCCTTCTCGCCTGTCTAGCCACCACGTCTCCATGATTGCGATATTTATTTAGGTTACTGTGGGCTCGGATATACCGGCTAGTCCAAAAGTCTCGGAACGGTCACATATCGTGAGAAATACACATCGAACCAGAAAACTAAAAAATACGTGTTGAATAAGTGAAAGAAAGCTATTCAATGATATCACACTTGATTCCCCACCCCCGCCCCCTGGGGGTGGGGCGTGGGGTAACTGTGAAATTTTAAATGGAAACCCCAATTTTGTATTGTAGAATCGGAGAGTGGACTTCATTCCGAGTCCAACGAGCTATCAACCATCCTCCTAGCAAAATTAGGAACGGAGATATGCCGATTTAAAATTTTCGAAAAAATAAGAAAAGAAGTGAAAATTTCAGAAAACCCCAAAAAATTTCAAAGGGACGTATCTCTGCCCCTAATTGAGCTAGAGTGAAAGCGATTGGAGATTCGGAATCTGCATAAAACAACACCCCCCCCCCCTTTCCATATACTCTATTGAAAGGTCTTGACGTGCAGATTCCGAATCTGCAATCGCTTTCACTCTAGCTCAATTAGGGGCAGAGCGTCCCTTTGAAATTCTTTTGGGTTTTATGAAATTTTCACCTTTTTTTCCCGAAAATTTAAAATCGCCATATCTCCGTTCCTAATTGAGCTAGGAAGATGGTTGATAGCTCGTTCGACTTGGAATGAAGTCCTATTTCCGATTCTACAATACAAAATTGGGGTTTCTATTTAAAATTTCACAGTTGCCCCCCGCCCCACCCCCAGGGGCGGGTGTGGGGAATCAAGTGTGATATCATTGAATAGCTTTCTTTCACTTATTAAACACGTAGTTTTTCGTTTTCTGATCCGATGTGTATTTCTCACAATATGTGACCGTTCCGGGACTTTTGGACCACCCGGTATGTGAAGGTCGCTGACAGAACTTCTTCTTGTAGTTGTAGCATGATTCGGAGAATAATGTAGGGATATACTGTTAACTGTATGCTGCCCTGGCTTCTCGTGACTCAATGCGTCCGCGAGAATTAAAGAATGAGCGAGTCGTAACTGCAGGGCAAGTTGTAACGCTTTATAAATATCATAACATTCCGTCGAGAATATAAACATGTCTTCTGGTAGGGAAAATTGTTGAGTGATGTTATGTGATGGGATGTAAAAAGCAGTATAAATAAAAGTTGATGTGGGCCACAATGATCTGTAATTTTCGTGTCTGCCATGATCTTCATAGTGTATCTCTAATTGTGGTTCTGTGGGAATGGTCAGTTGGTATATGAGTGGGTCGGGATGGGTAAAGGTGAGTTGGTATGCTCCAGGGTCAACATTATAACACTGTAAGAAAAATAAACGTTTACTGGGGGGAGGTGGATTCCGAAGGCTGTGCCACTGTCTTTGTATCGCAAATGTTTTATTGAAGGAATGTGGGTGTCGCGCCAACATTTTGAATAAATATTGTACATTTAAGCTTAATACGTCGTTGTGACAAAGATGGTTCATTGCTCTCTAAATATACAATAATATTAGGGCTGGACGGCATTAGTCCTAGATAGGTAAGTAGTATGTGTAAATACGTTAGGAGTTTTTGAGTGGAGCCGCGTAATCAAACAGTGCGCGGAAACAATTTTTATAAAATAATAACATTTTACATTGTATAGTCCGGCTGCCTTAGCCGAAACCATGGACAGAAGTGCGCATGCGCCAACTGGACTTGTTCAGTGTCAAAATAGGGATAACGGCAGATATCCCAGACATCTAGCTACAGACTGAAAACAATGGGCTTTTGAAGCCGCTCATCTTAGCTCTCGCATAGTCCTGGAGGTAGAAATATGGTGGAGATGCACATTAGAGCTTGTTAAGTTTTCATATTTGTGAAGAAATTACTTATATTCACTTGTGTAGTGTAATATGTAGAGTTATATACTTTTTTGATTAAACTTAAAAATTACCTAGGATAATTACCTGTCTATCTGAAGTCTTTAGCTGAATCAAAATAAGCGAAGTCCTCTGTAAGCTTCTCTCCTATGCTGACCAAAGCGTCCTTCTACCTCTGACCTACTGCCTTGCTGACCACCTTCTCTCTCTCAACTCAATCCCAAAAGTCCGTCTCCTCTCAGCTTGTCTCCCCTCTATATTCCCAGGCCATCGAGCTCTTCCTCTATGCCGAATCGTGTTTATTATAATTGCTACCATGCAAACCGCTGACTCTATAACCAGAAGTATTACCTGTTTCCTGAATGCTCAGGAGGTTTGCGTGGCACAACACAATGCATTGTAAACATGCCTCAGAGGTTTGAGACAGCTGAGAAAAACAACTGAATGCCCTGGTCAACGTGAAGCGTTCAGAGAGACTTAAATAAAATAAACATACAATCTTAGGGATTGATACGATTTAAACTATTTTAATAGAATAAAACGAGAAGTTAACCGTAAGTCTATAAGTAAAAAAAGAGATGACTTCAATAGCAAAATTAATGAAATTGAAACAAACAGCAAAAACAAAAATATCAGAGATTTATATAAAGGTGTAAATTAATTTAGAAAGGTGTGGTAACCTAAAGTAAACTTGATAAAAGATAAAGACGGTGATTTTCTAGCTGACCCAAGCGATATTCTAAATAGATGGAAGAACTACTTTAATGACCTTTTAAATGTCCATGTAGGAGATAAATCAGAAGTAAATGAAGTCCACACAGCAGAACCTTTAGTTCCAGAACCTAACTTGACTGAAGTTAAAGATGCTATTAAAAGGCTAAAGAATAACAAAGCACCTGGCATTGATTTAATACCAGCTGAGTTAATTAAATATGGTGAAATTCATTAATATGTCAAATTCATAGATTAATTCGTTTAATATGGAATAAAGAAGAAATCCCTCAACAGTCGAAAGAATCCATAATTGTTCCTGTGTTTAAAAAAGGTGATAAAATGAACTGCAATAATTACCGTGGAATTTCTCTACTCTCAACAACATATAAAATATTATCTAACATTCTATTAACAAGACTTACCCCATATGCTAATGAAATTATAGGTGATTATCAATGTGGATTTAAACGTAACAGATCAACTACAGATCAAATTTTTCACATTAGACAGACACATGAACAAATAATCAAAATGTCCATCAGCTATTCATTGATTTCAAAAAAGCATATGATTCGGTCAAAAGAGATAAATTATATAATATATTAGTAGAGTTTGGAATACCTAAGAAGCTTGTTAGTATGATAAAAGTATGCTCCAGTGAAACAGAAAGTAAAATTCGTGTGGGTATTAATGTGTATGACAAATTTACAATTCATGATGGGTTAAAACAAGGAGATGCATTATCTCCATTGCTCTTTAATTTTGCCTTAGAATATGCTGTTAGGAAGGTAAAAGAAACTAAAGAAGGACTAAAATTAAATGGTGTGACTCAGTTGTTAGCATATGCAGATGATGTAGACTTATTAGGGGATGATATAAATACAATTAAGAATAATGCTAAAATATTTTTCAAAACTACTAAAGAGATAGGTTTCGAAGTTAAGAAAGAGAAAACTAAATATATGCTTACAGGCCGAAACCAAGTGTTAGGTAATAATCAAAATCTAATTATTGATAACAACTCGTTTGAACCAGTTTCCAAATTCAAATACTTATGAGTAATATTAACAAGCAAAAATTATATTAAAGAGGAAATAAAAAGTAGACTTAATTCCGGAAATGCATGTTACTTCTCTCTTCATAAACTTTTGTCTTCTAGTTTAATATCTAAGAAACTAAGAGTTAAAATATACAGAACAGTAATTTTGCCTGTAGTATTATATGGGTGTGAAACTTGGTCCCTTACATTGAAAGAGGAACATAAATTGAGAGTATTTGAAAATAAGATCCTTAGGATCTAAAGGGGATGAGGAGACAGGTGAGTGGAGAAGGTTACACAATTTAGAATTACATAATTTGTATTCATGTCCAGATATTATTAGAATTATTAAATCAAGAAGACTTAGATGGGCAGGCCATGTGGCACGAATGGGAGAGGGAAGAGGAGTTCACAGGATTCTTGTTGGGAAACCTGATGGTAAGAGACCTGTAGGAAGGCCAAGGCGAGGATGGAGGGACAACGTTGAGATAGACCTAAAGGAAATCGGTAGGGATGGCAAAGAGTATATAGATCTTGCTCAAGATAGGGTCAGATGGAAGGCCTGTGTTGCTGCAGTCATGAACCTTCGGGTTTAAGAAGGCTATAGAGTTAGTTAGTTATGTTATTTCTGCTTGTTTTAATTAATTATGTTGAAACAAGAAAGGACAATGGATCTAATTAACTACGTTCATTTGTACCTTTGGATTATTCGCGACGATGATGATGAAAAGAACCGTTCCAGCCCAGCATTCATCTAGAGGAGCTGAGGAACGCAAGGAAAATAACAATCAAATATTTGAATGTAGGATTTCCTGAATGAGTCCTATACACATTCCACCCACCTTGGTGTCTTGTAACTGAAGACAATCTTTAGTTCGATAGGATAGTTGCAACGTCCTCCAGTTGGACTCCATTCGTTCGAAAATTTATCTTGTGTCCGGAACAAGAGCCTCATTTATAACTCCTAAGGCTTGCTGGGTAATAGCACAACACAACTTTCGGAGAAAGTTTACAAATAACCTACATATTGATATTCGTCGTTTCAGGCTAGTCACTTAACGCCAGAATGGATGAAAAGATCAATTCTTATAACATTTCAATACACTACGAACTAAAACACACTAGCCTATCGTTCAAAATTAGCGTTGTGCCATTCGCAGGAATAACAGGAACGTTTATGTAAGTAATTCCTCCAGTACTTTAACGTATCGCTCAGAAGGAAGAACAAATCAAAACTATTTCTTGATCTCCCTTTTCAGTTACAATGTTTTTGTTTATTCTCGTTCTTCTTTTGTTTCCCAACCCAGACGTTGTTAGGTAGTAACATTCAGGCAGGTCTATTCGCTTGAGTTGTGTGACGTCAACAATGGTACAACCTCACGTCCACGTAGTACACTCTGGACTGCATTTTGCAGCTTAACGAGGCTTTGGCGTCTAGCCCTACGGCCAGGATAACCCTCTGGGCGGCTGTGAGTGTGTTGTACTGTGTTTTGTCCTTATGTGGGCCGAGTGCCCCTTTACAGTCTCAGCTTGTAACCCAGGTTAGAATATTTTAGTCTATTGGCATTAAAGTTATATTTTAGTTATGGAAAGGGGCTGGACCCACGACCATCTTTAATCCGAGGGAGGTCAAAGCCTTCAATTTGGCAACCCTGTAAACTGTGACATCAGTCGGCCGATATTACTCGGAAGAAACATTAAAGAATGAACGTCCTGAAGTAAAGAAAGTAATAATTTTATGTAGCTTATTCATCCAGTAATCACTTCATTCGCTCAAATTGTATTCGCTAGTGTATTCAACTTTATTTTTTATAAGTAAAGCAGTATGTTATTAAGTTGTTAAAAATATAGGGTAAAGGAGGGGAAGTTCGGCACCAAAATGATTTTCATTTTTTTCCTTCTAAACGAATTGGGGGAGAAGGACAAAATTCATACGATACAAAGAGTAGTCATTGCGGATTATGAGAAACATAACATAAATACTGTGTTACTTATACTTATGACGTAATATTAAAAATACCAAAATGAGAAAAAGTGGCGAAATTCCCGCCACATGCTGGGAAATTCGCTATATAACTTATTTATCATTTTATCGTCAGTTTAAGTGTATGAAATACCAAGTTGTTGTCAATAAGTCAGACAACAAAGTGTAAAAGACCTACAAATGACAATACAAAGCTGCTTAAAAAGATATAATACAAACATGTTTAAGAAACATAGGCCTAATTGCCCATATGCATTGTGAACAAGTTGTGTGTGAAAGATCGCCTGTAAGAAGGGAAGTTCGACGCATTTTCTGTTACTCTGGCGAATTTACCAGCAAATGCATAGTCGCAAGAAAACTACTTATGTTTACATGCACGCTTTCCAAAGCTAATCTTTTCACGACGTTCTTACAGTTTGAGGTTACGATATCAATCATTAAAAGGAAGAAAAATAATTATGTCCTTCCACGAAATGACAATTCCCAACGTAGTATTGCAATTCGGCACCTTTCTTTCTCTTCTGTGCAGACGCAACTGCGCATTCCAAACTGTACTGCTTGCTTGCTAGTTCGCTCACCATACTGCAGTTTTCAGTGGAAACAAGGAACATGTTACTTGATTTTTTACAGGCATCAGTGACATGGCGAACATCCCTTCCTTTACCCTACATTAAATTTTTTGAGCCGCTCACTAGCATTTCACGGAGCATTCCGTACATTTCACATGTGGTGAATCATCAAATATAATAAATATTCAATATCGATGTCATTTATATTCTTAATTATCATGTGCAAAATAAATTAGTGACGTCGAAGAGCTATAACCATGACCTTAAAGCGTGTTCACGCAAAAAGTAAATTCCACGCTGAGAAAAGTTGTGTGCATGAGGCACCACTCGCTAAGCTTTTACTTGTACAAGGGTTAAACTACAACACTCAAACAAGAATTCGGGAAACAATAGAAACTCAAACAAACCTCTAGAGCATACAACTGCCTAACCTAACAAACAGTAGAACACAAAAACACTAATTCCTTCACTGTAACGTATCTCAGCAAGAGAAAAACAACGGAAATGTAGTACCTTATAATTTCTAAGCCATGCAAAATTATACACTTTCTCGCAGGGAGTACATAGTCACTAGCAGTCGGCATTATTTGAGCCTTGTACGTACATACATGGGCTATATGTTTATCACATCCATACCTACTTTGTACGGCTTACTTTCAGAACTTTAAGGCCAGTGTGTGAGGTAATTCAAATATTTAGTTGTTAAAGAGGTTCGAATGTCATTCCGAAATGCTAGCAAATAAAATAAGGGCAAACTACATATTATTGAAAAGTTCCATACTGCGTATCGAATGCAAAAGTGGCCTTGCGTTTTCTGCTTATTTCCAGTTATTTAACGGCAAATTTCTATTTCTATTGTTAATGTATGTTTTCCGCTTACATCCTAATGTCAATCTCCTGTACTGATTTGGATAAAGAGAAACATTTTACGCAGATTCCTATGTTCCTTTAAGAGTCAACATCAATTTTGATATTCGTGCCCATGCTATGTAGCTCGAAGTTTGGACCGGCGAGACAGCGTTGCCAAATTTCATGATTTCGGCCTGTAATGAAGCAGGCAGTAATGGACCCCGTGTAATGTGATGGGTGCAAAATAGCTTTAGTACTGACGCACTCAAGATTTCAAATTCAACTAATCAATCAACACTGGTCAGTTATTTCGGAATATTGATATTTTCAAATTCAATGAACGGTGTTAGCGTCTAAATAACAAACTTTTTAAAAATCTTAACATCTCAACAAATATCAAACCATTAATACTTAGATTCGTTACATAGTGGTTCGTTCATAATAGACTTTAAATATCTAAAAACTCAATATGCTCACCAAGGCAGAAATTTATTTTATTATAGAACATAAACTAAACGTAATGTTTCAACCTTCTAGCAAGGTCTTCTTCAGACTCTGCACCAAGTACAAATGTAACAAGGTACAAAAAAGGACGATATATATACACAAAAATACTCCCCTCCAGACTATTAGAAAGATAAAGAGTCCAACCACATTCACTTTCAGGTGAAAGTACAGTTTACAAGGGAAAGCCACCTGCTAGAATGTTCCAGAACAACTTTCAAATAGTCTGGAGGGGAGTAATGTTTGTGTATATATATCCCCCTGTTTCGTACCTTGTTACATTTGTACTTGGTTCAGAGTCTGAAGAAGACCTTGTTAGAAGGTTGAAACGTTACGTTTAGTTTATGTTTTATAATAAAATAAATTTCTGCTTTGGTCAGCATATTGAGTTTTTCATATCATGGAGACAAAGCTTAATGGTGTTATAATTTAAATATCTATACCTAGTCTATGCTTAAATTGTCTGAACAAGAAATTTGTCAAATTTTAACTATACGCGCATTTTTCGTTTCAAAATCACAATTTTCGAAACAAGACAATCATAAAGGTTTCTTCATCAAACATCTGTAGCTTACGTTGGTTGTAGAGAGTCACAGATTGAACGAAAATAATTTATGTAGCAATAAATCTTCTGTGCTGAATGATGGGTAGGATAAATCTCGATTGGGGAGAATAAAGCATTCAACAGTCTCCGTGGATGCTGTAAAGAGGATCTTCTCATTGCCTACGCGAGAAACCATCTCCACTGGAAACATATTGTGTGAAACGTTACGGCCATAGCTGACCCTTGCTTTCCGCTAGAACTTCCTTAACCAACCATTTCCGTTTGAAGAGTTCAACAACGATGTAAAAAAAACATAAACCTACCCAACCTCATCGACCTTGGCATAGAATGATCAAGAACCATTTCAGAACGCACCCACGCTTGAAAAACAGCATTGGTGTGCATAAATTGCAAGAGGACACCAGACCGGTGTCGTATTTCCTTGTGTCAGAAATCTCACGCTTCAGTTTTATCGCCATGTTAACTGCCTCCGCTAATGACCCAATTCAAGAGATCTGGCTTTTAAAGTCAACCAACTTGATGGCGGAACGCAACGTTACTATCTGTGATAACGGAAGGGACTTGCACCCTTTCGAATCTGATCTTGTAGGTGGATGTTTGGGGCGCCGATAGCGGTCACTTGATGGTGCTGGCCCCCTGCGGCAGTTATCTGAAACTGCAGATGACATAAGGGTGTTCCGGCGTATATCGACTATCGTGGTGTTATAACTCGCATTCACTTTGGCGCGCAATTGCAGTGGGGGGCTACAACATGCTTTTTTATGGGGACATAACTCCCATTTTGTGGCGAAGATGCGACCTTAACCATTATCTCCATAGAAACTGCTGTCTGTGGTTATATTCGGGATCGTCTGTCGTTTCTTTTTACTCACAACCCTGATCTAAAATGAGCTCGAAAACAAGTCATCATTGTAGAAGAATATAGGCTTGAGGACTTAATAACAGCTATACTTTTTTTGCCACTTTCGGTGAGGCGAAGTAAGACTTTGCAACAAGAAAGTTTTGACAATCTTCAGAAACCTCACACAGTGCTCGACTTGAAGAAAATGAAGAGTGGGGAAAACTTCAGAACAACTGATCAGTGGCGGCGACTAAGGGACGTGGTGGGGCAGTTGCTCCCACCAACACATTTCATCCCCCCCGCAGCCACTTAATGCCAAGCCTCGTTTTCATAGCAAAATTAAACTCTTCTCCCCCTTCGTTTTGACAACCAAATCGCCGCTACTGATATCAATGTACCGGGTGGCCAGAATTAAAGTTACCCAACTCTGAGCCCTCTGTAGCCTGTTTGAGGCATCATAGAACTCTGAAATTTGGTGAATCCACTTTGTAGGCCATGGGGAAGAGGATGGCGATAAAAAGTAGTTCGATTTTTCGCCACCAGGTTGAAATGTGGCGCTGTACTTCCATGATGGGTTGCACAAATAATCACGTTAAGTGATTTAGCTGAGTAATTAATTAGAAAGACACTTGTTAGTGGCTGGAAGTTGAGGGAAAATAATCTCCCGTTTATTGCAAGATTGCAAAGTAAAGGCAAATCCATAACCAATTGGAGCACTTTACGTCATTACTACAACACATCATGGAAGTACAGCGCCACATTTCAACGTGGTGGTGGAAAAATTGAACTATTTGTTTTATCGGCATCCTTTTCCCCGTGGTCTGCATAGTGGATTCATCAAATTTCATAGCTTAATTCTGGCCACCCGGTATAAATAGGGACATGAAGTCTTCGTTTTATTTTCCTCTAAATTTCGACGTTATTATTTATTGCAATTAGTTGTTATTTTTCGCGGTTTTGGGCAAAATTCGGTGTTATTAATTTAAAATCGTTGTATTTTTACATGCGTTTTTATTGTTTCTTCTATGCTTTAGATTTTGACATCAGTTTAGTTCTGGAAAATTGAGGCAAAGTTTAGTTTTAATGACAAAAATAAATCTAATGCTTTCCGTGATGAGAAATGACCAAATTTCAAGCACTTGGAAAACTATTTCATCTCATCCACCACTAAATATATAATACACACTAAACCGCCAAACTTCAATAAAATGAAGTGTGACAATTGTGACAAGCACAATACTTACAATGTTGTGTTATGTTGAGTTATGATGAGTTTGTAATGTGAATTTATGAATGTACGTGTTGTGTTATGTTGAGTTATGATGAGTTTGTAATGTGAATTTATCAACGTACGTGTTCAAAATGAAACAAATGACTATCGAATATAGTAAACAGTTTGTAAAAGTTATGTACCATATCTAAGTTATGAATACAAGAAATATTAATATTGGAATCTAGTTTTATGTTGATAAAAATGTGTAGGTTAAATTCACATTACAAACTCATCATAACTCAACACAAGACAACATTGTCTATTGTGCTTGTCACACAATCTCTTTAGATCGAACTTTCACTAACTAGATATATAGCGCTTCATGTAACACTCTTTAAACAGAAAAAGTGTTATCGCCTGTTTATATTGCATATTTCTCGGCGTTTTTTGCGTTAAAGTGCAAAATTCGGTGATATTCTGAAAGAAAAAGGCATAATTCGCGTTACTTTGCGATTCCTTAATACCGAAAATTTGCCTCCTTAATCTATTCAAATACATTTTAAACACTTTATTTTGTTTTCCTCAACTTTTCGGTGATATCATTAAAAGGAAAACTTCACGTGTCTTTGTATAAATGATGTGTTGCAGCATGTGACCTTACTGTAGCTTTATTTCAGACAATTTTGTCACAGGAAAATCGTCACTGTAGGTACAGTTGAAAATTATCCGAAAAATAGACTGTTTTAGGGGTGGCGATGAAACAGTTTTTTTCCGCGGCTTTTTTATTGGACTTCTTGCGACTTTTTACCTTTGCAAAATTTGGTATTACGTAGGGCCTACACTGACCCTTCTTCTCAGTAGAAGCAATGAAAACTGTTTGAGGAAATCTAATACAACACGGGAAAAACAAAGTTCAACTAAAAATAACTAAGTTGCTACCTTCTTCAGCATTCCCTTGCACTTTCTCTATATTTTCAACTGATAGCTGCACTGAGCCTACGACTCCAAGTGAAATGTACGTTCAAGGGTCGGATAATTATTTATTACTGTCGACCAGTGGAGGCGATTGAGTTCCAAAACTGAGGGGGCAAAGACAGTATATTTCCATTTTTATATAAGGTTTAGCATAGTGCGGGGGCAAAAGTGGCGAAAATTTGGGGAGGGGGCAACTGCCCCCCCTCACTGCCATTCTGCCGACACAGATTGATAAGAGTTGTTGCCACTGCTTCACCACTCTCGAACAGTATCCTCTTGATTTTTCCTGTTTTGACTTAAATGCATCCATAAAGAAAATTAAAATGCAATGACTGCCATGACATTCCAAATAATAATATAGAGTAAGACTTCGTTAATTCGGACCCCGATACGCCGGACTTTGCTTAATCCGGACAGGCAAAAAAAAAAAAAAAAAAAAAAGAATGGAAGGGTTTGCATGTGGCTAGAAGTCAACAAGAGAACTTCCCAAAGAAAAGGCAGTCAACCACTGATGAAATTCTGTACTGTATAGTGTGTTTATGCCTATGCTCTTTAAATACACCATAATAGACGTGTTTTGTTGCTATAAACGGAATTTTAATGCACTTTCTACTGTTCTTTTAGGTTATTTCAGTTAAGCCGGACTTTCGTTAAACCGGTCAACTTATTCCCCCATTAGTCCGGATTAACGAAGTTTTACCTAATACACATTCAGAGGGGGGAGGGAGAATTTTCTTTCCTTGGTTGGGATTAAAAATAATAATGTAGAGCCGGGCATGAAAAAGTTAGATGGGGAAATTCCCTAGCTTCCACCACTTCAATTCGAACAGTGATCTCACACAGACATTTGCATTTGCCTATATTATATATTATTCAAATAACTGCTTTAAATTTATTGGATAATCTATACCAACCTACAGTAGTGGAGGTGATTAGGAAGGTGATGGGGGCAGTCCACCCACTTTTTGCCAATTTTGCCCCCGCACTATGCTCAACGTTATCTACCAAGGGAAAGTAAACTGTCCTTGCCCCCCCCCCCAGTTTTGGCAAACTTGCCCCTTCTGTTTTAGAACGCAATCTCCGCCACTGGTCGTCAGTATAGTTAATGGCGTGTTTATTTGAAAATACATTCTGCCTTGATCAGCATTTTCTGTGTTTTATTAAAATAAATATATACCGTGCGTCCATTTCCTTTCGAGGCCGAGAGATCGGAAGAAGTGTGGCGGCCGGCAATAGCGGAGATATCGGCATTTTCGTCCAGTAACGTCCCGCTTAAGTTTACCCTCGAAAGCGTTTTGCTTCGTGGAATCGTTTGGCGGTTTCGAATGTGCAACATTGTATCAAGATTTCTTTGCAGACTAAATCGTTAAAAGGCAATGATTTTCGTGAGCATATTTTTCAATCTGAAAGCTCCGAGCTTCAGTTGTTCTTTCCATCGCGACTACAGGTGCCCTGGACAGAGATGCGGATGGAGTGAGGAACAGGCCTTGAACCAAGAACTTGTTAATTTCGTACTGTGTGAAAGAGTGTTGTTTTTATTACTTGCCGTGCTGCTTCTTTGTGTAATTGCAGTGTGTGTGTGTGTGTGTTGTGTGTATGTGAGGCGATTGAAATGCCAGCCTCAAAGTTGACGTTAGAACAAGGAATATTTATGTACGTGGACATCACTTTGGACAACCCTTATAAACAGGTTAGTGGTCGTTTTGCAATATATAGACATCTGCATGCTAAATATATGTCCATAAAAATAAGCGGGACGTTACTGGTAGAAATTGTCGCCATCTCCGCTAGCGCCGTCCGCCACACTTCTCCCGATCTCTCGGCCTCGAAAGGAAATGGAAGCACGTTATAACAGATGAAATGAGAAATGAGAAACCGCTTTCCAAAATAAAACATAATACTGAGCGAAAATGTCTTATGTTGTAATAATCAGTTCTCAACGTAAATGCAAGTAACTTGACGACGTTCATTAACTTTCCGAGATAAGTAACTCAAAATGAACTCTTGCGAGTTACGGTATGAAGTAAGTATATGCCTGCAAAAAAGTTACTTTTTAGAGATAAGCACGTACAGTTAAATTACTTGAAGAGATCAGCAGCTGCAACTGATTTAATTTACGAACTACGAAACTAGGTTACTGATTAGCTTTGTTACGTAAATAACTGAGTTACTGTTCCAGGTGTGTAACTATAACAACTACATTTTTCGACGTAAAAGCCCTTTGCATCTCATTAAATATATTCTGAGTTATGAGACCTAGAACATTTGTTAATATTTTAATAATCGGCTAATGCGCTTTTATTTAACAGGGTCTCACCAATGACGCAATAATAACGCTTATAATTAAGGGGTCTCGGATTCTACCATCTGTGGGGGCACATAGTTTAGTTATAGTTGACGCGCTAGCTACGTTAACGATCGGCTGGCTTTGAAGTCCACGGAGCGCGCCCACCAGCTGCAACAATCACATTCAACGCACAGTGTTGCCACACATCTACTCTACGTCACCTTGTCCCTCCGCCTTCCCACGGTCTCCACATTGAAGTTGCAAAGTACGGCAACAGCGTATCCGCAGTCATGTGACTGAGACTCCACGTGGAGTAGACGAGCAGAATGACAGCTGCGCCCATTGATTCAAGGTTGAGTGTGATTGGACGAAAACAAGTTGACCGCTGTTTATCCCCACCCACGTTTGTGGCGGCACATGTCGTAAGTTCTTGGATGTTAACCCCCAGTTAAACTGTAGGTTCTGTCCCTATTAGCCTATCCGAGCATAAAGACTGCTCAAAGCAAACGACCTTTTTGTTGTAGAAGAACAAAGTCATGTGATATGCTAAGATATGTTGGGCAACCAAAGCACAACATATTCAGGACGCCAAAAGGTTAGGAGAAAGTTTCTCCGGACTTCAGAACTAAATGGACCGCGGCCCTTTACTTTCATGTCAGGGGTGGAGGAAGTTTATATTATTTGGAGATTTGAACATGCTTTCTTCTCCTTCTATTTCGAAGAGAGAGTGAAATAGTACGTGGCGGGAGAGAAAGAGAAAAAGGGCAAGAGAGAGAAATATGAAGAAGACAAGGATGCGCTACCCTGAAGAGGATGGTTTAGAGAGTTTACTCTGAGCTTGTGGACCAAAATTGGAAGCTGGGTACTGGCTGGAACTTATTTGAGATCCTTGGAGAATTTCAAATAGTAGAGCCGAGGAGAAAAGGGGAAAAGATGGGAGGGGGAAGCGGTACAAAAAGGACGAAAAGGTTTCAAGAGGGCAGAGAGGAAGATAAAAGTTAGAGGTACGTCGGGTATGGAAATCGCGGGGAAAGAGATTGCCCAGTCCTTAATTCCTGGTTTATCTTCTCAATGGCGAAGGGGGTAGGAGTCAAGGGCTAACACGAAAATAACATCTGCCGAGGTCGTGAAAGTTTAAAAGCGAGCTCTATCCAAAGCGTGATTTGTAGTTAACACGCTCCAACACACTGGATCAGCACCATCCCTCTCTTGCACGCTTGAGGGCTTGTACAGAGCACGGCCGAAGCAGTTTTGCCTTTTTTGTAAAACAATTTTGATGTTTATCCTAACTTTTATGCAATCAGCGTTATGGGTAGTTCAGCACAGCTGCATACTGCCGCAGGATACTCAATTTTGAAATTACAATGGCTACCTAGAATATGTTATTGCCCCGTAGCGCTTAAACGGTTAGATTACGAACTTCTGTCCATTAGAATAATTCTCGTTGCTTTCCATATTCCATGGAGTTGTTTCATCACTTTTCATTATCCGTCGCCAAACATGGGCTGAGTAGTTAGCTTAAATTATTACGAAGTCATCTTTGGTTTCATTGATTGATTTGCTTAATTTTGCTTCACCTTTATGCCACTTTTGGCTAATCGCGAAGATGAGGATGAATGATGGTTGATTGAATGATTGATTCAGTTTATTTTACCTCGCTTTTCTGCCACTTTTGGCTAACCGCGAAGATGATGATGAAATTGATGAACGGACACTCACAAAGAATATCCGTCCCCAGGCCGAGAATCGAACCCGGGACATCTGACGTCGTAGCGCGCTGTGCTAACAACTCCACCACCACAGTCTTTGGCGAGGATTGGTGTATGACCACTTGCTATTACTTAACCTTAAAAGATTTTCCTCGACGAGAAGCTTCGAATGAATGCAGTGGAACGTTTCTAATGGTTACCTTAGAGGTCTCAGGAAAATACATTAAGCAACAATTTTCAATCACTTTGAGGTTTTTTGTAACAAGCAGCCATAAGGGCTATAGGCTACACAGAATTTTCCAAACAAAATATCAGTAAACCCATTGAAATCCAGACCAATAACTATACATATTAACTTAAAAAAACAATAACAATCAGCAAAAAGCTACGTGTTCAGAATCCCCAAAAGACCAAGAACATATTTTAACAAACACTTAAACCAAATTATTGCTACCCATTCTACTCCCCTGCTCAGGCTCCAACAGTCAGCTATGAAGTCACCACACACTCCTTCCTACTCACGTAAGTCACGTGACTACTATATTGCTGCCATCTGTCGGATGCAATGCTAAACACCACATGATAGCATATCGTTAAAGGTTGATGATATGATGAAATTGATGAGGGGGCACTCACAAAGAACACGCATGCCCAGGTTGGGTTTCAAACCAGGAAACCTTCGTCCTAGCGTGCTGTGATGAACTCTTCGCTAAGGAAGTCAGCTGTTGCTCCTTGGTCCGAATGCATGAGTATTTGAGTTTGTTTCTACATCTATTTCCTGGTTCATCTTCAAGGCTTTCTCGTACCTTTCACCAGTTATTTCCAAGCAAATGCTGGGATGGTACATTTACCACGCTTCCTCCCCCTTCCAACCAAGAAATTTACCTTAAGAAATAAGCGAAGTTTATCATATCACTTCAGCATAGTTTATTTTTTCTCTCTCTCATATATATACATACATACATACACACACACACACACACTCATATATATATATATATATATAAAATCCATTTTCGTTATTTTCTGTTATGAAATTTGTTAAAATGTTTTGTATATTTATCAAAATAACTTGCTAGATTTTGAAAGGTAGAAACTCTAGTTTGTTTCTTCAACAACTTGTTTTCAACTTTCCTCAAACGTTAAAAAAATGATAGTTTCCAAAATGTACATTGACAAGTTATTAAAACAGTGTAACATTTCGAATTGTCGCCTATCGTGGTTAAACAGTAAATGAAGCTTCAACGTATCTGATAACTGCTGTCGATTAGCTTACTGTACACGTACAAGGTTAAACGACGGGTACTCGACCCCATGGCGGAGTGGTTAGCACATCGCGCTGCAACGCCAAGGGTCCAAGGTTCGAATCCTGGTCTGGGCATGGATATTTGTGAGTGCCCATTCATCATTTTCATCATATCATCACTCATCTCCATCTTCGCAAATTTGCCAAAAGTGACACAAGAAGCGAAGTAAAATAAAGCAAGTCAATGAATTAAACGATGGGTAAGATGAAATGAAATTGAGTAACTGTACAATTACTATGAATTTCAATTCTTTAAATTTACGATTTTCTATTTTTAAGTCAGCATAACAATACTTCTTGTATTTCGTGCAAATTTCAATATTAATAAAGATATTTACCATTTAAAAAAAGTTAAATATTTACTACTTATTATTTACTATTTAATTTGAAGGCAATACGACAAGTTGAAACCCTAGCATTTTGTGTGAATTCTTTTGCTGACGACATCTCGTAGTCGCTCTGTAAGCATCGTTGCAAAACACCCTTTGTTAGAAAAGACCAGCAAAAAAAATAATACAGGGTGTCCCACGAACGGCGCAACTGGGAATTAAGAGTGGCGTTACTTTGTAACCGAAACCTGTACATATAAGTCATACACCAAATGTTTGCCCTGTCCAAGTAGATATTTTTAAGCATAGAAACAACAAACGGGGTGCAGTTTTGTTCATGCAGTGTTGCCAAATGTAAGTGAAAGTGTAAATTTATTTTTCCACAAAGCATGAAAAATTGCATTTCAAACATTCGTACGGAAATTTGGACGTCAATTTCCACCTTGGGTAGGTGGACTATTTCGCCATCTATAGTTCAGAGAAGAAAACCGATCGTTTTCGCGTATAGCCAATCCTGAAATGCCTCGTAAAGGCGTACCTGTCCAAATGGGTGTTTTAAAAAAGAAATTTGAGGTACAGTGTCAACACTGTTGATGTTTGAAGGCAACAAAATGTGTGTTTAGTGATGGTCTATGACATGGAAATACTGGAAACAGGAAAAAAGAAAATGAAAATTATGATGAAAAAAGTGTATTGTATAAGCAATAATCGGGTAGTGTCGTAAGCAGTGGCGGCGATTAGGCGGGGTGGGCGCTTGGGGCAATTACCCCCAATTGTTTTGACACTTTTGCTTCAGAACTAGGCTAAACCTTATATACCAATGGAAAGTAAACTGTCCTTGCCCAACCCCCACGTTTGGAACCCAATCGCCGCCACTGGTCGTCAGTATAGTTTATTGCTCGTTTCATTCATATATTGTTAATGAAACTTCAGTGACTTTACAAGAAACAAAAAATACGATATATTTATGATTATACAGGTACCGAAGGTTAATGATTATCACAGCGTGATGCTGATTACATCACTTTCAATTCCTCTTTACATTGAAGCTTCGGAAATAGAGAGTATTCATAGATTAATTAATAGAAAATCATTTCCCCAGCAATGCATACATATATGATTCGAAACATCATTAAGCAACAGTTAAAACAAAGTTTCAAAACTTCTCGAGAAATCATCTTTCGTAACTCGAAAATATATTAAAAACATTTAAACTGTATATAATAATTTACTAGAGCTGAACCAATATTACCATTTGCCGACACCGATGCCGATTCCGATACCATGACCGATACCACCGATACCGATACCATGACCGATACCGATACCATGACAGATACCGATACCATGACAGATACCGATACCATGACAGATACCCACCGATACCGAGGCCGATACCGATGCCGATTCCTATACCATGACCGATACCCACCGGTACCGATGTCGATACCGATACCATGACCGATACCCAACGATACCGATACCGATATCCACCGATACCGATACCATGACCGATACCGGTACCATGACAGATACCCACCGATACCGAGGCCAATACCGATGCCAATTCCGATACCATGACCGATACCCACCGGTACCGATGTCGATACCGATACCAATACCATGACCAATACCCACCGATACCGATGTCGATACCGATACCATGACCGATCCCCAACGGTACCAATGTCGATACCGATACCATGACCGATACCATGACCGATACCATGACCGATACCCACCGATACCGATACCGATATCCACCGATACCGATACCATGACCGATACCGGTACCATGACAGATACCCACCGATACCGATGCCGATACCGATGCCGATACAGATACCATTACCGATACCCACCGATACCGATGTCGATACCAATGCCGATACCGATACCCACCGATTCCGATACAAATACAATAGCCGATACCCACCAATCCGATACCGATACTTGTATAATTCCAGTACCAGTATAGTTACCGAGTCATACTAACTCCTCACACCACTAGAGCCTCCCCGATGGCGCAGTGGTAGCGTCGTCGCCTTGTAATCAAGGGGTCCCGGGTTCGATACCCGGCGGAGGCACATAGTGGTTCGGATTCCACTTTAAACTGTAGGTCCAGTCCCAATTAGCCATACTGTGCATAAAGTGGACTTAAATCACCAACTCAATAAATTGAACTCAACTCGTCACATCACTAGGCACGTATTTAGAGATATATAACTTGGGGAGCCAGTCAAAGCCAAGTGTCTCAGTAATATAACAATAAAAGTGTTTCTATTTAATATGTTAATATAATTATTTGTAATAATATGAAAATTAATTAATTAGTACTTAATTTATCTTATGCGTATGGAGTATTGTTGTTTGTAACTAGACTAAGAAATGGAGGAAATACTACGTTAATATTATTTTGTTCTTTCTATCTTGACCAAAAAAATTTTGTTATTACATAAATAGTAAAAATACGCTATAAAATCAGAGATAAAACAGCAAATATTCATCAGCTAAAGTCGTTTTCACGTTCATAAGACACAATGGGATCTTATGGACAATGCTTTTCTTATGGGAAATACGAGCGCGCTGATGTGAAAGTTCTGGATTTACAAATTTAGCTTAAGTAAAATCGGTACCTGCAGTTTTGCAGGAAATTTTGTAGAGAATACGATGGTGAACACAAAAAACTGGTAACTTGCTTACATAATTTAGATAAATTAAAAACGCAAATTTTCTGTGAAAACACAATTCTTACGTTGTTTTCATTCCTAACGTTGAAACATGCAGTAAAATTGAAGCATTCATTATGAAAAAAATTGACACTGTTTTTTAATTGTCATAGGTGATGGTAGTGCTCAGAATTTATCAATACTTTAAAGCATATTCGCATTAAAAAATATTCAAATAAAGTATGTGGAGATTTTTTATATTCGTGTAGTAGAAAATGTCGTCGCTGGTCATTTTTTGTTCTGTAATTCCAAGTAAAAACTTCCAGCGACGAAGTTGTGGAGAAAATAATGAAATTATTTTTTATAACCACTCAAAGGTTCCCAGAAATATTACTTCCATGCATTTGGAGTTTCTTTTTAACCCGAACCGCGCGCGAAGTAAGGAGACGTTGTCTGGCCATCTTGAGCTGACTCACCGCAGCATTCCGACCAATTACCACCAAGTTTTCGAGTTGTTATTTTATTTCCATTCAGTAAAAATATTAACTTCATGACACTGCCAGGTCGGATATTTTACATACGATTATTGTCAATTAAATGATATTCCATGCTACGCTGAGCGTGGGAGACGTGAACTAGTATGAGTCTCCCCGATGGCGTAGTGGTATCGTCGTCGCCTTATAATCAAGAAGCCCCGGGTTCGATACCGTAGAGGCACATAGTGGTTCAGATCTCACTTTGAACTGTAGGCCTAGTCCCGATTAGCCTTACTATAAGAATAGCGAAGAATGCAATCATGAAAGAGAAAAACAGAGAAGATGAAGAGGAAGGGATTATCTACAAAGTGAAGTGTAAAGAATGTCAGAGTGTGTACATAGGAGAAACGAAAAAGAGGCTGAAAGACAGGTTGAAACAACATAGGGATGATGTACGACTTAAGGGAGAGAGAAATGCGATATTTAAACACACGAGAGAAACAGGATATGCATAGAGTGGGATGAGGTTAAGCAGATAGGAAGGAAGAAGAGAGTACTAGTGAGAAAATGGAAGGAGGACAAGGAAATTGAGAAGAAAGGAGGAGAAAACGCAATGAACTGGAATGGAGGACTGAAGATAAACAAAAAATGGAAAAAGGTGTTAAAAAGAGTGGAAAGGACAAGAGCGAAAGAGGAGAGAAGAAGGAAGAGGGATGAAGAAGAGGAAAAAGAGCGTGAGATAAAGAGTCCAACCATTTTCCAGATGAAAGGAAATGTTTAGCTAAATCGCCTGTCAGTTGTAAGAACTTTCTTATAATCTTGTGTATGGAGGGAAGTGATTTCTGTGTATATACCGTATGTCTTCCTGTGTTGTACCTTGTTACATTTGTGCTTGGTACAGAGTCTGAAGAAGACATTTCTAGAAGGTTGAAACGTTAAGTTTAGTTTATGTTTTATAATAAAATAAATTTCTGCCTTGGTCAGCATATTGAGTTTTTCATATCATGGAAACAAAGGATTAATGTTGTTATAATAGCCTTACTGTGCATAAAGTGGATTTAAAATATGAACTCAATTAATCGAACGAGTATTTGAGATCAAAAGTCGACCAATGCAGTCAGTACTCTAGACCTAACGGTACAGGTAATGGACAAATAACACTGAATGAAAGGGAGTCTTCGATAAGACATTTTCTGGTACGTAACATAAGATTATGCAATCTAGATTATATGATTGCTGAATGAAGAATATGAAGCGAGGCCCTTGAGTTCTTTCCCGACTTTAAGGCACAATAAAGCAACTGAAAAGGATATTTTTCCCCCATAAAGGAATATAATGAGCGATGCACGGTAGTAGTATAAGACCATCATCTTCAAGACATCTCAAAGTCCCATTCAGGGAACCAAACAATTGAGGCACGTCGTTGCTTTTAAAGTTATCCTCTCGCCGGTCTCCACCCGTACGAGAGGGTAAGAGCTGTGCAGGAAAACATTTTTATCATTTTTCCGATTTGAAGACCCAGGTCGATAGGGAAGATGGAAGTTGGGACTAATGCAGAGAAGGGATTATACGAAAAATCAATCTAAAACGTCCCTAAGCTTTTCTTCAATGTTGCCCGCGAAAGGAAAGTTGCGTCTTCTAAGGATAAAAAGTAATGAAACCGCTGGAAACATTTTGAGTAGTTCGAAACGGAAGCTGAGAATCGAAATATGCCTGAGCGGAAACCGATGTTGCCCCGGAAGTGGTAGCCAGCGCTCCTAGCGTGTAATATGCGCACTTTTGTAGGTCTATGAACGAGCGGCTACGGACAGCATTGGCAAGCTGGAAATACTTGCTAACATCTCCAAACGCGACCTGCCTAACCTATAGCTTAACTGAGCAAAATTTAACATGCCAAACCTATTTACATGCTCATTTCTGCTATTATATCCCTACGTGGATAGGTTCGGCAGGTCGGGTTTGGTGCTGTTAGCATGTATTTCAAAGTTGCTAATCCTGTCCATAGCCGCTCGTGGTCTATGATAAGTAGCATGAAGATATGGGCTAAAAGCACCAAACCTTCCCTGCCTAACCTTCTTACAAATGCATGTAATTGCAGAAATAAACATGCGAATAGGTGACGCAGGTCAAAGTTAGCTTATTTGTGCTATTAGCTGCATACTTAAATAGGTTAGGCACATCAGGTTTGGTACTTTTAGCATATATCTCCAAGTTGCTATAGCTGTCGCTAGACGCTAGTGGTCTACGATTGTATAGGGTGTTCCGTATAGGACGCCGAATTAGAAAATTAAATAAAAATAGAGAAAATATCATGGAAATAGTTATATTTCACATATATGTAAGCAGTAACATCTCCCATTTACGTATGAAAGACAATGTCAGGCATATGTACACCCCAAATGAGTCTGCATGCATGTATACGCTCCACAAAATTATTGATACAATAACACTCGCAGATGTCTGTCCCGATGTCTCCAATCACCTGTGTGATTTCCGCCTTCAGTTCCAAAAGGGTTCGTGGTTTGTTGGCGTACACCTGTGATTTCACAAACCCCCGTAAGAAGAAATAACAGGGTGTAAGATCACACTCCACCTGCCAAAACCCATACCACACAGTCGTTCTCAGCGGATGGATGGATTTCACGCTCTTGGATTATTCGAGGATTTCCGGAAGGAAACCGCAACATACGAGTCAAGACAATTGAGCCTACATTAATCGGCATGACAACAGATGACAACATTGATAAGAACAGGTCTGCAAACCTCGAAACAAAACAATAGCACTCGATTAAAATTCGGCGTCCTATACGGAACACCCTTTATTATATACATGAATACATGGATCAGTCTAATAGAACTTCGCCTGCTTCTACTCGCCACAGACGTTCCTGGGAATGCTTCCCTGTCTGAGCACGGCTGTTCTTTGTAACTGTTCCTTCATCAATTTAATCCAATCATCGCCGCGATTAGCCAAGGTGTCAGAAAACTGACGTTATAAAACAACACTAAACAAATATAAATGCCAGAAGAGTTTCAGTTCGTAACAAATAATTTCCATCTGCAGATCAAAAATCGACCCCTTACCAAAAATTTATCTTTGTAGGTACAGTGCTTTCCGATCTGATCTATATGTTGTGATCATTTTTTTTGTTATTTCATGTAGAGCCACGGATGCTTCTAGTTTGCAATGATCCCATTGATTTCTAATGCCGACAGTTAGAACCCAGAAATGTCTGTGACCGTACAATAGGACAGACCTCAATGATGTCGATGATTACTGTCAGTTCTTTGACTCCAATTGCCAGTCAGACAGACCAGTCGCGATATTAAATATCTAATTTTACTAGAACTTGGTATTCCTTCACTCGAGAAATTTTATTTCTGTATCTGTAGGAATTTTTGGAATGAAACAGGTATCGATCCATTAGTTCAAATTTTGACTCAAATGGTTGAATCAGTTGATAATAATATGTATTAATTTCAAATCAACAAAATTGTCTCATTTGGGTTACCACCCCTCTCATATCCAAGGAGAGTTCTGTAGAGGTTTCCGAGCTTTCGACAGCTAACTTCACTCTCGTCGTCACGGAGAGTTTAGAAGTTTGAGCTTTCGAGAGTTAATGTCACTTATCTTCAGCGTTGCTTCTGGAGAAGTTATAGAGTTTTCGAGAGCTATCGTCACTCACATCCTTGGGGTGAGAGATATGTAGAAGTTACCGAGCTCCCGAGAGCTAACTTCTGGGTGCATTCTGGATACATTTCCAATCCTTCAAGAGCTAACGTCATTCATTTTCACGGTGAGTTCTGAAGAAGTTTCTAAGATTTCGAGAGCTATCGGTGCTCATCTTAAGAGTGAGTTTTGGAAAACGTTCAGACCTCATCTTCTGGATGAGTTCTGTAGGTGTTCGGAGCTTTCAAGAGTTAATGTTACTTGAGTTCTGTCGAATTTTCTGGGCTTTCGACAGGTAATATTACTCATCTTCAGGATGAGTTCTGTCACTCATCTTCAGGGTGTTCTGTAGAAGGTTTCGAGCTTTCGAGAGCTAGCGTCACTTTCTTCTTCAGGACCTTGCACTACGTCATTCGAAGCCAAGAAAGCTTCAAATAAGACAAAACTTGAACGGATCCAATCTTACTCTATGATCTTTTGGAAGATTTGAAATTCCCTAGATCTATCAACAGTTTGGTTTTTTCCTCTTACAACAATGATTTCACGAGTTACAAACATCTGCTTCGAATAAATGGAAATTGCGCCGCAATGTGACAGTGCGATTGTACCTGATCGCATTGGTTCCATTATTTCACTCACTCCGCATCCAATTAAGGCACGCGGGAGGAAAGAGAGTTGTTCACGCTCAATTAATCAGCAGTGACAGGTATTAGGGACTCCTCGCTGGGCAGTCAAGTCGATAACTTACCATTCATGACTTCGGTGGCAACGGTTGCAGTCCATTTCCTGTGGGAGCGTGTTGGGTTGTTCCTGCCATGTCCTTTTGTGTGCTTCTCTCCAAACAACTAATTTGTTCTGTACTGTTAGAAAATAAACAATCTATTGAACTGAAAACAAACATTTTCGGTTGGAAACCTGTACAACGTAAGAATAATTCAGCAAAAGTTACACTGACTTTTACAGTTTGTATTTCACGCTTTCATCTACTTTTGTGTTTGACTTGATAATGTTTCGTATTTCAATGTGATGCCCCGAATCGTATAGCTTAGTGTTTCAGTGACATCTCTTAGTGGTCTTTGATCTATGGCAGGCCTTTACAATTGTTTCATGTGAACACTTTGGATATTGGAGAAGGTGGTAGAATTCTACCAGCCCTTAGCTTCAATTTCTTAAAGAAAATAGGAAAATTTAAAATTCATTCAATTTCCGTGTTTATATTGTAGTCAAAATTGTACTCAACGCTTGAATCCTCACGTTCTACAGGGCCTCCACGATGACTCAGTAGGAGCCTTGTAATCAAGGGGTCGCGAGTTCGATACCCGGTGATTCGGTTCCCACTTTAACTGTAGGTCCAGTCCCGGTTATCAGAAAGTGGACTTAAAACACCTACTCAATTAATCAATCAGTCAATCAAACACCTCACGTTCTATTGGGAGGAGAATGGTAGAAATACAAAGATAGAGAGAGAAGTTAAGAAGAAGAGCGAGAGAAAACCAATTGAAAAGGAGAGATAGAGGCAGCAGAAAGGGAGAGAGGGGGATAGAAAATGTAAGAGGGCGGGGAAATTAGAGAGAGGGGCGAGAGAAGAGAGGGAAGAAAGGGAGAAAGAAATTACCTATTGAAAAGGAGGGAAGGCAGAGAGAGAAAAGAGAGAGTAAGACCGAATTGAAAAAGAAAGATAGAGACAGCATAAAGTTAGAGAGGAAAGAAAAGAATAGAAGAGACAAAGAATGAAAGAGAGAGAAGGGGAGTGAAACATAGAATGGGGTAGAGCGAGGAAGGGAGAGTGAGAGAGAAAGAATATATTGGATAAGAGAGCTAGAAACAGTAAAAAGAGAGAGAGATACAAAATGAGAGAGATAGAAAATGAGAGAGATAGAAAATGAGAGAGGGAGAGGTAAAGAAGGGGAGAGAGAGAGAGGGAAAGGAAGAGAGAGAGAAAATGAGAGAGAGAGAGAGAGAAAATGAAAGAGAAATAAAATGAGACAGAGAGAGAAAATGAGAGAGACAGAAAATGAAAGAGAGAAGACATGAGAAAGAAAGAAAATGAGAGAGACGGAGAGAGAAAGGAAGAGAGATAGAGAAAATGAGAGAGAGAGAAAGAAATAAAATGAAAGAGAGATAAAATGAGAGAGAGAGAAAATGAGAGATAGAGAGAGGGACGTATCGAGAGGGAGGGAGAGAGGAAAGAGTCTCTTAGAAAGCCTATACCAAAATGTCGGTCATAAATATAGCACAACTTTTATTCGTAAAATAAGCGTATAGAGAATATCCTCACATACATTAACATTCCTTCGAGAAAACTCCGCTGAAAGAATCAACGTAGTCAATTTTTCTCTACCATCGGCCTGAGTATAGAAAAGATACCCATTAACCCTGAGATAAGAGCATTCAATAGAACGAAGGGAGCAATTTACAACCCTAATACGTAGCTCATCCCCTACACAGGAGGTAAAGCGTAAAAACATGAAATTGCTCTGCTTTTTGAGGAATTTACGTTTACGCAAAGAGGAAGAAAGCTGCACTGACAACCATTCGAGTCAGGAGCGTCCATTTTTTCCCCAGAATCCTTTGCTGCTCCTTTTAGCAGGCGCAGAGAGACGTAGAGATAAAAAGACCTCGCCGGAAGGTCTGTGGCGAGGTAATGAGTTTCAGGGTAAACACGAGGGGATGAGCAAAAACCACAGAAAGACTTGAAAAGGGGGATGGAGCCCCTCACTTTGTTCTATTTCTCTAGTTTTCTCATCTTCCCTCTTTTCTCGCTCGATTTTTCCACCGATCGCGTTCAGCTTCTGGAAACAACTGATAGATGGCTCTGCAGGTAGAATGAAGGAGCAGCGGAGATAGGGAATTCGTGTAAAGCGTGTAATCTGTCTTCTGTTGCAGCGGCGCAGGTGTTAGCTCGAATTCCGCACAATTGTCAGATTTATAGACAAGTCTCGTCGGATATTCTTCCTGAAAGAGCCTTAGTTATAAATTAGTTAGCTTCCCTGAAGTGGCGTCAAGACAGTGGAAGGAAAGGTTTGTCGCAGATGCAGGCGGCTTTTATCTCAAGAGAGATGCTTTGATGCTTGTTAACTGTTACAAACTGCTTGGAATCATCAGTATTTTTAAACGGTTTTTGCCTTTCTTGTCTTTTGTTTTTATGTATTGCCGGAAGTAACTAAATTAGCTGGAGATGTTTACAAAATGTTCTTCAATTCGTGGAATGTTTGTCGATGCAGGTATGAGCTTCGAAACTATACGGTTTTAGAAGCGATATCGGGCGGGGTGACTCAGAGCGTGTCAGTGGCGACCAGTGTACAGAACTTCGGCGCGCAAGTTAAACGCCGTGTTCTGTATTTTTCTTGCGCCCAAAAATTTTTCACAAAACTCCCCACTTTAAGGTTCATCATAAGATGGGGCAAGACATTTTTAGCCTGATTGTCCAAATCCCATGAATTTCTGTCGCCTACAACCGGAATTATCGTTTCTTGAAGAAATGCTGGGACACAACACGTCTCAACACACACAGACAATTACCCTTACATTTTCCTTCCGTCTACTTTTTTTGGTTGCTACTGAGTCGACACAGCTCAGTTGTGTCTTGGGAAAACAATGGGTGTTAAATTCGTCTTAATTTTCACAATGACAATTCATTGAAGTCAACAAGAGAACTTCCCACAGAAAAGGAAGTCAACCACTGATGAAATTCTGTTTCCCGTAGACTTTGTATTGTACTGTATAGTGTATTTAGGCCTATGCCCTTTAAATACACCATAATAAACGTGTTTTGTTGCTATATAATGCACTTTCTACTGTTCATTTAGGTTATTTCAGTTAATTCGGACATTCGTTAAACCGGTCAACTTATCACCCCCATTAGTCCGGATTAACGAGGTTTTACTGTATTTGAATATTGGCCACAGCGAATTCTCTCTTTCCCTTCCGCTATCAGTTAGTTTGGTAACAGCGCAGTAGCAATGGCTGGGCATTGGCTGAACTCATTGATTTATTTTACTTCGCTTTTTGTGCCATTTTGGCTCACAAACATCCATGCCCAGGCCGGGATTCGAACCCGAGACCCTTGCCGTCGTAGCGCGAAGTGCTAACCACTTCGCCAAGGGAGCCTGCTGGCTGAACTCGTGTTCCTAGAAACGTACCAGCTCGACATGGACCGAAACGACGTTCCGGTTTGTCAAGATCTGGAACTTTCCCGTCAGAAATAGCAGCGGACTGTTCGTTTAAATTTTACACATTTCCATACACCTTCCTTTTCAGTGTAAACTACATTGCTAATTCTTTAATGGTGCACATTACAGCATTCACATAAGATTCCCCTCTACGTGGAGATGCGTTGTTACCGCAAGGAGACTTATCAGAATATGGTGGCGACCATGTAGCCTTCATCTTTTTATGCCTTGTGCTTCTCTTTGCTTACCTTTTATTTGTTAATTATCATTATTTGTCGTGCACAAGACCAGCACAAGGTCTTTTCACCGATTCCGGTTCTCCTTTATGTTCATCCTCTTGTCTTTCTTACTTTCGTAATTATTTATTTACCCAACGGTATGAACTGGGCTGAGCAACCTAAATTAAATCATTTTTATATTTCTTATACTAAGCTGAGCTCATATATTGTTGACATTGTGAAGGACAATGCATGTTAAGAACCAGAGAGAGAGAGGGGGGGGCAGGTGTTCAAAGAGTTGAAGCGATTAGACTACTTGCATGAACGGGTTAAGTTCCATCTTCCCTTTTGACTTAAGCTGTGCATTCTCAAATTCACAACCATATCAGGCAGTGACGGCGATTAGTGGAGGCCGAGAGGGGCAGTTGCCCCCACTTTTTGCCACTTTTGCCTGATATGCTAAACCTTATCTACCAAGGGAGATTAAACTGTCCCTGCCCCCCCCCCAGTTCTCGCACCTTGCCCCCTAGTTTTTGAACCCAAAACTGATATGAGGCTTATGGAAGTATTCATTTTACTTGTTGATTTGCTCACTTGTTTCTGTGTTTCGTGTAATCTGTTATGTATTAACTTACGGTACAGTTGCAATTCGCTCTCTTCTTTCAGTTTGTTGTTTTATATCCTGGCTTGTAGTTGGGAAGGCAGTGATTGCTGCTACAACCCTTTCAAGCATTCCCATTGGCCGTTAGCTTTTTGGGGTAGTAAATAGTCTGTGGTGGTTAGGTTAGGCTAGTTGGGTTTGGTTCTTTTAGAAGAAGAAGACGAAAATGGTTGTAGCAGCAATATCGACCCTTGTAATTAAACTAAATAAGCAAAGCACACGAGAAATAGAGTAACACAACTGACCAAAGAATGAACCGAATGATATTCAACAACAGTTTGGAACATAGATATTAACAATAGAACCTGAACTCAGCAACTTTGGCTAGAAACTGCAAACACGGTGTGAGGCATAAAATAAAGAAGAAGAAGAATCAGCCGAAGAAGTCGGTCGAAAGTAACAGTGGAACAAAGGAGAGCATGGTATACTGAAATACATCTGTTTTGTCGAATGTCATTACTGGCTAAGAAAGCTTTCAATTTTAAACGTGTCAGGGCTTAATAGCATAGAGGTCACGAATATGAAGGAGACAGAATCTCATTTTTAAATGCATGAAAGGCCAAAATAAGGCGTGCTGTGGTTCCTTTGTCATTCAAATCACCACCAAGATGAAGATAGGAAGTGTTCCGTGCATTGCCTCTAGAAGGCGTTGCGTCAAAATGACGAGAAAATAAAATATGTAGTGAGTGTGTGCGTGTGAGAAACAGAGAGAGACAGAGAGATTTAATTAGAAATTCATGCACATAATATTTTATGATCCTTTATCCTAGGCCAAAGATCAAGGAATAATATTATTACGCTTAATAAGTAATGTCGCTCACGCTCTTTTGTAAATTTCTTTCGGAATCTCCCAATATTAGTATGTCATCGGCGAAGGCACAATGGTTTATATATATTGGTTTTAAAAACCTATACCCCAGCTTGAATTTCTGTACCTTCCCATTGCATGATTTAATAACATCATCCATTAAGGTAATAAAGAGGAGTGGGCTAAGGATACATCCTTGTTTAAGTCCTACTATAGTCTCAAACTCTTGAGACTCTGCATTGCAGATGCGGACATAATTGCTACATTTCTTATACAGGCTCTGCGTTGCTGTAATTAATTGATTGCTAACATTTCTTTGTTTTAGTATTTTCCATATTTCATCCCTTGGAATGGTGTCGAAGGCTTTCTCTAGATCAATGAAAGCCATATGTGCCTCTTTTCCATATCTCATCAGTTTTTCACTGATCTGTCCGATGGTAAATATGAGGTCTTGTGTGCTTCTTCCTGGTCGGAATCCGCACTGTGCCTCATCTAGCTGTGGCTCTACCACTTGCCTTATTCTATCTTCTAGTATCCTCGCATATACTTTCCCCGGCACACTCAATAACGATATCCCACGATGGTTTTTGCAGTCTCTATTGTCTCCTTTTTTGAATATTGGCACAATGACACTACACTCCCATTCAGCTGGTATCTTCTTTGCTTTCCAAATGAGATTAATAATCTTAAGTAGTATGTCTTGACCACTTTTGCCATGAATTTAAGCATCTCAGGTGCTATCTGGTCATGTCCTGCAGCTTTGCCTAGTTTCATTTTCTTTAGTGCTCATTTTAGCTCCTCCATAGTTATTTCTTCTTCAGTTTCTCCCTCCTCTTGTTGTTGCTGTTTTTCTTCCTCAGTCTGATCTTTCTCCTTTTCTCCAATTTCCAAAAAGAGCTAAAAGAAGATGAAGATAAATGATAAAAAGACTCAGACCATGATGATGGCACGACAGCCAAGTATACATCAGATTGCTTTGAATAATGGAACGACATTAGAACAGACTACAGATTTTAAATACCTCGGGATTATAGTGCAACAAGATGGCAGAATAGATGGTGAAATTATAGCTCGATCCCAAGCCTCAGGGAGACTCTTTAATGCGCTAAAGAGAAATTTCCTAAATAATCCATTAGTGACCAAAACTACGAAAATCCGTGTGTATAAAGTGATATATTTACCTACATTACTTTATGGTAGTGAAACCTGGACATTGACAAATAAACATAGGAGTAAAATACAGGCTTCAGAAATGAGATTTCTCCGTAAAATAGAAGGGAAAACAAGAAGGGACAAAATTAGGAATCAGACCATTAGAGCTAGCCTGGGCGTATCACAAGTGCTTGAGAGAATCGAACAGAACCAGTTACGATGGTCTGGGCACATACAAAGAATGGAAGACTCCAGAATAGCTAAACAAGCTTTGAATGCTAAGATGCAAGGAGCAAGACCACGCGGGAAACCCAGAAGAACATGGGAAGAAGATGTGAAGGTAGCTGTAGAGGCTAGAGGAGGAGAGTGGAGGAGAGCAAAGGAGCTGGCCCGAGACAGAATCCGATGGAAGACCCTCTGGGAAACCTCAACACCGCAAGGTAGAAGAGGATCGACTAAGTAAGTAAGTAAGTAAGTAATGTCGCTACCTGAGAACTGTGTCGTGTAATGGAGGAATCAACAAACTCTGGTATTTACTGAAAATTGAGGTGATATGAACAGCATCACGCTCCAGCTGCTTTTACCACCATTGTATAATCCTGGCAACCGCATTTATTACAGGCTAGGTCTGTAACAGAATCACTTATGAAACTTTCGGAAAATTCCTGTGATATCACCTACTCGAGGAACAAATTCTACTGTGTTAATAATACGCGTATATTATTAATTGTTTAACAAATGTAACAAGGATGTGATTAAACATTAGTAACAAGGAACACGATTGTTTTATTTGTAGCGCGATATGCTAACCACTCCGCTACGGGGGGCGGGAACAATGAACACGAATACAACCGATAACACTGGGGAACAAAGAAAATATTTTATTTTGTGGCATAAAGTTTAATAACAGTTTCAGCACACAAAACAGCTGTGATTGCCAATTGTATTATTGGTTCAGTTGAATTGACTCCAGTTATAAAAATAAACACACCATGGAAAATGTAGGAGGTAAAATTACTCCACGCTTTTCTCGGTAATATCAAAAATTGATAATGGGTTGATAATTCCCATTAAGAAAGTTATTTATTTATTTGTAAATTGTTGCTAGGCAACTTATGAAGCATTGCTAGGCAATATATCTCTTAATGTTGAATTTTGTAGTATAACTAAGCGAAATGCGTTTAATGTGAATACATTGGAAATATGAGTTCCTCACGTAGAAAGTGTTTCAATAACCCAAATGTTTTTTGCTATATATGTGGAATATATTGTCTACCATCACACAGAAGAAATATCACGGATGTAGTGAGAGATTTGTATCAGGCTTCTTTTACCAAAAATCTGGGACAACAGAACAAAAAATGGGTCCCACATATAGTTTGCAAAACTTGTTTGGAATCACTTCGTTATTGGGGCCAAAGCGGACGAAAGGGACTCAAATTTGGAGTGCCCATGACATGGAGTGAACCAAAAATCATGTTAATTAGGGATGTGCCGAAGCCGATTACAGATGTATGAAAATCGGCCGAAATTGACACATCGGCATCGGTATCGGAATCGGCAAAAATCCGATATTTAAACCGGTACAGATTATACTAGAGTTTTTACCTTCTAAGTTTTATATTCTAATTTTGTAAGATTTATTCAAAATTTGGTTATGATTCGTCATTATTGTAGAGTTTTTGTAATAAAATTATTGCAAACTCATTCAGAGGATCAACCTAACTATAAATCGGAAATAAAACGGTACATTGCTGAACCAGGATCTGCTTTTGTATTGGAAATTCAAAAATGAATATTCAAACCTGAAGCAAGTCCTGAGAAAATACTTGGGCATACCTGCTGCATCAGTGTTAAGTGATTGAGTGTTCAGTGTTGCTGAACAGATTTGAGATAAGAGAAGAAGTAGGTTACTTCCTGAAGTGCTTCCAAATCTCGTGTTTCTGAAGTTGAATCTGGCAGAACAGGAATTCATTTTGCATTTCAAAGAAATGCTTGTGTACTAATGTTTAATTTCTTGAGAATGCATGTTCTTCTTAAAGGTTCACATAACATTTTGTAGATGCAAATGTACATTCGCATCTCTTGAGAATATATATGTATATACATATGATATGCAATAGAAATGTACATAGCAAATGTATTTTTGTCATGCTGAAAATAACATCCCATTTCTGTTTAATAATCTTATGTATCGGAATCGGTTAAATATCGGCATCGGTATCGGTTCCAAAAATTATCGGTGAGTACATCGGCATCGGTAAATTTTCAGCTTCGTCACATCCCTAATGTTAATGATTGTAATCACAAAAATAAATATTAAATTGTTGTTGGAAGTTCATTTATATGTATGTCTGATGTTTCCGCCATTTTGGTTTAGTTGCATTTATTTCATAAATTAGAGCCAATTCAGGAAATATATTATTATATCATTATTCAGCAGCATGAAATCGCCCTAAATTAGCTCTCAAACACTGTGCCGCAATTTCACTGTTCCCCAGTGTAATTATTCACAAAGCTATCGACGTTGGTGTTAGCTGAGGAATGTCTATCCTTTTAGGAGTACAAAACAAAGTCTACATTCACATTCATATATAGGCTGTTCAGAGTAAAAGAAACCTCTTCGATAATAATACTGAATAATACTGAAAATTCAACAGATCTTGCGTATGGAAAAATTACACGTCCTCTGTGGAATGCGAAATATTGAAAACTTATAATTATCATATGGAGCATATCATAAGCTGTAGTTAATGAGTCGTTATGAATCTATAGTATACGTGACTGTACATCTGTTAACAGTTCAAGTAAAGTTTTGGCAAATTCGTGCAATTTAGGGTATTTATACCCATCAGCACTGAAAGAAAATACTTAATAATACACCAAAAGCAACTCGTGCCACCTGTGACAATATCTTTAATTAACGCAGCACAGTTTAGCGCGCTTGCATGTGTGACTGCGTGTACAGTAACTGGCATAAAAACGAAACACCTAGATCTTGAAATACTCGTTTCCCGAAAGGCGTTATGCGTGTTGCCTAACGCTGCAGCGGTGGTACAGGGTGTTCCATTTACAATGCAACCCGGAGTTGGGGATAGTACAACTTTTGAACCGGAAGTGGTACACATATAATCCTTATACCAAATTGAAGCCTTTTTCATGCATATATTTTTAAACCGGGGAACAATGATTCGATTTCATTAGTGTCAACGAAGTGTTGACGGATGTAACGGGAAGTGTAAATGAAATGTTTTACAAAGCATGAAAAATGGGACATAACACACATGTACGGACATGCCGTCGGTAATTTTCAGTTTCGTTAGGTGGATTAGCTCGGCATCTAATTTTCATGAAAATAGTGTTTCTTACATGCACATGGCAACCATGATTACATTACATTTTCCCCCGCTTGGAAAGAAACAGAGGAAAGGCCAGTTGTGTTCTCATCGCATGTTTGCCAGGTGCATGTAAGTAACACTATTTTCATGTAAATTTCCAAGTTTATTTTTTATTGTTTTCAGTAATTGCATGATGTATACAGTTTCGAAACACACCTTTTGTGGCACAGAAACACCAGCAGTGTTGCCAATGCACAGTCTTTATTTCTAAAAACAACGATTTTCCTAATTCCCCCTTAAAGACGCCTCACCCGATTGGCTATCGGTAGAAATGAACATTTTTTTTTCCACTGCCATAGATGCCGAGCTAAACCACCTAACGAAACTGAAAATTACCGACGGCATGTCCGTACATGTGTGTTATGTCACATTTTTCTTGCATTGTAAAAAATTCATTTACACTTCCCCTTTACATCTGTCAACTAACACTTCGTGGACACTAATGAAATCGAATCATTGTTCCCCGGTTTAAAGATATATGCATGAACAAGGCTTCAATTTGGTATGAGGATTATATGTGTACCACTTCCGGTTCAAAAGTTGTGCTATCCACAACTCCGGGTTGCGTTATAATGGAAGTAGCCATTGAACATTTGCTATTGAACTCCAGTTATCTTCCCGTAGATTTAGGCAACGAACATAATGCCTTGCAGGGTAGCTAGCATTTCAGGATCTAGGTGTCCCATTTTTATTGACGGTGACTGTACATACATACAGGACGGCGTCCTACAATACCGACACCCTTTCTCGCTTCCTGCACAGATTCCCTATTTCGGGAACCTCTGGGGCAAGCGAACGAAGTAGGTCTCTACGCAAGTAGTGACTGGAGAGGGCTCGACGCGTGAACGGAAACGGGATTGCGTGGAGGGGAAAGAGACTGCAGTTACCAGACATTTGCAGAAGCATCTGCAGCTTTACTCCGCCCATTCGGCATCCCCTTTCTGTACCTTTATGCGCGAACTTGCTCCACAGTTTCGCAGGTGTGAGTACGCCAAGACAATCTACTTGCCTTAGCAACGTCTTTCTTGGTAAGGCAGCCATACGCGCCACATTCACGGTTGCCACTGACATTTATTTTTTTCTGTAGGTAAAAAAGTATTTGGTAGGAGATGGTAACATTGTGTGTGTGACCGAACATGGCAAGTTCCGTTCTTTGAACCAGTGATGTGCGTCTACGCGTAAACAACGATAGTCTACATTCTACACGTAGACTATTTTATACACGTAGATTACCTAATCTATGTAAACAACATGGCGAAAGGTGATAACTTAGCAAAGGGCGCCGTGGAATGAAAAGAAAATTATAATGCGTATTAGTTGCTGATGTGTGAAGAGAACTCTTCTTACTCTTTCTTCCAAATTCGAACAATTTCTCACCTAGGAAGAAACCTAATATATGAAATATTCTAGTGTTTTATGGGGAAAACACCACTCTTGCCTCACGACTGCCATCTGTTGTTCTTTTATGCATACTATTTTTCTTCCTCCATAGTTGATAATAGAAAAGAAGAGAAATTTTGTTGTAAAGAGGATTCTTTTCATTTCGTTAGGAACCAATACAGTTGAAAATGTTACTTTCCTTTCATGAAACCCTTAAAAATTAATTTTAATGCACTTTAGATTGTCTAGGTATTCTATGTAAAGTACAACCCAATGTAATCTACGCGTAGATTACGTGTAGACAACGCATGTAGACGTAAACTTATAGTCTACGGCACATCACTGCTTTGAACTGCGAAAAATTCAGTATAAGTCCTTCTTTATTGCAATATAGCAGAATACAGTAAAGGTATATTTTCCGTATGATCCTTTGCAGCTGTGCATTCATCAATGAGGATTTTACATATCCCCTTTCCTTATGTCCTCATATCTTCGTCGTTTCCTTTCATGTTAATTGTGGATTATACTCAGCGCCGGATCTACAAGCCGCGAAACCCCGCAGTGCGGGAAGGGCAGAGACAACTCAAGGAATATAGAAGTATTTTAGGAAGAGCATTCCGAGACACGGAGCTCTCCCATTGGCCAGAAGCCGCAACGAGCTCTGACGTGACCAAGGGGATCTGTCAAGTGGCGAGGCTCACGTAGCAATGGAAGCTTACGGGAAATATTTTCATTTTTAATTGTCCATATCTTGGTTCTATTGACCATTTGCAGCAGAATAATAAGCAAAACGCAAGGAATAAGACCTAGGCAATAATATGAAGAAGTTTACAGCACGCAATTACAATAAATGGCGTTATACAAATCAAACAAAGAGTAATCACGACTATCCTCTTATATCACCGCTACATTGAAATCTGAAGTTGCGTATGGGTAAATAAATACAATTTTACGTATTAAATATTTCGCTACCACACCAATACTTATTATCCTTCATACCTTTAAATTTTCACAGATGTTTGTTATTAATCATTTGTTCATTATAAGTTATATATCTAGTATACATAGGATGTCGCTGTCGCTGTTGTTATATGACGTCGCTTTTCTACGTATTTAGGGTAACCGCAACAATAAAAATGAATGATGAAATGATAAATTTGAAGGGAGCGTAGGCTAGATGAGTGTGGCAAGCACTGGTGTACGCAGGGGGGGGGCTTAAGGGGCTGCAGCCCGCCGAAATTCTTAGAAAATAAAAAAAAAAATCAAATGAAGACAGTAATGAAGTAAAAAAAAACTTTAAAATGACCCCCGATAACTATTTTTGTGTTTGAATAACTTTTAAAACGAAGGATTAAAATTGTAATTGGAGCTCGTATCTAATGAAAATAGAACAGCGACAACGGGATATCAGCGACATTGATTTTCGGCGATACATTCTATGAACCAATCTCATTCTGTTCAGTAAAGGTTAGATTCATGGCACTGAACCCGCGTACAATTTGAATTGAATTAACATAGTCCTTGAGTGAGGTGGAAATGGGTTTTGGATATATTTTTTTGTAGATGTGAAAATCTTTAACTAGTGATGCAAACATGCTTTCGCTTACATTAAAGTTTACACTATGGTAAAATTGCAGAAATATTATACCTAAACTGATTTGTGTTTAAAAAACCGTAACATCAAAATATGTTTTTTTAGAAATTAATAAATAAATAATAAATGGATAAAATGCAATGTCGTGGGAAAGCGTAATCCAATATATATATAGCCCCAATCCCACCACTCACTGACATAAATGTTCTCCATGAAGGAAGCCCCGGAGGCGAAAAATGCCCGATTACGACCCCCCATGAAATCGTCCCAAATGGCCGAGAAAATTAAAAAATCGCTCAATCGGCCCTTCCTTAAGGGCGAAAATGCCCTTTTCTCACGTCCTTAGCAACCGTTGCCACGGGCATTTCTTTTGCACACATTGTTTCCTTCAATTCTTAATTGTCGAGATACATTATATTTCTCACAGATCTACAACACACAGATGAATCAACTCATGACTTTGAAAAGGTGCCTGAAACAAGGGTGACATCTACATAATAAGGAGTTTCAGCCCAGATACAATTACGTATATATTGTTATACTCAATGCGTAAATATCTACATCGTGCTTGTTTTAACTAAATGTTTAGGGGGTATAATGACATGCAATTCCTTAGAGCTTGCCGTGCCTGTTGTTGTCCATGGAAACGGACGTTGCTAGGGAACTTAAAGAAAGTTTATTTTCACCCCGGAAACTACTGTAAGGGGATTATGCTAGACTTTTCGAATTTCAAAATACGAGCATCAGAATTTATTACAGAGGCAAGGTAGGAATTTGAGGAGAATGACGGAAAACAGTTATTATCCAATTACGTTCAAAAATGTGAAAGTAACAAAATACGTAAATATTGCATTTTCAATTTAGTCGCTTTTCAATTCGTTTAAGCAAAACATCCAACTAGTTATCTTGAAACGGTTATTACTTACACAGTTTATTATTAAGAAAATAGACAATAATAGTTTGAATATTTGTACTTTATTAGAGCCCATACACACACAAAGTTACTTTCTAAACTTTTCAAATTATCGAACTTGTACACATGTTCCCCATCATCCAATACAACATGCAGACATTTTCAAAGTCATTAAGATCATTGAGGAACCCCATCTAAAACATGATTGCGATCACAACGTGGCCGAAGGTCACGCATGCGAGCGTACAAGACGTGGCCAAAGGCCACGTCGAAAGTACGCGAGTCTCTTAATAAATTCAAGGAAACTCGTGCCAGCTCGATGGCGAATCTGGTCAACCGCTTGTTCGACTTTGAATCCCATCACTGAAGTTCCCGACTTGGAGTCACGTCGTGGGCATTGATGTTCTTTGTGCCTGCCCTTTCATCAATTTTATGTGATCAACACTCACCGCCGCGATTAACCAAAAGTGGTAAAAAAGCGACGTCAAATAACAAATACATGAACAACAGCCCTGGCCTCTGTCTTGGTTTAGCAATGTGATTTATTAATCACTATACGGTGGAGGCCGAGGCGGAAATAAATATCAGTAAGATTAAAAATTCATTACAACTTACCCTTCCTGGAGACATGATTTTGAAGACGATGCTACCCACTGTCGTATTTTTCTCGCTGCACTTGCTTCCATGGACTTGAGTTTCATTAGTTTATTCAAATGTCGAATTCTAATAAAAGTTCTTGTTCTGACATACAGGGAAATAATCTTTTCGTTAACTTCAGGAAATTTTGACTGAAGAACTGTCTTTAGAGTGTCCATAAGTTTATGTTGCTTGGAAACAGTTGACCCATGGAAGGATGCAAACACAATCTCAAATTGAATAACTTTTTCCATATCCAAACCACTACGTACCTCCACCGGGTACCGAACCCGAAATCCCTCGATTATAAGGCGATGACGTCACCACTACGCCATCGGGGAGGCCCTCAAAATAGAAATAGATGTGGTGCCAGATTCCTTAAAGCCCCAATTGGTACACTCTGCAACAGCACAAGAATGTTTACCTTTGGCACGCTTATTCATGGTACAGACACCGAATACAAGCAATACGACCTAAAAGTACTCCCTTTAATATTCAAGACAAACAGCACAAGCACTTCTGTAAACGAATACCTGATCGCTACTACTGGATACCTGCAGACTTTTCTGACATCTGGGAGAAATCTGTGCCTCGAAATTGGCTTATACCGAACAATGAAAGCGGAAACTGGAAGCAATTACTTTCCATTTGAATGTTCCTAACTGCAGGTATGAACCCCCCCCCCCCCCCCCGGTGTAGCCTACGTCAAATCGTCTGTCGTTTATCCCATACCTGGAGGAATGGCTAGCGTAACGCTCTATGGACTCAGAAGCGAACCCTGGTTGAGGCATGGGTGTGTATCATTGTGTGTCTTATCTATTTCATCTTTCATTTTCATTTCATTGCCCTAGTTTGCTCTATATGTTAAAAAGCGACGTGAAGTAATAAGACAGATTGATTGAATTGGCGTTTCAAGTCCAGTTTATGCACATTGAGGCTAATTGGGACTGGACCTACAGTTTAAAGTGGGATCCGAGCCACTATGTGCTTCCACCGGGTATCGAGCCCGGGATCCCTGGATTATAAGGCGATGACGCCACCACTACGCCATCGGGAGGCCCTCAAAATAGAAGTAGATGAGAACGTTAATTGGTTCAGTAACGATCTCGCTACCCAGCGAATGTTTAAGGCTCGAGTCCCGCCTGGACATTGTGTCCCTTTGAGGGTGTCCATCTATTTCATCTATTCATTACTCATCCCCGCCTTCCAAATAGGTAAAAGTTACAGGAAAGCAACCCAAAAATAAGAAAAAAATATTTGCCTCGTAATGACGCAATTTGACAAGGACGCCCGCAAGATTTTTTCACAGGAGAGGCAGCAGTGCTCAAAGAGGGAAAGGTTTTGGAATGTTATCTCTCTAGTTAAGAAAATCCTCTTAAAGAAAATTCCCCCACTAGGATAAATTGCATAGACATCCTCCACCCACTGCATTTTCTTATGATTTTGCAATATACTCGTACTTATTATGTTACGCACCAGTAACTTCAATTAATTCTTCTCAACAATAAGTCGCCCCTGCAAAGAAGTTGCTGAGATACTACTGCTGGAAATTTTTAAAATACAACACTACCTGAATATAATATGTACAATATATTGACATAATTTGATGCATGTTTCTTCCGTATAAAAAAAGACTACGTGTTAAATAAAAATTAAATAAGAAGGATACTGTTATAGACATTCGTATTATTGAAACTGATGGCAATATTTGCATTCATACGGCTTAGAAGTTTATTATTGCGTAACTGTAACTTCATAATAATAATAGTTTTACTCACATGCACACAACACCGAAATTTTGGAGCTTCCCGTGGATGCAACTCGACAGGACTCATACCAAAGACTACAAAAAAGCCTAAATATAGGGTCGTTACACACACACAATATATATATATATATATGTTGAGGACAGCCCAATTGTATTAATTTCCACGTAGTACACCCTGGACTGCATTTTTCATACTAGTGACTAGCGAGGCTTTGGCGTCTGGACTCGTGGCCATCATAATCCTTGGTGGGGCTCATATTGTGTTGTCCTTACATGTTTATGATTGTCCCTTCATCCGCCTCATCTCATCACCATCCATGCTCATCTTCGCGATTAGCCTGAAGTAGCAGAAATGCGAAATAATAATAAATCAATATGTATGTATGTGTCGTTCATTTAAATACGAATTTCTACTGGGTTGATCGCTACTATGAGGATGAATGATGAACTAATGAGTGGAGAATGAGACAAGCATTGCTATATGCCTTACTAAGGTTCAAACTGGGGCCTCTGGCTTCCTAAAGCGTTATGCTGTCATGGAGACCCGTTATATACATGTAGAGGGACTTACTTAATCCTTTCCGTTCAATCTTACTCTCTCGATCCTGTTGCAGTTATGTCCACGGTATAATTATTTAAGTTAGTAAACTATTTGCATGAAAATATGCGCACGAGACTCTACCCGCACCCCCTCCAGCACACACAGGCATTTAAAATTGTTTCACTTTACGATTTATCGGGTGTTCTATCTATTGTGCTCGTCTCAAGATGAGACTCTCATCTAATAATCATTTAACTTCATTGGTGTGTCTCGTAATCAAGGGATCCCGGGGTCGATACCCGGCGAAGGCACATGGTGGTTCGGATTCCATTTTAACCTGTAGGTCCAGTCCCGATTAGCCTTACTGTGCATAAAGTGGATTTAAAACACCAAATCAACCAACCAACCAACCAACTTTATTGCTGCGTGTAGAAGTTTAGACAAATAGTGTTAAAGAAGCAAATACATGGATTCCCTTTTTGCTGAATTCAGCATGAATTTGTTCGTTTGCCATCCTCAGTTAACTTGAGAAGGTAAGGGAAAGCAGTGAAGAAGAACTACATGTTATAAACATTGCTTCCCAAGAGTTATAATCGCCTCTATGAGGCGATAAACTTGTATGATTTTACATGTTATTATGCGGCCCACAGCTGAGGGGTCCCCTTTTTGACGTCACTCTAGCAGAAGACCTTCACGTGCCGCCGTAGCGCTGGAAGCAGGAATAGCACCCCCTGGAGACAACTAAGCCTTTAGGGAGCAGTCAGACATTAACATAGTACCGTAGCATATCCCGTCGGTACGGGTAGAATGTTGTCTAATCGTGTCAGAACCTGCTCCAAGATTTTGTTGAGGAAGGTGGTTTTTTAACACAGGAAACTGCGTGGCTCTTCTTGAGCCAGGTAAATGAAGGTCGCAGCAACAGGTACAAAGGTTGGAATCTAGGAGCAGGGGGTCCTTTGATTGCCATCGCCGAGAGAAGTAACACAGCAAGGAGAGGGACTATTCGTACCGAACGGGGTAAGTCATAACTTATCCATAATATCAATCACGTTATTTAATTGCATATTAGTTTAGTACCTCACATCTGGCCCTTTAGGGCCATCGCAGCCAGCGAGTGTTGTAGTTTAAGGGTGAATTACAGGGTTACGTACAGGGTTCACGTATATACAGGGTGGGCGGAAAGTAACTCCCTATTTTAAATTTTGTATTTCTATTGAAGTTATGTACATATTTCAATGAAAGTTATCTTGTTTTATAGACTAAAGTATGCCATTTGTTGCATATTTTTTCCACATCCTCCGAAGCCTTTGAAGGTCCTTTGAAGTGCCTTGAAGATAAAGATGGCAAAATACGATTGACCATTGAAGAGAGAGCCAAAATTGCATCAAGATTTGATAATTCGTTAATCGTCATAATAGTCATTACTGGTCAGAAATTGATCTCAAAGAAACAATTGGAAAATGCAGGGCAAGCCGAAAGTGACAGTGTGGTGTGGATTAACTTCTTCTCGCATTATTGGACCCTATCTGTTGAGAGACACCATGAACGCTGAAAGATAACTGGAAATGTTAGATAATTTTGTATGGCCTACAATTTCTGAATGGGACGAGGCACATGAACTATTATTTATGCAAGATGGAGCTCCACCCCATTACGCCTTGACTGTTAGACAATGGCTTCATGAGCGCTTCGCAGGACGCTGGATATGTCGCCGAGGTCCCACAGAATGGCCAGCACGAAGTCCAGACCTCACCCCATGTGATTTTTTTATGGTGGTGGGCTAAGGAAGAAGTGTATCACAGCAAACCTCAAACTCATGGTGAACTTTAAAATGAGATCCGTGGTGTCATAAGTGTTGTTCCTTCTGAGTTCTTGTGGAAGGTCGTAGCAAACGTACCTGTTCGTTTAAGACAGTATTTAGAAAATACTGGAGCACACCTTGAGTTGTAACTTGAGGGAAGATAATGGTATACAATAAACTACATGTGTACAAAAAAGTAAGTTTCTACCTTCAATATCTTAGGAAGAAGAAAATAATAAAAATAGGGAGTTACTTTTCGCCCACCCCGTATAAAAAATAAACATAGTTAGTCAGGAGCACATAAATAATGCAATATATAAGGTAAAGCTAGTTAACGTTACCTGTGACATAGCACCATGCGATGAAGACACATTTAGGATATGTGGGGGTAAGGTCACACATATTTTTGATGTCGGACATCTTGGAGGTAATGTGATCAGCACCACGCTCCGGCCGCCTTTACCCCCTCCCCCTTGATGCTCGGGTCTCCAGCGTGGGAGTCAGGCTAGAATCAAATCAGGCTAGAATTTCACGACAAACGCAGTGGTGAAGTTTTCTTCAACCTATCTTTAATCAGGAAAAAGTTATGACTGAATGATTGTAACAAATGTATCATTTTCCAGGTGTGATAAAACAATGAGTGCTGTATATATATATATATATATATATATATCACATCACCACGGGCGCCGAAACCAAGGTGGGGGGGGGGCGGACTTTCCAGTTCTCGTTTGTCTACCACCTATAGAGGGCCCAGTGTATATCTTTTAACATACTACATAATTTTTGCACACCGAAACTTTTTAATCACCCTGTAGGCCCTTGTATGCGAGTGTGTGTGAAGGTAGGTATGTAGATGGGGGGCCTTTGCTAATATTTTGCAGGGGGGGGGCAAGATTTGTAGATCCGCACTGATTATACTACAATCTATCCTCCTCCTCAGTTCTCTTTGTACATTTTACACCGTCTCTCTTCCCGTAATGGTCCTCATTACCCTCTCAATTTTAGATTCGTTCTTATCCCTTACGTATTTTCTACTTGCCTCTGCTGTTTCTTTGCACTGGAGGAGAATGTGGAATTTCGTCTTGTCTTCCCCACACATTGGACATTCTTTATTCCCGTCCTATTGCAAGCTCTTGAATTGTGGCTACCCCCTAACCTGAACCAGGCCAAACCCGTCCTGTCACTCGCTCCACACTCGTCTATCTATTTTCGTCTGCCCCATTGGCGATCCCCGTCAACGATTTGTGACATAGTTAAAAATACTTTCCCCGCACATTATGCCAAAATGTTTTGGTTGCTAAAGTAGGATATGATGCATCATGCTTGATAATGTTTTCATAACACATTTTTCATTTAGTGTGTTACATGATGGGAATAATAATTGCCAGTGGTAATCGTGCAGCTATGCCATCTAGATGCATGCAGACATGACAAAAAATTCTGTTTTTTGTGGGCTCGTTTAAAATATGGCATTACATTTTGTCGCTTATAACGGAGTTAAGAGTTAAGAGTTAAACAGCAGCTGTGAGCAGTATGGGATGAAGATTAATGTAAAGAAGACAAAGGCAATGGTTATTGGACGGAAACCAAGGAATATTAATGTGAGAGCAAACAGTGAAAGAATCCAGCAAGTGGATAGCTTCAAGTACCTCGGATGCACTATAAGCAGTGACATGAGCTGCAACCAAGAAGTGAAAATGAGAATCGCAATAGCAAAAGAAGCTTTCAATAGAAGAAAAAATGTTTTTTGTGGACCCATGGACATAGGTCTAAGGAAGAGATTAGTGAAATGTTTTGTGTGGAGTGTAGCACTATATGGTGCAGAAACCTGGACGTTGAGAAGAAATGAAGAGAAACGACTCAAAGCTTTTGAAATGTGGACATGGCGAAAAATGGAGCGTGTAAAATGGACGGACAAGGTAAGAAACGAAGCCGTACTGAAAAGAGTTGGTGAAAAAAGATCTATACTGGAGACCATCAAGAAGAGGAAAAGAAACTGGTTAGGACACTGTCTAAGAAGGAACTGCCTGCTAAGAGATGCCTTGGAGGGAATGGTTGAAGGAAGAAAAGTCCGTGGAAGAAAGAGATATCAGCTTATGGATGATATTAAATTAACTGGGTCGTATGCTATTACGAAGCGTAAGGCGGAGAATAGGGAAAGCTGGAGATTGCAGTGAAAAACCTGCCAACTAGGCAGAAAGCAATGAATGAATGAATGAACGGAAAAATTATTTCTGCAATGAGTTGTTCCTTCCTATAAGCTGACAAGTTAAGTCCCGGTATGCGCAGATCGCTGCGGAGCAGTTCCTATTACGTTATCCTCCCCACCACTCTTCTACGTACTGGTCTGGCCTTGAGAGTACGAGTGGTGCCAACTCAGCAAAATTAAGCTAAAACAAATATGACAAACGACTTTTACTGTGTAGATTGACGATGCAGGCTCATATCAGTTCATCAGTGGTTCATTTGATTTAATCCGGTCTTTGAAAATGCGTGCGGTGCGCGCATCGTAAACTGTGGTATTACACACGTGCGTTAATGTTTATAACGAAGAGAAACTTCTGGGGGAATGACTTCATTTTCTGAATGCGACATCGAGCAGTGGCCTGTTTTTTTTTTTTAAAAAAAAAGTCGAGTGGGGTGGGGGTTCTTTTGTTTATCGTTCAACAATCACTAAGAGAAGACAATCTGATAACACGCTTGCCTGTGTTCTTTTTTAAAGCATTGAAATGTTCTTGCTCTTTACTCTTGGCTGCATATTTTTGAAATGCAAAAATCAAATCATGCCGGGTCCAACGAAATCCACAATCTGCTCTGGAAAGCCCCTTAGAGGACAGGCCAGAGAAATTGTTTACAATGTTGCAACATATTTGAAAAATCAGGAGTTACATAAACTTAAGTATAATGTTGTCGAGTCCACAAGCGCCGCCACGACAGTATCTAAATGGATGGTTTCTCAAGTTTTAAAAGAATTGGATTGGATTGATTTGTTGTTTTAAGTCCACTTTATGCACAGTAAGACTAATCGGGACTGGACCAACAGTTATAATGGAATCCGAAACACCATGCGCCTCCACCAGGAATCGAACCACCCAGGACCCCTTGATTAGAAGGCGACGACGCTACCACTGCGCCATCGGGGAGGCCAAGTTTTAAAAGAAGGAAAAGAGTCGTTGGCGAAAGGTGAGCTGAAGTTCTGTACTCCGACAGGTAAAAAACATCCCAGGAAAAGGCGAATACAAATTTCGTTGAAAATCCTCAGACCAAGGGGCTCCCTCCAGGTTACAACACTGCGAACCAACGTCGCTGCGGAGAATGGAGTGGGGAAATGTGGTGCGAGATGCGCAACAGCTATTTGCAGCGTCTTGTTTTTAAACTTGGCAAGTTATAACTTATTCCCACAAGTAACGTGCCCATAAAGGCCATACAATCGTCAATTGAAAGGGTAGATAGAAAAATATTTCGTAACAGTTTTAGCTCTTATGCATTTGTAGCTTCGGATCGAGTCACAACTCCCGTAGTTTCCAATCAACATGCAAGCCGATGACGTCATCTCAACGCAGCACCTATTACTAACTCTTTCTCACGCTTTACACTGTTGGTAGGCTCGCTAGGTGGATTTGCACAGGCAGCTAGAGATGTTCCGAATATAATTGGACACTAATCCTTTTCGCACCCCCTCCCGCCGTGAATACGCCATTGATTGATAATAAACGAATACCGCACCCATCGCACCACGTTCCAATTAATTAGGAATTCCATTCAGTTCTAATCAAGCTAACATAAATACTGATTACTCTGGGAGAATGCATTTTCTCCATCATTACTGATTGGAATATTTAGTGTGATGTCCGGCAAAGAAGCTGAGGTGACGTCATAATTATCCGAATAATCCTGACTTATCCAATTACAAGCATCGGCGGTTATATATATAATTTCCTCACAGTGTACAATGACAGCTGAAAATTAACCGAAATGTGTCCACGTGACCGATGTTTACACCATGAATAATAAATATTTACGCCGGGAGAGTGATTAATGCCGAAGAGACCTACATTATATTCATATGCACGTACCTCCCCCTCGCCCCACCTACCCACACGTCCCCCTCGAGTACAAATTGTGCACATTCGCTCTTCGGAGGGACGTTGGACAGGCGATTTTTCATCTCTGGCAATTTGCTGTTTCATTGGAATTTGTCAGACATGCGTCATCCACATATCCGGAATCACACGCTATTCAATCCATCTTGTGTCTACATCATCATCTGACCAGCGTTTCTCTTGTAGCGACGGAAAAGTCTTTATCAAACGGGATTTCGTTTGATGAGCCGATGTCACTGTGGGTTGCCACTGGAAAAATTGTTATGGCCAGACTAATTGACCAGCCTTTTCTGCTGATTCTGTTGAAACTAAACGTCTAGAATCTACAGGTTTCGGTCTTCCTAGAACCGTCCCTTTCATCAAGAAGAGGTCATTTTATCCCGTTTTAGAATTGGACACAACCAGGGGCGCCGACTTGTCAAAATTATTGGGGGGGCTCTGATCACTGAAATAAATTAATGAATGACTCACTCTCTCCCTTTTTTAAGTTTTGGCATCAGTGTTCGGAATCTCATAAAAGTCCATGAATTCCTCAAAAATATAATTTTTATTCACAGTTCGAATTGTCCATGGATGGATATGTCACAAGTTTCGTCAACCATAATAGCAAAATATTCCCTACTTTTAATATCTGCTACGACGGAGTTGAAAACAGATCTCCCTAATATATCAATGATCTCGTTCTGAATGTCATATGAGAGCCATCTGTAGCCCGAACGTCCCATCCACTACCCTAGTTCATCCACATCGTCTTTTGAAACTCCTTTTAGTAAAAATTTTAACAATACTCATAATTACATACTTAGTATATAGTAATAAGTCATGTGTTTTGCCCCCCACCCCCAAAGTTGGTTTAGCGGTCTCGGCCCCCCCCCCAAAGTCGAACGTGTAGAACATTTCAAATGTGTATTTGAAGTTAAGTCCATTAGGCACAATTCAGAGTAAACTTTACAAGAGAAGCAAAATAATACATTAGATCCTCTTAAGCAAAATTATTTGGGGGGGGGGCTCTGCCCCACATTGTTAACATTTGGGGGGGGTCGAGCCCCCAAGCCCCATGGAGTCGGCGCCTATGGACACAACCGTCTCAAACATCGTCATTTTCTGAAAGTGCTAGACCCTCCTATATGTAGTGTATTTAACTGTTCTTCTCGAATCCGCCAATTTCTCTTTCCAGAGACAGTTTTTTTTTTCCTTTTCAACGATTTATCATACATGTTGGGAGATGATGACAGAGTATTAATTTTTAAAAAAAAGGTTTTTTTGTTGTTGTTTTTTGTAAAAAAAAAAAGAGGGTAACTTTCCTTTAAAACCCGTCGGGTTTTGGGATCGAACTCAAGCTAGGCCAGCCTAAAGCTACTCGCTTGCCGGAGAGGTACTTTTATGGCTTGGGGTAAAACTCCTGAGAAACGAAGGTAACACTTAAACAAGCAAAGAGGCTCGCACCTGCGAAATAAGGAGAACATTTAAACATTCGATTTAACACTTCGGTTGACTGGTCTGGCGGGATGGTGAGAATAATCAAAACGAGAATAAAGGAATGTTCGTTTACCTGTAGAACTAGCTGTGAAGATCGTCTCCTCTGATTGTAGATAATGCACTTCTCAAATGAAACTAAAATAGCACACTACTCCTCGCTGTAACTTCTATCGTATCAATTGGTGACGACCCGACTATAAATCGGAGGCAACAACTGTGTGCTCGATAGCTTTCTGATTACAACTGGGCTGGGAAATGTTATCTCTAACTATTTAATGGGGATTAAAATTTCCGATCGTTAAAGCCGTTGGCGAGTCCGCGTCTACCATTAACGGTGTTTTTTGCCTAAGGCTGGGTTTACTTATTTTTCGTACGTTTTCCGGTAGAATCCCATGTCGGCGAAGTTTTCAAGATCCGCTGAAGATTGGCGGTTTTATGTGCTTGTTAGAAGCTATTTCCAGCGCTCCAGCCGGATCCCTTGGCGAAGAGATTAGTCTATCGAGTTATGACGCCAGAGGTCCAGGGTTCGAGTCACGCCTTTACCCTGTCACTGAGGAAGATTTTAAACTATCCTTACGTTTTTTAATGTGTTGTGTCTGTCCTGTGCAGCTCTCTTTACAACTTGAACTTTTAGCCACAAGGAAATATTTCCTTGTATAGTTAGAAGGGTGTAAAATGGGCACACGTGCTGAAGCAAGTCAAATTTCAACTCAGTCAAACAATCAATTCGGACAGCCTACCAAATGGCTTTCGGGAAACGATTCAGTGTTTCCAGAGCTGACATCAGTCTCATCATCAGATTCAATCTTGAAGGAAGTACCGAGATATTGATAGCCAATGTCAATCTCATTCTCAGCACGAATTTTAAAAGCAGATCACGAGAGCTTACCCGGGTTCGATATACGGTGGATGCTCATGCTGGTTCCAAGCCAACTTTAAGCTGTAAGTCCAGTCCCGATTAGCCTTTCTGTGCGTTTAGTGGACATAAAACACCAAAACAATCAATTAGTCCAAGAGCTTACGTCAATTTTCATCTTGAGTTCTGGAGGATATTCCTTGCGTTTGTAAACTTACCTCAATCTCATCTTCAGGTTGAGTTCTGAAGAAGAAGATGAGATTTAGAGAGCTTACGTCAATCTCATTCTTATAGGGAGTTCTGACGATTATTTCCATAATTCGAAACTTACGTCAAACGCACTGCAAATCTGAATTCTAGTGAATAAAGCTATATTTTGGAGAGCTTAACTCAACCTGATATTCTGGTTGAATTCTGGCCAAGATGCCGAAATTTCGACAACTTACGTGAATCTCATTTCTAGGTTCAGTTCTGCAGAAGATTCGGAGAGCTAAAAACCATTTTATCTTCGGGTTGATTTTTTGAGAAACTCAAGAACTTCTACAATTTATGTCAATCTCATCGAAAGTTTTCTTTACAAGATCCTGAGATTTGGTTAGCTTACTTCAATCTCGAATTTAAAGTGAGTCCTGTGAAATATTCCTACATCAGACCTACATCGGTACACGAATGATTAGCTTCGAGAAACTTAAAAGACTTTGCCAGATTTAGTTGTCCATTATTGTTAATTTTTTGTAGAGTTATCTGTACATTTATCTTTCTAACAATTAAGCCACAATGGACAGTATCGATTTGAAATATGCCTAAAAGCAATGGTAAAAATTTTAAAACTAATATCTTAAGAAACAAAATTGTTTCAAAGGAATTTTAACAGAGAAAACCAGTATTAGTGAAAGATATGAAACACAATTACAAAATACGTACTATGAATTATTATTGTCCTTATAACTGTCGTGTGTAAAGGTTTATGTTTTGTGCAAATTATGATTTTGTGTAACTATAAACATCTTGAGGGCTGACCCGGGAGCGTAGTAATAAAGGGTGCTCCAGATTCGATCCTCAAAGTAGTTCCAATCCCACTGTAAACTGTAGGCCCAATCCCGATTTGCTTTTCTGGACAGGAAGTTGACTTTGGAAAACTCATAACAATTATAGAAATGATTGTCCTGGTTTATATTACTTCTCTTTTCTGCAACTTTTATCTAATCGCAAATGAGTAATGATATGATGAAATTGATGATAGGACACTGACGAACACACATGCCCATGAAGGGATTCGAATTTGGGGTCTCTGGAGTCCTAGCGCGCCTTCAATAATAGAAATGAGTATCTTCATAAACGCTAACCATGTTTTTCCACGATTTTAGCAAATTATATATATTTCTCAAGGTCCCATTCTTCCATAAGGATTCACACGTAGTTCTTATGATAGGCGCGACTGTTTAGAAATGTTGCAAGTAACTTGTAACGAGGTTCGCCATACTTCGACTGGGAACGACCTCAACGTTACATAACTTGTCAAGCACCTGACAGTTCTATTTGCATGTGTATCGAGGGACCTACCTCTTCATCACGGACCAGACCACGTTGACAGGTTCTGAGGCGAAGATCGTGCATGATCTGGCTCCCTTAGGAAGACAACCAAGGTTGCCAGCCGCAAGCCTGCCAAGTTGTCAATCAACTGTTTTTCTTGCCTCTTCTCAAAAAAGAATTTGCGAGTAGCGACCGGTTCAGAGGCGCAGTAGTTACGGTAGCCTCTCTCTGTTACTACAGTCAGTTGTTACTTTATTGAGAGTCATGCCTGGTAGGGAGTAACACCTTTTTATATCGTGCTCGAAATTGATGCAACTATTTCATGAACGGTCCACGAAAACGAAACGTCCTCCGTTGTCCTGGACTATACAGATTTTATGTAATCAGGTGGGTATTGCAGTTTTCTTAGATGTCTTCGATCACCACCCAAACACTTTCTACGGATCTGGGTATTTGGAAGGCCACTCAGATGCACACGGAAATAAATATTTCTTCTCTTCCTGAAACACCTTGTTCAAATTTTCCTCATGTTTTTGAAACACCTTGTTGAAATCTTCTCATGTTCCTGAAACACCGTGTTGAAATCAATCTTCCACATCTTCCTGAAACACTTTATTAAAATCTTCCCTATGTTCTTGAAACACTTTTATGAAATATCCTTCCTGTTCCTGAAACGCCGTTTTGAAATATTCCTCCTGGTTTCTGATGGCTTGTTGAAATCTTTCTTCTGTTAATGAAACATCTCTTCCCACTCTTTCTGATACCCCTTTTTCAAATCTTCTTCATGTTCTTGAAACATTTTCTTGAAATCTTCCTCGTGTTCTTCAAATGCCTTGTTGAAATCTTCTTCCTCATTGTCGTGAAACATATTGTTGAAATCTTACTCATGTTCCTGAAACAACTTGTTGAAATGTTACTCTTGTTCCTGAAACAACTTGTTGAAATTTTCCTCATGTTCCTGAAACAACTTGTTGAAAGAGATGCAAGAGATGGCCTTTGTTAGAATCGTCAAACATGTCTCCAACGTACTGCATACTGAGTAATGAGGATCTGACAAATGGACTCTTTTACGATAGAAATGACGTCTCACTGAGATCTCTGTTATTTGTACATATTTATTTACACCGCTGCCCTCTTTCGTATATACATCTTTACGTTACAATCCATTAACCACTACTCCCGGATGCCTTTTTCTCAAAAACAGAGAAATTCACTTACCAGGACTTCACTCTACGAGCGCACTATTTAGCATAGCGTTAACCCGCCCCCGCAGTTTATCACGCAGAGGTCTGTAAACATACGGCCCTCTCTCTCTCTGTCTGTCTATGCATCCATCTGGTTCTGTGCAACTGTATAACAACTGTCTCAATCCATCGGGTTTTGTATCTGAGTATCTGAGAGTCTGAGCGCCCGTAACAAGTCGGAACACGGTATATATACCTCCGACAAACTGGCCCGCCCACAACCCCCCGGGCAAGGCCCTATTGTTTCTTTTCAAACAGGGAAGCTGTTGAGGGAAAACAACCGTTGGCTTCCATGACAACCGGGCAAAAAGCAACCAGGCCAGAGCGTTTAAAATATCCAAACTTTTACATATATTTACATTTTCCAGCTGTGCCTTAAAACCACACAGCAACTCATAGTCTCAGTGGGATTGTGTTTTGTACTGTCGTTATGGCCGGCCCCAGTGGCGGAGGGGTTAGCACATCGCGCTACAACGCCAGGGATCCCGGGTTTGAATCCTGGCATAGGCGTAGCTACGGGGTATGCCGGGTGTGCCTAGGCACACCCTAATGGGCTGCTTTATCAAAGAGAATTAAAGCCAGATATTTCAATAAGAGAGAAAATAAGCTGCAGTTTGTAAGAACTTGAAAATGTAATTACTTGGTACAAACGTGTGCATTATCGCTGATGAAACGAGTGTCTATAGATTTTCAATTTTTTTGTCATTGGAGAAAGAAGATATTTACTGCATTCTACTCTGTACTGCAGCGATTTTCTTCTATACCTGTCACAAGCTGCACGTGTGAGAGAGAGATTTCTCCAAGCTTACCCAAGTTAAAACTCAGAAGCAGGATAGATTTGAAGCCCTGCTCTTGCTATTTGTGGAACAGGAAAAAGCTTAGTCTATTGATGTAAATGAAGTTATTGATGAGTTTAAGAACATTGTACCCTTCGACAGACGTCTCTTGTTACAGATGACATGTATTTTGATGTACATTTTGTGTGTGTGTAATTTCCATGCAATTTGATTTTTTCTACTACATATATTAAGAAATTTTCAACACTGTCATTTAGTGAATTTATATTCCTTTACGAACATCAGTGCAGTTAAAGAGCCAAGTGATTGTGTTGCAAAATATGCTATTAAAAAGTACAAGACCTCATTTTTTTCTTTGTGCAGACCCAAATATAAAGTTCTAGCTACGCCTATGAATCCTGACCTGGGCATGGATGTGTGTGTGTGTGTCCAGTCATCAATTTCATCATATCAACACTCAATCGCATCTTTGCAAATTAGCCAAAAGTGGCAAAAGAAGCGAAGCGAAATAAAGCAAATCAATCTTGTCGTTATGCATTCTGAGCACCCCTTTACAGGGAAGACGTGCATACCATTGCAAAGGTGTACATTGCATTCTCAATGTTAAAGTACTCACTGCTTGGAACTTGTATTTTAACTCTAACCCTGTCCTAATTTCTGTCACTCACGTATATCTTTATGCAGCTCCAGCAGTTGTGGGTTTGTTTTTATTCTTATGCTCCACATTCCTTTTTCATCAACTCCTTCAATTAAAATAAAATATCATTTCCTATCTACTTAACGACTCTTCAATTTTTTCACAAACGTCCAAGTTTCTGATCCATAGGTTATCACAAGTCTTACCAATGTTTATATTCAGTCATCGTAATTGCTATGCTAATTTATTTAAGCGAGAATAATTTGTTCAGTGCTAGGAAGCATCTATTCCCTTCCGTAATTCTTGTATTCATTTCATCACATATTCTTTTCAGTTGTTAATCTTGTCCTTGGAATAGCCAAGAGGCGTATCTCAAATATCACAATTTTGAGTTACGCTTGAAGGTCAGCTCACCGCTCACGAGAAGATCCCCAAACGAGGGGGGACGGGGAGCGGGGGTGAAGGGAAGGACCGGCCATTTGCAGACTTTAGGGGTAGCAGAAAGCCTTCCGCTACGGCTTTTCGAAGTGCGTGGGAGTTGATTTGCGTGTGTCCGCAGCAACAGTTTGCTGCTTTTCTTTCAGTGGCCAGAACACTTTTGTATTGCTTATCCTGTGCATTATTTAAAATGTATTTCAAAGATTTTTAAAATAATATACGGCAACGACTTTAGGGTTACCAAATGACAAACTTTAATAAAGAAGGCATTTTTATATTGCAAAATGTTCTTAACTTTAGACGAAGACACACGTTTTGTTCTTACTGGTGTTTTGGTGGGTTTATAGATCACAAAATAATTTTACACCGTTTCCGTATAACTAATAGTAGGCCTCACTGTAGGCAAATGTCTGAATATCCTAATATTTATTCACTATGCCCGTAATATTATACGGTTGTGAAACTCGTTCTCTTACTTTAAAATAATAACATAAATTTACATTCTGCAAGACATTCTCCCCTGGAGTTGTTTCTTCCAAGCCTAAAGTCGGGAGGCTGTTTTTGGAAGTCGTTACTAAAATCACATTTGCATTTCGGCATGGTTCAGATCGCTGATCGACAGAACTTCACTTCTCAACTGCCAGTAACAACTAAGAGTACAGCAGTTAAAAACTATTGTTTATTTCTGAATTCTGATGTCGTGAAACTCAAATCAAAGCAAGCCGCGGTGTATCGCATATTCTTACCTATTGATAGAAACTTGCTGGCCAGCATGAGCCGCGGTAAATATCACAAATGCTTTGAAATCAAAACCTTATTCGACGAGCGGCAACAACAGAAGAGACGCAAAGTCCAACAATTTCTCTTTGTTGGAAGAAAAATTACTTGGCTTTGCGGTTGCTACTGAGCGTGTCGTATTTCTTTAATTTGAAATTGAAGACGGAAATAGTATTAACAAATATTATTAAATAACATTTTGTTACTAATCTCGAAGTTACGCAGTTGGCTTTATCCCAGAAAAGAGAACATTTCTAAATTTTTCTAGAAATCTGCACGGACCATTTTTAGGACCCGAAAAAGAGGATTAGTCCAGGTAGAACATGACATATGGTAACCAGTGATGTGCCGTAGACTATAAGTTTACGTCTACATGCGTAGATTACATTGGGTTGTAGTTTACATAGACTACGTAGACAATATAAAGTGCATTAAAATTAATTTTCAAGGGTTTCATGAAGAGAAGAAACATTTTCAACTAGATTGGTTCCTAACGAAATGAAAAGAATCCTATTTACAACAATATTTCTCTTCTCTTCTATCATTAACTATGCAAGAAGATAAATGGTATGCAAGAAAGAACAACAGATGGCAGTCGTGAGGCAAGAGTGGTATTTCCCCATAAAACACTAGAACATTTCCTGTATTAGGTTTCTTCTTAGGTGAGAATTTGTTAGAATTTGGAAGAAAGAGTATGATAAGCTCTCTGCACACATCAGCAAATGATACGCAGTATAATTTTCTTTTAATTCCACGGCTCCCTTTGTCAAGTTACCACCTTTCGCCATGTTGTTTACATAGATTACGTAATCTACGTGTTTAAAATAGTCTACATGTAGAATGTAGACTATCGTTGTTTACGCGTAGACGCACATCACTGCTGGTAACCCTAAACGACTTCTATCGCTGCATCGGTTACAGCCAGCCCACATATGTTTCTCACTCAGGGTGCACTCCCCTAACCCTAATAGTGGAGTCGCCTGTCGCTACGTCACTGCACTTCCGTTGGTCATCTCCTGAGCGGTGAGCTGTATATAGGATTCCACGAGCTCTATCCATTTGCTACAAAAAACATGGAGGACGGAGGCTTCAGTGCGCGCACGCGAGAACACACACTTTGATTTACAGTGACACACAGACACGCACATATTGTCGTTAGAGGGTCCTCCCTGACGGCGTAGTGGTAACGTGGTAGCCTTGTAACCAAGGGGTTCCGGGTTCGATTCCCGGTGGAGGCACATAGTGGTTCGGATCCCATTTTAAACTGTAGGTCCAGTCGCGATTAGCTTATATGCGCATTAAGTGGACTTAAAACAACAAGTAAAACAATATCATCGTTAGAATAGTCAAATAAAACGACACGTGCTGCAAATTGCACCTTACTTTCCGGACAACTCTCAAATTTGAACCCAACATAACTAAGGTCAGATATGAAAAAAAGAAAAGAAAGCAAAGTAATTGCTTGACAAAAAGACAGAAATGAAATCTTATTACACAACGGTGTCAGTGTACCGCATTTAAGAACATGACACTTGCGCACGTCTGCGTGAGCATTATTCAAGTACACTTGAAACGAATCTCTCCCCTTGGTTCCAACTTAATTTTTTTTTTTTGCCTCCAAGTTAAGATGCTAGTCCCCCCTTCTCTTTTTGCATTTTTGTACGAAATTGCGCAAAGAAATTTGTTTAATGTTGCCCCTCACGTACTTTCAAAGTAGAAAATATGGAATAACGCCAACATTTCAAACTGCAAAATGAACTAAGTTGTTGGCAATTTCGTGAGGCAAGCGAGAGGGAGGGGGAGGGGAGAGGGGGGGGGAGGAGTCGCTGAAGATTGCTAGAAGCCTGCCAAGACCAGAAGCAACTGGAGACTCACTGAAAATAATTTCCTTTGAATTTAACTTTGGAAGAAACTTTGCAAGCAGTGTTTTCTAACTCCACAAGCAAGACACTGTCGTTTGCAGAATCATTATTATTTATGTATGATGATTCTCAACTTTTATTGTCGTGCATTGTCTTGCATATGTTGCCTGCTTTCAATTCAGTTTTATGAAAGATTAAGCAGCTTTGCTTACGTCATCTCCATTTCAGCGGAACTGCTACTTAACGAAAGCGTATTCGGAAGGTCTCTGGTTCAAAGCTTCTGTGAGAACCAGAGAGACGTAACTCCAATTTATCAAATAATGCTCAATCACTCTCTAGCATTCTTAAACCCGAAGGCTGCAGCAACACAACTGCAGCATCTCTCCCTATCTCAAGATCAATCCGATCTTTTCCATCCTTATCGATTTCCTTGAGGTTCATCTCAACGTTATCTTCGCCTTGGCCTTCCTACTGGTCTCTTACCATCAGGTTTCCCAACAAGAAACTTGAAAACTCTTCTTTCCTCTCCCATTCGTGCCTCATGACCTGTCCACCTACGTCTTCTTGATTTAATTATTCTAATAATATCTAAAGATGAATACAAATTATGTAGTTGTAAATTATATAACCTTCTCAACTCACCTGTCTCCTCATCTCTTTTAGGCACAAATATTTTCCTAAGAATTTTATTTTCATATTTTACATACATATATTACTACAGGCAATATTACTCTTTTGTGTTTTTTAACTTTAAGTTTCTTAGATATTATTCGCGAAGAGAAAAGTTTATGAAGAGAAAAGTAACAAGCTTTTCCTGAACTAAGTCAATTAGGAAATAATATTTCCTTGGAAATAATATGTCTGACTCTTGAACGGAGTCAGTTGTTTGAAGATACGTGACTCCACCTTACTGCTAAGGATGAGAAGTGGAGATATGTTGATCTGACTCCAAATATAGCTCTTCAGAGGAGTTAATTCAAACAAAACTGAAAACCACATTTTTGGAGTTACTTTCCACTGGGTCTCATACGACGAAATAGTGACTGCTGTTTCTCCTTGACTTTCTGAAGCTACTTCAGGCGAATGATTTGATGGTACCTTAAACGAAGGCTGCTTCGTTCTGCTTCTTTCTCACATGTCCTCTCATCAATCTTGTTGCAGCGGGCACCCGTGTTAGCACATCGCGCTACGACGCCAGGGGTCCCGGGTTCGAATCCCGGCTTGGGCATGGATGTTTGTGTGAGTGTCAATTTCATCATGTCATCACTCATCCCCATCTTCGCAAATTAGCCAAAAGTGGCAAAAAGAAGCGAAGTAAAATTAAGCAAATCAATCAATCTTGTTGCATATTCAAGCCCTTGTTTAGAAACAAAGTTTCTTTTGGATACACTCCATGCATATAGAGGCTAAGAGACACTGAGTCTACGGTTTATATTGGGATCCGAACCACTATTTGCCTTCACCTCGTATTGAACTCGTTACTGCTTGAGTTTGATTGTTTGTTTGAGTTGGTGTTTTAAGTCCACTTTATGCACAGTAAGGCTAATCGGGACCTACGGTTTAAAGTGGGATCCGAACCACTGTGCCATGTGCCTCCACCGGGTATCGAACCCGGGACCCCTTGATTACAAGGCGACGACGCTACACTTGCGCCATCGGGGAGGCTTCACCTACAGGGGTGAGATTCACAGCTTACCTTTGTGGGTAGCTGGTTTTTATCAGAAACTTAATATAATTGTGTCTGTGTAAAGTCGGTAACGCGTCTTACTACCATGCTAAAGGTCCCGGGTTCGATCCCCGGCCGGTTCAAATCCGGGAACTTTTCTAACGATGGAAGCGGCCCCGGCGCCCACCCAGCGTACCTGGGGAAAAACCTGGGGAGGGTAAAGGCGGTCAGGGGCGTGATGCTGATCACATCACCCCCATTCACGACCGGATCAAGAAAGTGTGGGGCGTTACCCTCACAGCCCCTATACGCCTTCATGGCGTGGTGCTAAGCACAGGGGAACACTTTACTTTTTTTTACTTTACTGTGTAAAGGCATATGCACTCACGCCTATGCATATTTAAATGAAAAGCAATTTTTCACAATATTATTATGATACGTTGTGATTGATTTGTTGTTTTAAGTCTAATTTGTGCACAGAAAGGCTAATCGGGACTGGTCCTACAGTTTAAAGTGGGATCGAAACGACCGTTCAATATGCCCACCGGGTATCAAGCCCGAAACCCTTGCTTACAAGGCGATGACGTTTTACGTTGTAGTTTCGTCCCGTGCCATGATGGGACATTAGGGGATGGGGGTAGAGCCCCATACAGTCTTTGTTTGGGCCATTTTGAAGATGATATGATCAGCACCACGCTCCGGTTGCCTTTACCCATTAATTTGAAGCTGGGTGGGACAAGGCTAGAAAATTTCCAATCTTAGATTACCCACACCAGGAATCGAACCCGGGTCTCTCGCGTGCCAGTCAGACACCCTACCGACTTGAGCACGGCGGATCTCTACTCCACGCTTATTGCAAAAGAAGTAGATTTTCATGATTTAGTACAATAATCAAATTTATGCAGAGAAACGCTAGAGCCTAAAAAAGACTGGACCTACAGTTTAAAGTGGGATCCGAACCAATATGTTCCTCGGGCAGGTATCGAACCAGGGACTCCTTGATTACAAGGTGACGACTTTACCACTACCTCATTGGGTACATTACATGAAACAAAAATCCAATGAATATTGAATGAATAATAAATGATTGTCTTATCCAACATCCAACATAATTCCTTCCTATGCACATTTTGTGTTAGAAATCAGACTTTCACCTTTGTTTTTTAAAAATTAAAACTTTAGTTTTATTACAATATGTAATAAAAAAAGCCAATAACAAGTCTGCCATATGTTACCACTTCTGGCTAAAAAGGGAAAGAAGAGGAATGTGAATACATAAAGCTTTCAAATGAACGTTACGTTCTCTCCCCGGCCATATATTACTGGGCTAGGAAAGCATCTGGTATCGTTAGATTTGAGGATAGGGCAAAGATCGGCGTTTGGTTTGATGGATTGCGTCTGAACCTTTAAGAAAAGTATTCATAAAAATGGGAATTTGAAAAAGATATATATCTCAGTAAGTGTCGGGAACAATTTCTTTATGGTTTTCCTTTTTATTATTCTACAATTTTCACAGTAGATGTCAGTTGCTCTCATTTTAACAAAACTATTAATTGATTTCCAATGCCTTAAATATAATTAATTTTATTTAGGCACCAAATTGTAGGCGAAGTGATTCTACAATATGACTTCATTAACATCTTAAAATAACTTTAAATGTCAGCTGCACTTACAACTTTCACTGGGTGTATTGTCCAAGCATTAACATGAAATACAAAGTAGTGTACATGCGTATTTTGGAGTCATAGAATCTGAAATCCTGTGAGAAGTCAATAACCTCTACCCCCTTTACCTAAAATGAGCTGATATCCTTAGTGTAGTTCATAAGCTCCACCCTCTTCTCCTGAAAGAAGCTGAAATCCAGCTCGTAGTCAATAAGTTCTTCCCTATCCTCCTGAAATAAGCTGAAATCTCTCGTGTAGTCCATAAGCTCCACCCATTCTCCTGAAAGGAGCTGAAAGTCCCGTGTGCAATACTTACAAACTGTTTATTTCCTTCTCTTTCTTATGCTTTTCAATTATATAATTTGTAATATTCCATATTATGTATATTTATTAAACAAATAGCATAACTGTACATTAATTCATGTGAGGCAAAAAGCTGTTTTTTACAGTTACACAATCAATGTAAACGGTAAGCTTAAGTGTAGCCCTACTTCAAATAATAATAATTAATCTATCTCCTTTTGTTTGTAATTTGCTGATATTGCTCACCTAATTCATTTGCTCTAACTTCTTCTCCTGAAAAGAGCTGAAATCCCGTGTGTAGTAATTAATCTTTTCCCTCTTGTCCTGATATTTGCTGAAATCCCGTGTGCAGCCTATACGCTCTACCCATTCGCATGAAAAGCCGGAATTCCGCCTATGATAACTTATAGTAATATTTTTCAATGTCCACGAATATGTTAATGCGAATCATTATTTTAATCTTTATGCTGGATTTCAATGTCACCTGAGTGACTTTTCTGAGACAGTCTTTTCAGAGAGATTCCACCATGTTTTGGTTGCGTTAATCTTCGGAATATGGGCAATCAGTTTCCCATTAAATGTAGGATAATGCAATCAGCCCCCTCCCTCCCCCACTACCCGCCCCCCTTCCCACTCGGAAGTCGACTCCGTAATGAACCTGTGATCGATGCATCTTGTTTCAACCGACAAGTGAAGACATGTCCAAAAGGCCTTCCTTCCCTTGATTGAGATTAGGGAATCGGGGAGAGAACAATAAATCATACCGCCATCCTCTGGGATTTCCAGAGCCTGGAATTCCAGGAAAAAGGATTCTTCCGGAGTCTAGCCGCGCGGACTGGCGGTTGACAGTCCAGATGAAGCGTCTTTCTCCTTCACTCACGGCATTATGCATGGTAATGCGATGAACGACGCAAACATGTCACAAGGGTCCTTTGCCAGACCCGTGAGCATTGAAAAATGAACCTTATGAGCGTTGAGTAATGGTTTCGGCTGGCGACAAGAGTAGAGCTTAGACCGTGGACAATTGGGACGACCACAAACAAAAGACAGTAGCGTTCTAAATAGAAACATTTTAACTTGTTTCCGAACGGAGTGCAAGGAACAACAAGATAACATTGGACCTGCTGATTTACCATGTTTGTTGGCATAACTCCACGAAGAGAATTAGCTAGTAGTGTTTTGTTAAAACTATGTTCTAAAACAGCTGCATTCCTTAGTGCAATTGCATGTTCTTGGCGGCTACTGCAGCTGTGGTTGTAACTTTACAGTTCCAAGAACAATAAATAACTGTGACAGCCATGAGTGGTTCTTTCTGGTAAAAGTTAAATACAATTGTTAATAATGATTGGCGCTCGGAAGAAAATTTGTGACCAGGGTCAAAATCAAAAGATATATTCTGAAGTGAGATACATGTACAATCAGGACCGTACCCAGGGGAGGAGCCATGACCCCCTTCGAAATATGAAATATTTAAATGTCAACCTATAAAGAGCTACGAAAGAAAAATAGTAGATTTTTCAAATTTGTAAAAATTTCGATTTTGTCTTTGTATAACTGAATGGGTTTGTTGTTGAGAGAAGCAGGCTGCGATAGTGGGTATCGATTCAGTTTTATAACCATTGATGCAAGGCTACAAGACGTCCAGATTTAGTCGGGACAGTCCATTCCTTTTAATCCCTGTCCCTAAAACGTCTCGATTTTTTAGGTGTTAACTCACATTTAGACATGTTCTTTATTGTAATATTAATTGCTAATAAATATAATTTAATTTATAAATATATTATTTTCGAAACATGCTTGTGTTAGAAAATGAAAGGAATGCGGAACACTGTACTATTTTAATACTTCTGAGAATTGAATGTAAACACTAAGCACTTAGGTGTGAGTCGTGTGACAGCCTTTGTCTGAAAAACTACTGTGTTGCTGTTTGTTGGGTGTGTGTGCGGGGGGGGGGGGGGTATCGGTGAATTGATTTTTTCCTTTTACTTTGGACCATAATATTGCAACTCTACAATTGTACATTCATCTCTAGCTGTAATATTACCATAGCATTGGAAGGGCAAAAGTAAATTTCTGCGTGCATATTGCACCGTGTCATGAAGGTACATTTAGGCGATTTGGGGATAGGACCCCCCACATTCTCGAACTCGGTAATTTTTGGAAATTATATGATCAGCACCTCGCTCAAGCCACCTCCGCCTCCTCCTCAGCGTTGCCACCAGGTACCCATTGATATGAGGCTGGGTGAGCCCCTGAGCCGCTTTATGCTGTGACAAGGCTGCATACTTATTTTTTATTTGTTGTCTAAGTTTAAATAATAATAAAACCGTATTCGTAATTGGAGATAGAGAAAGAATATGGAATGGAACAGCCGATAACTTAAAGCTTTCAACTTGTAACAATGGATCCCTGGTTTGATGCTTTTACGAAATTATTGAGGGGAACATATTTTTGTAGTGCAACAAAAATGCTTTGAATTATTGCGACAGATGTCTAGTTGTGCAAGAATAATGCTTTTCATTACTGAGGAAACATGTGTGTTAGTGCAACAATAATAGTTTGATATTTTGAGTGCAACAAAAATTATTTTCATTGTTGAGAGAAACATATGTAATAGCTCAACAATAGTGCTTTGAATTATTAAGAAAGACATATCTAGTAGTGCAAGAAGATTACTTGAGGGTACATATTTTGTAGAAAAAGCAAAATGCTTTGAATGTTTGAAGAAGACATTGTAATAGTGCAACAACAAATCTTTTAAACAATGAGAAAGACTTTTCTAGTAATGCAACGATAATGATTTAAATCATTGGAAGAGAGATATCTTGTCGTTAATCAATAACGTTTTGAATTATTTGGGAAGACATGACTAGTTTTGCTTTAAATTATTGGGGTGACATATTCTGCAGTTTAACAAAAATGTTTTGAATTATTGAGGGTGACATCTAGTAGTTCTCGAATGTAACAATTGTAATTACCTCAGACAGGGTTTCAACCTTCCCAACGATTTGTCAGCTATGTTGGGAAACAATAACAGTGTTATAGCCAAACTTTATAGGTTTTGAGAAGAGCAGACCTTTTCCATTATTTCTGAGGTAGCTTTTAAACTACCCTTACCTTTTATAATGTGTTGTGTTTTTCCTATGCAGGTCCATTTATAACCTGCATTTTTAACCTTTCCCAAGGGGTCTTTTACACCCCTTTTTTAAATTTTGACGTAAGGGTTTTAGACAGTGATGTGCGTCTACGCGTAAACAACCGTAGTCTACATTCTACACGTAGACTATTTTATACACATAGATGACGTAATCTATGAAAACAACATGGCGAAAGGTAATAACTTAGCAAAGGGCGCCGTGGAAGTAAAACAAAATTATACTGCGTATCAGTTGCTGATGTTTGAGGAGAACTTTTCATACGCTCCCTTCCAAATTCGAACAATTTCTCACCTAGGAAGATACCTAATATAGGAAACATTCTAGTGTTTTATGTGAAAAACACCACTCTTGCCTCACCACTGCCATCTGTTGTTGGTTTTTGCATACTATTTATCTGCTTCCATAGTTGATAATAGAAGAGAAGATAAATTATGTTGTAAATAGGATTCTTTTCATTTCGTTAGGAACCAATATAGTTGAAAAAGTCACTTTACTTTCATGAAACCATTGAAAATGCACTTTAGATTGTCTACGTAGTTTATGTAAACTACAACCCAATGTAATCTACGCGTAGATTACGTGTAGACAACGCAAGTAGACGTAAACTTATAATCTACGGCACATCACTGGTTTTAGATAAGGGGATCTCCCCGCATACACTGGAGGACATAAAATGGCCATGCGTGCCGACGTACCCAAAAATTTTAAATCAATCAATCTCTCTTGATATTATGTTATCTATATATAAATAAGGATTGCCCAAATGAAAGTGAGACTCTTGGTCTCTTTCTGTAATTATTTATTGGTTGAAATATATGAACATACAGGAAGTAAAAGTGACCCATGGGTGACATATCCTCTACACATAGTCACCTTGTCTGTTCAAGCAAGTGTCCCAGCGCGTCACAAGGGTATGAATACCCTGAGAGAAGAACGTCCGTGGTTGACTGCGGAACCAATCTTCAACGGCGTCACGGACCTCAGCATCGTTGGCGAACCGGCGGCCCTTCAGATGTTCTTATAAAAGCACGAAGATGTGGTAGTCGCAGGGCGAGAGATCGGGACTGTAGGGAGGATTCCGTGCTCGTAGCGAACACGTGCTCTCAGCGAACACCGAAAGGAAAGGATTTGCAGGTGCGTGCTGTTAGCGAACACGCAAACTTGCCCTGTCTTCTTTGTCCTTGAACTGGTCAACGTGCAAGTGTTGCCAGTGATAAGCCAACTTGCATGGAGAAACACCTCAGTGGCTTGTGCCTATTGACCTGACGTGACCCACCCCTGATCATTCTTCAATCGGGTCTTCCATGTTGCACAACAGTTTTGCTACCTTGTGTTCTGACGTCAGACTAGGAATGCCTGGAAGCTTGGGTTAGGCCTGTTAGGTTAGGTTCCATTAGCATAAATACAAAGAAAAATTATTATTTAGGCTAAGAGAACTAAACATAGCTAGCCTAACCTAACAACGTTAGGCATTTAGCCTAAAATTAAAAAGCTTTCTCCCGTGACGTCAGAACACAAGGTTGGTCAAGTGTTGTGCGATATGTGAGACCCTTCTTCAATTGATTGTGAAAGCAGCAAGATGAGCGAAATAGAATTAAAAATATATAGCTAACAAAAACTTTCAAGTAGTTAACCTAAATTGTTGAGGATCCTCATTTATCTAATTTCAAACACAAAATGATTATAAGGTTTCACTGGCAACACTTGCATGTTGACCACTTTCAAGGACAAACAAGACAGGGCAAGTTTGCGTGTTCGCTAACAGCACGCACCTGGAAATCCTTTCCTTCCGGTGTTCGCTACGAGCACGGAATCCTCCCTACGGCCCCGATCTCTCGCCCTGCGACTACCACATCTTCGAGCTTTTAAAATAACATCTGAAGGGCCGCCGGTTCGCCAACAATGCTGAGGTCTGTGACGCTGTTGAAGATTGGTTTCGCAGTCGACCACGAACGATCTTCGCTCAGGGTATCCATAGTCTTGTGACACGCTGGGACACTTGCTTGAACAGACAAGTTAACTATGTGGAGGTTATGTCACCCCGGATCACTTTTACTTCCTGTATGTTCATATATTTCAACCAATAAATCATTACAGAAAAAAAAAACAACAGTCTCACTTTCATTTGGACAGCCCTTACATATATACGTATGTCGATCTCTCGTTATCTATCTTCTCTCTCTCTTTCTCTCTCTGTCTCCTTCTCTCTCTCGCGCTTATTTACTTCTGTTTATATTTCTTCATTTTCCATTCTCTCCGTCTCTCCTTGTTAAGGAGAGAAGCAGAGACACCACAAGAGATTATCAGTACCCGAGTACCCGAATACATACAAAAACACACATTGTATCACAGAAAGGTGAGTATTTTGCCTGAATCCCCCTTCCAAGACGTTCCCCATGAGCCCTAAGCCAGGAGTTGGCCAGTTTGTTGAGGGAAGCATCTCGGTTCCTTGAACTATTCTTAGTAGCCACAAACACACACGCGCCCTGCCAAGAGGTGGCCCGAAGGTGCCAGCGGACTCTGAGTGTCTAAATCAACAACCGTTGTCAGCAACAAACAATCCAGAGCGCCCGAATGTCTCCACCCCGGGTTGTTTAACTATTCGGTCACTGCTCGCGCTGAGCCTCTGTATGAAAATGTCTCCACGAACAGAGAGCTTGTTTTTCCTTTGGCCTCTCGCTTTCACAAACACGTCTGCGTCTTTCCTCTACTTGGCAGCATCACCTCGAGACTGAAACATTGTTTCTTGTTCACTAATTGACTCGCTCTGAGTTGATCATCAGTTTAAATTAACAGTTAACTATCTACTCTTGCACCGTAATTGGATTAGGATAACTGCAGCACATGCCTACTCGGTGGCTGATAGCGTTTAGCGTTTCAGGAATCGAGTCCCGGCCTGAGTATGGGTTTCCCCTGCGAGTGCCCATTCGTCAATTTCATCTAATCATCCATCACTCGTTCTCTTCGTCGCGATTACCCAAAACCGGCAGAAAAAGCGAGGCTAAAAGAAAAGACAAGCCGCAGATCCACGAATCCAACCGCAACCCTTTTTACAAGCCATGCCATTAAATAAAGTTATTTCAGTATTCCAAATGATAGTCTTACTGCTGGTATGCAGAGGAAACTTGATCATCATAGGTTAATAATATCTATTATTTTACAGTGTTAATTACAGAGTTTTCCTAACTACAGTTGGAGGGTAAGAGGAGTACCGAACAGGAAGAATAAATATATATGGACGGTTAAAGTTACAGTTGTGTAACGCGATCTATATAAGTCAATCTGTTAACAGTAAATCAGAGATTCATTCAACTGTCAACGCATGACAGTTTAAGGTCTAGTGATAAAGGAAACAGCTGTTGTGTTGATCAGCAAAGTGCTGTGAGTCAGACTTTTATTTCTTTTTAAGAAAGTGACTTACACCACTGTAATTTTAACCCGTCCATGTGTAAATGCAGATAAGGAAAGATAGACAGAGAGAAAGAGAGATAGAGAAGGAGAGACGGAAAGAAAGAGAAAGAAGAGTGAAATTAAGAAAGATACAGCGAGAGATAGATTGAGGAAAATGAAATAAATTAAGAGCGAGAACAAGGAAGAAGAGGAAGAAGAAAAATGAAGAAAGAAACAGATAGATAGAAAGATTGACAAAAATAAAAGAAATAAAGCGATTGCAAGTTTGAGGAAGAAGAAAGAATTGAAGAAAGAGATACAGCGAGAGAAAGAATGAGGAATATGAAATAAATTAAGATAGAGATAGAACAAGGAAGAAGAAAAGGTCAGAAAGAAGAAAAGGAAAAGAAAAAAAAGGAGATGAAGAAGATATTGAATAGAAAGATTGAAAAAGAAAATAGAAATAATGAAAGAGGTAGAGCGAAAGCAAAGTTGAGGAAGAAGAAAGAAATACAGGTAAGAAAACGAATGAACAAGAAAGGCATAGGGCGATAGGAAACTAATTGTTTGAGTACATGGATTACTACTTCACATTTGAAACTCTTCAACACATCTACCATTTCTACGCCTTTCAGGAACAACACGAGGCAGAGATTTTTAAGGTGCGTCTCATTTTACAGACCTTTCACATTTTTCGTTACTGTAAAGAGAAATTGCGAACACCTGATTTAATAAAAGAAGCGGAACTGAAAATACATTAAAAAAAGGAAAATATCCACTACTTTTGATCTTCTATCGTCCTGTTTCAGAAAAAGACTTGTAATTAAGCCTGCAGATGAACAGGGAAAGAGACAAAAATTAAATGAAAAATTCCCGAGGAAGATCGGAATGCTTTTGTAGAAAACATATCAACGAAAATATGATATTCCGAATATTTAGTTTCACCTGCAAACAGGAGAAGAATTGTTGAAATTGCAGAGAAATAAATACCTTCATGGAGTCTAGGAGATTCATTCTCCATTTCTGGTGCATAACATAACTAAGACGCACTTAGTTATACGTTATTTGTACAACCAAGGCAGGTTCATTTTATTACATTGCAAGGGAGATTTTTCGTTGTAACGAACAATTTTGTTATACGCATTATATTCCAAGGTTACGGCTATTCATAACAAGGCCCCACAACCTGTGGTTTACCAGACGTCCTTCTTGTCCGAACATATCCTAATTCCAAAATTCATAATTAGGGCTCGGATAGTTATGCACTAACAAAACGAAAAATATGCATGCAAATATGCACTAAAAAGTGTAAAATATGCTCTTAAATATGCACTTTTAAAACCTGTTTAATTTATAAATTCTGTATATTACAAACTACATGAACGATTACATGTCAGGCAATGAATATGCATTATTCTGAATGCTCATTCGTTATACAGATAGTTTTCAATTAAGATGGTTCTGCGTTAAACGAAACACAATACATTACAGATCAATATCATGATTGTATTTGATAACAACATGATGTCTCAAATTTTCGAACTTGAAACTCCTTCTGTTTCAGCTAGAATAGTCTTAGATTGAATTTGAATTTAAAATTTTGGGTGCGTCAGCACTAAGGCTATTTTGAACCCGTCACATTATACGGGGTCCAGCCCCTTATCGTTACACATAACAACTCTAACGTTGCATAACTAAAATCATAAAATATTAAAATCTTCTGACTTTCGTTAAAAGCTGAGGCTGTAAAGGAGCACTCAGCACGAATAAGGACAAAACACAGGACAACACAAACAGAATTATGCTGGCCATGGTACCAGTCGCCAGAGCCTCGTTAGTCTGCAGTCCAGGGTGTACTACGTGGAAGTGAGGTTAACTATTGGGTGCACAACGTGGAAGGAGCACCCCTTATATTCAGAAACACACGTTGCACTTCGCAAGATACAAGTGGACTCTATTTTAGGGCAACAAAGTCAGACACAGCAAGTTCCACATCATCCACACGTTGTCCATTTGCGATAAGAAACTTACGCGACGTTGCCAGCTTAGTCAATTGTTGAGGTGAGAATGACGTACTTGCCACATTTCATACAATCCACGAAAAAGGAGATGAGAAAGACAGAAGAGATAAGGAAAAGAGAAGAGAAGCGAGGAGATGAAAAATAAATACAGTATACGCTCGGTGTTCGTTGTGGGTACAAAAATATGCACATCAACTTATTTTCATACAAATATGCACCTGCATATGAAATAGGCATTTTTGTTTAAAATATTTAAATATGAATTTACATGTGCAATATGCATAATTATCCGAGCAATATTCATAACTCATATTCGATTGGCTGATTTAGTTTATTTTATTTCGCTGTTCTGCCACTCTTGGCTAATCGCTAATATGATGATGAATGATGATATGATGAAAGGATGAAGGAAGGAGCACTCACAAACATACATACCCAAGCCTTCATTGAAACCCAGTACCCGTGACGTCGAAGCGCGTTGTGCTAACCACTACTCCACGGAGGTCGGTTCAGAACTCATGTAAGCGATCGTATATTTAACATTAAGAAGTATGAACATTTGACGTAATATTATAATAAATTAGAATGGGTTAGAATGAACAAAAAACCTTTACAGAAAACTAACTCTCTAGTTTCAACAACACAAGCCTTCCTATCCTGGGCGAGATCAATCCAATCTTTTTCCATCCTTACCGATTTCCTTTAGGTCCATCTCAACGTAATCTCTCCATCTTCGTCTTGGCCTTCCTTCTGGTCTCTTACCATCAGTTTTCCCAACAAGAATCCTGTAAACTCTTCTTACCTCTCACATTCGTGCCTCACGACCTACCCACCTAAGTCTTCTTGATTTAATCATTCTTATATTATCTGGACATGGATTCAAATTGTGTATACATTGTGTAGCCTTCTTCACTCGCCTGTCTCATCATCCCTTTTAGGTACAAATTTTCCTAAGGATCTTATTTTCAAATACTCTCAATTTGTGTTCCTCTTTCAATGTAAGGGACCAAGTTCCACATCCATATAATATTACAGGCTAAATTACTGGTTTGTATATTTTAACTTTTAGTTCCTTATATAGTTAGATAAAATATTATCTAACATTCTTTTAACAAGACTAACCCCATATGCTAATGACACTATAGGTGATTATTAATGTGGATTTAAATGTAACAGATGAACTACAGATCAAATTTTTCAAATTAGACAGACACTTGAAAAGAAGAGGGAATATAATCAAAATGTCCATTAGCTATTCATTGATTTCAAAAAAGCATATGATTCGGTCAAAAGAGATAAATTATATAATATATTAGTAGAGTTTGGAATTCCAAAGAAGCCTGTTAGTATTATAAAAGTATGCACCAGTGAAACAGAAAGTAAAATTCGTGTGGGTATTAATGTGTCTGACAAATTTACAATTCATGATGGGTTAAAACAAGGAGATGCATTATTTCCATTGCTCTTTAATTTTGCCTTAGAATATGCTGTTAGGAAGGTAAAAGAAACTAACGAAGGACTAAAATTAAATGGTGTGACTCAGTTGTTAGCATATGCAGATGATGTAGACTTATTAGGGGATGATATGAATACAATTTAGAATAATGCTAAAATATTTTTCAAAACTGCTAAAGATATAGGTTTGGAAGTTAACAAAGAGAAAACTAAATATATGCTTACAGGACGAAACCAGGTGTTAGGTAATAATCAAAATCTAATTATTGATAACAACTCGTTTGAACCAGTTTCCAAATTCAAATACTTAGGAGTAATATCAACAAATGAAAATTATATTAAAGAGGAAATAAAAAGTCGGCTTAATTCAGAAAATTCATGTTACTTCTCTCTTCATAAACTTTTGTCTTCTCGTTTAATATCTAAGAAACTAAAAGTTAAAATATACAAAACCGTAATTTTGCCTGTAGTATTATATGGATGTGAAACTTGGTCCCTTACATTGAAAGAGGAACACAAATTGAGAGTATTTGAAAATAAGATCCTTAGGAAAATATTTGTACCTAAAAGGGATGAGGAGGCAGGTGAGTGGAGAAGATTACATAATTTGGAACTACATAATTTGCATTCACGTCCAGATATTATTAGAATAATGAAATCAAGAAGACTTAGGTGGGCAGGCCATGTGGCACGAATGGGAGAGGAAAGAGGAGTTTACAGGATTCTTGTTGGGAAACCTGATGGTAAGAGACTTGTAGGAAGGCCAAGACGAAGATGGAGGGACAACGTTGAGATGGACCTAAAGGAAATTGGTAGGGATGGAAAAGAGTATATAGATCTTGCTCAGGATAGGGACAAATGGAATGCCTGTGTTGCTGCAGCCATGAACCTTCGGGTTTAAGAAGGCTAGAGAGTTACTTTTAGTTAGTTAGTTCCTTATATATTATACGAGAAGATAAAAGTTTATAGAAAAGTAACACTCATTCCCTGAATTAAGTCTCCTTTTCATTTCCTCTTTAATATAATTTTCATTCGTTTCTACATGAAATATTTTGTACGCCATTGAGAGATTGTACCTATTAGAAGGCCTCGCCAATAGCGCAGTGGTAGCGTCGTGGCCTTGTAATCAAGGGGTCCCGGGTTCGATACCCGGTGGAGGTCCATAGTGGTTCGGATCCCACTTTAAAACTGTAGGTCCAGTCCCGATTAGCCTTACTGTGCATAAAGTGGACTTAAAACACCAAATCAATCAAAATACCTATTAGGAAACTTAGATTTATCATACACAAGGTCCCAAGGTTCCAATCTGATAACAATAGAAATTTCCAGGGTTGTGCATGGGTGTTCGTCGCGAGTGTCATCAATTTCATCATATCATCACTCATCCTCATCGTCGCGATTAGCTAGAAGTTGAAGAAAAGCAGCGCTAAACACAAAAATCAAATATCTTCAAAGAGTAACTAAATAATATTCAAGAAGGTAGTTGAGTAACTGTTATTCATCATACAGGGTAACTTTCAGGCATTTACTTAAAAAAACTAACAGAATAATAGTTACGCATTTTAGAAATTAACTCAGTAACAGTTACTTAATTTGGAAAGTAACTCATTAACTGTTATTCTTATTAAATTGTAACCGAGTTCCGGTAACTCATTTTAAAAATAACTATTACTGCTACCTATTAAAATTTCGCTAAGAAGAGTATTCATTTTAACAGAACTGCGAATGATTATTGACTTAATCAGATGGTTGACAAGCTCGCTACGACGCCAGAAGTCCCGGGTTCTAATCTCTGCTGGGCAAGGGTGTCCCTTCATTAATTTCGTCATATCATAACTTGTCCTCATCTTCGTGATTAGCCAAAAGTGGCTGAATTGCAAAGTATGATAAAGCAATCAGCAACAACTGGTTGACAAGAAGCATAGGGTGTAATGAAATCGGAAAGTAACTTGAATAGGAAATAAGACATAATGCTGTTAGGTGTTGAGATTAACAGACTTGAATTCAAATACGTGAGAAAAATACGGTAGGAAGAAAATTAAGCACAAGATTGAAACATAGAATCAAGTAGGGACCTTGACAGAGAGGAGTGGATAGCAATAGAACAGAAGCAGAGCTGACGGGAAATTGAGGAATTAAGCAAACAAAAGAGGAGCGTTAAAACGCAATATCAGCACTTGAAACGAAACGAAGAAGAGAAGAAAGAAGATAGAGGAATAGCAGAGGCATAGACCAGCGGATGTCTCTGTGAGAAACTGATTCGGTTCGGATCCGAGAGCTTCGCCAAGGCGCTACGATTCGGATCTATCGTAGCTTTCCACTCGGCCTGGTATGTGCTGCCATCTCGCGGCGTCTATGGCGAACTAGATGAAGCTTTCTTTCTGCGTCGATGTTCCTAAGTCCTCGAGGCTGGTTGGCTGTGCAGTGACAGGAGAGAGAGGCGATCAATGGCTTCAAAAGCAATTGTAAAAGGGTGGGATTAAATAAATCATCTTTCTTTCTCGCTGGCATTTCATTTTCTCCAAGTTCTATTGACTATGAACTTGTAAGCGACAAAGTGAAATGAGAAAATTGTAAAGCCGTGTTTTCGTTTGTGTGCAGCTTCGTAATAATACGAAGGGCTTGGTGCAACTAAACTCCGTACCAGCTAACTATAGACCAGGCGAACTAGAACAAGTCTTTGCGCAAGTAGTGACGCGAAACGGCTCCACCAATGAACAGTGAGAGAAACGGAATTGCGTAATGGTCGACGGGAGTTACCCGATTTTCTCCTTCGCTATGCAGCGTTGCAAACATTTGAAAAGGATAATACCGAACGCACATGGCAAACGGACCGTATTTTTGTCTCCAGGTCCGTACGCTTGGTTTAAGAATTTCTTAGAGAAATATTAGGGATAAAAGTGCAAGAGCAAATGTTGACAAGCTGTGCATTTATCGTAAGGACTAAGGTCTGGACCGTACGGTTGGCAACACTGCGCTTTCACCAGTTGATTTTCCTCCTCGTCCTCTGCCGATATGCGCGGCCCTGCTCTAAAGTTAGCTGGGACAGAGTATACATGTCCAACTACACTGGGGAAATTTTTCAGTAGAGCGAGTTAATTCATTTTTAAAAAAATCATAAATTTTATTATTCCTTTAATGTTCGTAGGGCTTCATAATTTTTGAAATGGATATATTATCTCTTCTCTGGCTCAATTGAAAATATTTATTAACTGTTATTTCACTTAAATTGAATTACTTTCTAAAATGATACATACGGTTTCTCTAGAGCGTCATGTTCTTGCCCTTAATACCAACTGAAAGTTCGCGACAACAATACGTAAAGCCACATTCTCTTCAATAATTATTACAACATTAAGCCTGTTGTGTGTCTCACAAACTGTACTTGTTATTTACCAAGACTTTCCATGAACTTTAGATTAAAAAATCACTTATTTGATGCCGTAAATAATTGTGTACAAAATATTTTGCCCTCCGGAAGTTCCAGAAATTACACTCACAATATTATGACAAGCCAATTATTTTTTCATACGACTTGAATACGATGAACTGATTGTCTATTGTCAGTGTCCTCGTCTATGAGGGAAATGTACTCATCACTAGAATAATGCCACTGCATGACATCACCTGGCACAGTGGCTTGTCATCTTCTTCTAAAAAAAAGACAAGAAAATAATTTTGGCAACAACATGGTAGTCTGCTCTGCATGGTGCTGCCATCTCTTAGAAATTTATAGAAATAACACCTGAAATAGTTGTATACGGCAGGAATACTTGGGCCGAAAGAAACTATTTTCGTCAAAACTGTGGCTTGTAATTTTGCTGCACCAAGCCCTTCATATCTAATCAATTGATATACCTTGAATGTGCACTCACAAGATAGACGTTAAGGATAATGAACAAAAGAGTTATTTTTTCTGAACAATCACATTTAGAAACATCTACATATTCCAAAAAAAACCTATTGCGGCAGGGAGAGTACTAAGGGAGAGTTGTTGACCGAGGGGGTGTCCGCCCCCTGGCATTCCAACTAGAACCACAGTGTTAACGGCAACAAGGGAGAAAAAGAAAGAAAAATGTTTTAATAAAAAGATAAATCTGCGTAATGTCATTAAAGAAACCGTCAATAAACAAGTCTGGAGAATTAAGGAAGAAGATTCTGTGAGAAGAAATCTCCAAAACACGATTCATCGTTCTAAACCAGTCACTTAACCACACGATAAGCTTAACCTTCTATTTTTGTCTTGAGGGCCTCCTCGATGGCGTAGTGGTAACGTCGTCGCCTTGAAATCAAGGAGTACAGGGTTCGATACCCGCTGGAAGCACATATCACAATGGTTCGAATCCCATTTTAAAATCTGTAGGTCTAGTTCCCGATTAGCCTTTCTGTGCATAAAGTGGGCTTAAAACAACAAATCAATCAATTCTGTCTTGAAAATGTTTGAAAGAACATTTTCCCCTTAATGCAAGCAAGGTTTCTTAAAGTATACAGCAACTTTCGAAACACCCTGTGCTTACTGTCAGTCTGAAATAAAAATGCTCATGAAGGTTTTAAAAACTGTGTAACAATTTTCGAAATACCCTGTGTTTACGGTCACACTGAAATAAAAGTTCTCAAGGACATGGTTTTGAAAAGTGATGAACGACTTTTGAAACACCCTATGTTTAGACGGACGGAAATCAAAATTCTCAAGGATATCGGCCGTTTACTTAATTTTACAACCTGAGCAAAACGGTTCGTGACCCAAATCCTCGTCAGTGCCCCCTCGCGGCCGTCTCCCGAACTAGATTGCGATAAATAAGTGCCCATCCCCCCCACTTGCCCCATCTCTTAATATTCCTCATCGTAGAGAAGAGCAGAAGGCTGCGACGATCGGAGATCTTTTCCAGTTGCTTGGATACGCTCGATTACGTCATCGATTTCTTTGCTTCATGAATTGAGAAAAAGAGGACTCAATAATGCGAATCTTCCCCTTCATAGCCGTGTACTTCGTTAAATTGAATTTGAGGGCGAGCGGAATTGGGAAATAAAAGATACGAATCCTCTCAAAAGAGCAGAAACAGAATTTTCATGAACTTCTTTTTGGCTGTTGTTGTTGTCAATGGTTGTCAAAGTTGAAGATGTGTTTGCTCGTTTCTCTCTTTAGTTTCGACGTCCTGTCTCCCTGTCTTACTTGTAAATTATCTTCCTCTCTGCTCATTGCTATCCAACTCTTTCCGGAGCCCGTGACGGAGTGGATAGCACATCGCGCTACGACGCCAGGGGCCCCGGGTTCGAATCCTGGCCTGGGCATGGATACTTGTGTGTGTCCATTCATCAATTTCATCACTCATCCCCATCTTCGCAAATTAGCCAAAAGTGGCATAAAAACGAAGTAAAATAAAGCAAATCAATCAATCAATCTATTCAACCCTTTTCTTCTCTCCTTTTCTTCCCTTTTCTACTCTACGTCTCATTTTCCATTTGTTTACCTCTCTCTCTCTCTTTGCCTGTCTATTTTATTTTTACTGTCTTACTTTCCATTCCTTTTCCTGTTTTTGTGCTACCTCTATTTGGTGCAAGGTGCATGAATGTTAGTCTTAAACCTCAGCTAGAATATCTACAGGGTAGGGTTCTTTGTAGACAACGAAACCAGACAAAATGCCTTCCAATGGAGACGTTTAAACGAATATATTATATAAACAAGGATACATGGAAATGGAATATTTACATAATGAGCTACTTTTCTCTATAACTCTCATTTACAGTCAATTTGTATCTTTAATTATATATTTTTTCTTATAATTTGTATATTCTTCTATATGGACGGTCTGGATCTAGACTTCCCTACTTAATGGACGGTCTGGATCTGGACTTCCTTCTCAATGGACGGTCTGGATCTGTACTTCCTTCCATTTCCGCCTTTTGACGATTTATAATTTCCTATATACTTTTTCCAGTTTTTTCCCTTAAACTTTGGGAATTATACTAATATCCTCCCTTGCGGCTGCGATTGGAAAGCGCCAACACTAACTGGATACGACAGAATGTATACTTGGTGCCAAACGACTGACATGCGCATCCAAGTAGGTGCTACGGCTGAAACGCGCAACCAAAAGTGGTGTGGGGCGTCGACTGGAACGCGCCGCCACTGATGTAAACAAAATTTCCGCTATGGGAATGGTAAATCAATCAGACAGATGGAATATCTGTTCAAAGACACAAATTTGTATCAATTTACATATGGTCACTGGTTTGATTTATTTCGTATATACATTAATTTATTTATTTTATATTTATTCTTTATCTTCTTATAGTATATTCTATTGTTCTTCATCTTTCCAATCTGATTTGTTCTTATTTATAAAGTTATTCATATATATTATGCCAATTCTTAATCTTGCACGCCTGGTGCTGCCATCTCTATTCCTCTTTGCCAAACTATTTACATTACTTCGTGTCATTCTATAGAATGAAGGGATCTGAACCAGTTAATTGATGGGGTGATGTAAACTACTCATCATTCATCCTCTTGATGAGACCACTCGTCATTGACATGACGAGTTATTGCTTGGCATGCGAAAGGTACAAATTACACAAAGGAATTAAACTACTGAAAAGACAATGGACACTCGTTGTGCTTTGTGAACCGTTGAACCTGTATCATGGCTGGGTGTAGGATAATTACCTGTCTATCTGAAGTCTTTAGCTGAATAAAAATAGCGAAGTCCTCTGTAAGCTTCTCTCCTATTTGTCGACCAGAGCTCTGTTGTACTCCTCACCTACTGACTTGCTGACCACCTTCACTCTCCCCACTCAATCTCCAAAGTCAGTCACCTCCCAGCTTGCCTCACCTCTATATTCCCTGACCATCGAGCTCTTCCTCGATGCCGAATCGCCGAATCGTGTGATTATCATAATTGCTACCATGCAAACCGCTGACTCTAAAACCAGAAGTGTTACCTGTTCCTGAATGCTCAGGAGGTTTGCATGGCACAACACAATGCATTGTAAACATGCCTAAGAGGCTTGAGACAGCTGAGAGAAAAACAAGTGAATGCCCTGGTCAACATGAAGCGTTCAGAAAGACTTAATAAAATAAACATACAATCCTATGGATTGATACGTTCGCCCGCGCGGGAAAAATTTTCCCTTTTGAAAATTTAAAAGTCAAATCGCAAAGCTTGACATGACTCAGGTTCGCCAATTCCATATATTTTCTTAAAAAACCAAATATACAAAAGAAATCCACCATAACTTGTCTGTTGTTTGCCATATCCCGAAAGAAAGAAAATTTTTATTCCCTAAACTTCATAATGAATAATACCCTTAATACTAACAAATTCGTATGTTTATACGATGTAAAAACAATAATATATAATATTATAAGACTAGAAATCACAAAGGTTCGTGTCGTTAAGCGATAAAACTCTTAATGTACGACATTTGTGCGTACGTGATGATTAGTATGTAGAATTGCTCATCCACCTGCTCCTAGTCAAGAGTCTGTGATGCCTCGCCAAGCGGTGTCTACTCTGTGTCACCCGCGAGGCAAAAGGCTGGCTGGAGCGTCTTCGCAAAAACAAAACATAGCTCCCACTGTTTCTTAAGAGTGGAGTCCAAAATACACTTCAAACCTTGACAAGGGTACACACGTAAGTCTATAAAATGTGAATAGTCACATTCGTCCAAAATAAGCATGTAAATTATTGACACAATATATATATATCTCAATGTTTTCTCTGTGTGAAAGCCTGATCATATCAAAGTGTAGTATGTTTTACGAACTACGTAGCCAGTGCACTCCTAAAATCGTTGAATATATGAACTTGCACGGCTATGTTGCACATTCCAATGTATTATTATACAATATTCAATGCATATAGTTGGTTACACTGATAACTATCGGTGGTAAAACATAACTATAGCGTTCAATTTTCTTTTCTACGTTAATCCATACACTGTATACATATATATGGCTTGGTGAATACCTTTGAATGTCTGCACACACACAAAAAAATAATCTTGCAGTATTTTACCAACTGTCTACTCTGATTGAAAATATCAGAAAATGTGCAATTGTTTTTTTTTTTTTTTTTTTTTTTTTTTTTTATAAGTATGTACCATATTGGTGAAACACAATTAACTGTTTGGAAAAAACATTTGCATAAAACTAAAGCATACTGTCTGCAATGTTTGAAAGTACTGTAGCTATGCTTGATATAGCTTGCATGTGCAATTGGATATCCATTATAAAAGCTTCTTCTTAAAACAAAATTATGCACTAATTGATGCTAGCACTGGTCACTTGACACCACTGGCGCTTGTCGCTTCCTTGTAATATAATGTAAACTTGAATGCATATAAAACTGGTTCTCATGCATGGCACAAAACTGAAAATGTGTACAAGGGCTATGGAAAAGTATTGTTTCCCATAATGCATGTTAAATAACCAAATAAATACACATAATAGGAGCTCACATGTGTATGTGTAGAAACACTGTAGCACAATTCTGTAATTATTGTTTGTGACCAGAACTGCTGTTTGTAGAAAGTACGTTTTCTATGCTTCTTCTTCTTTCTGGATTGCTTGTCGTCTTGACTGCATGGGGCAATGTAAAAATGTGGTAAATTACCCGTAGAACTTGGGAGATGGGGAAAAGTTGTTGTTTGAACTGCAAACAGTGTGGAGGGAAATTTTATCTAGCTCCATCACTAGGTGTTGTTGATAATGTATAGTCCGCTATACTGGGAAATGTATGGTTGACTACATCCTTTCTGTAAAAGGTAGTCTCCGTGTATTAATAATTAGAAATGTCTGCATGTCTCCCTCAAATTGGTGGTGACGATTCTCTCCTTGAAGTAGTACTTAAAAATGTCTGCATGTCTCCCTCGTAGAATAGTAATAAGTCTTTCTGCCTGGTAATAGTAGACTGCCTGCGGATGTCCGTCATGAAAAATGCCCATGGATGGTGTAGGCATTGCTTGTCCCTGGCGCTCCGTATAGACAGGTTAGGTTAAAAGGAAAAATTATGACAAAGAAAGGAAATAATGAAGGATAGGAAATGTATAATACACGTTCATACCAGTACCCAATAGCAACTAATTTCCATTGCCTTTTCTTTAAAATCAAATTAAATTGTCTCATCAAAATAAAATAAATTAAATAAATAGATAAAATAATTGCCATAACTCCTTGAAAATAAATAAGGAAAATTTAAATAAAATATCCAACTGTAATTAAAAATATTAATGTCCATGATTAATGTGTTGCCTTAACCTATTAATTATTACTGCGCTGCTCTAATAAATCTGTTTAGAAAGCTGATAATGTTAATACATATAATATCCTAGGGTTGCGGTTAATAACACATTCCAAATAATAAAAACTAATATAGACATGGGCAAAGGGTTTAGGACTAATTCCTGAAATGAGATGTTCTTACTAATTGATTGATTAAGTTGTTTTAAAGCAAGTTCAAGCGGAGTCCATTGGGGAATAGTGAAATCAGATAAATTCTTGGGAATATTAGGTAGTAACTCAATTTCCTTCATCTTTACTTGTTCGAAAGCTAACATTCTTGTGTGTAAAATTTGTTGATCCACAATAATTTGCGAAAAATCCTGATAATTAAAAAATAAAGATTGGCCTTCGGTAAGCTGAACTGATCTGTGCGTGTTCAAATTATTATTCAAATTCTGAATGACAATAAATTGACCTGAACCTGATATTAAAATACCATTGCGTGTTCTGATAAACTGAAATAATTTATTGTCAGTAATAGACTTCACTTCAAAATTACAAAATGTAAAATTAATAAACAAAGATAAGTGTTGCAAGCATGTTCTAAATTTTGTTGAAAATTATAAAATGAATTATTATGTTGTGAACCCTTAAAATAAATATATAAAATTTGAGTTGCGCAAAGCAAGCTATTAGTGTAAGAGGTTGCTTTGACAAGCCTCTAATGGCCTCCTAATAAGCAATAGGCCGGTGCAATTTGCCGTGGTTCATAAATATGCAATGTAAGACAAAATTTCAGTAAATGCTACTTCTGAGTTTCGTTGAAACTCCAGGTGGTAACAAAATATAGCATCAGGGAATTAAAAAGTGAAATTCAAATTTGAAACACAATAATAAAAACTTTCTCAATTTCAAATTTCCTTTAAACAAAAGAAATGCATCCACTCAAAACTTCTTGAGTCCGCCGTATACCTCAAATCACTTGGTCGTGTAAACAGACCCGCCGCGGAAAGGTATACTTGACCCATATAAGAATGGTGTGTCAATTTCTTAGGTATGTCCAAAAAAAATAGATAGAGAATAGTTATGCAATATATTAGAATATAAATACAAATTACTAATATTACCTACTGTACTAACATTAACATGAAGTTAATCAGTAAGAAGTAATAAATTTATTGCTGCATTGTCGAATAAGGTGCAAATTGGGTAAGTGAGCTAAATTTCCTGATAATAAATATTAATAATTTCTCAAATTCTAACATTTGTGGCAAACCACACTGTTTAAATTTGGAAAGGCTAACGATGCCGTGGCGACTTTTGCTGCACATGCCTGTGCCAATCACCGAGGCTTAGCCTGGGCATGTTGCTGACAATTTTGATTACTCTAAGTGCATAAAGTGTTAAAAATTGCCCTTTTGTAAAATTTCCCTGATTTTATCAAAATTTCGTTTGACTTTATCCTGATTTAAACCAAATGTACGTCGATTTCCCAAAAATTTTACTTACTATAAATATCTCTATAAACAACAGGAAAATTTTGCGAGAAAAACGCAAAAAAAAATTCGTCTTGTTGTTCCTTTGTAAAATTATTGGCCGTGATTAACCTGAAGTGCATAAATGCGACGTTTTATGGCAAAATTTATCTATGTAGAACAAAATATCCCTAACATTGCTTACATGAACTTCTATCGTAAAAATCAAATTCTAATGGCTATATGCGTAACTAAACTGATCCCATCAAATTTTAATGGACGACCGCCCCTGGTTGGTGTAATCTCCATGCTAAGTGTTTTCTAAGCTTCCAGCGTGTTCAAAGTACTCGGAAGAGAGCTTCAGTGCGGAGAAAGGAATTTGCAAATTCAGCTGCGATGTTTTTCTGCTTATCGTTGCATTCCGACGTTGCTTGTAAGGACTGAACTAATTTCTCTACAGCGAGGAAAATCGTAGGCTCGCTTGTCGTGTTCGGTCGACATCTTCGGGTACGTTCGGGGAGCGGTCGGAGAGGTGGAGGGGAAAAAGTCGCTGCTTCGGGCAGCGAGCAAAGGAACAGAGGAAGAAAATGCAAGCTCTGGTTCGCTGATACATTGAATGACGCGTAAATGTTTACAAAACTTTAAATTACTACGAACAAGGTCTAGTAAGCGCTGCGGGAGTTCGAAATAAAGTCAAGGACTTTGAAATGACGTAATAAATGGGATGGAAAGAGAAAAAACTTAGTTGCGCTTGCGACAGCGTGTTTACTTGAACACTTCCGTGCTCGTAAAATAACAACAGTTGGGAAGCTGTTAGCAAACTTAATGACTAATAAACCTTGCATAAGGTACAATCAAACGTAAAAAAAAGAATTATACTTAAAATTTAAATCGTAATGAATATAAAATTCTAGGCGAACGTGAAGTCGTATAAAATATGGTCTGTGAACGATACGACAGGTTCGGGAACCTGAAAATTTGGCTTACTTTCTGTTTTTAAAGTAACACTTGAACCTTTCTCGACTTTTACTGGTGACTGATTCGCAAATGACTCTGTAACTTTTACAACTGGCTGAACACAGCGTGAAATAGGCAATTCACTTTCCATTTTGCGACTGATTTGAACGAAATTAGGATCCTTGCTTACGACAAATGTCTGAACTCTATCTTTAACGGATAAAATATTCTTCGGCAAATCTATACTGTCGTCTTTAGTGACTAAACTATTTCTGGATACGTCTTGAACTTCTTGTTGTACCCTAGGTTGAATAATAATGGACTGAGGCAAGGGTGGGGGAATTGGCGGGTTACTCGTTTTTAATGGTACCACTTCAACAATCGGTGCAACATCGTCGTAAATCTGATCAATGGACGGTGGATCATTATTAAGTTTGCTTAACTGTAACTCGTTGGTACACTCATGGTCATAAGTAATAAATTTCTTGCGGTGACATTGAAAATAACAGATTATGAAAATTATAAAAATACTAATAATAAATGTTGTTAATAATAAAATTGTAATTATATTATAAGGATAGTCAAAGGACTTGTTCAACAGATAAATAAAATTAGAAGCTTTTACGTGTGGAAGTAATCCGTTTAAAATAACTAAAATCGCAATGATTTTCATGTTGCTTAGGCAATCAAAACAAACAGTTCTTCAAAGCTAACACGTACTTTAAGCCTGCCTAGTTTAATTAGTAGATAGTTTAACTCAACTTTTAATTATTTCTGACTCTAGGCTCAAATTATCTGCGTAATTTATTTATTTAATATATATATCTTTATTCTTTAAATTTATTAGCACTGTTTAACTTATCTTATTTTAAATTTTACTGCAAACTTATCTTATTTAATTTCAGGTGTTAACTTTATGTTTAAATACTTTGAAATCAATCGAACCGTACTGAGGTACAAGGTAAGGAAAAAAATTGAGACTGATTTACTCCTGACTACCTGAAATAAAATAATAACTATTATTTATGCGATCTTTAAATGCATTAAAATACTAACATCACTAAAACTTGAAGAATCTTTAATTCTCTCTACTCATTCTAAAATATGCTTAGCATATTATTGTGGCAAAGCTTTAAACTAAAACCGTTGTGGTTTACTCATAATCATTCTGCGATGGCAGAACGGATTTCCAGGATTATCGGTAGCTATCCAATATCCGAAGGAAAATACTTGTAACTGGAGCGCAAAAAAAATCTTGACGTCGACGTCTACATATTCATATAATATAAATATTCTCATAACTGGCGCTTAAAAATAAACTTTGCTAATATAATCATATACCTTCTTCTGAAGAGTAACTATAAAATTCTAGTGATGTATTCGCTGAGCTAGTATTATTACATACTGCAAAAAAAAACTTTTGTGCCTAAAGCACATTATTAAATAATAAGTCTGCTTTTAATTGTTAATATTATTAGTGCTGTTTTATTATAAATTATTATTATGTCACGCGAGTGGATTTAAAATATTAGACCTGTTTCACTTTAATAAATGCCGTAACTTGGAGCAAACTTGCAATATTTATATTTAAGATTTCAAAATAATCTGCATTTTAAAGTTTTTAACATTCGAAGCTACAACGTGCTAAGGATAAATATTCAACTGTCAAACGAAACAATGTTTCGGACAGAGAAAAAAAAATATAAAGATATACTAACAAAAAATATCTCGTTAATATGTGAGAAACGTCCACGCCGTGTGATGCTCTCATAATTCTCTTCTAGTTATTCAAAATAAGTTGGCTGTGCCTAACTTTGCTTAAAGCATATAAGTATATGTATATATGTGTACGGATTCATTCTCGTCACAACTCCTTACCTGTGTACGGACATCTCTCGTCACTGCAGCCTATTTATACATCTATTACATCTCAACTAGAACTTTTAATTAATCGGGCGGTTTATACCCTAAATCACGGTACGCCACTCTAACTATATACGCCTGGCGTAATAGCGGACATAATTGTACAGCGTGTCGAGGAATATAATTAGCGTTTCGTTTCTTTACATATTAACATGGATTAAAATTTTCAGGCAATGTATGCGTAAGTTAAGGTAACATAAGGCAAGTGACTATCTCGTATAAACTTGACTATCTCCTTAATCTAAGCTCCCTTCATGAGGTGCTAGGAGACTTCAGTCATTAAGAATATAAATGAGTGGTCCTCGGGGCCTTATTCGTTCCCAAAACTATATATGTATAAAATGTAATATCCTCGTTGCAAAAGTCTTAGCAGTCATAGTTCAAGCATTCTAAATCCTTTACAAGTTACGGTCAGTTTTAAACCAAATTTAAATTAAACTTTAAGAAATTTCAATTAATAATAATAATAATAACAATATATTGACTCAAACAAGCATACTCTGTGCCATAACTCGTTAAAATGCACATAGTGCTGATTGACTCTGACTCCGTGGCACTAATTTATTTTCCTCATTCATAAACAACTTTAAAATCCACTTTTAATCCACGTTATTAATTAATTAAAATGTTAAAGATAAAATCGTTTACTGTTCACTGTAGCTTACTGCATCCTCATAACCAATGTTGTAATAATTTTCGTATTCAAGATTATGTAAAAAAAATCTAAAATCACTGTCAATGCAAGAAATCTTCAAATCTAAATGCCTTTTCCTTATTCCTTATTTAAAATTCTGGATGGTAAAAATTTCCCAGGTGGGAATTTGTCGTAGCCATGGTACTGGGTTCGTGAGTGAACCACAGAGCTACCAGGAGCAGATTGATAGGGAATCGTCCACGGACGTCCCTGGGCCGGCCGCATTTTTGGCAAAATGGGCCTCCCTAAAATCCGACATCGAACCTTCCGCCACGCGGACTGCCGGACGCTCCTGATACCATAGCGCCAGCCCGACGCGGGTAACCGCGACGGAGCTAGGGCGCAGTTCCTCCGCATTCATACATTTCGCTGATTATCGACCCAAACTTGAAGTCGATAAATTTAATCGAATTCATCCTCATGTTAGACTAAACATCTATCATGGCATATATAAATTCTTCTCCCCCCATTAATGCAAAAAGCTTTAAGCCCTATGTATTTTCAAAATTAATTTTGGCAAGGACATACTAAAAAAACTAAACAAGTGAGCAAAATGTTTGGGGTGGGTAATGAACTAGCACTCCACTACGTGTCAAAATTTGGGGTAGGGAATAATTCTAAACTGGTTACAAAGACTAATCTTTCAATTTTCATTTAGTTCATGAAGAAATAAATGAAAATCCCAGCACCTCGACCACGTAACGAGCTTTGGGGTGGGGTTGCTTTAAACTGGCTAACAATTTCTTTTCATTTCTGAAAAAATGAAAAGACCCGCTAATCTCCACCACGTGTCATTCTATAGAATGAAGGGATCTGAACCAGTTAATTGATGGGGTGATGTAAACTACTCATCATTCATCCTCTTGATGAGACCACTCGTCATTGACATGACGAGTTATTGCTTGGCATGCGAAAGGTACAAATTACACAAAGGAATTAAACTACTGAAAAGACAATGGACACTCGTTGTGCTTTGTGAACCGTTGAACCTGTATCATGGCTGGGTGTAGGATAATTACCTGTCTATCTGAAGTCTTTAGCTGAATAAAAATAGCGAAGTCCTCTGTAAGCTTCTCTCCTATTTGTCGACCAGAGCTCTGTTGTACTCCTCACCTACTGACTTGCTGACCACCTTCACTCTCCCCACTCAATCTCCAAAGTCAGTCACCTCCCAGCTTGCCTCACCTCTATATTCCCTGGCCATCGAGCTCTTCCTCGATGCCGAATCGCCGAATCGTGTGATTATCATAATTGCTACCATGCAAACCGCTGACTCTAAAACCAGAAGTGTTACCTGTTCCTGAATGCTCAGGAAGTTTGCATGGCACAACACAATGCATTGTAAACATGCCTAAGAGGCTTGAGACAGCTGAGAGAAAAACAAGTGAATGCCCTGGTCAACATGAAGCGTTCAGAAAGACTTAATAAAATAAACATACAATCCTATGGATTGATACGACTTGGTCTTATTGGGTACGTTTTATTTTATTTATTTTCCTCTCACTGTCTTGCATTTCATTTCTCCCCCTTCCTCTCTCTCTGTCGCTCTCTCTATCTTGACTTTTTTTCTAGTGTTCTCTCATTCTCTTAACACTTCTCTTCCTCTGTCACTCTAGCTAGATTTGTATCTAGTTTCGTCTCAATGTCTTACTTTTCATTTCTGGTCCTCTCTCAAAACTGCTGTTCATCTCTTTTCTCCCGCCCCCTTGTTTTTCACCTATTTTCCTCTCCTCTCTTGTGTTTCAAATTTTTACTCTCTTCTATTTTGCTTTTCCAGTTTCTTTCTCCCTACTTTTTAAATACTGCTTCTTTTTTTCTCTCTCTCCTCCTTGATTTACATCTATTTTTCTCTCTATGACTAGCTTTCATTTCTTCCTTCTGTCTTCAAATTTTTTTCTCTTTCTGTTGACACTAACTTAAGACAACTATAATTAAATTCATGCATGCTTGCATGCTCAAATAATGTCGCTCACCGTGGTGGTCTAAGGCATCATGCTTTGGGCTCCGGCAAAAGGACGCGCACAGGTTCAACTCTCCTAGGGGAAGCGCAACAACTTTTCTCATGAGATTTCGGCCTGTGTATGGGACCGGTCGCCACCCACCATCGTGAGAAAATTAGGGAGCTACGAACGAGTAGCGTAACCTGGTGATGGAAACCTACGACAACGACTTGGGATTCATCGTGCTGACCAAAATAAACCCCGTAACTGCTTGGATGATCTCCCACCTCGTTATGAGTTTCTGGCGTAGAGTTAATGAAATGAGAATGCAGCGCTGGAATCAACGAGACTTATAGAAGCACACAGACTTCTCCCAGGTACAGGATATACAGGGTGATTCAAAATTATATTGAAGTTTCCCTTAAATCGCTAAAGCATTGTTTTCAGGATGGGATAAAAAAAAAAAACTGTTCCAGCAAGATGAACCACATCACTCAACTGCTTCTCGTGTATTTTCCTCTCTTTGCTTTCTCTTATCTTTTCCTGTTCATGCTCCTCCGCAATGGCGTAGTGTTAACATCACCATCGCCTTGTAATCAAGGAGTACCGGGTTCGATACTCAGTGGAGGCACCTGGTGTTTTAATCTACAGGGTGGCCAGAAAGTCCCTTTACACCTCCACTTATTTCATCCCTACATGAATAATATTTAAAGTTAGTTGTCCAAAACGTCAGTATGTGCACCTCCATGATCCCTGCACAGCTTGATACGCCCATTGATGGCCATTGGCTGGAATGCGTGCAGGCCTAAGTCCATTTTCATGTGGAACTGCATTGTGCTCCTTGCAATACCAAGTTCTGCAGAACGCTTTCTGGTCGACTTGCAGGGTGAAGAACACATCACTGACACACTAACGTCTGCACACGTTTCCTTTCGGGTTGATGGACGACCAGAACGAGGGGCATCCAAAACACTTCCCAGGCGAAAAGCTTTCTTCCGCCACGTGATCAAAGTCTGACGACTTGGTGGCTCCTTACCGAACCGTTCACGAAACCTATCCATCACCTGCGGCATATTTTCGTTGTTGTCCTTCCGTTTATGGACCCACACACTTGTCATTAAGCGCTCCTCCAGAGTGAAGTCACTGGTATCTGCCATTGTTGTTCACCAAACACGGAAAGGTGTGACAATGGATAATAAACCTTTTCCTGCTCCCACAAAAATAGGCAATAATTAGGCTGGAAAGTTCATACGAACTAACCGATCACTGAGTTATCACTGATGTGACAATGAACTGGTCAACGCACAGACTTTATTCTCCCTTCGCGGGCAGTAACGTGGCAATTCACGTGAGGAGCACTGTTGCCATATCAATGATCAGGATGGGAGGTACAAAACTTAAATATCTTACCATCTTACATTGTTACACGCATTTAGTTCTGGCGTAAAGGGACTTTCTGGCCACACTGATTTCACTTAGAATTGTAGGTGCAATGAACGTTAGGGTTTCTGTGCATATAGTGGAATTATGAACAAACTCAAAGAAACAATATTTTCCTCTTTCTGCCCCCCCCCCTTAGTTTTATTTCAATTTATTTTCCTTCCTCTGCCTTATTACTATACATTCATCAACCACTCTCCTTTTCGTCGTGTGTAGCTATTTCTTATCTCTCACTTTCTCTTTTTCACTCTCTCTCTCTCTCTCTCTCTTAGTAAAAGATCTTCCAATCTTCCTCTTAACAGTTTTTCTCATCTGTATCCTCAGGCTGTTTCGTGTAATTAAAGATGTGTTATCTCCATGGCGTATCGTGAAACAAACATGTTTAGAGATTAAAAAGACCGAATTGAGCCGAAATAAAAGCTGTGCGGAAAAGCGAACTTAAATTTTTCTTTCTCCACCTTTACTGCAACTGCGTTTGGCTTTGCCAGTTTCCGTACGGAAATAATTCTGCGGTCTCTGTTCGTATATATTACCCAGAATGCACGCTGACAGTGTTTAGAGGACTCTACGAGGCCCTTTACCTGCAGAGCAAGGGGGCTTTGCTCAGCGTCTATCTTGTCTATTTGTAAGAATGTATGAGGCCAGGGGACTTAACAACGCAGACTGGAGATTCGCCATAGGATTTAGTGAACTCCTTGCAAGGGGACATAACACTCTTTCAAATCTTCCAGGCCTTATCGCGTCCATAAATATAGACACAACTTTTACATGTTGAAAAGTTGCACCCACACCTAAGCTTTATTTATTATACTTTGGAAATTATAAACACAAGTGTAGATATGACTTAATTCTTGGGAATATACAATAAATGGTATAGTCTGTCCCGGTTATCTTTGGGGCAAGCGAATGAGAACATGTATCTGCACAAGTAGTGACGCGAGACGGCTCCACCAATGAACACGTGAGAGGGAGAGAGATTGCGTGGAGGGGCCGACTGCAGCCACCAGCCTTTGCAGCAGCATGTACTGCTTCGCTCTTGCCACTCGATTCCTCCCCTTCTCTGCCGCTGTGCGTGGCTTTGCTCCAGAGATAACCGGGACAGAGTATAGATTTAGACTTAAATTTACACATTTTCTTCGATTTCATTGAAAGTATATGGCGCTATCTTTAGCTTGAGGAAGTGACGTCACGAGAGAGTAGAAATTGGGTGCGACGCCTCCGTTGGGAGTAGACAGCCCCCAATTGCCTCCTGTCACGTCATCGCCTTGTAATGAATGGGCTCCCAGCAGTGTTTGAAAAGTTACTTTTTAAAAGTAATTGAGTTACAGTTACTTGATCCAAAAGCAACTGTAAGTTGGTTTTGCTGGAAATAGTCCCGCTACTCATCTACCAATCATTTTTCATGCGCCGTCACTTGCTCGAAACGAAAAGTATATTTTTATGTAAAGCCCTTCAATACTTTCTTTTAAATTGAAATTTAAAAACAACGTAAGTAATTCAATATCCATAATAAACACAAAAGTTTGTTGAATATACCAGGAGATCCCCACCAAAAAATAAAGGAAATACCTTCGGCTACCTTTTAGGGGGTCACCTTATAGTACAATTGGTGAAAATGTTATTCGGTAGTTTTGTTATTTTATGTCACATTTTGCTACTTTTGGCTAATCCCGACCAAGAGAATGGGTGATGAATATATGAAAGCAATGAAGGCACATTAACAAAAGAAAAACCACGCTCAATGTGGATTCAAAGTCCCGAACTTCGTTGAAGAGATCGAATTTTTACTCCTCTGCCACCTAGCGGTCGAAATATTGTACGAAAAACACACCAGAATAGCTACGCACTTCCAATGTTACTGAAGAGTATTTTATGGTTATTTCCTTTAGCATAACTGCTGTGCTTCGCGAGTCTCCTCGATAGCGTAGTAGATAACGCTGTTGGCTTGTAATCAAGGTCGCAGAATCGATTCCGGTTGAAGGTACAGAGGTTCGAATAAAACTTTCAATATCTGTCTGCAGTGTTAGAACTTACCTTCAAATTTAAAATAGTCTATCGTTATTAACAGTCTGAATGTTAATTTATTAAAACGTGACGTATACTATTATCTTAAAATTTGAATATCTAAACATGTATAAATAATTGTTATAAACTTCTATTAGGTTTACCGTAAATATATTTAAAGAAATGAATCATTAAATTTATATTAATTAGGCTAAGTATTTATTTCTTTATTAAGAATCATGGCTACTTTAACGCTAATTGGATGCCAGTTGAAATTTACGGTTTTAGACCGTCATATCTACAGTCAACGTTTTACAGTGTGAGCACCAAGTGGATTTAATGGCGGTCGAGGCGTGGTGCTGATCACGTCACCTCCACAAACGGCCTAAATTGTGAATGCGTGGCGGCGCCCTACCTCAATACGTACCTCTATATGTATGTGGCATTGTGCAGGAGCAGCTTTTATCTGTACGTTTATAGCAAGTAGTGTAATTGATGATACAACCAGCACCACTTACAGGTGTACAAATGATGAGCTCATATAATTAAACAGCCCGATTTGCCCACACTTAAAATTATGCCAAGATGCCCTTATTCCCCAATTCTTCAAGTGTGATATGCTCTTAATTCTAAGAATTTTGAATCCTAGTGTGCAAATGATGACCCCCCTCAGATTGATTTGCCTACACTTATAAAAGGCACTTCTGTGAGATTGTTGTCCATAAATTTGTTAAAAATATGCCCCTCTTGATATTTTTTTTGCCCACACCTAAAACTAGGCCAAACGTATTAACACACACCCACCCACCCACCCACACACACACACACACACACACACACACACACACACACACATATTTACTTCCGGTTTAAGTTCAATTGGACACCAGCCTCAACTTGTATATCTAGTATTAAAATAATGTAATTCTTCTAGAATTGTTCTGTGACTCTCTCATTTCTTACATCATAAACATATGATTTTTCACCTATGAGAATAACACTACATATGGTGTCATCAGGGAGTGTATTGTGGAATTCACAGATAATTTTAATGTTTGTCCTGTCATTAACCACAACTTGTTTTCTTTTTGAAGTGTTGATTACAAACATGGGTCTCTGTGCTTTGAATTCATCTGGTGTGTAATACATGTCAGTATTGCCAGTAGTGACCCTTTTGTATGCTGTAAATGCTTCATATAATTTAAGAAAATCATCCTTGGACATGTCTAAATTATAATTTTCTCTAGGAAATACCTCATTTCTGCCATTTTTAAGATATATGTTTTTGATGTTGCAGCTATCAAATTTACTTGAATTTTTTTCCTGATTGTTGTGTCTTCCAGTCTGAAACAGTACCACCACAAAATCTGGCATGTCATATTGTATACTGGAGAATGAATTTGTAGCATCAAACTCATAATAAGTACCAGCTGCGGGCTTCTGTACACATTGATATCTATAAAATTGTAAAGGAATCTGTGGATTTTTTATTATATCTGCTTTGTATTTAAGAGCATAACTGGCTTCATATTCAACAACTGGGATTCTTAGCTCCATAGTCTGAATAATGCATTTGCCTTCATCAGGTAGGGTATTGGGCAAAGCTTCCCCTGTAGAGTTTAATGTGCTGTACCTCATCAAAGCATTATTATCATTGGCAGCTCTTCTAAATGTGATTCTTAAACCACCCTTCCACATAATATATTTGTAATCTGAGAAGAATCCTGGCAACAGGCGCATAGGGAACAGCACTGTGTGGCTCTTGGATAATATTTTATCACCAGCCTCAAATCCACCTATTTTGTAGTAAGAAGCCTCGGTTTTGGATAATTTTAGTGTGGCCAAAGCTGTGGAGGTAATGCCGGGATAATCCACTCTGTTTATAACAACACCATGTTTTCTGATCTCAATTTCAGAGAACAGATGCGGCACAAAATTATCCACCAATCTTATATTTGAATTTGCCGGATAATCTGTTCCATCGAGCTTTACAACATCAAATTTGATGTATAGATCTGCTCTGTGGGGGTGTATAAAGCCATCCCCTACATCAAGATCAACCTCAATCTCTGTGTTGGGTTGATTTAAATTTGCAAATGTCCTCCTGTTTGGAGGGAATGATTGTAGCTCATAACTCTCAATATTTTCCATTTTTTTTGTATGTATTTTTATTTAAATATTAATCTCTATGATTGCAGTTGTTGTGGCTCCAGCAAAATCAACTAATTCTTCTTTTTCATTAGTGACCATCAATTCAATGTTATCTATTCTATTATGGCACACAGGAAAATATAATGTTGGGGATGGAGTGTAGATGATTGGCTCCATAAATTCAGAATTAGGTTTGAATGTTGCAATGATGCCAATTTGTTTGTGAGTGCCTATGCCATTTGATTTGGTGATCATACCCTCGGCCACATTACAGTGAATATTCAGAGTCTTTATGGCTAAGAATTAAGGTATATTAATAGCAGTGTGTTTGATGGCTGGTTCAAGTTTTGTGTTGTTCTCAAAGCCTAACAGCTCTCCTATAGCACCCAGATCCACTGTTTCTGTAGCAGATACAATCTCTACTCTGTGAGTGACAGAATTTTGAGTTAAGACTATACCTCTGGGTAATTGAGCATTTAAAGTGGACAGATTATATTGCCCTGGAGTGATGACAATTTTTTGATCCCCTACTGCAATTTTGTTGTTGTGGTGTGTAATATTAGGGATCAAGTACATGCCATAAAATGCTCTGAGAGCTATTGTTTTGGGATACACTATATCATCATGTAATTTGAGTTTCAATATTGAATTTTGGCTGGTGAGATGGAATACCCCCATGATGTTTCAGATACCACAAGGCTTTTTGAAAATTTTCAATTGATGGTTTATTTATTTGAGACAGATATCTGAGAACAGATAAACACAAATGTCCACAATTAACATCTTTGAAGTTTTGAACACGGGCATTATTGTAATAAAGATTAGCTGATTTTAAATATTTTATTAAATTTTCAGGTGGAACACCTCCAAATGAATCAAACACAAATGCCTCATCTTTTAAATATTTAAGATAACAAATCCAGTGAGTGCCCTAATATTTGTACTTATCTAAATTAACAATGCCACACTCTTTGTTGAGTGGTTGCTCTGGCAAAGAATCAGACATGTACACACCTCTAAAATTTTTGATGCCCAGTGGCTTGATTAAAGGTTCAATATCAAAGCTTGTAAGCGGCTCTTGTTTTTTTAAAACTTATTCATGGCTCTCTTAACACCTTTGCCTTGTTTCTCCATGGCCAGGTTATTGCGCTTCAATTCATCTAATTCTGCCCTATTTTTCTTGGCATCTATTACTGTTTTTGCTATGGCAGCTGATCCCCCAGCCAAGCTCCCAACAGCCCCAAGTGCTGCTAAGTTGGCCGGGATAGTAAATATGAAACCCCCATATGTGATTTTTTTCTAGATTGTTGTAATTTTTTTAATTGGGGGGTACTAAGCAACAATTTCATACCATGGCCCTTGGCAATAGAAGAATTTTTTTTCTTGCGCTGCTTTTTGGTCAAAAGACTATCAATAGTTTTAAGAGATTTAAGACCTGCATAAGGTATTTGATACATAACACCCTTGGCCTTCATTCTAGGTTTATTATATACATATTCACAGCCCCCACCCCAGTTTTTGTTTGGTGTTCATAGCTATGGTGGTCCCCAATGCTGCTATTCTCTCACTCAAAGAAGCATCTTTGCTTACAAATCTACCAAATGCAGCCTCTTCTAATTTTTTGTCTGCAACATGTCTCTTGTCAAGATCAGAATGTGTGTTGTATGCATGCTATGTCATGGTCTCTACAAGCAGCATCTAGGGGATTAACACCAGGATCACGTCTGTTTAATCTATGGTCCAATTTTGTACCGGGACCACAATACTGATAGCCTGGAATGTGTAGTTCAAATGGCAGCTTGTTTATAATGTCATTAACCAACCCCCGGCCCTCAGAAATATTCCAAAATTTAGGTGGTAGAGTATTAATAATTTTTATAAGATATCCAATCCCCTTAGGGTCATTCACTATAAAATTAGACAATTTTGTGCTTATCATGTCCATAATTCCAACCTTTTCATTGTAAAAATTGTGATTGCCAGCATTTTCCTCCCCAGCTATCACCAATAACCTATCTACAAGTTTCCTGACATCATCAACCCAGACAAATTCTTTAGGCAGGGTGTTGTATTGTTTGGTTCCACTGCCTGTCTTGATCTGTGACCATATGGGCTTGATGAAGTTGTTGTATTTTGCTCCACTGCTAGACTTGACTCTTTTTTGTGTGGGATCATTGTTCTGGTGTAGAGCATCTGATTTTATTAATATTTCTTTGTAGTGCTCATAGTCTTGATCTGTATAGCTGCCAGGTCTTTTCCTAGTCATCAGTTCCCACAACCCAGGTGTGCCGGGATATTTAACAAAACCACCTCTTTGTCCAAGATGAGATTCTGAATATACAATTATATCATCTCCCATAAATGTTACTCTGAAATTGCCAATTCTATGTATGATGCTACCATCAACCTCTGTGTCAGCATATAAGCCAAAGACCTCATCTTTGTTGTCTTTAGGTGTGCTTAAATATTTTTGAGCAAGCAGACCCAATTCAATAGGATCCAGAGTAGCTTCAATTCTTCGAGGAGCAACAGGACTAGGTGTATGAATACTGGAAAGTGGGGTGATTGGATAATCTAATATGTTCCTTGCAGCTACAGGTACAAGCTCTGTGATCAAATTTTGATTTTGCTCTGTAACAGTTTTGATATTTTTACCTAATTCACTAATAGCATCAATGATAGGCTGTTCTGTTTGTTTGTGTTGTTCATAAATTCCTCGGTTCTGTGATTTCCATCCCTTAAATCTTTTCCAAGATAATCTCTTAATTTAAGATCATCAATGATTGGCCTTTTCATTGTTATTTATATATGTTTCAATGTCTAGAAAATTGTTGATTTTATTTCTGTATTTACCACTATTAGGTTTTCTTGTCATATCAATTGTGACAAACCCATAACTGTCCTGGTTCCAGCACCTACTGCAAAACTTGGAAAAATCATTGTAGCTCAAGTCCCCACCTACATATTCATCATGTATGTGTTTGAGGTTGGTATGATCTTGATGAAACACACATATAAAATTGCTGTTGTCTCGGATCAGCTGCTTCGGAATTTTAGAAAAAGTCTGTGCCAGGTTGAAACAATCAATGTTTTTGTGCCGCCCCTGTGTAAAGAAATTTCTAACCTTGTTTTGATTATCCAGTATAATGTCATCAAACCCAACAACAGAATTATCGAGACATTCATGGAGTGGCTTAACATCTGGTTCAAAAGTGGCTATATCCAATCCATCATATAGCTTCATCAGCTGCTGATATTTTAATTGTTCCAAGCTCTTAGAGAAAACATACAAGTGCCTGTTTTTCCAGTCTAACCAGTTGGGTGCCAATAAAAAATTATCAATCATTAGTGTAGTTTTACCACAAGCCGATGGCCCAACAATAAGACATCTAATATTATCAGGCAGCAACTTGCCATTTCTCTTAATCTGCTGTTCAGGTTCTGGCAGCCTTTTTATAACATCCCAGGTGCTCATATTATCACTTTGTCTGCATCGATCCAGCTGTGTTCTGGAAGTCCTAGCCAATTGACAAACAACTTGTTGCCTTTTCTGCGGATGATTTTTTCTATGAGATATGTGTCAGGCTGTTTAGTTTTGCTGAGTTCTTCTTCATAGAATCTGCCTTTGAGAATTTCTCCTCGGTGATCTTTTATTATATATGTGTTAAGGGTCCCAGGTTTAACTTGAACCACTGTAAATAATTCAGTGCTCCAGTTTCTTGTAAAGCCTCTTTTGAATAAGTGCTTATATTTGCTGATTCTTACTTGATCACCCACCTTGTATTTGGCCTTTCTTGTTGTTGGCTGGTATCTAGGATAATAAACAGTCCTGATCAATTTTTGCTCATCAGATGAAGTTACTTCAGAGGGTTTCATGTTGATTGTGGAATGAACAGAGTTGTTATATTTATGTAGAAGTTCTGGAAGAATATTAAGCCATTTATAATTACCTTGAAGTGTAAATTGTTTATACATAAGATTTTTTAGAGTTTTGTTGAATCTCTACAATTGGGGCTTTGAGATCACTGTAACTCGAATAATGTTGTATTGACTGGCTTTTAATAAATTGTTGGAACACAGAATTATAAAATTCTTTGCCATTATCTGTTTGCAAATAGCGTGGTGATCTTCCACTCTGATTGATGATTGTCCTGATGGCTTCTTTAACACATTTTCCAGTCTTGGATTTGAGTGGCACAGCCCAGGCAAATTTTGAAAATGTGTCTATTACAGTGAGTAGATACTTGTAGCCCTTGTTGATTTTGTCTAAGTTTTTCAACTGTCCACTTGCCATCTCAATCAAGTCCCCTTGCCATAAATCATCTATGCCTTTTGTGACTACTGGCAGTCTCTTATAATTATGTCTGGCTTGTCTGTGTAATTCATCAACAATAATTTGTCTAGACATAATATGTAAACAAGAATATTGCAACTATAGGGTGTTCAGCAGCTGATACTGCAGGATTTTCTAAATACAGTTTGTCTCCTATTTGTATATTAAATTCCAGAGATCCATCATCTTCAACATAGGCTGTTTCTAATGTATTGGGATCTGTAAAATCCTCTAATTCTACACTGGTGATTTTTGGTTTGTTGTCAGCATTTGTTATTGATAAGGTGGGGTAGTGATGTGCCTGTGGTTGAAGCCAATATTTGATCTTGATTGGTCTCAGTGTGCCCCCAACAAAAAACTGGTAATAAAATTGTGCAGGGGACAGCATATATATTTTGCCACCTGGTGTAAATGGTGAATCATATTCTTTGTTGGGGATGCTGTACAATTCAAGAATTACTGTATGTTTTGGATTCTCGATTATGCCGGTTATTTCTTTTTCTGCTGTAAGCAATCTGCTTGTTACAGATTCAAGGTGCTCATTGATAGTCCTAACAACATCATCATGGCCTGGCTTGATTTTTATGTCCACAATAAGTTTCTTGTATTGTTGCACAATCTCTTGAAGCTGGGTGGCAAAAACAGACAGAGCATTTGCTTGATTGGATTCCATGGTCCCTAGCTGTTGCTTGATATTAGCTACAATTTGTTGCAAATTTTCAATAACTGCCAATTTTGAATTTTGAGCAGTAAGATCATGGACCTGTCTTCTGATATCCTCAAACAGGGCATGCAGTTCATTAATATGTTGATTAGTTGGTAGAGTAGCCACTGTCTGAGTAAGTTGTTTGATCTCTGTCTGGATATTCTTGATATCTTCTGATTTCAATATGCGATTCACAGCTCTCTTAATATTTTTAAGTTCCTGTGATGTAGGCAGATTTGTTTCAGTATTTTGCAAAGATTCAAGTGCCAATTTCACATTATTTAATTCAGAAGCATCAGCCACGTTTTGCATAGCATTTTGGAGCAGGGCTATATCTGCCTGAGTGGGTGTTGATTGTTGTAAAATTTCAAGCTTTGTTTGGATATCATCGATCAAGTGATGAAAATGAGATAGTTCAGATTCAGTGTTGAGGTTTTCAAGCTTTGTGATCTGTTGCTGGACACTGACAAGTGTGTCTACAATACCAGGCAGGCGGGATTCTAGAGATTCTTGTACATTTGTCAAATCACTTTGCACTGCTGCTATTGTACCCTCAAGATGGGTTATGGTACTTTGAATTTTTCCAAAATCTTCATATGTTTCAAGTTGCAGCTTAATATTGGCAACACTCCGAGTTATTGCACTCAAAGCATCAGAAGATGGCAAGTTGTTCATAAAATTTTCAAGTGTCTCAATTTTTTCTTTAACCTCGGCTATGGCATTGTTCAGAGGGTCCAGATTAGGTATTTGGAGTGATTGAATCTGTTCTTTTAGAGTGGAAATCACTAGATCAAAATCTTCTTGTCATTTTATGCTTTTGACAATTGTTTGGAGCTGTGTCTGGACATTATTTATCTGCTCTTCCAATTGCTGTTTCAATTGCTCAGAGTTGGTGGCCTGGGTCTTAAATTTGGCTTGAAGAGCTGCTACAGCTTCTTCTAAACTTTGAAAATTATCCAATGTTGCCAGATCAGTATATTTCTGAAGCAGCACTTTGAGTTCAGAATCAATTTTAAGAAGAGGGTCCATGCATTGTGATTGTAAATTTGTAATTTCTAATTGAAGACTGGCATTGAGTGTGGTTTGTAAAGCTTGTAAATCACTTCTTAATTTCTTGACTCTGACATCAAGCATCAGAATCTCATCACTGTGATCTTCATGTCTTGTATGGCCAAATATATCATTAGGCATTTTTGTTTTAGTGGTTATTTATTATTGAATATCTGATTCTTAATTCTATAAAAAAAGGTATAAGCTTGTCATATGATCCCTGGACCTCAATATATAAGCAGTCACCAGCAGAAACAGTATATACAGTGCCAGAAATCATGTTTGAGTGCTTAATTCTATAAATATTTCTCCCTACTAAAATCTTGACATTTCCCTCAGGGGTTGTATTAAATTGCAATTGACCACCTACAGGTAATTGGTAATGATTTAAATTATTGTTAAATATGTACAATGTTTTACCTGTTTCATCATCAACATTTGTAAGTATGCTGTTCAGATGAATAATTAACAAAGCTCTTAGTTTAGATATTATATCAGAAGAGGGTTGTGGTGTTGGCAGGTCCATAATAGCCTGTTTTTTGAACCCAAATAAGTTCATAGGCATGTTTATTTATTTCAAATCATGCTCTGTAATTGGGCATTGTTTGCCACTTTTCAAATCACAATGACCCCATGGTAGAGTATGTATGCCACATGATAAAATGCATCTCTTATCATCATGTGGGTCCAGAGCCACTTTTCTTACAATATTTGTAGTCAATAAGTGATCCACACTCTGAATTCTATTTTCTGATGTTCTGATTGTGCTACATGATTTGAGACAATTTTTGTAATCCTCAAATTCAAGCTCTTGGTCCACAGTTACTCTGCCAATGCCCTTGGCCTTTTTGGCAACAGCACCACTACATGTTTCAAAACTGTACATCTTGGCTCTTAACCCAGCAAATGCCACAATAACATCACCAAGTGTCTCATCTTTTAACTTGCCAGGCACCTTTTTGTTGTGGGGTTTAATTTTTGAATGTTCAGTGGTATCAAAATATTTAAACAATTCAGGCTGTGCTATATCTTGATAAACATCTTCTGTTTGAATATCAAGAACAAAACTATCTGTGTCCATGTACATCAGTTTTACACAATCACCATAAAAAGGTTTCAACACATCATAATACAATTTTAACATGTGTAATTTGGCCAATTCCAATATCACAGCCCCTACATAAATAGGTTTATCAAACTTAATATTTGTTTTTTTCATGTTGAAAAGTGCCATATTCTCATCATAAATTCTTCTGTAATTGAAGTTTGGCTTTGCAATCAATTTTTTGCTCCGGCTGGGGTCAGTAATTATTTTAACATCAATATGTTTTCTGACATTTTCAATTGTTTTGCCATACACTGAATTGACCATCAATTTAAACAAGGTCTTATCAAATTGGCTCAATGCAGGTGTTCGAAGCTCTGTGTTTGTATCAATATATGGCTTCAACCATCTTGAGTGCCTGAACCTCAAAACTTTTCCAACTTTGGTCACTTGAACACCATGATTCATCAGGAACTGGAGGTTTTTGTAATATATGACATAATCCTGTTTCGGCTCTAGAGTCATCATGAGCTTCTTCTGTTTAGAGCCAGGTGAACACTTAACCTCGGGAATTGGGGGCAGATCAGAAAATGTGTTGTGTAAATCATCAGGAATTGTCAGATCAACCTCTAAGAACAGGCCATAGTTACTGTCATCATAATCCTTAAGATCTTCAATATTAAAATCTTCGACCCACTCAAGCCCTGCATATGGCAGTTTTTTCATCATAGCATAACCATAGAGGCTGTTGGCATCTACATACAGTATATAATTTGATGGCAGTGCTGGATCATAATCAGGAATATATTTGTTATTTGCTCTGGCATATCTCTGAGAACATTGCACCATGCCTCCTCTTATACATTTTTCCATAAACAGATACATATCTTGATCCTGGATCAGATCCAATTGCATTTTAGTGTTTAAAAACATTGCAGACCATGCTAGGCCCGGAGAACTGTAAAAATACATTGGATCCAGCTTATAATTTTGCATGGAAGATTTTCTGAAAGCCTAAAGTATATCAGCTAAGAGAGTGACATCAAGTTTTAAATATGCCCTGTGATAATCACCAAATGTCTGGCATTTTAAATTGTTCCACATCAACTGTTCATGGTGATAATCATCATTAGTGATTCCAGATCCTCTGATTTTGCTGTAAAACTCTTGTTGTGGTGGCAGAGAACACTCATCAAATTTAGAAAAATGTGTAACATAATCATATGGATATACACCCTTCCGCCTAATTAATTTCAGGTCCTGATTTGGAAACAAAGCACATGTGATTTTGAATTGATCATCAGATAATTGAGTGGCCAGTGTAGCCAGGCTAGCCGATAAAATTCTGTATGAAACAAGAAATCTTAAGTGAATAGAAACACCATTAACTTTAATTATTTTGCTAATGGCAATATATTTTTCATTATTTTCAGCTAAAATATTTAAATTCTGCTTGTCAAACCCCTCGTACCTGATCAAATGATGAAAATCATAATTGGATGCTCCATGGCAAAATATAGGGACAAATTTTGGTCTCTGGATCTTAATATTACAGTTATTACACAGGGCCATTAAGAATTTACCATCTGTATGAGAATGGTGTTTCACCTTAATATTTGTATCTGAAAATTCAGAATCACATACCGGGCATTTTTCTGCATTGTTGAAATCTTCAATCTGTTTCTCTGTTAAAGGCAACATGGGTTTTGATTTTAATACGACATTAGATGCTATGTCATGGCACTCATTTTCTATTCTATGTGCAAATTCTTTGATGGCATCTGCTCCCATGTATAAATATTCTTTACTAACCACAGCACCCTGTACAACCACATAATAAAAGCTGGAAGGTTCATGTAATTGATATGATGTAATTGAAGGTTCATGAGGATCTGGGCTGCAAAATGCAAGGGGTTTGAGATTTGATTCAAAATCACAGACTATATATGCTGGGTGTTCCAACAGGGCTTCAAACTTTTTGAATTTTACATTTTCACTTGGCATTGGCATCACCATATGAACAGGTTTATGGTTGCCACAGTATTTCAGATGCTCAAGTAACTTGTTTTTAGCAATTTCTGCATTCTCTTCCCGAACCCCTTTCACCATTTTTTGACCATCAAATACAGACAAACATCTTCTGCACAACTTGAATATTCTATGAGTTTTGTCTAGTTGTGTTCTGACTAAAGCTTCAAGACTATGTATCAGAGTGTAATGATTTGTGCCATCCCCTTCAATTAAGAGCAGATCAATCGGAATAGCAGATTCATCATCAAGTGTACTGATTCTGAGAGGATCTATCAAGCAATTGTCAGGGCCAGTAGAACAAGTAAATACATTAATAGATAATTGTTTGCCATTGATGTGCCTGGCCTTTTTTTTTCAAATTTATCAATATTCTGAACAAGCATTGGATATTCTAAACCCTCCATTGCCTCATCAAAATCATTCTCATGTTGTTTATAATAAGTTATTCTCTCAGGATGCCTTGAAACTGGATACAAAGCAGCTAAAATACACCACAAAAAGCATTTCTCGTCATTATTTTTTATATTAACCACGGCTGTTTTGTTTTTGATATTGGCAGGTAATGGCACATAAGTGGAACCTTGTAATGGGTTGAATTCAGAAATATTAACATATAACTTGTGTGAAGATCCGCATAGGCTCCATCCAGACTCTTTTGCAGCAAATTCAGAGTGTTTAATAATCAATTGATCTATCAGACCTCTTATTATTTTGTCTGAATTTGTATTTGAATATACAGGTACAGTTTCTGTTATGTGGGGCTGTGTAAATTTTGTGCCATTTGGCTTCTTATATTGTGAAAACAATTTGAGAGACAGCTTATAAGAGCCATTTTGTGCATTTAGAATTGCCTGCACATCAGGATTTATACTGTTCAAAAAATTCTTAATATCACATTTTTGCTCTGATACAAACCGGTAATCCCTAAGTTGGCCGTTAAAACTGCTATGGATGGGTTCATAGCGTGGCTGCTTTGCCGGTCCAGCATTAACAGGTGTTTCATGCTTCCTTTTCAGACCAGATGTAGATGGTTGAGGGGGCAATGTTGATAACTGTGCAGAACAAGAGCCCACATGTCTATTGAAATATGCCTTGCTAAATATTTTGTGGCATTTAGGACATATTTTAGTGGGAGTTCTATATTTGCCTGGGTCACAATTCTTTTGGTGTCTGGCCCAATTGGGGCTGGATATATTCTTTTTACACTGATTGCAATATTTTTGATTTGGCATTTTTGTTGTTGGTTTATTATATAAGATTTCCTGGGGTTCAATTCAAAATTTTGTACTTAATATATATATATATTTTGTTCAGCTGTGTGCTTTGTTTATTTTTTGTGTATATTTAATATGTTAATATTATTATTTTTTATTCTCAGTTTATTATATAAAATTTTTTGGGTTTTAAACCAGGTTATTATGACAGGTTGTAAAGCTAATAGCCTACAAGTGGAAAAAGAAAATAAATATTGATCTACACTGACCTTCCGCAAATGCCTGCACAGACATGCATGTCCTAGAAAGGCAATGACCTAGCGCTGAGTGTTATGTATTGATTTTTGTATAACAGGCTGGAACAGATATAAGCCTGACTCTAAATAAGAGTGGATTACAACAAACAAGCTGGATGCAACAAATATCAGATTTTTTATACAAAATATAAGCCCTTTTTGTTCAATATAGCAGAAATATATTTAATATGAATAATAATAAATGTTATATATTAAACCAAACAGGCCTGTAGTATGAAAAGCACTGTAACAACACACCCTTACTCTTCAACAACTCTCTCAATACTGGCTGATATGCAATACAAAATCTCTTTATATAGCCTAAGCACAGACCGCATTGAAAGCATCTGAAACAATAAGCCAATCAGAATATAACACATCATCACTTTATGTCATAAGCAACCAATCAGAAAACAACACATGTCTAATAATTTTTTGCATAATATTGGGTAATAATTTGTTGCAAAACATGATGCAATATAAATAAACCATAAATAGGCCACAAGTGGACCGGAAGTAGGCAAACCGGAAGTGGACCGGAAGTGAACCGGAAGTGGACCGGAAGTGGACCGGAAGTAAATATGTGTGTGTGTGTGGTAGTAGTGGGTTTTGTGGTACGGACAGGACGAGAAAGTACGAGCCCCCCTCAAGCAGCTTTGCTACACTTAAACAGGCTCAACATGTCCATATGAGCTTTTTGAGCAAGTGTGGAACTCTTGCCTAATCCAAGATTTTTGTAAAAATGCCCTCGGGAATTTTTCAGAAAGTACGAGCTCTTCAGATTGATTTGTACATACTTACAAAAGTTGCATCAGCCAGATTTTTGTTCATAAATTTGTCAATTTTTGACCATACCAGAAATTAAGCTTATAGTATGTTTTTTTGTCAAAATCCCAGGAATCTTGAATTGATATCTATTGGGTTCTGAGACCGAGTGGAGTGTGGTGTATTGCCTTGTAATCAAAAGGTTCGGGTTTGAGTCCTCATAAAATCTGATGGCAAAATGTTAATATTGTTGTTTTGTAAACAGGGGGCTTTGGGTTCGAGATCAAACCCCCCTCAAGCAGATTTACAAAATTGCATCAGTTTGTCTATAAACTTGTATCTATACCCACCTATACATATTTACTTCTGGTTTAAGTTTAATTGGATACTATTCAATTTGCTTATCTAATATTAAAACAATGTAATATGCAGAGCCTACCTCTAGAATTGCTTCGTGTTTGCATGTTTCTCCTCTGTGGCAATGTGTGGAATTCCCGAGACGGTAGTATTGATTTTTTTCCTCAGCGCCAGTATTTACAGAAATTCCCGATTATTGCATCAGCTAGTTATGTGAGAGTGACTGAGGGGAACAGACGTGTTGATACAGTGCTTCTCATACTTACTGGTTTAAATTCATATTGAACATTATAAAATCTGATATTTGTTGTAATCCACTCATATTTAGAGTCAAGCTTATATTTGTCCCAGCCTGTTATACATAACAAGGTTATTGCTATTCAAGATATGCATGTTTGTGCAGGCATTTGCGCTGGGTCAGTGTGAATGATTTTCCACTTGTAAGCTATTGGCTTTACAACCTGTCATAAGATTAATATTAATAATATTAATCCATAGAGATTAGATTTGAATCCCAGGAAATTTTATATAAATACCAAAACCAAAAATATTAAGTGTATACACACATACACACATATACACATACAAATCACACAGCTGAACCCAACTGATATTTTTTATTCAGTATAAAGTTTTGAATTGAAGCCCAGGAAATTGTATATAATAAACAACAACAAAAATGCCGAATCAAAAATATTGTAATCAGTGCAATAAGAATATATCCAGCTCTAATTGGGCCAAGCATCAAAAAATTTGTAATCCAGACAAATACAAAACTCCCACAATAACTTGCCACAAATGCAATAGAAAATATAACATGGAATATTTCACATATAAACATAAAGATACTTGCTCTGCACAACCATCTACATCTGGTCTGAAAAGAATGCACGAAGCACCTCTTAATGCCAGAGCAGCAAAGCAGCCACGCTATGAACCCATTCGTAGCAGTTTTAACGGCCAATTAAGGGATCACCGGTTTGTATCAGAGCCAAGATGTGGCATTGAGAATTTCTTGAACAGTGTAAATTCTGATCTGCAGGCAATTCTTAATACACAAAATGGCTCTTATAAGCTATCTCTCAAATTGTTTGTACAATATAAGAAACCAAACGGCACAAAATTTACACAGCCCCACATAACAGAAACTGTACCTGTATATTCAAATTCAAATTCAGACACAATAATAGGCAATTTGATAGATCAATTAAATATCAAACACTCTGAATTTGCAGCAAAAGAGTCAGGATGGAGCCTATGCGGTTCATCACACAAGCTCTATGTTAATATTTCTGAATTCACTCCATTACAAGGATCCACTTATGTGCCATTGCCTGCCAATATCAAAAACAAAAGAGCCGTGGTCAATATAAAAAACGCCGACCAGAAATGCTTTTTGTGGTGTATATTAGCTGCTCTGTATCCAGTTTCAAGGCATCCTGAGAGAATAAGTTATTACAAACAACATGAACACGATTTTGACGATGCAATGGAGGGTTTGGAATATCCAATGTCTGTTCAGAATATTGATAAATTTGAAAAAAAGGCCAGGCACATCAATGGCAAACAATTATCTATTAATGTATTTATTTGTTCCACTGGCAATTGCCCGATAGCACCTCTCAGAATCAGTACACTTGATGATGAAGCTGCAATTCCGATTGATCTGCTCTTAATTGAAGGGGATGATACATGCCATTACACTCTAATACATAATCTTGAAGCTTTAGTGAGAACACAACTAGACAAAACTCATACAATATTCAAGTTGTGTAGAAGATGTTTAACTGTATTTGATGGTAGAAAAATGGTGAATGGTGTTTGTGAAGAGAGTGCAGAAATTGCTAAAAACAAGTTAATTGAGCATCTGAAATACTGTGGCAACCATAAACCTGTTCATATGGTGATGCCCAATCCAAGTGAAAATTGCAAATTCAAAAAGTTTGAAGCCTTGTTGGAACACCCAGCATATATTGTCTGGGATTCTGAATCGAATCTCAAATCTCTTGCATTCTGCAATCCAGATCCTGAAGAATCCTCAATTACACCATACCAGTTACATGAACCTTCCAGTTTTTGTTATGTAGTTGTACGGGATGGTGTTGTTATTAAAGAATATTCATACAAGGGACCAAATGCCATCAAAATATTTGCACATAGAATAGAAAATGTGTGCCGTGACATAGCATCTAACATCTTATTAAAATCAAAGCCTATGCTGCCTTTAACAGAGGAACAGATTGAAGATTTCAACAATGCAGAAAAATGCCCGGTATGTGATTGTGAATTTTCAGATACAAATATCAAGGTTCATCACCATTCTCATACAGATGGTCGATATAAACAGGCCCTGTGTAATAGCTGTAATATTAAGATCAAGAGACCAAGATTTATCCCCATATTTTGCCATGGAGCATCCAATTATGATTTCCATCATCTGATCAGGTACGAGGGGTTTGAGAAGCAGAATTTAAATATTTTAGCTGAAAATGATGAGAAATATATATCTATTAGCAAGATAATTAAAGTTGATGGTGTTTCTATTCAATTAAGATTTCTTGATTCTTACAGATTTTTACCTGCTGGCCTGGCTACACTGGCAACTCAATTATCTGATGATCAATTCAAAATCACACGTGCATTGTTTCCAGATCAGGACCTGAAATTAATTAGGCGGAAGGGTGTATATCCATACGACCATGTCACAGATTTTTCTAAATTTGATGAGTGTTCCCTGCCACCACAAGAAGCATTTTATAGCAAAATCAGAGGATCTGGAATTACTGATGAAGATTATCACCATGCCAAATTGATGTGGAACAGTTTTAAATGCAAGACATTTGGTGATTATCACATGGCGTATTTAAAACTTGATGTCGCTCTCTCAGCTGATATATTGCAAACATTCAGAAAATCTTCCATGCAAAATTATGGACTGGACCCAGTGTATTTTTACAGTGCCCCTGGTCTAGCATGGGCCGCAACGTTTTTCAACACCAAAATGCAATTGGATCTGATCCACGATCAAGATAAGTATCTGTTTATGGAGGAATGTATAAGAGGAGGGATGGTGCAATGTTCCCAGAGATATGCCAGAGCAAATAACAAGCATATGCCTGATTATGATCCAGCACGGCCATCAAATTATATACTTTATGTGGATGCAAACAACCTCTATGGTCACGCCATGATGCAAAAACTGCCATATGCAGAGCTTGAGTGGGTTGAAGATTTCAAAATTGAGGATCTTCAGAATTTTGATGACCGTGAACATGGCCTCTTCTTAGAGGCTGGTCTGATAATTCCAGATCATTTGCACAACAAATTTTCTGATCTGCCCCCAATTCCCGAGGTTAGGTGCCCACCTGGCTCTAAACAGAAGAAGCTCATGATGACCCTGGAGCCGAAACAGGGATATGTCATATATTACAAAAACCTCCAGTTCCTGATGAAACATGGTGTCCAAGTGACCAAAGTTGGCAAAGTTTTGAGGTTCAGGCACTCAGAATGGCTGAAACCATATATTGACACAAACACAGAGCTTCGAACATCTGCAAAGAGCCAATTTGATAAGAGCTTGTTTAAATTGATGGTGAATTCAGTGTATGGCAAAACAATTGAAAATGTCAGGAAACATACCGATGTTAAAATAATTACTGACCCCAGCCGGAGCAAAAAATTGGTTGCAAAGCCCAACTTCAATTACAGAAGAATTTATGATGAGCACATGGCACTTTTCAACATGATGAAAACAAAGATCAAGTTTGATAAACCTATTTATGAAGGGGCTGCGATATTGGAATCGTCCAAATTACACATGTTAATATTGTATTATGATGTGCTGAAACCTTTTTATGGTGATCGTGTAAAATTATTGTACATGGACACGGATAGTTTTATTCTTGAAATTCAAACAGAAGATGTTTATCAAGATATGTCACAGCCTGAATTGTTTCAATACTTTGATACCAGTGAACATACAAAGATTCAACAACACCACAACAAAAAGGTGCCTGGCAAGTTAAAAGATGAGACACTTGGCGATGTTATTGTGGAATTTGCTGGGTTAAGTGCCAAGATGTACAGTTTTAAAACATGTAGTGCTGTTGTCAAAAAGGCCAAGGGCATTGGCAGAGTTACTGTGGAAAAAGAGCTTGTATTTGAAGATTATAAAAATTGCATCAAATCACAGAATTCAATTAGAACATCAGAAAATAGAATTCAGAGTGAGAATCACTTATTGACTTCAAATATTGTAACAAAAGTGGCTCTGGACCCACATGATGACAAGAGATGCATTTTATCATGCGGCATGCATACTTTACCTTGGGGGCATTGTGATTTGAAAAATGGGAATCAATGCCCAATTACAGAGCATGATTTGAAATAAATAAACATGCCTATGAACTTATTTGGGTTCAAAAAACAGGCTATTATGGACCTGCCCACACCACAACCCTCTCCTGATATGCTGTCTAAACTGAGTGGCTTGTTAATTATTCATCTGAACAGCATACTTACAGATGTTGATGAAGAAACAGGTAAAACATTGTACATATTTAACAATAATTTAAATCATTACCAATTACCTGTAGGTGGGCAATTGCAATTTATTACAACCCCTGAGGGTGATGTCAAGATTTCAGTAGGGAGAAATATTTATAGAATTAAGCACTCAAACATGGTTTCTGGCACTGTATATACTGTTTCTGCTGGTGACTGCTTATATATTGAGGTCCCTGGATCCTATGACAAGCTTATACCTTTTTTTATAGAATTAAGAATCAGATACTCTATAATAAATAACTATTAAAACAAAATGCCTAATGATATATTTGGCCACACAAGACATGAAGATCACAGTGATGAGATTCTGATGCTTGATGTCAGAGTCAAGAAATTAAGAAGTGATTTACAAGCTTTACAAACCACACTCAATGCCAGTCTTCAATTAGAAATTACAAATTTACAATCACAATGCATGGACCCTCTTCTTAAAATTGATTCTGAACTCAAAGTGATGCTTCAGAAATATACTGATCTGGCAACATTAGATAATTTTCAAAGTTTAGAAGAAGCTGTAGCAGCTCTTCAAGCCAAATTTAAGACCCAGGCCACCAATTCCGAGCAATTGAAACAGCAATTGGAAGAGCAGATAAATAATGTCCAGGCACAGCTCCAAACAATTGTCAAAAGCATAAAATCACAGGAAGATTTTGATCTAGTGATTTCCACTCTGAAAGAACAGATTCAGTCACTCCAGATACCTAATCTGGACCCTCTGCACAATGCCATAGCCGAGGTTAAAGAAAAAATTGAGACGCTTGAAAATTTTATGAACAACTTGCCATCTTCTGATGCTTTGAATGCAATAACTCGGAGTGTAGCAAATATTAAGCTGCAACTTGAAACATATGAAGATTTTGGAAAAATTCAAAGTACCATAACCCATCTTGAAGGTACAATAGCAGCAGTGCAAAGTGATTTGGCAAATGTACAAGAAACTCGCCTGCCTGGGATTGTAGACACTCTTGTCAGTGTCCAGCAACAAATCACAAAGCTTGAAAACCTCAACACTGAATCTGAACTATCACATTTTCATCACTTGATCGATGATATTCAAACAAAACTTGAAATTTTACAACGATCCACACCCACTCAGGCAGATATAGCCCTGCTCCAAAATGCTATGCAAAATGTGGCTGATGCTTCTGAATTAAATAATATGAAATTGGCACTTGAATTTTTACAAAATACAGTATCAAATCTTCCTACATCACAGGAACTTAAAAATATTAAGAGAGCTGTGAATAGAATATTGAAATCAGAAGATATCAAGAATATCCAAGCAGAGATCAAACAACTCACTCAGACAGTGGCCACTCTACCAACCAATCAACATATTAATGAATTGCATGCCCTGTTTGAGGATATCAGAAGACAGGTCCATGATCTTACTGCTCAAAATTCAAAATTGGCAGTTGTTGAAAATTTGCAACAAATTGTAGCTAATATCAAGCAGCAGCTAGGGACCATGGAATCCAATCAAGCAAATGCCCTGTCTGTTTTTGCCACCCAGCTTCAAGAGATTGTGCAACAATACAAGAAACTTATTGTGGACATAAAAATTAAGCCAGGCCACGATGATGTTGTTAGGACCATCAATGAGCACCTTGAATCTGTAACAAGTAGATTGCTTACAGCAGAAAAAGAAATAACAGGCATAATCGAGAATCCAAAACATTCAGTAATTCTTGAATTGTACAGCATCCCCAACAAAGAATATGATTCACCATTTACACCAGGTGGCAAAATATATATGCTGTCCCCTGCACAATTTTATTACCAGTTTTTTGTTGGGGGCACATTGAGACCAATCAAGATCAAATATTGGCATCAGCCACAGGCACACCACTACCCCACCTTATCAATAACAAATGCTGATAACAAAGTAAAAATCACCAGTGTAGAGTTAGAGGATTTTACAGATCCCAATACATTAGAAACAGCCTATGCTGAAGATGATGGCTCTCTGGAATTTAATATACAAATAGGAGACAAATTATATTTAGAAAATCCTGCAGTATCAGCTGCTGAACACCCCATAGTTGCAATATTCTTGTTTTCATATTATGTCTAGACAAATTATAGTTGATGAATTACACAGACAAGCCAGGCATAATTTTAAGAGACTCCCAGTAGTCACAAAGGGCATAGATGATTTATGGCAGAGCGACTTGATTGAGTTGTCAAGTGGGCAGTTGAAAAACTTAGACAAAATCAACAAGGGCTACAAGTATCTACTCACTGTGATAGACACATTTTCAAAATTTGCCTGGGCTGTGCCACTCAAATCCAAGACTGGAAAATATGTTACAGAAGCCCTCAGGACAATCATCAATCATTCAGGAAGATCACCGCGCTATTTGCAAACAGATAATGGCAAAGAATTCTATAATTCAGTGTTTCAACAATTTATTAAAAGCCAGGCAATAAAACATTACTCGAGTTACAGTGATCTCAAAGCCTCAATTGTAGAGAGATTCAACAGAACTCTAAAAAATCTTATGTATAAACAATTTACACTTCAAGGTAATTATAAATGGATTAATATTCTTCCAGAACTTCTACATAAATATAACAACTCTGTCCATTCCACAATCAACATGAAACCCTCTGAAGTAACTTCATCTGATGAGCAAAAATTGATCAGCACTGTTTATTATCCTAGATACCATCCAACAACAAGAAAAGCCAAATTCAGGGTGGGTGATCAAGTAAGAATCAGCAAATATAAGCACTTATTCAAGAGAGGCTTTACAAGAAACTGGAGCACCGAATTATTTACAGTGGTTCAAGTTAAACCTGGGACTCTTAACACATATATAATAAAAGATCACCGAGGAGAAATTCTCAAAGGCAGGTTCTATGAACAAGAGCTCAGCAAAACTAAACAGCCTGACACATATCTCATAGAAAAAATCATCCGCAGAAAAGGCAACAAGTTACTTGTCAAATGGCTGGGTCATCCGGAAAACAGCTGGATCGATGCAGACAAAGTGATAATATGAGCACCTGGGATGTTATAAAAAGGCTGCCAGAACCTGAACAACAGAATAAGAGAAATGGCAACTTGCTGCCTGATAATATTAGGTGTCTTATTGTTGGGCCATCTGCTTGTGGCAAAACTACACTAATGGTTGATAATTTTTTATTGGCCCCCAACTGGTTAGACTGGAAAAACAGGCACTTGTATGTCTTCTCTAAGAGCTTGGAACAATTAAAATATCAGCAGCTGATGAAGCTATATGATGGATTGGATATAGCCACTTTTGAATCAGATGTTAAGCCACTTCAAGAATGTCTCGATAATTCTGTTGTTGTGTTTGATGATATTATACTGGATAATCAAAACAAGGTTAGAAATTTCTTTACACAGGGGCGGCACAAAAACATTGATTGCTTCTACCTGGCACAGACTTTTTCTAAAATTCCGAAGCAGCTGATCCGAGACAACAGCAATTTTATATGTGTGTTTCATCAAGATCATACCAACCTCAAACACATACATGATGAATATGTAGGTGGGGACTTGAGCTACAATGACTTTTCTAAATTTTGCAGCAGGTGCTGGAACCAGGACAGTTATGGGTTTGTCACAATTGATATGACAAGAACACCTAATAGCGGCAAATACAGAAATAAAATCAACGATTTTCTAGACGTTGAGACGTATATAAATAACCATGAAACGACCAGTCATTGATGATCTTAAGTTAAGAGATTATCTTGTAAAAAGATTCAAGGGATGGAAATCAGAGAACCGAGGAATTTATGAAAAACACAAACAAACAGAACAGCCTGTAATTGATGCTATTAATAATTTAGGTAAGAATATCAAAACTGTTACAGAGCAAAATCAAGATTTGATCACAGAGCTTGTGCCTGTAGCTGCAAGGAACATATTAGATTATCCATTCACCCCACTTTCCAGTATTCATACACCTAGTCCTGTTGCTCCTAGAAGAATTGAAGCTTCTCAGGATCCAATTGAATTGGGTCTTCTTGCTCAAAAATATTTAAGCACACCTAAAGACAACAAAGATGAGGTTTTTGGCTTATATGCTGACACAGAGCTTGACGGCAGCATCATTCATAGAATTGGCAATTTCAGAGTAACATTTATGGGAGATGATATAATTGTATATTCAGAATCTCGTCTCGGAGAAAAAGGTGGTTTTGTTAAGTATCCCGGCACACCTGGATTGTGGGAACTGATGACTAGGAAAAGGCCTGGCAGCTATACAGAGCAAGATTATGAACATTACAAAGAAATATTAATAAAATCAGATGCTCTATACCAGAACAATGATCCCACACAAAAAAGAGTCAAGTCGAGCAGTGGAGCAAAATACAATAATTTAATCAAGCCCATATGGTCACAGATCAAGACTGGCAGTGGAATCAAACAATACAACACCCTGCCTAAAGAATTTGTCTGGGTTGATGATGTCAGGAAACTTGTAGATAGGTTGCTGGTGATAGCTGGGGAGGAAAATGCTGGGAACCACAATTTTTACAATGAAAAGGTTGGAATTATGGACATGATAAGCACAAAATTGTCTAATTTTATAGTGAATGACCCTAAGGGGATTGGATATCTCATAAAAATTATTAATACTCTACCCCCCAAATTTTGGAATATTTCTGAGGGTCGGGGGTTGGTTAATGACATTATAAACAAGTTGCCATTTGAACTACACATTCCAGGCTATCAGTATTGTGGTCCAGGCACAAAATTGGATCATAGATTAAACAGAGGTGATCCTGGTGTAAATCCCCTAGATGCTGCTTGTAGAGACCATGACATAGCATACAATACACATACTGATCTTGACAAGAGACATGTTGCAGACAAGAAATTAGAAGAGGCTGCATTTGGTAGATTTGTAAGCAAAGATGCATCTTTGAGTGAGAGAATAGCAGCGTTGGGGACCACCATAGCTATGAGTACCAAACAAAAACTGGGGTGGGGGTTGTGAACATGTATATAATAAACCTACAATGAAGGCCAAGGGTGTTATGTATCAAATACCTTATGCAGGTCTCAAATCTCTTAAAACTATTGATAGTCTTTTAACCAAAAAGCAGCGCAAGAAAAAAAGCTCTTGTCTTGCAAAGGGCCATGGTATGAAATTGTTGCTTAGTACCCCCCAATTAAAAAAATTACAGCAATCAAGAAAAAAATTGCATACAGGGGGTTTCATATTTACTATCCCGGCCATCTTAGCTGCTCTCGGGGCTGTTGGGAGCTTGGCTGGGGGATCAGCTGCCATAGCAAAAACAGTAATAGATGCCAAGAAAAATAGGGCAGAATTAGATGAGCAGAAGCGCCATAACCTGGCCATGGAGAAAAAAGGCAAAGGTGTTAAGAGAGCCATGAATAAGTTTAAAAAAAAGAAGAGCCGCTTACAAACCAAGATATTGAAGCTTTAATCAAGCCACTGGGCATCAAACACTTTAGAGGTGTGTACATGTCTGATTCTTTACCGGAACAACCACTCAACAAAGAGTGTGGCATTGTTAATTTGGATGAGTACAAAAATCAGGGCACTCACTGGATCTGTTATCTTAAATATTTAAACAATGAGACATTTGTGTTTGATTCATTTGGAGGTGATCCACCTGAAAATTTAGTAAAATATCTAAAATCAGCTAATCTTTATTACAATAATGCCCGTGTTCAAAACTTCAAAGATGTTAATTGTGGACATTTGTGTTTATCTGTTCTTAGATATATGTCCCAAATAAATAAACCATCAATTGAAAATTTTCAAAAGGCCTTGTGGTATCTGAAACATCATGGGGGTATTCCATCTCACCAGCCAAAATTCAATATTGAAACTCAAATTACATGATGACATAGTGTATCCCAAAACAATAGCTCTCAGAGCATTTTACGGCATGTACTTGATACCTAATATTACACACCACAACAACACAATTGCAGTAGGGGATCAAAAAATTGTCATCACTCCAGGGCAATATAATCTATCCACTCTAAATGCTCAATTACCCAGAGGTGTAGTGTTAAGTCAAAATTCTGTCACTCACAGAGTAGAGATTGTATCTGCTACAGAAACAGTGCATCTGGGTACTATAGGAGAGCTGTTAGGCTTTGAGAACAACACGAAACTTGAACCGGCCATCAAACACACTGCTATGAATATACCTAAATTCTTAGCCATAGAGACTCTGAATATTCACTGTAATGTGGCTGAGGGTATGATCACCAAATCAAATGGCATAGGCACTCACAAACAAACCGGCATCATCGCAACATTCAAACCTAATTCCGAATTCATGGAGCCCATCATCTACAATCCATCCCCAACATTATATTTTCCTGTGTGCCATAATAGAATAGATTACATTGAATTGATGGTCACTAATGAAAAAGAAGAATTAGTTGATTTTGCTGGAGCCACAACAACTGCTATCATAGAGATTAACATTTAAATAAAAATACATACAATGGAAAATATTGAGAGTTATGAGCTACAATCATTCCCTCCAAACAGGAGGACATTTGCAAATTTAAATCAACCCAACACAGAAATTGAGGTTGATCTTGATGTAGGGGATGGATTTATACACCCCCACAGAGCAGATCTATACATCAAATTTGATGTTGTAAAGCTGGATGGAACAGATTATCCGGCAAATTCAAACATAAGACTTGTAGACAATTTTGTGCCGCATCTGTTCTCTGAAATTGAGATCAGAAAGCATGGCGTTGTTATAAACAGAATAGATTATCCCGGTATTACCTCCACGGCTTTGGCCACACTAAAATTATCCAAAACCGAGGCTTCATACTACCAAATAGGTGGATTTGAAGCTGGTGATAAGATATTATCTAAAAATCACACAGTGCTGTTCCCGATGCGCCTGTTGCCAGGATTCTTCTCGGATTACAAAGAAATTATGTGGAAAGGCGGGTTAAGAATTGCATTTAGAAGAGCTGCAAATGATAACAATGCTTTGATGAGGTACAGCACATTAAACTCTACAGGGGAAGCTTTGCCTAATACCTTACCTGATGCAGGAAAATGCATTATTCAGACTATGGAGCTAAGAATCCCAGTTGTTGAATATGAGGCCAGTTACGCTCTTAAACACAAAGCAGATATAGTAAAAAATCCACAGATTCCTCTGCAATTTTACACATATCAATGCGTACAGAAGCCCGCATCTGGCACTTATTATGAGTTTGATGCCACAAATTCATTCTCCAGTATTCAATTTGACATGCCTGATTTCGTGGTGGTACTGTTTCAGACCGGGAGACACAATAATCAGGAAAAAAATTCAAGTAGATTTGATAACTGCAACATCAAGAACATATATCTTAAAAATGGCAGAAATGAGTTTTTTCCTAGAGAAAATTATAATTTAGACATTTCCAAGGATGATTTTCTTAAATTATATGAAGCTTTTTCTTCCTTCAAGCGCGTCACTACTGGCAATACTGACCTGTACTACACACCAGATGAATTCAAAACACAGAGACCCATGTTTGTCATCAACACTTCAAAAAGAAAACAAGTTGTGGTTAATGACAGAACAAACATTAAAATTATCTGTGAATTCCACGAGGCATTACCTGAAGACACCATATGCAGTGTCATTCTCATAGGTGAAAAATCATATATTTATGATGTGAGAAATGAGAGAGTCACAGAGCAGTTCTAGAAGCACGATTCAGGGCTTCCCCCATGGCTCCCCCCCATGCCTCGTAATCAAGAGGTCCCGGGTTCGATACCCGGTAGAGGCACAAGTAGTTTGGATCCCACTTTAAAACTGTAGGGCCAGTCCCGATTAGCCTTACTGTGCATAAAATAGACTTAAAACAGCAACTCGAACTAGAAACACGATTTAAACACAGAAACCCTTTGGATATAAAACAATACTTTACCGTCAGTTACCTACCCATTTTATACCACCTCTGTTCGTAGCAGATACCTATCCAAAATACAAAAGAAATACAGAAATATTGCAATAATTATTCTATAAGTTACAGACTTATGTACAACAAGACCAAGCCTAAATGCAATTCAGTTTGCAATAACAATATCCAGAAGACAATTCCTCAATATGATGGATGGTCCCTGAAAGAGTACATAGTATAGATAAGAATTTCTCTTTGAGTTCCATGACAAATGACATGTAATTTCCCTCGGAAAAGGCACAATAGAGGTAATATCAACAGATATAATCTAATGACGATGAATAACTCTGAAAAGACGCAGTATAGATTATATCTGTTGGCATACAACCCCCGGCCATGCATAATTAATTGTTGGCCGAAACATGGGATTGATCAAAAGATTAGAAAAAGCATGCAATGTTTACTTGACCTCCATTCTAATGTATTGATTATGCAGTTTTGCCCCGTATTGTTGAGCTCCCAGATAACAAAACTCTGGCGATTCTTAATAGAGAATAATTTTGCTCTGTTATACCAAATTTAAGATCTGGGAGCTATCAACTAGCTCAAAATCTCACGTATAGAATGCCACATCTATCAGGACTCGAACCCAAAGCCCCTTGTTTACAAAACAACAATATTAACATTTTGCCATCAGATTTTATGAGGACTCAAACCCGAACCTTTTGATTACAAGGCAATACACCACACTCCACTCGGTCTCAGAACCCAATAGATATCAATTCAAGATTCCTGGGATTTTGACAAAAAAACATACTATAAGCTTAATTTCTGGTATGGTCAAAAATTGACAAATTTATGAACAAAAATCTGGCTGATGCAACTTTTGTAAGTATGTACAAATCAATCTGAAGAGCTCGTACTTTCTGAAAAATTCCCGAGGGCATTTTTACAAAAATCTTGGATTAGGCAAGAGTTCCACACTTGCTCAAAAAGCTCATATGGACATGTTGAGCCTGTTTAAGTGTAGCAAAGCTGCTTGAGGGGGGCTCGTACTTTCTCGTCCTGTCCGTACCACAAAACCCACTACTTGTGGGTGTATGTGGGTGGGTGGGTGTGGGTGGGTGTGGGTGTGTGTTAATACGTTTGACCTAGTTTTAGGTGTGGGCAAAAAAAATATCAAGAGGGGCATATTTTTAACAAATTTATGGACAACAATCTCACAGAAGTGCCTTTTATAAGTGTAGGCAAATCAATCTGAGGGGGGTCATCATTTGTACACTAGGATTCAAAATTCTTAGAATTAAGAGCATATCACACTTGAAGAATTAGGGAATAAGGGCATCTTGGCATAATTTTAAGTGTGGGCAAATCGGGCTGTTTAATTATATGAGCTCATCATTTGTACACTTGTAAGTGGTGCTGGTTGTAGCATCAATTACACTACTATAGCAACTTAAACTGCTCCAATTTTTCGTATTGCTACATAACCTACATCCATGAACAATTATAAATATAAGTGTCCCGTAATCACACTACCTTAAATGCGTATTAACGGAGCTGTAGGAATGTGCTTGTTTGCTTGAATTGCGTTTTTAAGTCCACTTTATGCACATAAGGGCTAATTGGAACTGAACCTATAGTTTAAAATGCGTTCCGAACCACTATAGCTATGCCTCAACCGGGTATCGAATTCGGGACCTTTTGATTACAAGGCGACGGCGTTACCATTACGCCATCGGGGAGATACTTAAAGAATGTGCTGATGAAGCAATTACGGACAAGCCTTCTTGATGGATTGGGGTGTAAGGGGTGACCCTGGACTGCATTTTGCAGACTAACGAAGCTCTGGCGACTGGCTCCATGGCCAGTATAATTCTGTGTGTTGTCCTGTGTTTTGTGTGCTGGGTGCCTAACGGCCACTCTTAAAGGCCTCAGCTTTTAACCAGTCAGAATGTTTTAACATTTTAGTTAAAACACGGCATTACAGTTATGCTATTTTAGGGGGCTGGAACCCGTGTAATGTGACGGGTGCAAAATAGCCTAAGTGCTGACGTAACCAAAATTTTAAATTCAAATTGAAATCCTTGATGGATTGACGGATTTGTTGTTTTTAAGTCCACTTTATGCACAGATAGGCTAATTGCGACTGGGCCTACAGTTTAAAGTGTTATCCAAACCTCTTCGCAATGTGCCACCACAGAGTATCGAACAGGCTCCTTGAAAGAAAGCATATTTTATCATCGAATCAATAACTTAATCTTTGATAGCCTTTGGTACAACTCGAGTTCATCAAAGGTGGATACACTGTAGCATTGTACAAGAACAATCTATCCATGACATTCCAGTGTACAAGTCTTTTATTTTTGATACATAACGTGATGGCGATTTCATTTGAAAATTATATTCCACCATGTTGGTATTCAATATTTACTACCACTCTAGGGACATTTTGATCGCCCACATGGTTGTTCAATCCAGTACAAATTGTTAGCATACTGTCGATGTCTTCATTAAAATAATATTATATTCACTTTATGAGCCTTTTCGAAAATATATCAAAGATTTAAAAGACATCAGCATGAAGTACCAAATCATGATTTCAAATGGCATTGCAATAGAGAATTGTGACCCAGTGAAGAAAGAATGAAAGAGAGAGAGAGAGAGAGAGAGAGAGAGAGAGAGAGAGAGAGAGAGAGAGAGAAAGAGAGAGATCAAACCTGGCTCATGATTCACACATGAGATGCTGCAAGGTTAATATTTAAACACACGTACAAAGATATATACAGGGTGGTTCAGAAAAAACGTGCAAAAAGGAAACAGGAAATAGGTGATGCACCAGTGGACTTTTGGAGATAGGGAGCCTATGAACGGAGATGCCAACATACATAGCTACGGATCACAGCATCACTTCAGTGCTGCAACCATTTGGATGTTACATTTCTTGCTTCCTGGAATTAAATAGAGCTTATATTCCTTGGCCTGTGGGGTCACCCGACCTACATTCACTTCATTCTTTCTCTGGGGATATCTCAAATCACTTATTTAGGAGACCTCAGTGGACACGAGCATGGAATTAGTTGCCAGGAACATATTAAGAGCAGCCCTAAAGTCAATGGAAACATGTTCTCCACTGATGTTTCACGAAATTTAGTGTGTACCATGTGAAAAGTTTGTGTCTAAAGCACTGCTTAGCAGACTATGACAATTGCTCTGTTGCAATAATTGGCAACACTGTCTACCATGTGCTTCCCTAAATGTACATACGACACAAAACCGTCTGATGTCTGTTCAAAAATGAAAAAAATGTTTGCCAACTCTCTTGGCGGAGTGTTTTGCACAGCGCGCTATGACACCAGGGGTCACGAGTTCGAATCCAGTCCTAGGTAGGGGGTGTTGTTTGCGAGTACCACTTCGTCACTTTCATCATATCATCACTCATCATTTGTTGATTGATTAATGTTAATTAGTAATACATAAGGAGACAAATTTATGGTAAATAAAAACTGAGGAGAGCTGTAAATAAAATGATAGATCAGCGGTATATACCAGCGGTGGAAAAAAAATTGTCACACACTTTTTCATCATGAGAGGAAACAACATACAAAAGAGCTATAAATTGATAAACTACTTAATTTTTATGTACTGTACACATACACAAGTACTTAGCTGTCCAACCAGAAAGAAAACATCAACACAAAATCACTTCATTTCTAATTTGCATATCTCAAGTGATTTATTCATTGTATGTATTTAAAGGATATCCTTGCTGTCCAACAAATAAAATAATCACTTCTGCACATACACAAACACATGTTGAAAATCACATGATGATAAACAAAATTCATTCATGACTGAACACGAATGACACCATTGTTTCCCTTGATGTGCGGGAACAGACTAATCTTATCGCTGCTACAGCTAGCAAGTTCAATGAAACTGGAAGTTGAGTAGACATTTGGGGGAAGAAAGGAATGCAGCTTGACAGGGAGCGAAGTTTTCGAACTGAGATTATGTGCATGGGAAATCCCAATTTGCAGCGTCTTCCTGATGTGATCGAAGATAAAACGTTCTTCAGCTGCAAGTGGTAGGAAACTTTAGGCAAACGTTTCGTTACAAATCGACAGTTTGCGCTCACAACCTCGATTGCCGGTTTTTGCGTCTTTTCTACTTAATTTGATGATATTTCACGCTTATTTCGCGAAAGAGCGTTCATTTCGTGGAAAAGCACACATTTCGCATTACGTCGCGAATAAAACTCACGCATGTTTCATCATTGGGGGTGTAGTTACGTGCAGAATATTCAAAATTGTATCTTTTTTTCACATTTCGCGATATCGCGCATCGCGAAAATTCAATGTCCATAGTAATACATTTTAGGTGTTATGTCATTATCAAATATTGTAAATTTGTAATGTAAGTTTACTTGCACGTTCTGCTGTACTAAGGCAAGTTAGCTGTTCGTCAGCAGAATATATATGAGCATAAATGATTAAATAATAAATAATCATCATCGCTGCGATTAAGAGAAATGATAGAAAAGCGACGTTAAATAACTAAATTCAAATCTAAAATGAAAGATGTGGAGTGTAAAGATGCAGAGATTTTCTCTGAATAATATTTTAGACAAGTTTGACTTCTCTCTCTTAAAAGGAATTACAATATTTCTTTCCCTCCAGAATATCCACTCTAAGCATCTTCACTTCACGTCCAGTTTCGTAAAAGTGACGGTAATGTCTACTTTGAATGAATGCCGAATGGCGATGCCTTTCTTTATATACCCCTCCCTTCTTTCTCTTTTTAGGGTGATCATCCCTGTTATGCTGGAGATGATTCCCCCTTCCCTCCCATCGCTTTCCTCCCCCTCCCCAGAGTAAAAGTTAAGCTTAATTAGTGCTATTAGGGGGCTCAAGGACCATCTTTCACGTGGCTTATCCCCCCGGTGTTTGCGGAGGTGCTGTATCATCAGAATGCCCGTCCTGCGACTGGCACCTCCCGAGAAGAAACAAAAAGGCATCGACGAAGGAAAAGGGATGCTGACGACATGAAGATAAAGAGATCAGCCTGGCGGGAAATTAAGAGAACCCTTCATACTGTGTGTCCTCTTTGCTTTCATTCATTAGCTAGCTGGTTTTTTCATTACTTTCACAAGTTACTTTCAAAGTAACTCCAAGTCACCCTAACTTCAAAAGTTTCAGAATAGGTGCTCCAGAACAGTGTTTCTCAGCCAGTGGGAAGGTGCTCGGTACCGGGCCGCGATAGGTTATGAAGTTTACAACTTTCAACCCTAGCTAGTAACCACCTGAAATGATGATCATCAGCGCTAAGGAGAAATCCCTTCTCTCCAATTTTGGTGAGAAATCAAAGCCACTGATGTCCGTTTGCACCAACGTCGATTTACTCGCGAGTAAGAGCAATCTTACGGTTAACCCGCGACTAAGAGCAATCTTACGGTTAACCCGCGACTAAGAGCAATCTTACAGTTAACCCGCGAGTAAGAGAAATCTTACGGTTAACCCGCGAGTAAGAACAATATTACGGTTAACACGCGAGTAAGAGCAATCTTACGGTTAACCCGCGAGTAAGAGAAATCTTACGGTTAAGCCACGAGTAAGAGAAATCTTACGGTTAACCCGCGAGTAAGAACAATCTTACGGTTAACCCGCGAGTAAGAACAATCTTACGGTTAACCCGCGACTAAGAGCAATCTTACGATTAACCCGCGACTAAGAGCAATCTTACGGTTAACCCGCAAGTAAGAGCAATCTTACGGTTAACCCGCGAGTAAGAGCAATCTTACGGTTAACCGCGACTAAGAGCAATCTTACGGTTAACCCGCGAGTAAGAGCAATATTACGGTTAACCCGCGAGTAAGAACATTCTTACGGTTAACCTGCGAGTAAGAGAAATCTTACGGTTAACCCGCGAGTAAGAGCAATATTACGGTTAACCTGCGAGTAAGAGAAATCTTACGGTTAACCCGCGAGTAAGAGCAATATTACGGTTAACCCGCGAGTAAGAGAAATCTTACGGTTAAACCACGATTAAGAGAAATCTTACGGTTAACCCGCGAGTAAGAACAATCTTACGGTTAACCCGCGAGTAAGAGCAATCTTACGGTTAACCCGCGAGTAAGAGCAATCTTACGGTTAACCGCGACTAAGAGCAATCTTACGGTTAAGCCACGAGTAAGAACAATCTTACGGTTAACCCGCGAGTAAGAGCAATCTTACGGTTAACCTGCGAGTAAGAGAAATCTTACGGTTAACCCGCGAGTAAGAGCAATATTACGGTTAACCCGCGAGTAAGAGAAATCTTACGGTTAACCCGCGAGTAAGAGCAATCTTACGGTTAACCCGCGAGTAAGAGCAATCTTACGGTTAACCCACGAGTACGAGCAATCTTCCGGTGAACCCACGAGTAGGCTGAATATGTTTCACCAACAGAAACGCCGGGTAAGCTGGTAGTAAAAGGGGGGGGGGTAAACTTTACCCTCCGAGATCGGCGAGTAAAAACGGAGTTAACCCACGTGCATCGGAGTAATAGCTGCCATCTGCAACCGGCAATGTATCACTTCAGAATTTCAAAACTAAATATATGTGCAATGGGAAGTAATAGACTATTCTTCTTAGCTGCTCAGCGCATACACCCGACTCGGAGGCGACAGCACGACTGATGGCCAGTGTTGCCACAAAAATGGGGGCACAATTTCCCTTTCCAAGGCTTCAAAATTTCCCTTTTAGCAGCAATTTTTCCCTTCACCTAAATAAATTATATAATAATAATACTAATAATTAATAGTAGTAGTAGTAGTAGTAGCATTATTAGTGGTGGTGGTGGAAGCAGTAGTAGTATGTAGTTAAGTATACCTTTGTAATCGTTATTCGTTTGAATAAAACATATTTTAAATTTCTTTCACATTTCAGTTTCATCACTTCCTGATCACATGTCCCAGGTTTAAATCCTGGTCAGGAATCCATTTAATCATTAATCCTCATGATATTATCGTTATTATTTATCCAAATATGTATAAAAGCAATGCATAATAAACTTAAAGGAGCAGAAACAAGTAGGAATAGCAAAATAAATAAATAACATAAAAATGTAGATATGAAATTCGAGATTACCATAATCTGTAATAATGTGGTCAAATGACCTTAAAATTTCCCTGCAATTGTGGTATTTTTCATCGAAATTCCCTTTCCCCTTTTGGCTAAAATTTCGGTCCTAATGTGCTTGCAAAAGGGAAATTTCCCTTCATGTGGCAACGTTGCTGACGGCGCTACCACGGCACGCAAGTGCTCCTGGGAGCACTCACGCGACGGGAGCGCCGCCAGCCATTGGCTGAGGTCCCCGAATCAGATGTCTGCGACTGCCAGCATCTGCTTTGTTATTATCAGTGGGTACATGTTTACATAAAAATTTGCTATGTTTATACACATTATGAGAGAAGTACAATAAAGTGGACTCATGGCACACCCGTCGTTTCAGGCTGCAAGAAATTCCATCATAGAAATGGGAAACACAGCATCCCAGACATAAACAAATAGTTCCGTGACATCTTCAAGTAATGCCGCTATGGAAGAGGGAGTAGCATCCGTATAGACAATCACACTATTAGCGGAGAAGTCCTACTGAAGGCTGAGATTGTATGGCACGTTATCCAGGCACAGTCCATGGGAATTCAAAATGCAGAATGGCGTAAGCGAGTGGATATGTGACGTTGGTGGTAGCTTGTACCAACGTCAAAAAGCCGCATAGGATCAGGTTTACTCGTCTGCGCTTCAAAAACGTGGTGCGAATGGTTCGCACCAATGTGAGGTGTTTAGGTAGCACTGTAATTGTACTTTAAGTCCAGTGTGTTTCCCAGTTATGTACACTTTTGGACATCGATAGACAAATATTTGCTCTGGAAAACATCAGAAACGCCCAACCTTTCCTTCCCTACATGTTACATGGGGGAAATAACTCGGGGCTCAGTTTTCAGCATTTCCTCAAGTTTGTGCATCAGTGACAAAGACAAAACATTTTGGGAGAAATTGTGTAGAATCTAAAATAAGGCACCGACACAATACTTGGGGCGTACTTTTTACAAGAATATCTGGAGTGGTGGACACATGCCAATTCACGCATAGACAAGATTAGGAGGATGATAAAATTGAGTGTCTTTTATTGATTCCAGAACTTTATCACTGTGTTTGTCAATAGGCGTGATTTGCGGCGCCAAAGGGGGCAATTGCCCCTTAACAAAAGTTTATTAAAATGTATAAGATAATGGTACTTTTCTCCTGGGACCTGGGACGGAGAGAAATTGGTAATTTTTAAGATTTAACAAATGCAGCAGTTGCTTAACAAAATAGTCCTGGGATAGAAAATAAATTGATTTCGATTCCTTAAGTTAAGGCCAAAGTGCAAAATGGCCCCTGAAGTAAGTCCCAAGTTACGCCTATGTTTTAGTCCCATCGCCAGATCCTCCATAGTCGTGATTAACGCAAAGGTTAGAAAGCCGACTTAAAGTAACTAAAAACAGAAATAGAAAATAGACTAGTTATATCTGCTAAGACTACTGACTGCCAAGCGAGAGACCGGGAGTGGGTAATATAAGGTCAGAACTTTTCCCGGCCTTGCCACCGCATAAAACGGCTCTGGGGTCCACCCACCCTCTAATCAATGGGTCACTTGGGGCAATCCTCGGAGGTAAAGGCGGCCGGATGCTGATCACATCACCTCCAAAATTGCCGATATCCCTTAAATTTGTCTTCAATGCACGGTGCTATATGCATAGGGAACTTTACCTTTGCCTTATTGATGTTCAGAACTGTATAATTGTGTTTGTCCAAAGGCGTAAATTGTCGGGGGCAAGGGGAACAATTGTTCTTCACAAAATGTTAATACCATGAACAAGTTAATGGTACTTTCTTGCTGGGACCTGGGACGAAAATAAATTAGTATTTTTTGTGATTTAACAAATGTATGTTATTTAGGTTAGGTCTCAAATAAATAGGTTAATAATATGAAACAAAGGATTGTTTATGGAATAGAAAAGACTTTGATTATGCTCCTCCAAAGTTAAGCTCCAAGTTCGAATCTGCTCCCCAAAGTTTGATCCCAAGTTACGCCCATGTGTTTGTCCAAACCCCAGATCCTCATTCATCCTCATAGTCGCGATTAACGCAAGGCTTAGAAAAACAAACAAAAATAGACTAGTTATATATGTTGAACAAGAAATGTTTAGCTTCACAATTGTTGACACTTTGGTCTCTTCCATTCCAGAGGGTTGCAGAACAGTGAGGAAACATCCTGTCATCGTCTTCATCCACGGAGAGTCCTACGAGTGGAACTCTGGGAACCCGTACGACGGGACAGTATTGTCTAGTTACGGTCAAGTGGTGGTCGTCACACTCAACTTTCGCCTAGGAATTCTGGGTAAGTATAAAAACCTTCTCCCCTGCTAGAATGCTTTTCTACCTTCTTCTCCAGTTCTCTGTTATAGCTCCTTCATCGTTTGACCTTTGTATGTGCCACAAGATATCCATTCCTCGAAACGCATTTCCTGGCGACAATGATTCAACAAAATACGTGTATTTCGGCTTCGAAATAAGGGGAAGAAGTTAAGGTTGCAGTGTTGCTAGTTAGAGACAATTTCACACAGATCGCGGGAAAGAGGGAAACTTTAGAAACTAAGGTAAAATGTGAACACTTGGAACTGAGAAACTATCAAATTTTCAAAACGCTAAATAAACAACCACTCAATTTACACCAATTCTACCATTCTTAACCCTCCATATCTCGTTATGAGAGGGTGGTTTTGTACATCAGCCATCCAGCAACGATCACTATTAAAGAAAGAAAAACACTTTTATAAGAAAACAGGGATATTTTTATAAAGGGGATTTTTTGTTAAGGAAGGGAATTTTTTTGGTGAAATAAATTTTCTTAGACAATGATAAAATAGGTTTGGTTTCCTTTTAAAGAGAAATATTTTAAAAATGTGCACTTTGTTTATTATAAAATTAGTACTTTTCAAATGGCTTTTTAGGAATTTTTCCGTGTCCTATAAAAAGTATATATACACTGTGTCCCAGCTATCTCTTGAGCAAGTGAACGAAAAACACGTCTCTGCGCAACAAATGACGCGAGACGGTTCCACCAATGAACACGTGGGAACGGGATTGCATGGAAGGGGAAAATCAACTGCGGTTACCAACTTTCGCAACAGCATGTACTGCTTCACTCTGCCCACTCGATTTATCCTCCCTTCTCTACCGCTATGCGCGACCTTGTTCCAGAGATAGCCAGGACAGTGTATAGTTACTTAGGGAGTAGACTTTTCAGCCTAAAGGACGGTAAGAAAAGGGAAAAAGTGGGTATTTTTTATTTTCGGTAGGGAATTTCCGGAAAACGCTGACAGCTGAAAAGAACCAAAGAGAGAAAGGGTCAGGGAGACTCACTTCCTGCAACATGGCCATATTTTCTCAAATTACCTTCTCCCCCCCGCTCCTCCCCCTCAAGAAAAATATAAAGTTAAGACTCGGCCATTGCCTCCGAGGCGATGCACCAGGACGTGCTAAAGCGCCTTTTTTACCCCTTACCAAAACCTGATTTTCTTGCCCCTTTCTCTGCGATTCTTTATGGAATCATTCATAACTAAACGACCGGTTGGCCCGCCATGAATCTGGCGGCAGGCAAGGGGGAGAGGAGGGGGCGTCGGCCCGAAAACGTAAAGCGGGAAGATTGAGAATGGCTCGACTTTTTCCCTCCTCCGTTTCGAGGTTGTAGCTGTAAGTAGCGGACCAATTGTCAAGAGATGATATTCCCTCGCATGATATATTCCCTCTTCCCCCGCTTCTCCCTTCGTCCTGGAGCTAAACCGTGAAAATCCCCCTCTTTGCCATCGCTTCTTGACCCGGCGGACCGAAAAAAAAAAGCAAAAGATTGAGATTTTTCCTGCAGAAGTTTTAGCGACATGCAGCTTTCACGAGGAAAGTCGCATTATGCGTGCTACGTGCTGCCACGCAAACAGATCATTTCCGTTAATTGATATCGTAATGAAATTATACAGAGCGATCCATTCAAGCGTAGACCGCCGCGTCGGTGTTTGCACTATCGGCCATCGAGGCGCTCTCGTAGATTGTCAGTGAATCAAGCTTGCAAGTTTCCGCAACTAGTTGAAAGATTGATGTATTTCCTTATCGATGCAAGGGGTGCTGAAACTGGCAGCCTTGGTTGTTCACACATTTTTGACACCTGTTGATAAAGTTACCCATAACAAGCTGTAGTTTCCGTTGATTAATATTGGTATCTTAGCGGATGTTACGTTCAGTTCTTGCAGGGTGTGTGGATTTGACTTGCATAGTATACATTTTTAATCTACCCCAGAGATAAAAATCGCATGATACTTTTACACCCGGAAATCTTGTTTCAAATCGCCTGTGAACTTCACGTGCCGATTGAGTTAACACATATGAATCATAAATAAATACACGCTGTTCAGTAAAAAATATTTGCTGAGCCATAACACACTTTGCGTAGTGTCTCAACCTTAAAAGTCAGTATGGAAGTAAATGGAGTACTCCCCTCTCTCTCTAATACATGAGTTTTGCCAATAGCTCTGTACTTCTCTACCACCGCTGAGTTGGGCGATGTTACAAAATTTACAAAATGTAAAAGTCAAAAATTTCAATCAGTGAAATCATTATCCTGTAGAGTTTTTTAGACTCTATTTACTGACGGCATTATATAACCTGTCATAAATTCATGTGATCTGAATTTTTCATAATTATGCAATTTTGCAAAACGCTTAACTTTTTTCTAGTAAATACTTCAAAAGTCATAAATATCAAACCGCTTGAATAACTTGGCCAGTTTTTTTTTCTACGGGAATTATGATGTTTGTAGATATGATATTCTTTGCCTGAGTGAATTAATTTGCTTACGAGGAGAGTTATATACTATTTATACATTGGATATTTTGTACAAATAATCAGACCGTAACACGAGAAACTTGGTTAGCGAGAAACTTTCCGGTTTGTAGCGATACATGTGCAGACCAAGCGAGAAAAGTGTTGACCATTGTTTGAAGTTATTTTTAGAATGCATTGTTACTCCACAGCACCGTTATTTATTCCGCAATCGTAGTTTGTTTATGCGGGCTGTCTCGCGTATCAAATCCATTCAAGGTTACAATTCAGTTGCAGGCAAGTGCCCCGGTTCGTAGGAAGTGCTTTATTTTTCATAAAAAATATATCTTAATGTTAGTTTTTGCTTTTATTTAATTCTTTTTATGTAAAGGATACCACATTCAACAAAAGAAGTAACAATTGTTGCGACGTGTATTACACATATAATGCAAATGTAAAATGGTAAATAGTTACGTCGAAATATAAACATTTACATGCAAATCTTGACGTACCTATCTTTTTTTTTTTTTCAAAATGCATCAAATACATGAATTTTGATGATTTCCTTTACGATATTAAGGAAGTAAATTTGTCGCAATCATTATTGATTAACAGCGACTGGATGCGACTCCGTTTGTTGATCTGGCAACGCCGCGCTCCATTTAACCCATACTGACTTCTAAGGTTGAGACGCTCCATAGTAAAACCACAATACGTAACGAGACATGTCAGTCTGTCATTAGCGACAATCTATCCCATCTTGTTATTGTTTTTATCTTATGTTATCTTTGTTTCTACTTTATGTTGTTATAGTGTAAAATGGCCAAATAAGACTGTATCTGAAACTCTGAATAAATAAATAACTAAATATTTGTCATGTGCAACATTTGATGAATTTGTGACTGGCGATTTTATGGGTTGAGTGAAAAGTGCCATTTTTGGGACATATCCCCATATATGGCAACACTAGCAGGTCGAAATGTTGCCAACAGTCGCATGCAAGATGCGTCTAAGTATTCGATATACATTTAGCCTACCTTAAAAATCGAGATTTTGTGCCGAAATTGGACTCTTGAGAGAATCCTAGGCTGCCCCTGGTTACATTGAATTCTCTTCGCTCACGCTTCGCCACTACAGTGCCTGGTTGATTCAGCATGGCGTATTCATTGGAGCAGTGCGTGTGCATTGTTGAAGATTATTTCACTACACATTCTTACACACATGTGCAAGAGGTTTTCCAATAAAAATGCCCTGCCTCTGCTGTACCTCACAAAGCAACTGTTTTACAACCAGTAAAACACCAACAAATGATCCCACAAATTGTTTAAGATTTGGTATTTATTGTTGAAAATCAGTTCTCAGATGTTTTCAGCAAATTAACAATGTTTTTTTTTTAAATAATGTAATTGCTTTTATTTAGATAAATGCTAACATAAATTGATGAACCCAGTGATAGCCTACAGGATTAGTGTAGTGCAGAAAACCCGGTGTAAATATCTCTTACGATTTTCATGATATACATTTTGAAAGTTTGGATTGCGCGACTTTTGAAACATACTGTAGTATGCACAATTGCTAGTAGGTGGTTTCCTGGCGCCTAGCTTTGAAGACAATTTTTCGAGCACTGATTATTACCCACCCTCACTGTACCTATTGCACTCTGTAATGTACAACTACATAACTGCCAGTTCTAACATTGGATAAGAGTGAAGGGAATGTTAATAAGTAGAAAATTACATTTTATCCCTCGAACATGTACGCAAATCCCACGTCACATTCCATCTCTAGATATGCACGTGCTACTCCCACCTTTTCTATCTTCCCATATACTCAAATTTCACGAATTACTTGTATGTATTATGTATACTAATAAAAAAGGGCTTGCCCCCCCCCCTTCTCGAAGAAGCCCAGCTCACTCTGCATACATTCGGAGGTATGCGCCTATCCCCAGGTATGTACATTAAAATAAACCCTGGACGTCTTTTCCGTGAATGTTTACTGATCCCTGTTTTTCCATTTATTGCATAATTTATATTTTAGTTACATATAGTAGAACGGACCTGAACTGTTCTAGTGAAGGCAGAACATATTTGGTTAACAAATTGTAGAGTACAAGGTGAGAAAAAATATAGCAAATTAATTAAATTGAAAACTTTGAGGGTTATGAGTAAATAGACATTTTAGATGTTAGAATTTGTAAATATAAAAGGAAATCAGTACGTTAGTGGCTAAAAAATATGATAGAAAGGAAAGGATTAAATAGAAAATGAAAAAGATAGAGCAAAATATATGCCGCAAATTATACCTAAATGTTATTTATTAGTGCCTAAGTGGCACATAATTATTATATATTAGTTGAAAAATGGCACCTACATGTTAAATATATTTGTCACCAAACGTCACCTAAGTGTTATGTATTTGTCACTAATTCGAACGTAAATATAATGTATTAGCCACCTCCAAGTTACACTTAAAGTTCTATATCAGTCGCCAAATAACTAGAAGTTATATATTAGTCACAAAATGGCACCTAAATGTTATGTATTAGTCGCTATTTATCACATAAATGTGACATATTAGTCGCTAAATGGAATTTAAATGTTATGTATTAGTCGCTAAGTATCACATAAATGTGGCATATTAGTCGCTAAATGTCACTTAAATATTATGTATTAGTCACTAAGTGTCACTTATATGTAACATATTAGTCGCTAATTGTCATCTAAATGTTATGTATTAGTCGCCAAGTATCACATAGGGTAAAGGAGGGGAAGTTCGCCACCAAAATGATTTTCATTTTTTCCTTCTAAACGAATTGGGGGAGAAGAACAAAATTTATACGATACAAAAAGTAGTCATTGTGGATTATGAGGAATATAACATAAATACTATGTTACTTATACTTATGACGTAATATTAAAAATACTAAAATGAGAAAAAGTGGCGAAATTACCGCCACATGCTGGGAAATTCGCCATATATATTATTTATCATTTTATCGTCAGTTTAAGTGTATGAAGTACCAAGTTGTTGTCAATAAGTCAGACAACAAAGTGTAAAAGACCTACAAATGACAATACAAAGCTGCTTAAAAAGATATAATACAAACATGTTTAAGAAACATAGGCCGCGGTGGCTCAGTCGGTAACGCGTCTGACTACCATGCTCAAGGTCCCGGGTTCGATCCCCGGCCGGTTCAAATCCGGGAACTTTTCTAACGGTGAAAGCGGCCCCGGCGCCCACCCAGCGTCGAATAACATGGGTACCTGGGGGAAACCCTGGGGGGTAAAGGCGGTTAGGGGCGTGATGCTGATCACATCACCCCCACTCACGACCGGATCAAGAAAGTGTGGGGCGTTACCCCCACACCCCCTATACGCCTTCATGGCGTGGTGCTATGCACAGGGGAACACTTTACCTTTACCTTTAGGCCTAATTGCCCATATGCATTGTGAACAAGTTGTGTGTGAAAGATCGCATATGCAAATGCATAGTCGAAAGGAAACAACTTATGTTTACTTGTACATGCACGCTTTCCAAAGCAAATCTTTGAAGAAAAATAATTCTTATCTGCCACGAAATGACAATTTCCAACGTAGTATTGAAATTCGGCACCTTTCTTTGTCTTCTGTGTAGACTCAACTGCGCATTCCAAACTGTACTGCTTGCTTGCTAGTTCGCTCACCACACTGTAGTTTTCAGTGGAAACAAGGCACATGTTACTTGATTTTTTACAGGCATCCGTGAGTGTTTCCAACCTACAGTTTCTACTACGATTACAAAAACCACAAGTACGGCGAAATTCCCAGCATGGCGAACATCCCTTCTTTTACTCTATATGTGACATATTATTCGCTAAATGGCATTTAAATGTTATGTATTAGTCGCTAAGTATCACGTGAGATACTTTTTGTCGCTAAATGACACCTAAATGCTAAGTATTAGTCGTCAAATGGCATGCAAATATCAATATGTTAGCCTCCAAGTTAGACTTAAATGCTAAATATCAGTCGCCAAATTGCATATAAATGTTATATAATCGTTGTAAAATGCTAGTTAGATGTTATGTATTAGTCGCTAAATGAGACCTAATTATAAAAGTGCAGTCTCAGTGTAGAATTATTATATAAGATCATGTCTCTTGATTTGAAACTCGCAGTTTTTACCAGCTTCAACCCTTTGTGTTTTCTCTGAAGGTTTCCTTCGTCCAGGAGTGAGGGAGAACACGGTCACGAACTTTGCTCTTCTGGACCAAATCGCGGCTCTGAACTGGATAAAGGAGAACATCGAGGTGTTCGGCGGAGATCCCAACAGCGTCACTCTCATGGGCCACGGAACGGGAGCCGCCTGCGTCAACCTGCTACTCGTCTCTCCCGTCTCCCAAGTACCCGTGTCAGGTGGTAAGTTGTACTTCCCTAACTTTAGCATCTGTGTTCGTCTTAAGCTAGGACAGGCTGAACATCTAGCTGCACTTGACGGAGGTCAGCGAACGCTCCGTGCGGTGCGAGATTCCGCCTGTACACTGCACCTCAGGTAAGCACCAGGGTAGGAATGGAAAGGACAGTTAACGTATACCACCTGCTCTGGTTATATTGTTATTAGCAGTATTATTAAAGTTATTAACAGCATAAAAACTGATAAGCCAGCAAAGCAATATCGGAATCCAATTATATGGTTTCTTCACGAACAGTTTGTAGAAGACTGAATTAAAGAGGTTTATCATCTCGGAGGCCGGCTACAGGTCCCAGATTGTTAGCACGTCATCGGAAGCGAAGACCGGAATTTGCTAAAAAACACTTACATTGGAATGTGGAGCAGTGGGAAAAGGTTTTATTCTCCGATGAGTCAAAATTCAACCTACGTTCATCACACAGGCGTGAACATGTGTATAGAAGCCCTAATGAGCGTTATGCACAATGTTGTTTTGTTGAAATAACACCCTTTGGAGGCGGTGGTGTCATGGTCCGGGGAGGTACCTCTTTACAAGGACGTACAGAGTTGGTTCTTGTAGAGAATGGGGCATGGCAGCTTGCAGGTATATTACAGAATGTTTGGCACATCATGCTGTACCATATGCATCATTCATAGGCCCAAATTTTGTTTTTATGCATGACAATGCACGTCATCACATTGCGAATATTGTCACGGAGTACTTGGACCAAGTTGCGACTACGCGATTAGAATGTCCACTACAAAGTCCGGACCTAAATCCGATAGAACACGTCTGGGATCAACTGAAACGACATATCAGAAACCCCGCAATAGTTCCAGAAACAATTGAAGAGCTAAGATGTCCTATTCAAGAAGAATGGGAGCAATTGGACCAAGAAGTGATTTCCAACCTTATTCGAAGTATGCCACGGCGGTTACAAGCTGTAATTGATGGCAGGGGAGGTAAAGTAACATCTGCTAGACAGCTTATATACCCCACCAGTACCAGTTAAGAATATTAAAAAAAATATTGGTAAGCTTTGCTTTCTTATTTTTTTTTGGTAGTTTTCTGTAACTTTCGTTTTAGTTCTAATTTATGTTATTAACAATACGTTTTAATTTGCCTTGTGTTGAATATATTAAGGTTTTCGTATTTCCAATAATTTCTGTAATCTTTAGTTAGCCTTTGAATCAGAATTTATGCGTTATCACAAAAAATGCAAGTGTCCGGTTTTTTTTTCCAGCAGTGTAAAATACGTACAACATGCCATACTGCAACCTTCATGCTTTAATGCATGGTTCGTTATTTTTGTGGAACCCGTAACATGCCAATAGTATCGGCTGTATAGGTAACTTAATTCCAACGGATACTGATGTCACTGGTATCGGCCGATACCGATACATCGGCATTGGTATCAGCTCGTCCCTGGTTTCCCAAAATTGACAATACCGCCCGTTTTGCCTAGTCGAGCCTTATTCGCTCGAGCGAAGAAGCTCTCAATTCCGTAGGCTAACTAACGTCGTCCGGGCAAACTATTTGACGCTCGAACGAAATGTTCTCCCTGCAGAACTCTATACCCTATCTCTAGAGCAAGGCCGCGTATAGCAGCAGAGAAGGGGAGGAAATCGAGTGGACAGAGCGAAGCAGTACACGCTGCTGGCAACTGCATGCGCTTTCCCCCTATCGACGCAATTCCGTCCATCTTACCTGTTCTTTGGTGCAGACGTGTCACGTCACTACTTGCGCAGAGACTTGTTTTTGTTCTGCTCCAGAGATAATTGAGACAGAGTGTAGTGTGTATGTGTTTATATATATATATATATATATATATATATATATATATATATATATATATATATATATATATATATATAGTGAGGTATAATGAGTGTTGATAGAGAAGAAGCTCTTTTAATGATCTCTTTACACTGTCCATTAGCCTGACGTTTCCGTCAACTGCCTTTCGTTATCCCAGGCATGCACAGTATTTCCCAACACCTCTGTTCTGAGGTTATACGGTAGGTGACGAAAGTACACCTCACCGATAGAGGACACGATGAGTAATAACCTCTGGTCCGGGAGCAGTATAAAACATGAAATCCGATAGGACAGCTCTCAGTTAGATTGCAATTCAATCAATACACTCAGTGCGGGATGACGGAAGGAACGTAAGTTGGAATCGAAGCACGAACTCTGATAATAGCTATGGACACAACCTGTTAAATATGTCTGGGACAGTACTCAGCGAAAACGTCAGACAGGTATGGCCAGTGTTCGGAAAGTTACTTTTAAAAGGTAACTAGTTACAGTTACTTGCTTAAAAAGTAACAGTTACAGTTACTCGTGTTAAAAAGTAACTCAGTTACAGTTACCTGTACTTCAAAAGTAACTGTAAGTTATTACAGTTACTTTCTGATGAAAATTTTCCCTGCAACCAAATTACAAAAATCGATCATTAATTGTAATAATATATTTTGTAAAGACTAACATGTCTTTTGCTTATGTTACTGGTACATAATATAAGTCTTCGTATATTTATATTTATTACAAAATAAAGTGCGCTCCTGTGCTTTGCGCGACGCCATGATGGCGTATAGGTGGTGGAGTTAGAGCCCCACACTTTTTTGATCATGGTATAAAGTGGGGTTGATGTGATCAGCACCGCGTCCCTGGCATCCTTTACCCCCCCCCCTCCAGAATTTTCTCCAAATACCCACTTTATACTACTCTGGGTGGGCGCTGGAGCCGCTTCAACAGGTGGAAAAATCTCGATTCTCCCCACCAAGGATCGAACCCGGGGTAACTCACATGGTAGTCAGGCACCCAAACGACTTTTTTTAAGGAATACCCCCCGTTATTCTCATCTCAATTTTTATGTATGTGAATTTTCTTTTTTCAGTATTCTCATTCGAACAAACATCAATGTCCGAAACGAACTAGAATCCTGAACTCCTGACATATAGTACGTTGTGCTAACCACTCCGCCATGGAGGTTAACCTGAGCTACTGCGACTTAAACAGTTGCATTTAATATCATTGTTGTTGTTAAGGAATGCCCATTGGAGTGGGGGGGTGGATTCTACAAACTGTATAGAAAGAGATGTACAGGGTGATTGGTAATTCGACCTATTCCTGGAAAGGGGTAATACTAGAGCACATTTGCTACAAATTTGACCCTATGCACCGGGAGTCGGAAATCAATGGTTTCAAGTTATTGCAGTTTGTAGATTGTCGTGACATATTCCGACTTGCGACCAAAAACTACTAATTGTGAACAAACTACTACACCCTGGGCACTTAATCGATACGTTGCTAACAGCTGACGAATGAGTGACTACTGGGAAAAAAAATCATGCCCAAAATTCCCATACCCACAGAAAGAAACAGTCATTGGAACACACGTAATGAAGAAATTTGGAAATTATCGTTTAAATCCAAGAGGATTACTCAAACAAATGGTAACACACTTAGCGTAAAAATTATGGAAAAAACTTCCTCGTTTCATAAGCTCTCCAAAAAGATACAAATGTTGTCAACTGGCACACGGGTTGGGAGAAACATCTGAATAAAAAGCTGTGAAGGGGCGTTATAGACCCATCATCTGACAACAATTCTGTGGACGGACGAATCCAAATTCGACCGCGATGGTATTACGAATTTTCATAATGTGCATTTCTGGGCCCCTAAGGGTCATAACCCAAGAAAATCTAGAGAAAATTCTCACAAAATGGGAATCATCCACAATCATGTGATCGGGCAAATCTATCTGCCACAAAACCTAAACGGCATTACCTATAAAAACTAAGGGAAGAAATGACGACGCTGCTGGAGGATGTGCACATCACAAAAAGGGGTATGATTTATCAACATGATGGCTGCCCAGCCCACTATTTCCGGGGTGTACGACAGTGGCTAGACGACAATTATCCCATGCGATGGATTGGTCGAGGCGGCCCGACCCTCTGACCGGCGAGAAGTCCGGATTTAACGCCATGCGACTTTTACATTTGGGGTTTCATGAAAGAGTCTACAGTCTACAGTACACAAGTGGATTCCCAAAAAGAGTTGAGAGAGAGAATTGTGACAGCCGCCCAATACATAAGAGACAGACTGTCAACGCGAGTGACTGTGTCTGAAGTACGTCGCAGACTGCGTACTTGCATACGTAACCGAGGAAGCAATTTAACGGGATTTGTAGTTTTTGTAACAGTTAATTCTAACAACCTGGAATCATGAGAATGGTAAATAACATTATTATTTCACTCATTTTCGTTCCTTTTTCTCACAACCGACAACTTCTTTTCACTTTACAAAGAGGTCTACAACGCGCCTTCTCCGCTTTTTATTCAGATTTTTCCCCCAACCCGTGTGTCAGTTGACAGCATTTGTATCGTTTTGGAGAGCTTATGAAACGAGGAAGTTTTTTCCGTAATTTTTACGCTAAGTGTGTTACCATTTGTTTGAGTAATCCTCTTGGATTTAAACAATAATTTCCAAATTTCTTCATGACGTGTGCTCCAATGACTGTTTCTTTCTGTGGGTATGGGAATTTTGGGCATGAATTTTTTTCCCAGTAGTCACTCATTCGTCAGCTGTTAGCAACGTGTCGATTAAGTGCCCAGGGTGTAGTAGTTTGTTCAGAATTAGTAGTTTTTGGTCGCAAGTCGGAATATGTCACGACAATCTACAAACTGCAATAACTCGAATAGGTCGAATAACCATAACCCTGTATATATTCTAAGAAGGGAGGTTTGTTTCGCATCAAGGGCGTGTCAGATAGAAATAAATTTGTTGTATAATTTCAAGTGTTTATGAACTAGAAAATGATAAAAATTATAATGTATAGCCAGTGGCGGCGATTGGGTTCCAAAACCGGGGAGGGGGGCAAGGTGTTAAAACTGGGTGGGCAAAGACAGTATATTTCCCATTATAGATAAGGTTTAGCATAGTGCGGAGGAAAAAGTGGCGAAAAGTGGGGGGGGGGGCAACTGCCCCCCTCCTCGTCCCCTCTAATCGCCTCCACTGGTAGTAGCCTATAATTGTGCGTTATCAATGAAGGTGAAAATGGCATTTTAAACTTACCCCTTCAGTTCTCTCTGAGAGGATTACACAAACAAGCAAGAATGATGGCTAGGGTTTTTCCTGATTCGTCAGTTTGCCACTTGTGTTGCAATTCACTGTTATATCAATAACAATGGTGACATCTGTCGTATCTGTTATTTCAAGAAAATGGATTCTCATTTAAATCTTAAACGAATAGCACTTACCAAAATATATTCCATTTTTCACAATGTCCTGAAATTCTGAATTATCGTAAATAAGTGAATTCTAACTGGAACTATTTTCACTTTCGAAGCAATTGGATTGTTTTCCATTCATATGCGGAATTGCTAGCTCTCGTCTTCTTCAGTTTGGTTCATACTATCAGTATTGTTGAATTATTTCATGAAAACACTGAAATATTGCAGTACGTCCCTTTTTAGCTTAATCCGATATTATAGCAAAGGAAGAACCTACCGGATGCTGCTTACAGAAGGGAGAAGTTGTAAGATCACTGAGGAACAAACTACAGAAACAAGAGACACTTCACAGCACACAACTGACAATGGAAAACTCAGCAATAGGAAAGAATTATCCTCCTAGAAGCTTATTTTCCCGCTTCTTGGAAATCAGATGGAATTCAGATGAAACATACGATAAACCGTGAAATTCCTGGCACCTGGCTGCAGCCCACCGACTGGCCACCGCCAGGAGACAAATTTACTACAACTTTCTCTTTTCCTCTTCATCTACTGTTTGCAAGAATTAATGTATCAAAGATGAGCTTTTATATCACAGCAGAAACTAAATTCCAGCTCACTTTGAGTCCTAAATCGTCAATAATTTATGACACTTATATAGCAATTTATGTGTCACAAAGTAAATGTAAAAGTAACTGTTAAAACGTTACTTCTATCGTAAAAATGTAACTCAGTTACAGTTACTGACTTTTAAAAGTAACTAGTTGCAGTTACATTTTCTCAAAAAAGTAACTGTTACTTGTAACTAGTTACTTCCAAACACTGGGTATGACAAGTGTGGAGAGAGCATTTCACTCAGTTATATTCCACCTTTCATCGACCGGGGCGGACACTTTACAGTCATTGTGAACTATAAATCTCTCCTTTTGTTATTTGCTACATCCTGGTGACTTTTCTATCCCTGGTGTTAATCCGAGTCACACTTCAATATATACAAACACAGAACGTATAACGTCAATACGAAATGCAGTAGAAAAATGCAGAGACACATTTAAATGAATACTGTAAGATCAATGGAGTTGTGTTTGCAAAATAATCCGAGTTAAGAGAACATGTACAGTCATGGACACTTCTGGGATGTAACAACCCCATTAGTTTAATTTGACTATTACAACCCAGATGTGCTCGTGCCTGTACAATTGCAGAGTGGTGGTAGCCTTGCATTAAAATTAGCTGTATAGTGAACTCCGTAAGGAATTTCTGCCCCAGACATTCCTTCTCCCCTGTTTACTTGTAGGCGAAACCCATTCCGCTATTCAATTCCAGTCTACTCTTCACTTAGTTCCAGACCATTGCAACTCTCGTCCAAGGAATCAGGGCGACCATAAGAATTCCTCACGCGTTTCCATCCTCCTGAGTTTTCTCAGACAATTATCACCTACTTCCTAACCAAGATCTGCCCGTAAAACCTGGTGGAACAAATTGCATTTCTCATTTCAGCGTATGTGTTGTTAATTGCTTGCTTAATCGTCGTTTGGAAGTGAACAGCCGTAATTACTTAACTGTTCCCGGGCTCTTGGGTCTTGTCCAACAAAAACATCCCCACCCAAATATCAAGCGAGAGTCTTGCTTAAGTTCTCGTCGTGGAGTGTAATGGTGCGAGACGCACGCGTGCCTCCAAAACACACACACGCATGTGCTCTGTAGCGGCGTTCTCCAGGCGCTGAAAATGCTTAACAGCCATTTAGACTTTTCAAGGATTTCGTCAATGCAGGGTTCACATTTGGAATGGTAATGCTACAGCCTGTACATTGCACCAAGTCGTAGGAGGAGGATATAGGGCCCTCGGTCATAATTAGAATTAGAATTAGAAATTCTTTATTCATGGGCAAAGTTCATCCTGTGGCTGCTCTACCACTTAACCCGCAAAATCTAGTACAATAAAACAACAAAAATACAATTACTACTAACAGGTGGTGCAGAAGTCATCACATGATTTTCTTACCCTATAGCTTAGGTGTAAAATTAAACAAAGTAGTTTTTTTGTGTTAAACTTTTATTGATGCTTGTAAGTTTTATGTCCACCATGCGAATTGATGCAAATTTGGGCTCTTGTTATTGCGTTTTCCATCGTGTTGGAAAGAATCTGCGGGGAAATATTTTAAATTTCATGCTGAATATTGTCCTTGCTGTAACGTCTCTGGCTTATTCACATAAACCAATGACTTCAAATATCCCCAAAGGAAGCAAGACACCGAATGGTATGCGGTGTAGGCGCTGGACGATTGGAAAAATGCCGTCTAAATTCTCATTGTCAAGATTACTGATATATTATTCCTTAAAAATATTGTCACAATTTTTCAACGTTCTTGTGGGGTATACTTACTCATTTTCGCACACAATATATTTCGTGAGTATCTTCTATTTGACTGACAAAACACTACTGATATAAACAAGAAGATGTCAAAATAGGATGATGAATTTGCGCCACCTGTTATAACGTAAGAATTCCATTACATTTATCGCTTCTAAATATTTCAGTAATTAACACTATAAAAATATAAAGACAATTCTACTCATTCACACAAATCCATATGTTCGTTTCGGGTTCGAATCTGCTCATTTATTTTGGATTTGATTTCAACGTAAGCATGCTGCATCTAGTCATGTGTACTGAGGCCTTGCCCTGCTCATCTGGAAGTACCTTTGTTACTGCCCTTTTAAAGCTGTTGTATGTCTCAAACGAGGTAGCATCTGGTGGCAGCGCATTCCAACAATATGCAGAAACAGCTTTGAAGGATTACAGGAATATGGATTTTGAGAATCTGTCCAGACGAATTTTCATACTGTCTAGTCGTGCAGTTGTGTATGTCGTGTCAAGGATAGATGGTTGATTGATTTGGTGATTTAAGTCCACTTTATGCACAGTAAGGTTAATTGGGACTGGCCTACAGTTTAAAGTGGGATCCGAACCACTATGTTCCTCCATTGGATATCGAACCCAGACCCCCGTTGAATACAAAGGAACGACGCTACCACTGCGCCATCGTGGAGGCTCAAGGACCTATGATGAGTAGAATCCGCATATTAGTCACTAAAATAAATCCAAAATAGGTAGGGAAAAAGCCACTAGAAAATAGCCACTTCATAGGCACTAAAACATGTTACCAAATTAAATGCATAGTTAAATCATGCTTTATTTAATTAGAATAACACACGTGAATAGACACGTGGATTTACACTTCATAAAAGTGAACAGAATCGAAAGAAAATATTTAAGAGTTTTTCTCGGGCATTTCATTTGAACGAAACCGATCAAGGTTTTTCAAGCTGACTTCAAACTTACTGCAACCAAAACTTTGGAAAATATACAGTATGTAATATTCTTATTCGTACACACGGATTTTCAAAGAAAATGCTTTAATATCTGAAAGGAAATACACTCTTTTGAAATTGTTTCTTTACAATTCAATAACTAATATCATTAGGAACATAAAATCTTACCCAAATTCTGTATAAACAATGACAATAATAAATTTAATTAAACTGAAAGAGAAACATGCCATTTTCTGCACAACTTTTCTATTCGTACACTTAATAATATAAAAGAAAAAAGTATATTCAGAGCAAATTGACTGACAGTTCTAATACTTTGATGCGTATCCTTTGGCTTTAATTACTGCTTGACACCTGTTCTTCATAGAATTAACCAGTTTCCGACATGTTTCAGAACTTATTTTATTCCACGTGGCTTGCACTACAGTTTTCAACTCTTGTTTGAAGTTGACGCCTGCTTTATGGACTCGCTTCTTCAAAATTGTCCATAAATGCTCAATGGGATTTAAGTCTGGACTTCGTGCTGGTGTTTGTAGTAGTTTGGGCACATTCGATATTAGCCAATTCATGTTAACTCGCGCCTTATGCTTACTGTCATTGTCTTGTTGGAATATGTAGATAGGCGGCATGTCAATTTTTTGGGCACTCTGCTTTACATTGTTCTTCAATATGTCCAAATAGACATATGCATTCATGCTACCATCAATTAACAGGATGATACCAACACCTTTGGACGACATACAGACCCAAATCATTAATGACCCACCACAATGTTTAACTGTGTTAATGTGATCATTGTCTTTGTTTGCTTTTCTCCAAACCCTATTTATCCCACCTGACCCGTATATATTAATCTTGGACTCGTCTGACCATATGACACTATCCCAAAATTCCTGGTCCTTGTGGATGTGCTCTTTCGCGAATGAAAGTCCATTCCTGCGATTCACCTTATTTACATACGGCCTCTTTCGTGGTATTCTGCCGTGATATCCATGCTTCCACAAGGCACGTCGGACAGTTTGATCAGACATCATCTTGCCAGCAACATTTTCTACTAACGGTCGTAAGTGAGGAACACTTAGTCGGGGGTTTTCTCGCACTCTTTTTAAAATAAAGCGTTCATCACGTTTATTCAACCGCCCCTCTTTTGGTTTTCTCGGCACATTCTGTGTTTAACCTTCCTCTCTAAATTTGTTTACTATGCATTGAACTGTGGAGTGTGATTTATTTACTGTTTGTACAATTTTTCTTAACGAATAACCCCTAAGGGACACATTTATAATAACATCCTTCAGATCGGAACTAAGTTCCTTCACCTTGCACATGCTGATAGATAGACGATAGGCCTACAACAATACGTACTCCAACATTCCGTTTGACGGGGAGCGCGCCTGCATGTTCAAACTTGTTACGAAGCTGCAAACTGCAGGAAATCGCCCGAATAGCGGTGGCGCTGTATGCGAGGAAGATTGAAACTCTTGCCTGTACGAATAACAACGTTGCATGAAACAGTGTGTTTCTCTTTTCACACAAATTATATGCTCTGTTTATACACTTTGAACATACATTTTTATTGACATTTGTTGGTGAAACCTTCATTAACATTAATTTCCTGGTACATATGAAAATGATTATATTTACTAGTAGATATGACATTTTTCCTCGGAAATTCTATGTGTACGAATAACAATGTTACATACTGTAGCTACTTGGCCCTGTAGAGGGAGAATTCGTTTTTTTCCCATAGTAATTGATGCGATACTTTCCAAAATTCAGTAACGTGTTTGCACTTACTAGAAATGCAGGTGGGTCCATAGATTTTTAATCAGTGTTGCCAACTATTGTTACCATTGCATAAATGGCTTAAAAGATGCATCACCTTGCTGATATGTGGAATAATGTTGCGCATGTGTAAAAAAAATATATGTTATAGGCTGAAAGATTATCAGTTAAATTTAGATATCCTGTTACTGAAGAGCTAGCATATTGCTGGCAGGATAGGATGTGTCAGAAAGAAAGAAATAAAGAGTATCACGTTTAGAGGAAAACTTGCTAGGAGGACTACCTGATATTGTCAAGAATATCAATGTTCTGCCATTGCTATGCCTTTATTTTTGAACCACGATCAACAATGACGTGACCAATTGTTATAAATTTCCGTTGCTATATTTCCTGTATAGAAATGAAAGTAGTCTAAAATTGTCTTGAATATTCTAGGATTGTGGACTATCAACTTTACGGTGTGAGTTCAGAAAATTGAAATATTTTTGAGTGTTACTTTATATGATCGTGTATTAATGCGGAAGAATATGATATATGATATTGCAGCTATATCTGCATTCCCTCATTGTTATTGACACGTAAGCAGTCATTTCCGTATTTTTCTTCAGTCACTCCAGTTGAATGTCAAGGTGGGACCTTTCTTGTTCCTTCCCATCATACCGATTAGCCTTATTGTGCATAAAGTGGACTTAAAACACCACCACTTTCCCATCATTTTAGAGCTTATCCCAATAACTATACCCTACCCTGTACCAGCTAACTGTAGACCAGGTGAACGAGAACAAGTCTCTGCTCAAGTAGTGACGCGAGACGGCTCCACCAATGAACAGTGACAGAAACGGGATTGCGTAATGGACACTGGAGTTACCCGCTTTCGCTGCTTTGCTCTGTCAGCGTTGCAAACTTTTGAAACCGAGTACGCACATGGCAAATGGACTGTATCTTAGCCTCCAGGTCCGTACGCTTGGTTTAATAATTTCTTAGGGAGTTATTAGGAATAAAATAGTAACTGTAAATTTTGACAAGCCGTGCATTTAGCGCACGGACTAAGGTATGGACCGTACGTCCGTACATGCATGACATTTCTGCACATGTACGGTCAGGATCGTACGCTTGGCAACATTGCGCTTTCACCACTCGATGTCGCTCCTCCTCCTCTGCCGTTATGCGCGGCCCTGCTCTACAGTTAGCTGGGACAGAGTATAAGTTGTAGATTTTTGCAAAAAATTCCATTTGAATTACCATAACAATGTACGCGTAAATGTTATACATTCGTTTCGACCCTTATAAAGAATTTTATAGTACCTTCAAATATCTATTCTTTATAAATGTACTTAAGATTCCTTATTTTGTATTTTCCCTGCTACCTTTCTCTACTGTAGAAGGTTATCTCTCATTTGTGAGTTTCGTTTCATTAGTTTTATCTAATTGCCATTCGCCATCATGCTCGTAATTAGCCAAAAGCAGTAGCCGCGATTGGGTGCCAAGACTGACGGGCAAGAACAGTTTACTTTTTCTTGTTAGACATGGCTTAGCATTAAGAGGTCAAATTTAATCGGTTTCCCTCGCATATGTTGTTCACTCTTCTAGCCTCTTCACATCTACCTCTGCTTTACCCATCAATTAATTTCTTGGTAAATTACTTCACTTACAAAAAATCTTCTCCATGGTCCTCATCCGAAATAGTGCATTTTGATGAACACATTCATCTTCTTCATGAATATTTGCTATCCAGAATGCTTAACACTACGTTCGTACACGTGTTTCAGAGTAACACAGTTGGTATACGTGTGAGCGTGACTCTTACATATGAATTTCATGTTTTTTGACATTTTTCGAGAAATGTCAGAAAAAGAACCTAAAAACGGAAAAAAGGACGTATAAATGTCATTCAAATTAATTAATAACCAGTGTAATTACATATTTAATGAATATGCGTGGCAACTTTGCAGACGCGTGCTGTCTGGTCGTATACACCGTGCTGAAAGCTTCAAAACAAGAGAAAGTTTCCACTTACAGCGCGACCTTCCAGACAAGTTACGGTTAAAGGACCTTGTACCGTACCTGCTTCAGTCGTCCAAAAATGATTTTATCTCGTTTCAGGGATGGTTAAAATATATTTATTTATTATTATTATTATTATTATTATTATTTCCTTACTACAGAAAGGATGTTCAAGAGGTAATGAACTGATGATGATTGGAATTGAGAATGGGCAGTAAAAACGTAGTCGAAAGAAGGTGAAGTTGCAAAAGAAGCCGTTAAGACACAAAAAAGGCTAAAAAAGGACCAATAAGCCACAAAAAAAGCAAAAAAGGACAAAAAAAAACCCACCTTTTTCTGGCCTACAATGACCCAAAATGAACATATATTATGTTGGGCCTCGTCTTCGGACACTAGGGGAAAAAAAAATTTTCCTCAACTTCCGAGACCTATTTATCACACTAAAATGGTTTATGAATATATATTTCCTACCATATATATCTCTTACATGCTAAAATTATCTTATTTATTACATAATAACAAAGTGATATTCCTTCATTGCAATATTACTGATTACGTAATGTAAGAGACATCTTCTCACGGAAAACAACAATTTTTATAATTTTATTTAAAACTTACTTTTGATGTTAACTAATTTGCACTGCATTAGTAATACATTCAATAATTTATTCCGTGGTGACGAGAGAGATATGTACATTCTACTTCGTAGTGTCATATCGCCCAATATATTGAGGAAAAAGAACACGTAAAAATAGGATCATCTTCACAAGGAGTCTGATCCGTGTTGCTACCATTTTTGCTTTTAATAACTCCTCAACAACATTATCATCTGTGCTCTAAGGTCTTCTCTTTTTGTCATCACTTGGGTCTGCAAGCAATGCTCGGAACTGCCGTTGTTCATTCGTAAAGAAAATCAGGTTTCAAAGTTCATTTATCCAGAAATAATTACATTAATAAGTTAAATATAATAATTACAGAATTATCAAAACAGAAAACAGTGATACAACACGAATTCAGTGCACACAGAAATAAAATATGCGTACGCGGTTGGTGTACGTTTGAGCTCGGCGCTCACAAAACACGGACTGTCATCAAAATGAAATGTGTGCGCAGACAGAGGACAATGCCACAATCTATAACTGGCGTCATCTGGTCATAGATATTCCAAATTCAGCTTCACAAGACCAGAAAGTGACATCATTATCTGGGCCTGAAAAACTTACAATTGTATCCCTGGGTGAGAGCACTTCGCTCACACGTATACCAAAGGTGGGTTAACCTGCCAAACGTTAAACTTGCATTTAACCCTCGATATAAATGGCAATCCGGTACCGTTCTTCCAATTATGTTTACATAGACATAACCTCCACCAGCAAACAAATGCAGTTGTGTTGAACCCATGTTTTACACATGTCTGAAGTACATCAACATACTGTAGATGAAATTGAATCATTTTGAATCTGTGCATTCTCTGAGTCCATATTCACGAAAAATGCATCACATTCAGACACACACCAAGCACCCTACGATATTTTCAAGAGCGATTGTGACACAGCCAGATTGAGGGTGTCTGGTCAGCGAATAGTAGCCCAAACAAGCACTTCGTAATAACTAACTCACTTAGATTTCTTGTTACGAAATTATGATCCAATAAGGAACAGCGGGCTTAATGGGTCGTGTCCACTGTCTATGTTGGTGCCTTTTCTATTTTATATTGCCTTTTAAGTACCGATTTGTATCGTTTTTAGTACTTATTTCCCTATTTTACAAGTTTTTGGTGCCTGCAAATCCATAAGGAACCATTCGACCAAACAGTCCATTAAATTAAGAAACTGTGTGGTGGCAATTGGGTTCCAAAACTTTGGGGGGTTGCAAGTTGCCAAAACTGGGGAAGGCAAGGACAGTTTATTACCTTTGGTATATAGAGGTTAGCATAGTATTGGGGCAAAAGTGGCAAAATTGGGGGAAACTTCCCCCACGGTCCCCATAATCGCCTGCACTGGAAATGAATATGACGTCGTGAACTTGCAAGCAAACAGTGAAAATAACAGCTGTAGTATGAACGAAACATACAGTTTATACACATACATATTTTTTTTTTTATTTTGTCTTCTCGCATATGGCAATGTTAAGTTAATGGTGTCAAGTGTTGCTAGATATGATGCAATAACTTTATAAGGTCGAGTTCGTCAATGTGTGGAGCCGTACCTATACACCATCCCTTTTTGTCTCCACACAGCACCACGCAATGAACACAGAGCACTTTACCTTTGCGTTATAGTATAAAAATGAAATGGAATAAAACCCAGAGGAGGTGAAATACATTATTGAATTCTTAGTTTGTTAAAGTAGTTGGGGTTAGTGTCGCAAGTTTCTATGTGCCTTAGGTTAGTTTCGCCCACCTTCATACCTCTTCGCCGCAGGTTCCCGTATCTCCCGTTGGAGATGAGTAAATCGTTGAAGGGTGTCTCGTGCAGTGTTGCCATATCTCATACTGAAGGGATGGAAATCTTGTGGCAGTACTACAAACTTTAATTACATCTAAAGAGAATTCGGAAAACGACGAATTAAACGCATTTAGATTTCTTAAGAATACATGCTTCGTAAATAATTTTGCAAGACTTACAAAAATGATAAACAATCTTGCGATGGTCTTAGGATGCAAAAATTCAGTGGAGAGATCTGCCGTCAGACACAGGAAATGTGTTAAGATAAAGTTGACATAACCATGCGAATCATCTTGGCAGATAATATTTTTCAGTTAGAACAGTAATCTATTAATAGGCTAAAAAAAATGACATCACAAGAACGCAATCTAGCTGAGGCCATAGTGCGCTCTCTACAAAAATGTATACAATATGTTTATACAATATGTTTTTCGACAGCCAACCTGGTTAACCGTATCTTACAGTTAAGTTTCTTAATATGAGAATACAATGAAATGCACCATCTTCGAAGTTACATGTAAAGTAAGTCTCCAATAATTGTAAATTTGTTATTGTTGTATAAACTACAACATTTCGTAGCATATACATTTCTTTCAAAATATCTAAATTACTCTCAAATATTTCTATTCAATTAGAATTTTAGGAACTGCAGTCGAGATGCCATCTCTTGTCAAAAGTTTAAGATACTGCACTACAGTATATGAAGGAGAATAAGAAAAATATTTAACACCTACTGATTCGATGTAATAACTACAATTAGCTTATAAAATGTAACACTTTTTTCATGGTTGACCATATTGAGAGTACATTAAAACTGAATTGTGTCGCTGTGTATATGTGCATATAATAACGAGAAACCTGAAATCCCATTAAGATGTACATTTTTTGTAATAATCTTGCACGTTCTTTCCAATTGTATATATATTTATTGTTGATATTTTCCATCCTCGTTGAACATATATTTATTGTTGTTTCCAGTTGTACAAATATATATCGTCATTTCTTATCATCTCTGTAATTTAATTTCTGTGTTTATTTAATATTTAGACCTGTTACTGATGATGTCACAGAATAGTGACTGGGCTGTATGTACATTATCTTGTAAGATCTATTGCCATGGTAATTATGGACTGTGTCTTGTTTTTAGTTTTGGTGTTTTTGTTCGTGCGTAAAGTGTTGTCAACTAAATTGTAATAAGCTTTTATTTTTTGAAATTACCGTGGAAATACGCAATGGCTCATACTTTTCTTCGTAAGAAGTAAAATATATTATTTTTTTAGTAAAAACTTGGATTTGATTTTTAATCAACGAACGAGGAAAAATAACGCATACTCTGAGGCATCAAGTCAATGCTGCGAGTTCTCATGTGAACACTTTTGTGTGTGTGTGTGTGTGTGTGTGTGTGTTTGATTGAAATAATATTATTTGGTCAAAAGAACGTGTCTATTTTGTATATGGTAGGTGAGCCAAAGGTGGCCATAGTTCCCAAGGTGGCCCACTTCACGAAAATCATATTAGTATTAAACAATGTTAAGAAATGGCACTACATCAATGTACCCAGTCCCCTTCTGGTGTACTATGCAGAAAACGAACTGTCTCGGGCTGCCAACAGCTAGTTTATGTAAGTTATTGCGTCAGGGATCGAGCAGATTAGTTGTTATTTTAAGGTAAGTGGGAAATGTGTGTGTAAGTCCTTGAAATTAACGAATGTTAATATTTTATACATATTTTGAAAGCTCCTTTAATTAAATTTTTCATCACGAAGTTACATTATAATGTATTTGTGTCAAATCAACGATACTTCTTTTTGTTGAAAAACGTAGTCTAGAGGCGAGTTCCTAAGGTAAGGTGGAATTAGCTAAAATCTTGTTTCAACCCGGAATTAAATACCACGAATGTTCCCCAATGGTAGGACAACTCAAATACAATATGCCAAGAGATGGAAGCTTGGAAAAATCATTCTACATAAGAGGGTTGGTAAATAAGTAACCACTCCGCCACGGAGGTCGGTTATGTGTCATCACTGTACATAATGCATGTCACCTATCAAAAGTTTGAGACTAACAATTTATCTAATAAATTTAAAAAATAATTAAATATGAATAAATGTGATTTCTTGAGCACAAGGAACATCTACGAAACTATAAGCAGTGGGCCTGGGAACAGATGTAACAGTTTTGTAAATCTTTTTTTTAAAAAAACGTTATAAGCAATTTTCTAAATATTTATATGGTACATGTTGTTAATTAGTTATAACAGTTATTTCTTAAAATTTCATAAATTTATCTCTCATTGGAGATTTGTAAATTGCCCTAGAAGCTTAATTATGGCCACCTTTGTTTCACCTACCTTATATTAGACATATACAGATAGCCACTTTAAAATAAATACTGCAAACGATGAAGTGGTCATCTATAGATGTAATCTATACAAAATTATAGCACAAAAAGTATCTTAATTGGATTTGAGATTTCTCGTTATTGTTTGCATACCGTATTATATCTAAGTTAGATTTAGGTTACTTGAGGGTACGACAGACTGAAGCAACTCGCTTGCTTAGCAAGAGGGACACAAGGGTATGGGGTGACACCCCAGATAAATGACGGAACATAACAACATTTAGTACATATAAAACACTTCTACAGACTGGACAGGCAGGGCGAGGACATAATAAAGGAATATTCGTACCTGTCGTTCTTGTAGAGATGACCTTCTTCGCTGGTCCTAGTCGAGAAGGTCCTACCCTGAAATATAACGTTCTAGGGAG